>NC_142034.1:36213491-36856183 GCF_982192425.1 Myodes glareolus
TCATAGGGGTGGATCTCTTCGTCTTCATACGCTTTTTCTTCACTTTGTGTGTGTGTGTGTGTGTGTGTGTGTGTGTTGGGGGGGTGGTACATAGGCACATGTGTGTGTGTGTGTGAGTGTGTGTGTGTGTGTGTGTTGGGGGGTGGTACATAGGCACATGTGGGTATGTGTGCGCAGGAGCCCATGGAAGCCAGAAGGGGACATTTACCACTCACCCTTGAGAACAAGTCTGTTTCTCATTGAACATGAAGTGAGGCTGGCAACCAGTAAGCCAGAGGCCAGCGGTCCTTTCTCTTCCCTACAGTGTTGGAGTCAAAGATTCACAAGTGGTTGCAGTTCGCTTCCTTCCCAGTGTGGAGTCTGAACTCAGGTCCTCCTGCTTGCTCTCGCGCACTGAGCCATCTCACCAAGACCTAACGTTAAACAAGAAGAAAGAAAGAAAAAAGTCCGATAATGGTGGCTCACGCCTTTAATGCTAGCACTTGGGAGGCAGAGGCAGGAGGATCTCTGAGTTCCTTGCCAGCCTGGTCTATGGAGCTAGTTCCAGGACAGTCTGGGCTACACAGAGAAACCCCCGTCTCAAAAAACAAAAACAAAACAAACAAACAAAACCAAAGGAATAACAACAAAGAAGTTGTGAAGAGACACACGACAGATTAGAGGCGGACAAGGAGGCTCTGTGAATAAAGCCCTTCGACTCTAAGCCCAATGAACTCAGCTCAGCCCTCAGGACCCCTGTGATAGGAGGTGAACACTGACAGACTGTCCTCTGACCTGCACAGACGAGCACAAAATGAGTAACGATAAATAAATGTAATAAAAAAAATGCTAGCCACACTGCAAATTTAAAAAATAAAATATTTTGCAAAACAGTATGTTCTTTCTCCGAATTTTGCCATGATTTAGTTGGACTGCAACACCCCGTGATCCTCCATAGAGCACCTACGTGTCCAAGAACAGGAAGTTGCTCACTCCTGCTGTCTGCCCCTCCACGGCCATCACCACCGACCCTGTGTAAGAAACCATCCACATGGCGGGTGAGTAGCAAGCACAACGCTGCCATAATCCTCATGCTTACTCTGCTATATACAAAGAGAATCTGCTTTGATATTACACGTGCAATTTAAAGTATCACTGGCAAAGCTAAGCCCTAATGCTCACTTTACACTAACCTTTACCCTTTGTCGCTTAAGCATCTTTCTGGCTGTCTTATCAGCCTATAATGGAGCACTCATTTCCAACTCATCTCGCCTACTGTCTCAACTGTACGTCTAAGATTCCCGTGGAGACTATAGGATAGTCTTCATCACAATTTTATTTTTCTTTTTGTTTTTTTGAGACAGGGTTTCTCTGTATAGCTTTGGAGCCTGCCCTGGAACTCCCTCTGTAGATCAGGCTGGTCTTGAACTCAGAGCTCCACCTGCCTCTGTTTCTCAAGTGCTGGGATTAAAGGTGTGCATCACCACCGCCCGGCTCTTCATCATACTTTGTTTCTGTTCTGACCTGCGTGGGGTGTTCTGCCTCAGGTGGTAGCTGCTCTCCTTATGTTAAGACAGTGTCTCATTTTTGTAGTCCAGGCTGGCCTCGAACGCACCAACTTCCTGTCTCAGCCTCCCAAATGTTGGGACTGTAAACGGCCATCACACAGAGCTTAATTTCTGCTTCCTATTCTTTCTTCCCTTCCTCACATCTGATGGGGTAGCTAGCTTCTTCTGTTATCTCCTGGTCTCACCGCACAGGAGTGCACAGGAGACAGCTTCCGAGTACAGACAGACACTGGGAGCGGCATCCACCTATCCCGGACTCCGATCAAGTCAATACACTGGTGATCAGTACCTGCCTTTCAGACTCAAGCCATGAAGCCCCATTTTACCAGAGATGTTTCAAATGGCCCAGCATCTCTGGCAGAATAAATGCTATCTATAAACCAAAATCCAATGTTTAAGCTCCAAATAGGATTTCAAAATGAAATTGTATGTTATAGCTTTAAAAATCACAATTCACTGAAAAGGGAGCAAAAGGGGACAAGCTGAGGTTTAGATTTGATAAAAGGAAGAACATTAAAAAATATAGATCATGTGCTGGACAGGTTATTGGAGATTGCCTTCCTCGAAAAATCTTTAAAAATAGAATCCACAGGGCTGGGGCTGTAGCTCAGCTGTGGGAGCTGCCTGTGCAAGGACCTGGTTTGATCCCCAGTGCCGGGGGAAAGCGAATGGGATGTGGTCATTCATCTTGAATGGTTTTGATACAGACCAGCTTGGAAGCAATAGGAGAAGCCAGTACACTTCTGGAGCCCCTCTGCTGTCCCTTGCCTCTCCCACTGCCTGCATCCCAAGGCATCAGGGGTGTCAGAGCTGGTGGGGAGCCATGACAGTGACATGTGGGGTTATTTTGCCCCAGGAATGGAGAAAAATGACCGCTGCACTCTGTCAAACCAACTGAGCAGTTCATGAGAGCAGGTGACATAAGACAATCCTTTGGTTCTTTCTAGAATCCTGATGAATCAGTCGACTTGTTCTTGAAAAAAACTAAGATAATTAACCCCACCCCTAAAGGAGACTGTGATTCCGATCTGAGGATGATTCTGACCAGAGACAGCAAAGATTTATCTTTCTTTTTCATCCTATGGTGTGTCCAACTCATAGTCAAAGTCTGAAACATAGCAGTTTCCAGGAGTGAACCACCTTGGGGATCTATAGGAGGCACATCCTGGCACAAATGTCACGGTTTACACCAGTATTGCAGAAACGGACCTGGCTCCACTCCTCCCCAGTTCGATTTCTTCATTAAAAAAGTATTTATTTTAGTGCTTGCTTTGGCAGCATGTATCCTAAAATTGGAGTGATACAGAGAAGATTAGCATGGCCCCGCACAAGGATGACATGCAAATTCGTAAAGTGTTCAATATTTTTATAGATGGAAGTAGCAACAATTAATGTAAAAAGAGGCTATGAGTTTAGTAGACAGCAAGGAGGGGTATATGGGAGGGCTTGGAGGGAGGAAAGGGAGTGGGAAATGATGTAAGTAGATTTCAGTCTCAAAAAATAAAAGACTAAAATAGAGTTCTCTCTCTCTCTCTCTCTCTCTCTCTCTCTCTCTCTCTCTGTGTGTGTGTGTGTGTAGTACGTGTGGGTGCAATCACTTACTAAGGCCACAAGGGGGTACTGGATCTCTTGGAGTTGGAGTTAACAGGCATTGCGATCCTCCTGTTGTAGGTGCCAGCACCTGAACTCTGGTTCTCTGATGGAGCAGTGAACACTCTTGACTGCTAAGACATCATTACAGCCTCTCAACTTTTTTTTATAAAAATATATTTTAAAAATTTCTCTGTGTGTGTGTGTGTGTGTGTGTGTGTGTGTGTGCGCGCGCGCACACACATGTGTACTCACTTGTGTGAGTATGGACACGTGTGTGCGACAGCATATTTCTGGAGACCAGAGACAACCCAGGATGCTAGTCCCCAGTTTCCACCTTGTCTGAGATGGGGTCCCTTTGCTGTTGTTCTACTGCATACGCCAAGCTACCTGTCCCTCAGATTTCCAGGGGCTCTCTGGTTTCCACATCCCACCTGTAGAAGCCCTAAGATTATAGACACTTGTTGCTACGGCATCTGACTATCACTAATGTTCTACGGAGTCACGCTCAGAGCTCACGCTTTCTTAACAAGCATGTTTATGCACTGAACCATCTACCTGGCCCTGTTTGTTTGTTTGTTTTTAAGAATAATTTAATTTTATGTGCCTTGGTGTGAGGGTATTAGATTCCCTGGAACTTAGTTACAGACAGGTGTGAGCTGCCATGTGGGTGCTGGGAATGTTTGAACCCGGGTCCTTGGGAAAGGCAGCCTGTGCTCTTAACTGCTGAGCCATCTCTCCAGCCCCCTGTTTATTCAATTTTTGTGTGTGTGTGCCATCTAGTCACTTTAGAATTCCCATGGCTTTTTCTTCTGACACCTAGGGACTGATGCTACAGTGTCAGAGTGAGGTAGACAGTGCCCCACCCTTTCTACCGGTCCTCATTGGCATCTCCTGATTCCTCGTCATTGTTCAGATAGTGTTGTCTGCGTTTTCAGACTGGAGTGTCCTGTTACAGCCTCTTTCTACCTTAATGTTCTACACTTCCTGAGCTGGACAGAACCAGGTGGGGTGCCCAAGTCCCTTCCCTCAGTCTGAGTTACTCGGAGATGTTTGGAAAGCCTTTTATTTCTCCACATAACACACCAGCGCCAAGAGGATGCTTCAGGGCTACCTCTGTTCTCCCTGTGGTCTCCCAACCTAGGTAGTCTGGGTAAGAAGCTTGGGTTCTTGAACCCCCAGGGGCTCTCTTTGGGTCTGCAACACGGATCTCTCTACTCTTAGATTTCTCGTAGTTTTGACGACTACTGTCTAAGCTTCTTAGCTCGTGGTTCTTCATTCCTCTGGTCCAAGGACGCATTATCCAGCTCAGGGGACACATAGATCTTGCAAAAAGATCATGCTCTGAGAGTGCCAGTGTTCTGATTTCTTGTATCCCAAAAGCCTTTCTCTGCTATAGCAACCATTGCCCAGGTACTGAGTCTCATTGAGAGTACAGCTTTTTGTGAGGGTACAAAGGATGTACCAGGAATGACAAACATACTTGGAACCTAGCACTTCTATACTGAGGCCGAAGGAATCCAGTTGAGAGGCAATGAGAACAGGGAAATGTCAAAATCAGCAAGAGGTGGAGCCTTCTGGGGCACAGGAAGCCTTAGCCCCTTCCCCAGGTTCAGGGCAATTTCTCTCTCTCTCTCTCTTTCCCTTTCTTTCTCCCCTTTTTCTTTCCTTTCTTTCCTTCTTCCTTCCTTCCCTTCCTTCTTTCTTTTCTTTTTTGAGACAGGGTCTCATTATGTAGCTCTGGCTGTCCTGGAACTCACTAGGAAACCAGGCTGCACTTTATTTTCTTTTTAATAAGTAACTTTTATTTTTCTAAAGAATTTGAAATCAAGGCAATGAAGCAAATGGTGCTACTTGGGACAAAAGTACACCTTGCACACTTAGGTCAGACTTAGTTCACATAGATTAAAGCCTCTAAATTGTATTTAGCACAGTTCATATGTTTTATGTTAAAAATAGTGAATTCTTAGCTGGGCATGGTGGCACAGGCTTTTAATTCCAGCAATCGTGAGGCAGAGACCAGCCTGGACTAGAGAGTGAGTTCCAGGATAGCCGGGCTATATAGAGAGATCCTGTCTTCTCACCCCAACCCCCATGCCACACACACAAAAAAAGTGAATTCTAACTTATTCTAATTCCACTTTCTATTTCTACGAACGTAACTGGCCTCCAGTTTTCACTACAGCTAAATGGACGACCTTATTTACAGGTTATTCTGAGCAAATTAGACTTTTTTCCAAAGCATCAAAACCATCAAGAGATCTAACCCATATACCAGTTTAAAATTATAACCTCAAACAATTGCTATGTCTGAAGCTTCATGGTTCTCCCGCTGGATTTTATTTTATTTTAATTTTTTTTATGTGACATATTGGGATGGTTTTCTTTCCAGTTTCACGTCTTCCTGTGCTCGTGGATGGGTGTCTTCCTCAGGGTCAGTCAGCTGTGGTTCTGTCCCTGCAAACCCTTCAGGGGATCGGCAGAGCCGCTCCTCGGCTGTCTGCGGAGGAGGCTTTCAGTGGGAGAGCCATGGCTTCCCACTTAGCCTGAGATTGGAAAACTGGGAAGAAAACGCAGAAATAAATGAATCTCCCCTACCTTGGAAAGTAGTTCTTTAACAGATTGTGTTAGCGCTTGGAGTCACTGCTTTAACTACTAAAATTGATTAAATTAGCAGTTCTGTGTTTTGCCAAGATTTTTTTTATAGGCTCTTGCCTTCGTTCTCAACAAATTAAAACCTGGCTCCCAGGGGCGTGTAGACTGCAGACATCTCCTCCTGTCGCTGGGTGCTGATGGAGCAAGCTTTTGACAGTTTTTGAAAAGAGAGATTTAATTCTTGATTACCACTCCTCGTGTGTCTTGTACCAGGACTGCAGTATGGGTGTGTGGGAGGAAAACTGATATAACATGGAAAAGTTTAATAAATATTTGTAATATGGAATCTCTACATCATTGCCTCAGGGAAGCTGAGTGTACCGAATGGAGAGCTAGATGTCTGTAACGTGCTAATGAATTAAATAAACATATTTTATAAGTAGTGAACCCAGTGCAAACTGGAAGAAAATACAACTCTAAAATTAGTTTATCTATCTTGTGTGTGCGTGTGCACGCATTTCACAACACATGCATGGAGGTAGATGATCACATCTCTTCCGTGGAGGGTCCTGGGCATTGAACCTGAATTGTCAGTCTTGGTGGCAAGCACCTTCACTGGCTGAGCTGTCTCACCAAGCACGAGGCATTTTTTTTTTTTTTTGAGACTAAGTCTCATTGTGCAGCCCTACTGGCCTTGAATTTAAAGCAATTCTCCTGCCTCCACATCCCGAGTGCTGGGGGTAAAGGTGTGTACACTACAACACCTGGTTCCCAAAATGTCTCAGATTCAGGTTTATTTTGTCATAAAGTCTAACTGCAAGCAATCATATTCACTGTTCAAAATCTAAAATCAAAATCTAACTCTAAAATCTAGGGAAAATGTAATATTCAACTTACTAAGGCGAAAGGAACTGGCAGAATGACGAGGCTTGCGGAATAACACAGTCCCAAATTTCAGCTCCAATGAGAGGCGCATTTTCACTAAACCCTGAACTCACATCAGCTCCCAAAGTATGCGCCTCTTCCTCGTGTTATAATTAGAAGTGAAAATAGGGCACAACCATATATACTCACTATATGTATATTTTTAGAATGATCCCAGTGCTGTTAAAAAGTGTATAAATAAAGCCCCACAGGGGATGCGGTGAGATATCTTTTTTGGATGATATCTGTAAACGTGATCTTTAAGATTTCTTATTTTTGACAGTTTAAAGCTTTTCTGTCACGAATGCCCATGTCTTTTACTTAGTGAGATGAATTGGAAACTCTGCCCTGAAGAGGAGGTCTGTACTGGCCCCGCATTTGGTAAGCATTGTCTCGAGGCTATGCTGATTGGAAGGTGGCGTGAGCGAGAACGAGAGAACGAAGCACTTGCCACTCAATGCGCTCCACGTGGTGCGATCAGGAAGCCGGTATCAGAGCGAGGATCAAACACGCTTTGGTCTTCAAAGTAGTCCAGACCCCGAAAAGTCATAATTTCTGTTAACCTTCCTCCCTCTGTGACTAGATTGCTTTGCCTTTGAAGTGCCCACTGCAAAGGCCCAGGTGTGGGACCGCTCAGATCTTCTGAGGCTGACAAGCGCTTCCCTTCGCGGAGTGACTTTACAGACTGATTTCAATGCGGGACTGTCAGGGCCGGCGGGGGCAGGAAAATGTAAGGTGCTAAAATAAGATAGAACAATCCGGCTAGAAGGCCGTGGAGCCGCTCCTTGATTGCTGAGGTCTCTGCAAGATTTTTCTCTATGGACAGGGTGAATCCTGCTGATGAGGAGGGAGATGGAAATCAGGGCAGCCGATGAAGAGGATCAGCGATTGACTGAACGCACCGGTCACAGTTTCCTGGAGTACTTTGTGGGTACATCCCCAGTCAGTCCTCATCTTCTGCTTTTGATGCGGCTGTTGGTTTCGTCAAAACGTTTTGTCCAAGACTCTTTTTAAAAGGCTGTGAATTTGCCTGACTTACCTTCATATTGGAATAAAAGAGAAAACTGTCAGGCGGGAAATCATAAATCCTGGAGGCCATTGCCAAGGCAAGCAGATTCTGGGATTAGCAACTTTAAAGTGGGTCTTGGTGTGTTTATTAGCACTTTGAGCCTCATTCTGGCTCAGCTCTGCACCATTAGACGTACTCCAGCCAGGAGTGATGTGTGCAATCCCAGTTCAGGCTTAAGCAGGAGAGCTGGGAGTTTAAGGCCAGTCCAGCAATAGAATGAGACCCTTATCCTCAAAGAGAAAAAAGAAAGAAGAAAAAGAGAGGGTTAGGAAGAGGAGGGAGAGGGGAAAGAAAAGGAGAGCGTTAGGAAGAGGAGGGGAAGAATGGAGAGGGGGAGGAGTGGGAAAAGGAGGAAGAAGGGGAGGGGAAGAAAGAGGGAACAGAGCACCCCTTTAATCAACTCACACTGGGAGCCTGAAGCTATGCCCAGGGCCTTAGCTCTAAGACTTTTAAATTTTTTATAAATGAGTGGTTATATAGGCGAATATCCAAACATCATTTCCGTGATTCTCTGTCAGAGAAGAGACCTTAAATAATCATTTGCAATATTAAATGAAAGAAAGATCCAGGATCTACAGAAGGTTTAGAGCCGATCTCGAGTGCTCAGGGCGAAGTGAGCCTTGATGGCCACGTGTTGCACAGGACTGTCCTCCGACACAAACAAATGCCATCTTGGGGCCTCACCTGAACATCCGGCTGCTCACTACAGCCTGTGGTGGGCTCCTCTGCCCTAACTGCACGTGGCCTTGGGGAGGGACCAGAATGTATAGGCTGGGGAGGACTAGGGGTGTGTGCGGGTCCCTCTGTGGGCCTATGAGACAGACACCACCCTGCTGGGTAAAGACTTTTTGGTGTGACCTTTGGCCGGGAGTACCTATGCTCCTGTAGGAAACCCCTTTCTATATTCTCTTATTAAGCCCCCCAAACTCAATGGTTCCCCAGAGTCGACTTTGGTGAAATCATGCCTCGGTTTGTCTCAGAGGAGGGGGAGTTATTGTCTCTCCCTGGGCAGGTGCTGTAGAAACAACACCCTACCTAAAAGGACGCAGATCTGAGACAGCCCTACACCCCCCACCCCGCAAAAAGTCTTCCAAATGTGCCAGCATTTTTGTATTGTCAGATTCTCCAAGCCAAAACGAGGTGATCAGGGCAGCAAGAAGAGAGAGGCTGGGTTAAACACTGGCTGAAGTAGAAGATTCCTGGGAAACACGGGACAAGGCAACAGCAGGAATGGCCGATCTGACAGGGCAGGGCCGGGCAAAGCCTCCCTGTAAGCAAACACAGATAAATAAACAGGCCCAGGCAGCAGCGGGTATGACAGGGAGCAGTAGGGGGAGAGATGGGTGAGCAAGTGAAGAATTGATGCCCCCACCCCCACCTCGAAAATGGAACATACCAATGTCTACGTTCTGGGGTTGTCGAGAGGATTAATATACTTCTGGAGGAAGAAGTCAGGAGCAAGCAAGCAGCCATGACTACAGGGAAAGAAAGGGCACAAGTGCAGGCGGCAAGCAGGACAGAGGCCCAGGAGCCTCAGTGTGGCTCTTCCTGTGCCCAGACCTTCCAACCAGTGTTTCTTCTCATGCTTGAACTGCAGGACCTCGGGGACTGGAGTACTGCCGGCCCTGCAGGTCCATTCCGCAGAGATCAGACCTCATCGCTGCCGTGGAGGTAAGAATCTACACAGCAAAGGCCATCGATGGTGATTGGCTCCCCTCTGTTGAACACTGTCTTTGGAGAACAACCTTGTAGACAAACGGTCATCTCACACTGATCATAGACTCCCATAGTCAAAGGAACCGTAAGAACGTAGGTTTGGGATCCCTTTCGTTTTCATTGCGTGCTTGTGTGCATATTTCCCTCTTCAAGCATGAGATATGGGCAGATGTAGTTAGCACGTTTCTGGACAGGAGGCAGAGAAGATGGCTTCGGACTCAGAGATCCTCCTGCCTCTGCCTCCTGAGTGCTGGGAGTAAAGGTGTGCACCACCACACCCAGCCAGAGATGAGTCTGCATTTGCATTGGAACCTCTTCCTATTGACAACTTTGGCCTAGTGATACCACATGATTTTATTTTTTGATACAGAGTCTGACTGTATGAGACTATGGATACTGGAGGATATTCTTGAGCTTCTGATCCTCCTGTCTCTACTGGGATTACAGGTGTGTAATCCATGCCATGCTCCGTTCATGCAATGCTGCACAGAACCAGGGCTTTATGCATGGCAGACAAGAACTCTACCAACTGACTACAAATCCATTCCAGAGCACTGATTTGTTTCTGTAGCCCAGGCTGACTTCAGACCCAGGCTTCTCCTGCCTCACCCTCCTGAACACTGCGATTCCAGGAGTGTATCACCATGTCTGGCTACATCAATGATTTTACCAACCTTGCACATCATCAAAACTCCTACATTTCTTGCCTTCATGCTGCCATTGAACCTTGAATCTTGAACCCATGCAGGTGAGTTTTGGATCTGTGAGGCTCTTCTCTTTATCCTTGTTAGACTCTGTCTTCCACATGACCAACATTTCAAATGATTCACATGGACGCCTCCTGCATCTTCTGAGATCACAAAACTTTTACAGCAAGCTATTGACAAGTTAGTTCCCTCGGCTCTGGGATGGCAATGATCACCACTGATTTAATAACAGTTTTCAGAAAAAGAAAAAAGAAAAACCATTACATTACCTAAATAAATCACCCATAAGAGGCATTGTGATTTCAGAAGTACTATTATATTAAAAAAATATTATTAGAGTTAAGGAACTATAAATGCTGGTTGGTGACATTAGCATTCAGAAAGATTTTACCAACCTAGAATAATTATATATATCTGAGCCAGGGCCAGGAAC
The DNA here is from genome assembly GCF_982192425.1 of Myodes glareolus. Classification (NCBI taxonomy): domain Eukaryota; kingdom Metazoa; phylum Chordata; class Mammalia; order Rodentia; family Cricetidae; genus Myodes; species Myodes glareolus. The sequence goes on from NC_142034.1 coordinate 36,224,073, forward strand.
ATATCTCTACTAAAAGTAATTTTATTTATTTAGTCATTCCTTTCTTTATTCATGTGTCTATGAACATCTGCTATGCCAGAGGTGCATCAAGCAATGATGGCTGAGATATGGACTCTGTCTTCTGGAACTTATGTTTTTCATAAACTACCAAGTTGACTTCACACACTATAAATTCAACATCCTGTTTAAATGCTTTCTTAAGAGTTTCTCATTTATCCTCGGCCATCTTAAATCCTGACAGAAATTCTTATCTTCTGGTGTAGGAGATCCTTCTGTGTATGTGTTGCTTTCTTTAATGAAATAAAGAAACTGCCTTAGACTGTTGATAGGGCAGAACTTAGGTAGGCGGGGAAGACAGAACTGAATGTCTTCTTCGGGGAAGAAGAAAGCAGAGTCAGAAAGACGCCATGGAGCCGCCAGAAACAGATGCTGGGAATTTCACCCAGAAACTAGAGCTAATGGGCCAAGCAGTGTTTTTAATGAATATGGTTTCTGTGTGATTATTTCAGGGCTGGGCAGCCAGGAACAAACGAGTGGCTCCCTCCTCCTACAATCTTCCATGCTGGTTAGTGGGGTTTTTTGTTTGTTGTTTTGTGTGTTTTTTGTCAGCTGATTGGCCTGTGGGTAAGTCTGTGGGAGCATTTCCTTGAGTAATAGTTGGTGTGGGAGGGGCTCAGCCCACTGTGAGTGGTGTCTCCCTGGGCAGGTGGTCCTGGTGTGTGTGTGTGGGTAGATGGGGGAGGGTGTATAAAAACTAACTGGACTTGAGTTGGAGAGCAAGTCAGCAAGCAGAGCTCCCCCAGGGCCTCTGTTTCAGTTCCTGTCTTGAGTTCCTGCCCTGGCTTTTCTCACTGACAGACTATAACCTGTAAGCTAAAAATAGACCCTTTCTTTTTTCTAGTTAATTTTGGTTAGGGTTTATCCCAGCAATAGAGACATCTAGATAGGACAACTTCTAGTTGGTGTCCTGATTGTCAGGCATGACTTTGAGAATGTGGGCTTAACAAACTCAGTTTTCAGCCCATCTCCTTGCCGGGACTTGGCTTTCTAAATAAACCACAAAACAAATGTGTATGCTCAGTTGTAATACCCAAGCTTCCTTCTGGTTAAAAAAAAATGTGTAAGGAGACAGAGATAGATGGATGAATGGGTGGCTTAGTGGGTGGATGAACAGATAGAGAGATGACAGATACTATTGGTCTGAGATAAAAGAGAAATTAGTTACGCATTTTCCAGAAAAAATAAAGCTATATATTGGTACTGTACAGTAGTGGTGCACGCTTTTAATCCTAACACTTGGGAGGCAGAGGCAGGCGGATCTCTGTGAGTTCGTGGCTAACCTGGTCTACAGAGCAAGTTCCAGGACAGGCTCCAAAGCTACAGGAAAACCCTGTCTCAGAAAAAAAAAAAAAAAAGGAAAACTATATATTGGTAAGCAGAGAAAAGTGCATGCTTAGGGAGGAGCCAGCATGGGGCAACAGAGTCTCCACACAGTTTCTTACATCGTTAAGCAGAAGGGTTGAAGTCTAACATTCCTCAGTTTTCTAAACACAGGATTTTCCTAAATTCCTGGACTTACTTATATCTTTCTGTTATTGAAATATCATCCACAAACCATACAGTCCTCTCATTGACAGTGTCCAACTCACGGGCATTTAGTCTGTGCGTTTCTACACCTGGCTGTGTTAGTGTGTCCGTGCGTTTCTACACCTGGCTGTGTTAGTGTGTCCGTGCGTTTCTACACCTGGCTGTGTTAGTGTGTCCGTGCGTTTCTACACCTGACTGTTAGTGTGCCCGTGCGTTTCTACACATGGCTGTGTTAGTGTGTCCGTGCGTTGCTACACCTGACTGTGTTAGTGTGTCCGTGCATTTCTACACCTGGCTGGGTTTTGGCCTTCGTGTCTCCTGAGAGAAACAGCTCACAGGAGGATGGGAGAGGATGTCTTTCCAAGTCATTCTGCCATGACCTCCTTCCTCCAGTTAGGCGCCAGCTCCCGATAGCCCATTCAGATGAACCCATTGACAAGTTAGTGCCCTCATGAGCCAGTTACCTCTCAATAGCGCCATCAGCCAAGGGCCAAAGCTTCAAGATGTGAACATTTCAGGGGCGTACCCACCCTTACACTCAATTTTAAAGTATATTTACCAGTCTGAAAAGAAAATCCATGTCCATTTACCTCAGTAAGCATGCCCCTCACTCCTTACCTCAGCCTCCCCATTCCAAACAGCCCTGGGTGACCACTAATCTACTTTCTGTCTCTGCTTTGGACAGCTCATATGACCGGAATGAAAAGCAGTCTTTAAATTATTTATTTATTTAATGAGTGGGTGGGGAGTGAGCGTGGGTACGGGTGTGCACGTGCTATGGTATCTGTGTGGACAGGGGACACACAATTCTTGGAAATCAGTTCTCTTCTTCTGCCGTCTCAGTTCTGGGGGCCAAACTCAGGTGGTTAGACTGGATGGCAAGCACCTCTACCCACCGAGCCAGCGCCGGCCCAGAAATGTGGTCTTTTGTGACTGGCTTCTCTCAGTATGAGACTTTCAAGTTTGTTCATCTCGTTGAAGATTACCATAGTTCTTTATTTCTTCGGATGACTAAATAATCCCACTTACATCTCCATCAGTGATGGGCACTGGCTATTGCGAACATCCACGTCCATATTTTTGTGTGGACATGGGATTTTCATTTCCATTGGGGACACCACCAGGCTCTGTGGTAGCTTTTTTTTCGGAAACTGCCAGACTGTTTCAAAGAGGACTCATCTTTTTACATTCCGGCCTGCAGCACAGGGGGCCTTCAGCTTCCCCATGGACAAGTGGCTGGCCTTTTAACTCTGTCCTAGTGGGTGTGAAGGGGATTCGCACGGCATTTGATGTGCACTTTCCTCAGGACTAGTGAAGATGAGGATGTTTTCATTTGCTCATTGGCCATTCTTGTGTCTCTTTCTTAGCAAATGTCTGTTTAGGTCCTTTGTTCATTTTTAACTGAGTTGTTTGTTTGATTTATTCATTTGTGTATTTGTGTGTCTGTGACTTAGTGAGTGTAGGTGCACGTGTGTGTTTGGGCGTGCACCCTTGTGTGTCTGAGGAGGCAAGAAGAGGGCATCAGAGCCACTAGAGCTGGAGTTACCTGTGTTTGCCTGGCTTGTTCCTTGGTGCTGGGGCCGGAGCCCAGTCCTCACTCTTAACTGCTGAGCCATCTCCCCAGGCCTGTCTGCTTTTTAAACTGAGTTGTAAGAGTTTGTTTCTCAGTGTCTCAAGAAACTGGAAGGTGTGGTGGCCAAGGCTGTTCTGGTTATTAATAGCAAGACCCTTTCTGATGAAAATCAAACCAAACCAGAAACCTGGAATGATATCACTCCAAATCTCCTCTTGTTCACATTATCTGTCTGTCTGTCTGTCTATTAGTTTTTTTGAGACAGAGTTTCTCTGTGTAGCCTTGGCGGTCCTAGAACTTCCACCATAGACTTCAGAGATCTGCCTGCCTCTGCCTCTCAAGTGCTGGAATCAAGGCATATATCAGTCATGCCTGGGTCATTCTTACTTTTAATCATGATTTTTTTTTGAATGTTGCTGGGGAGTGCAGCCGGGCCATATGTACACTAGAGAAGCAGTCTTCCACTGAGTTACAACCCTAGCCCCTTTCCTTGTTTCTAGTGACAATGACAGTAACTAGACTCCAGACTAGATGACAGATGTCAAAGGAAAGCAAGAGTTGAGGGTTGTGCTCAAATCCTGTGTTGCTGCTTTGAAACAGATTGGTATTTCTGGAGCCAGAGACTTGACTCAGCAGGTAGGCATCTAGAGCCAAAGCTGGTGACCAGAGTTTGATGCCCAGAACCTACAAGGCTGAGGGAGAAAACTGCGTCTAACAAGTTAGACCTTTACATACATGCTATGAACCGCCCCCCCCATACAATGTAAAAATTAAAGAGGGACTGGTGAGTGGCTCAGAGATTGAGAACACTGGCTATTCTGGCAGAGGAGCAGGGTTTGGTCCCAACAGTCATCTGGTCCCTCATAATTGTCTGTAACTCAAGTTCCAGGGGCCCTGAAGTCCTTTCTGCATCAGACATGAACATGGTGCACACACCTACCCACAGGCAAAGCACTCATACACATAAACCCTTTCTTAAAAAATAGTGTTTCTGGGGGCTGGAGAGACGGCTCAGTGATTAAGAGCACTGACCGCTCTTCTAGAAGACCCAGGTTCAATTCTCAGCACCCACACGGGGGCTCACAACTGTGGCATACATGCAGCAGGCAAAACACTAATGCACATAAAATAAAAATTAAAAATCAAGAAAATACTATTTCTGACCAGAAGAGGCGCCGTGGAGACAGTGCTTCGAGGGCAGACACTGTCTTGACTGTGAAGCTCTGGGCACGGGGAGTCAAGCCAAGAATGGAAGACCTCACCGACTTGACTCATTCGCGGCTATTGTTTTCACTCAGCTGTGCACAGCAGAGGATCCGGGAGCCCGAGGACTGAGTTTTCAGAATGTACAAGATACTCCATTCAGTAAACACTGCAACTGAGCTTGGAGGCCAGCGTGGGCAACATCCAAGAAGGGTTTTGAAAGTGGGTGATTGTGATTATTGCGGAACAGAGAGCTGTCTGTAAGGGGCCGTGTCGGTCATTATTCAAACTGACATCTTTTTATTAGTAATTCAGTCTTATTTGGGGCTAACAATTTATAATACCCGTCCACCATAAATCACATTTTTAGGTTGAATAACTATATTTAAAGGGATAGAATTGTAATAATAATTTGGAAAATTAGTAATTCTTTCCCAACAATTCCTTGGTTCTTTAAATTTAGCTAAGGATTGGAAAGAGGTTTTATTGCTGTGTGTGACCGCGGTCTCTTGCTGAACTGATTGATTTGACTCGTGTTTATGAATATAAATATTTTAGAACAAAACCCAATTTAATAAATGAACAAACTTATTAGACTGTAATTACTTTTCTAAGAGTCACAATCAGAGGTGGATTCCACACTGCTCTACACTGAACATTCCGGAGGTCGGGCTCCTTCTGAAGTGCTATTGGGGTAAAGCTAAGCGTGCGCTAACGTGAAATGCGAGGTTTATAATCAGAGTTATCTCATTTTGATAAAGCAAAGCCCACGAACACAGATGTAGGATGACAATGAGAAAATGAGGAAGGAAAACATACCCAATGGACGGGACTTCTGACTGGGCATTGCCGTTCCCTTACAGGACAGGGGTACGACTCAGTGGTGGGTTTGGCCTCCCACGCACAGAGCCTCAGGTTCAGTCCTCAGCGCCATGAACAAAATAGCATAAAACTAAACAAAACCACATAGGGAGTAGAGATTTTTCCTACTACATAACAATGATTGTATTATTTATGAACATAAAGTCCTATGCACATAAAGTGGGAATGTGTGTGTGTGTGTGTGTGTGTGTGTGTGTGTGTGACAGAAGCCAGCTTGCGGGCCAGTGTTTGTCTCCAGGAAGAGAGGGGACAGGAGAGGAGAGGCTTTCCATGTTGTAGTGTTTTCCTTTTAAGCCGAGTGAGAAAGTAGGTGGATTTCTCTTGTTGTCGTCTGTGGATTTAAAATACAACATTAGCCGAAAGTTTAAAACCAAAACAGCTTAATTCTTGAATTTCTTTTTCTAACGGATCTAAACGTCTGCCTCATGTTGATGTGGAAACATGTTTAAATAAGGCTTCAAGGGCACCGAGGGAGTTTATTTTTAGATGCTTACCATATACTAGTAATAATGAAAGCCACAGTTCATTAAGAGAAAAGCACCCCCACCCCTTTCGAGCTTCTGGCTGCCTTGACAGACAGTACCAATTCAGGAAAGTTGTTTCCCGCATTCCCATTTAACAGCCAGGTGAGCTGCGATTCCAGCCTGTGCCTAGTGATAAAATATGCTAAGTGAAAACTCAGACTTTCAAATGTCAGATTTAATATCTCAAAGATCATCTCTCATGTGATAGTTTTTCTTTCTCCCGAGAACCATCTCTACATTTTAATATGTTTACTTGAGGGAATCTGAAAATATGGACAGAGAAAAAGAAGATAAAAAAAAACTGCTCTAGTTCTCCTGGCGCCCGGAGCTGATTGAACACAGCATTTTGATGGTCGCCCTTCATATGTTTCCACGCATAAATTTGTATGAACTTTCAAATGCTTTGGGAAGATTCTGTGTTAAGAATTTCTCTATTAGTGTTGCTCATGACACATGCTACAGAATAAATTACAAGCTTGGCTTCTATTTCATATTTGACTATATGTATTGTTTAAATTAAAATCTCAACTGGGAAAAAAATGTCAAACCTGCAATGTAAGATGAAGAAGATAGGTTAATTTTTTTTTTCCGCTTCTGAATTTGTTTCTTTGAGACAGTCTCATAATATAAACCAAGTCAGGCTCAAGCACGCTATCCTCCTGCCTCAGCCTCCTCTTTGTGCGGGAAGTAGAGTTATGCATCACCATGCTTAGCCTTAGATAGACAGTTTTAAAGTTATTTTTATTTTACTTTGTGTGTAGGTGTTTGCCTGCATGTATGTCTGCGCACCGTATGTGTGCCTGGAAGTCTGTACCCCTACAGAAGCCAGAAGAGGGCATCGGGCTCTAGGACTGGAGTCATAAGTGGTTTTGAGACACATATGGGTGCTGGGAATCGAACCCAGGTCCTCTGAACCATTTCATTAGTATTTCAAACCACTGCATGTTTATTGTATTGATATTTAACACGAAGGCTAGCTGAACAGTTACTACATTCTCAAAGGAGGCTTGAGCATGGGTTGTACACACATTCACAGAGGCACTGCTAAGAGTCAGACGTGTCGATCAGGAGATGGATGGACCACCATAACATGGCAAATATATGCAAATGAAGTACTAAAGGAAAAACAACCTGACGTATAGTCCAGCCTGGAGCACGTGGTATGTTGTCTACCTGATAACACCGTGTTAAGTGAAAGAAGTCAGCCTCAGAGACAGCGGGTGATCCCAGAGAGATGAGTGACTGTCGGGGTTAAGGCACAGAGTCAGAGAGGAGCGTGGTTGCCAGCGCTGGGTGCAGGAGGGAGGGGTGGAGAGTTGATGCTTCCTGGGTCAGGGTTTCCACTAGGGAAAGTGAACACTGCGTCATCTAGAGATGTCACTGGCTGCAGGGCAATGTGGAAAAGGCGCAAAACAGCGCATTTCACATTCACTGAAGTGGAAAATGAACGTGGTGTTCATTTACACGTTTTTCAGTGATGAAAATGTTTAGTTCTTAAAAACATAGTATTTGGTGGGGTGTGGGGGTGCAGTGCTCAGGAGGTTGAGGCAGGGACCAGAAATCATCCCTGGCTACACAGGGAGTTTGAGGTCACCCTGGGCTAGCTATGTGAGATCCTGTCTCAAAAAAGTCAAAGCCAAAAATATTGTTTGGCTAGAACGGTCAGGAGGGAGTGAGAGGACCAGTTGAAAGAAGTGCCCAAATTCCTGGCCTGGTTATCTGAGTGAGTGTGGTATTGTTAATGTGCTATGTGACACTAGAAGAGGAAATGGCGAGTGTGCTTGTGTGTGTGTGTGTGTGTGTGTGTGTGCATGCGCACACATGACAGATCTAACCATATTCTTCAGGCTAGTTCAAACTCTTCTCGCTTCAGCTCCCAGGTGCTGGGCAGTAGGTGTGTACCTCCATACTTCAGGAGAAGAAGACTTCGTGATAGAATAATGTGGTCCATCTTGGAGCTTGGGTTGCCTATAGGCCATACAGAAGCTGAATGGATACAGGATTTGAATCCCAGGTGAGGAGTCAGTTGTCTCAACGTGGGAGATGCCCACACGCTTGGCTGATGCCTTTGACTTGGGGTCAGGGGTAAGGGCACCCACAGGACACTTGGAGAAAGACAGAAGAATCAAGAAAGTAGCCAAAAGAGCATCCTGAAGACAGGAGAATTTGACTCCAAGAAACATGGGGCAGAAGGCACCTCTGGAAAGTGAAATCCTTAGAGAACAGAAAAACCAGTGAGGTAAGGACTTCAAAATTACCCACTGCACTTATCAACTGAAAGCCATGCTTGCAGAACCTTTGAGCGGTGTGGTGTTTGTAGAAGCCCGACTGTGGTCAACTAAAGAACAAGGGAGAAACAAGGGAAAGGACAGGCTGCAGACAGCTCCCTTAAGGAGATCAGGAAGAAGAAGAAGAAGAAGAAGAAGAAGAAGAAGAAGAAGAAGAAGAAGAAGAAGAAGAAGAAGAAGAAGAAGAAGAAGAAGAAGAAGAAGAAGAAGAAGAAGAAGAAGAAGAAGAAGAAGAGAAAATAGACTCACCTCAGCAGGATTCTTCCTGAGTGCCTTCTCCTGCATCTGCCATTTCACCTCCTGTGAACCCAGTCTGGTCCAGCAGATAGCCACGGCTCACCTTCTCTCTGCTGTCTTCCCCAGGGAAAGGTGGAAATGTGAGGGTAGACAGTCCTGGGTTCCTTCTGCTGCCTTGATAAAGCAGGCTGACCAAAAGTAACTTGGGGGAAGAAAGAGTTTATTTAGCATATGCCTCCGGGTCACAATCCACCACTGAGACAAGTCCAGGCAGGAACCACAAAGGAACACTGCTGCCTGGCTAACTCACTCACTGACTCATGCTTAGCCAGCTTTCTCACACAGCCCTGGAAAAGCTACCTAGGGATGGTGCCACTCACAGTGTGCTGGGCCCTCTCATGGGGATTAGAAAATGAAGACAATTCCCCCACAGCTATGCCCTCAGGCCGATCTGATCTGGCCTGTCCCTCAACCGACACTCCTTTCTCAGGTGACTCTAGGGTGCATCAAGTCCACGAGTCTAACTAGGACACGGGTAACAACTGAGCGGTTGCTGTAACACAGTACATTTAAAGTGTTTATTTGCTTGGGTTACAGAGAAAGCAATATTTTTATGACAGACATAAAGAGAAGAAGCCTAGGGTTGTAGCTCAGTGGTGGAGCTTGCCTAGCTTGGGTGAGACCCTGGGTTCCACTCTGGTACTGCAAAGAGGAAAAAAAAAACAAACCAAAAAACCAAAAAAAAACAAAACCAGAACAAAACTAATATATAAAGGAAGCTGACCGCTCCCAGCAGCTGAAGCAGAGTCCAGGTTGTTTCAAAAGGAATCTCATCTTTCTGTAATTTTTCTTCTCATTTCTATTTTCTTTGCAATTTACTGAATCAGAGTCTTTGGGGGATATACTGAAGGATTTAAAATTTAGACTTTGCCACAGTTTAAAATTCATCCCAGAGAGAAGAACCAGCTTGGTGCCGTGCATGATTGGATTTTAGAATTTCAGTTGACTTCATCTACAGCTGCTCGTGGCAAAACCAGTCAGCACATGTAGGGCAGTGCTGGAGGCTTCGTGTGCAGGGTGGGGACAGCTGTGCACGACTCCTGTCTGCCTGAGAGCATTGTCTTCTTGGCTGCAAGCCAAACCAAGTAATCTTTCACTAGGAAGGTAAGTAAGGTAAGATACAATAGAGCGATCTGCACATTATCGAATATCGTGACACTACTGAGTACGTGTCCAGATTCCTTCTGTCACCCGGGTCTCACTATGGAGCCTGGCTATGCTTGAACCCACAGAGATCCGTTGGCCTGTGCCTCCAGAGTGCTTAAAGGCAGATTAAAGGTGAGCGCCATCACTTCCGTTTAACAAGGTCTTACCTAGTTCCACATGGCATCAGACTTACTGAGGATGACCTTGTGTTCTCAGTTTCTTGTTTCTACTCGGGGATATTGAGACTATGGGTATGTGCCCACCACACCTGGCTTCCTATTTCTTAACGTGCTTCTGTCCTTACCTGAACAGAACTGCAAGTTCCCTTGGGTTTTTATAACACTTACTATGATACTGTAATTGTTTTGTCATCTATGGAATTCAACTAATCTAATTAGAGACCACCCATGAACTCGCAATAAATGAATGATAGCCACTCATGGAGGTGCATACCTGCAGCACCCAGGAGGCCAAGACAGGAAGATGGAGGGTTGGGATCAACTTGGAATAATGTCATGGGCAAGTAGGAGAGATCAATCAGCATTCATCTTGCATATGGAACATCACTGAAGGAGCTGGATCTCACTGGGCAGAGCCTTCTATCTGACGGGCAGAAACTCTCAGCAACCTTGACAAAAATTCAAAGACAGATTAGCCATTACAGTAGCCCACACTGAGAATCATTTAAAATGGATTAAGGACAGTCCAAACATTGACCTAGTCTCTTCAGAGCTCTCTGTTTGTCCGTGTGTGTGTGTGTGTGTGTGTGTGTGTGTGTGTGTGTGTATACACTGTACTGGATGGTTTTATATCAACTTGACACAAGCTAAAGTCATCTGAGAGAAGGACCCTCAATTGAGAAGACACCTCCGTAAGATATGGCTGTAAAACATTTTCTTAATTAGTGATTGATGGGGGAAGGTCTGCCCATTGTGAGTGGTGCCATCCTTGGGCTGGTGGTCCTGGGTTCCATAAGAAAGCAGACTGAGCAAGCCAGTAAGCAGCACCCCTCCATGGCCTCTGCATCAGCTCCTGCCTCTAGGTTCCTGCCCTGTTTGAGTTTCTCTCCTGGTCACTCAATGATGTACAGTGTTGTGAAAGTGGGAATCAAACCAACTCTTGGCTCCCCAACTTGCTTTTGGTCATGGTGTTTCATTGCAGCATTGGTAACCACAATTAAAACATACACAAACCTCTCATCTAATTATCACAAGGTCCTATGAGATAGGGCTATCCCTCCCAACTTTCGTAGGTTAAATAACTAAATTCAGGGAGGCCAAGTGAAGGCGTGGTTCTTGAGCCAGGCAGAGATGGAACTGGCCTCGGGATTCACACCTGCCCTCCTTCTCCACCATGTCTCCTATTATAGCCACACAGTCTGTGTTTCAGCGTGGGACCCTGTGGAACAAGGGGCGCTGGAGTGTCACCCGAATTAGATTTCAGATGCTAGCCCAGAAATCAGAGACTAATGCTGCCTAGCTTCAGAAACTGAAATACTGTGATGTTAGACGTAAAAACGGACTTGATTTCCCCCCAAGGATTTCCCCTCTTTTATCCACACAGTGAGCATTAACAATTAATGGAGACTGCTTTGCAAGCAGTATAGCATCATTCTTAATATTTATGACGCCCACGAAACATACAACATCTGTTCCGCAGAGTGATAGCTATTAAAGCGTGCTCGAGTGCCAAGCGCTCTCGCTCATGAAGAGGAGTCGATGCTTAAAGCACTCACCTCTCTGGACTCTCGAGACAGCAAGCAGTCCAAGAAGACAGGAGGAGGACAGCTCCAGACTCCGCTAAAAGAATGCTGTTTCATCTTATCATGGCTGAAAGCACATAGTAATTTTTAAAAATTTGTACTACTATTATTTTATGTATATAGGTGGTTTCTGTTTTGTTTTGTTTTTGTTTTTTTTTTTCAGACAGGGATTCACTGTAGTTTTGGAGTCTGTCCTGGAACTAGCGCTTATAGACCAGCCTGGCCTCCAACTCACAGAGATCTATCTGACTCTACCTCCCAAGTGCTGGGGTTAAAGGCGTGTGCCACCACTGCCTAGCTGTGTAATCGCCTGCAGATATGTCCATGCACCGCTTGCATGCCTGTGCTCAGGGAGGCCAGAAGAGGGCACTGGATCCTCTGGAACGGAAATAACGAATGCTGTGTACTGCCATGTGGGTGCTTGGAATGGAACCCATGTCCTCTGCAAAGAGCAACAAGTGCTCTTAACCGCTGAGCCGTCGCTCCAGCCCTGATAGGAATTTTAAATTGGACAGAGTCCTTTTTCAATGGTTGGCATGATTTTTTTCATAGAAGGAATGACTACACCTTAGACCTGAAGTTAAGGTTTCTGTCTGAAAAATACGATTAGAAAAGACCCAAAAGGTGATGGAATCATCTCCTAGCAAGAATGACAAGCCTGGGGCTGTAGAGATGGCTCAGTGGTTAAAGCATTGGCTGCTCTTCCAGAGGCCCTGGGTTCAATTCTCAGCATCCACAAGGCAGCTCACAACTGTCTGTAACTCTAGTTCCAGGAGATCTGATACCTCCACACCAATGAACATAAAATAAAGTGAAATAAATTATTATTAATTTTTTTAAAAAAGAATGACAGGTCTAAGAAACCTACCACTAAAATAAGACCAATGATTTGGGTATACCGAGAAACCATGGTATCTGTGTGTACTTTCAGGGAGTGGGCTTGAAATGAAATTATTTCTTTTTTCCTTTTTCTTTCTTCTTTTTCTTCCTTTTTGCTTTGTTGTTGTTGTTGTTTTTGAGACAGGGCTTCTCTGTGATCAGTCCTGGCTCTCTTGGAACTCACTTTGTAGACCAGGCTGACCTCGGACTCACAGAGATTCGCCTGCCTCTGCCTCCCAAATCCTGGGATTAAAGGCATGCGCCACCACTGTCCGGCAATGAAATTATTTCTAAGGAAAGAATATGTTTGATTCCATTTGTGTTAATTGTGTTAATGGTCTGCTTGGGTCTGATAGCAGAGTTGACTCGCCAGAACGTCCTAGTGGACAATAAACGTACTGTGATAAATAACTGGTCTATAAAGGCCAGCACGCCCAGTGTCAGCTGCTTTCCATGTATAGCAACAGAGCTGAAGAGCAGACCTTAAACGTGGCAAGCGTATCGGCACTGCTACTCAGACTTCCCCAGCTGACATTTATTCAAATTGCAACAAAAATAGATTAACGACAGCCACAACAACAATAATAAAAATGGTAGCAATTGCGGAGCACTTACTAAATGTCAGATATACTCTGTATGTAAATTACCCATTGATCCTCAGGGCAATCCTGTGAGATAAGTGGAAAAGTGGATACACGTGGAGGTTACGTAATTTGCATCAGGTCATATACAGATGGTGGTGGAGTCTGAACTCTAACCTAGAGAAGGTAGCTGTGTTTTGATTTGGTTTTTATTGTTTTGGTTTTGGAGACGGAGTCTCATATGGCCAGGGCTAGTCTCAAATGCTCTACATAGCTGAGGCTATCCTTGAACTCCTGTTTTTCCTGACTCTCCCTCCAAGGGCTGGAATTACAGGCATGCACCATCATAACTAATACTAACCTAGGGAAGCTCTCTGAATTTATTTGTTTATTTATTTATTTATTGTTTTATTGTTTTATGCATGTATGTACAGTCACACGTGTGTATGCATGTGCTCATGTATATGGAGTCCAGGGGATAAATTCAAGTGACACCTTCAAAAATTCCAGCTGTCTCTTTTGAGACAGGTTTTTCTCTAGCTTGAAGCTTACCAATTAGGTCAGGGTGGCATGTCAATGGGCCCTAGGGATTCTCGTGTCTCTGTCTCCTCAGCTCTGAAATTACAAGCACGTGCCACCACATCTGGCCTTTTTACGTGGGTCTTAGAGACTTGAACACAGGCTGTCGTGCTTGCTAGGTATGCTCTTTGCCAACTGAGCCATGGCTCCAGGCCCCGCTATTTGCTTTCTTAACTACTCCCGGAGAGGAGAGAGGAAAAGAGCGAATAATATGTTCATGTAGTTTACTTTTCTCTCTTTCATGTGTGTGACATTCATACATGCATCTTTGTATGTTTGCCTGTGGGTGAGCGCACGCGCATGTGTGGGTCGAAACGAACTTGTGTGTACGAATGTGTGGAGGCCCAAGATCGATACCAGGAATCACTGTCAACGGCTCCTCTGCCCTGTTTACTGAGGCAGGGTCTCTCACTCGCACCCAGAGCTCGCCTATACCATTCATCTTTTTTTGAGACAAGGTTTCTCTGTCTAACAGTCCTGGCTGTCCTAAAACTTACTGGTGTAGACCAGGTTGGCCTGGAACTCACGGAGATCCACCTGCCTCTGCCTTCCAAGTGCTGGGATTAAAGGCGTACATCCCCACCAGCAGCTGACTAATCTTTAATTTTGAACCACTAGCCTTGCTAGCCAGCTTGCTCTTGGGGTCCAGTCTCCACCTTCTGAGGTTAGAATTCCAAGCGAGACACCACAGGCACCTGACATTATGTGGGCCCTAGGTATCCAAGGCCTAGCTAGCCCTCGCGTTTTCACAGCACACGCTACACACTGAGCCCTCTCCTTGGCCAGCGGCTATGCATTTAAACACAAAGATGCTCAAGGACAGGTTCTTCTGGCTACAATGTACGAAATCTCACTTAAACCCCTTCAAATGATGTTGGGTGAGGTTCACCACGAAGACCCTCCTCTCCCACAACACCCTGCCCTTTGCTCTATTGTTTCACTTTTTACATTGGGTTATAGCTCTCTGTCTATCTATACATTGTAATCATCGTATTTGACCCCAATAAATTCATGACTTTTTTTCTCTCCTATTTATTATTATATCTTCAGTTTAAAGAACAGTGTCTGACAAACGATAGATTCTGAAGAATTGTTCACTGAAGTCAAAAGCAGGAGGCTGGGGATATGGCTCAGTTGGCTGAGTGCTTGCTTATCATGCAGGAAGCCCTGGATTTGATCCCCAGAACTACCTAGAGCCATTAACCAGAAGAAGAGGTTTGTGCCTATAACCTCTTGTGCTTGGAGCATGAAGCAGGAGCATCAGAGTTTTAAGGTTATCCCTTCCTACATAGTGAGTTCAAGACTAGCCAGGGACACATGAAACCCTGTCTATACATAGATAGATAGATAGATAGATAGATAGATAGATAGATAGATAGATAGATAGATAGATAGATATACATACATACAGACAGACAGACAGGCAGACAGATGTGCAGATATACATACATACGAGGGGGCTACAGAGATGCCTTAGTAGTTAGGAGTGCTTGTTGTTCTTGTAGACGATTGAAGTTTGGGTCCTAGGACCCACTTCAGGAGGGTCCTGAATCTATAACTCCAGTTCCAGGGGATTGATAAGTATGTATGTATATGTTTGTGCACACACATGCCATGCGCGCGCCCCCCCACACACACACAAGCACAGGTATATACATAAATAAAAATAAGTCTTTAAAATAATCAAATGAAAAGTAAAGTTGAATTCTGGCCATGGTCAGGAGTGTTAGGTGATTAATTAGTCAGTTAATTTTTGGTGCAGGACCAAACCCAGGCAAATGCTCGGCCACTGAACTAAATCCTCAGTTCTAAGATGATTAGTAACTTAGAAAACAAGAAACAAAGTCAGCCAGAGTTCCCAGGGACAAAAATTCAGAGACAGAACTCATTGCCCTAAACTGCCCTCCAGCCCAGCCTCTTTCCTCTGCCCTTCTCTCCTTTGAGGCATCCTCGGCCCATCTGCATGTCTCTGCTCCCCCATAAGTTTGGCTTTTGTGAAACTTAGTCATTGGTGCCAGCTTTAGCTTCACCTCGACTTGCCCTTCTGGAGCCCCAGTCCCTACCTATTCAGTGCACACTGATTCGTGTTCTGTAGCTAACATTCAGTAGGACGACTGAGGTTGAGAGCTCTCCACTTGTCCAATTAGCCTAGACTGAAGTGTTCGGCAAAAATGGCTGTCTGGACTTACCCTTTTGTCGGGAGAACATTTCAGCAGAAAGGACTGTGTCCTGAGCATGCACCCTCAAACTGGCTTCCTACAAATGTCAGACCGATATTGCTTTCCTTTTGAATCTAGATAAGTTTTGAAAACTGTGGCGGAGTATTTTTTAAATTACATGGGAAACTTAGCGTCGGCCTGTATTTTAACAGAGAGCTTCTATGCCCTGCCATTTTCCAGTTGCTTGCATTTTCAATTTCCCTCTTTGATTGCTTAAGACACAGACATCTTTTCTTTTTTGCCATGCAATGGAAATGTTCTATTTTCATACACTCTGTGTTAGTCATAGTGTTTGCATTTTCATTACAATATCAAGAAGTTGCTCTGTTCCACTCTTTTTATCCAGGATAGCTAAGGGTTCTGATAGTTTCTCGTGATAATTGCATTATGATTTTCACCCTCTTACATTTTAGACTTACATAATTTTTTGAAGCTGGAAGAGAATTACCTGAATTCCTCGCGCAGCTCACGACTGACGCCAATGCTGAAGAGCCCCCCATTGCCCCTAATTTACAAGTGAATTCCAGAAGCTCACTTGTAAGTCAGATGTTTGGGACTTGAAATACATTTTCCTAGGGGTCCATGAGAGGTTATTTAACCTATAATACATTCACTCCATTATTCCCTAAAGAACCACTATTTGCCCGACACCGCAGGAAGCAACTGTGTGTATATGTATGGAATTACTGGTTAGCAATTCAACTCAAAACACGAACAAGAGGCCAGAGAGATGGCTCAGCAGGTAAGAGCATTTGCCACCATGCCTGCTGAATTGAGTTCAATCCCTAGAAACCACGTGGTGGAAGGAGAGAACCAACCCCTCTCAGTTGTCTTCTGACCTCTACATGCTTACCTTAGCACATATGCATCCACATAGCACACGCGTGTGCGTGCACACACACACACATGCTTGTGAAATAATAATAAAGGCTGGGTGCAGCACTTTTATATGATATATAATATATTTTATATTAGATATATTATACACTTACAATATATTTTATATAATATATTGAGGAGGTAGAATCAAATGGATTTCTAGACTTCATTGGCCAGCCCTCCCACCTGAATTGATAAGCACCATATTCAGTTTAGGACCCTGTCTCAAAAGCAAGGTAGAATGATTAGGAAAGACAACCAATATTAGGCTGGGTGGTGGTGTCATACACCTTTAATCTCAGCACTCAGGAGGCAGAGGTAAGCAGATATCTGTGAGTTCGAGGCCAGCCTGGTCTTTGTAGAGATACTCAACATTGAACTCTGTCCCCTACATATGTGCAGGTACACCCACACAAACATGTACACACACTGTACACACATCACACATATAACACAAAATGGGTAAAACAGATTAGCTGCTATCTCTACAAGGCTGAGAGTGTGGTTGAGTCATCGCAATCAAAGGCATGATAATCCGTGCCCATGATTCTAGGAGGCTGGGGCAGGAGGATGGTGAGTCTGAGGGCAGCCCTGGCAAGGACTGCATGAGCCCTGTGGGTAGTGGTGGCCCAGGTACCTGTTGCAGCAATGTGTCCTCTAAAAGTATTCAGGAGATGCATTACTGAAGCAGTTAAATAACTTACATTTCTGATTTCAGCTTTTGTTCATTATTGAATCTTCACAATCCTTTGAGGAATTTACCTTTCAAAAACCTATGTATTTTGCCAGGCAGTGGTGGCGCAGTCATTTAATCTCAGCACTTCGAAGGCAGAGGCAGGTGAATCTCTGTGAGTTCAAGGCCAGTCTGGTCTGCAAAGTGAATTCCAAGACAGTCAGGGCTGCTACACAGAGAAACCCTGTCTCAAAAAAAACCAAAAGAAACTTTTATATTTTTATTTTATTTTTGTGTGTATTTTACCTGCTTGTATGTATGTGTGCCATATAATGTCTGGTGCTTCTGGTGCCCACAGAGGCTAGAGGAGAGTCTCAGATCCTTCTGGAACTGGAGTTACAGATGGTTGCGAACTGCCATGTGGGAGCTGGGAACTGAACCCTGATCCTTTGTACAGTGCTCTAAACTACTGAGCCAACTAACCAACTCCCAGTCTCCAGGAAATCCTTTCAAAGGCTTTTATCTAGTTAGTACTTCCACATTTACAAAGATACTTAAAACTTTTTATTGATAAATAATATATTTTCACAAAAAGGTGTCTGCCTGAAGTTCGACTCAGTACTGCTGGACTCAAGAAACGAACAAGGAGCAGACAATATGAACATTCCAGAAGCTTCCCCGTGTGTCCTTACAGTCACTATAGCCCCAAAGGAAATTATTTTAAAATTAAATGGAAAGGACTGTAGTCAGTGGAGGATGTATTTGAGAGGAAGAAGGGCGTTTAAATCCTAATTTGTCGATTTGGAACCCAGTAAATGTGTTACCGGCCTTATTCGCCGGTTAGGATCAGATTCACATGTGCACACCTGAACACCAGAGACAGCAACGGCGTAAATCTTCCACCTGAAGAAGACACCGCTTAGGACTGGTTTGTTGCTTCCTAGTCACCCCAGGTCCAGATTTCAGTTACGTTACAGATCAACCACTTAGCGCACAGCTGGTGACCATCCCTTGTCCCCGAATTCCAGAGAGAAAGCAAAACAAACAAACCCGGAATGGAGAAGCCTTGCACCTCCGGAAGCTTTAAGTTCATTTCTTAGGAATCTGCCCTCAAGTCCTTCAAAACCCTGTGTGTTCAGGCTAGTCATCAAGGCTATGGTTTCTAAGGCAAGCTGGTCTCTCGGCTGCTATATTGATGCCTTAATAATATGGGGGTTCTTTTTTTATTGAGGGGAGGAGGTCATCTCTGGCTGGCATGGAATTCATTCTGTAGCTCGGACTGGCTTTGAACTTTCTGTAATGCTCCTGCCTCAGAGTGCTGAGATTACAGCACCGTGACACATTGCACCCAGCTAGGGGTTCTGAAAATTAGAAAGATACTGGCTGGGGAGACAGTGTCTACAACAACCACGTGGGTTTACATAGCCATTTCTCACTCTGCATCACACTGACTAAGGGGAATTTTCTTCCTAAGAAGGGAAATTCAGGAGCCACGTTTGAGAAATCGAAAGAGAAAACCTAGAAAAAAAAATTCCTAAAATCACTTGCAATACAAAATGACCTTGTAGCTAGATTCCTTTATTT
Source organism: Myodes glareolus (assembly GCF_982192425.1). NCBI lineage: Eukaryota > Metazoa > Chordata > Mammalia > Rodentia > Cricetidae > Myodes > Myodes glareolus. Next base: position 36,242,729 of record NC_142034.1, read on the forward strand.
GCTGTAGAGCCTGGATCCAGACAGCAAAATTCTCTAAACCCGAGTGTCACCAAAGGAATGTCATAGATACATCTCCTGTGTATTTAATTGTAGAGGAGTCAAGGTTAGAAAAAGTTTCCCTAGAAAGTGTGTATGTATTTGTGTGTGAGTGCGTTTATGTGAATGAGTGTGTTTGAGTGGGAGTGGGTATGTCGTGTGTGTGTGTGTGTGTGTGTGTGTGTGTGTGCGTGTGAGTGTGTGTGTGTGCATGTGTTGCCTGTCAGGCACTGGTTGACTAGAAACAATCACCTATTTAGTCCTCAAAGGCATAGTTTCTTTCAAGTTTTGTATTTCTGAGGTCAGCAAAAAGGTAAATATAAGTTAGAGGAGAGCCCAGCTTATCATTACATGGATTTCTATCTAGAACAAGTTAAGTCTTGCATCCGCCAAGAAAGACAACTCGCATAAAAAGGCCAGCGCGCCCTGATTACAAGGCAGGTGCCATTCCCGTCTCCCTTCTCCAACGTGTTATTAATGTTGGGCTCGGTTCCAAGCTGAGCCCTCTAGGGCGGGATGAGATGCAGAAGAAGCTGAACTCCGAGGCCTTTCTGCCTGTCATTTTTGAACAGGTGAAGTCTGGTTAGTGTGAGCCTCCGGGGCAGGCTCCTGTCAGTAGAGCTAAGGATGTAAACACCGGGAAGAGCAGGAGGCGGAGGGGCCCACCAGCCCCTGCCAAAAGAGGGGGTAGGAGCATTGTCTGGGCTTAATTAGGAGACCGGGTAGGGAGCAGGGCTGGCAGACAGGAACTGGAGAGGGAAAGCAAGGAGAGGGACCAAGGGAGGTTCCCAAATTAGGCAAGGGAGTTGAAACAAACATCTATAGAGCCCCGGGCTTCAGGGAACTGCTTCAGAATAAGGGCCAGGTGTTTGATTCTTGGGCTTCCCGAAGCACCTGATATGCGCCAAGGGAACACAGGCATAAACAGATGCGGGCCCTACCCCAGAGTACGGAAGCTCTCTAGCCTCTTCTGAGGACCATGGCTGAAAGTTCAGCGTGATCAGTGATGTCAAAGAAAAGCAAACGGAAACCCTCGCAATCCAGGGCGACAGCAGTAAACCCGCAGAATGGTGGCGGGAGGTGAAGGGGCGGGGTACTAAGGAAGGTCTGAAAACCGTTTGTCTGGTGGTTAGGGTTTGGAGGCCAAGTGAAAGGGAAAGAGGCGTTGAGGTAAGAAAAATGGCGTGGTCTTGAGACCCACAAATGATTGCAGGTGATACAATTCCATTGTTCTGAAAAACTAAGACAGCATCCAGGACCTTGTAACCCAGACTCTGCCCTGGGCCAGAACTTTCAAAGGAGCAGCCGCGAAGCACCTGCTCTAGTCCTTGCTCTGGAGTTTTGACTTCTGCCCCGATTTTCCTGCCGCACCTGAACTCTGCCCCAGCCGCAGCCTCCACCACAAGGCTCTGCAGAAGCGTCAAGCTTCCAGCTGAGGGGGTCCCGGGCTGGAGAAGCTCCAGTGACTTATTAGAGTGTGGTAGAAATGGAAAGGAGGGAGGGCAGCCGTAGTTCTTAACAAACCGCTGACTTTGTAAGAGTTTCTCGGTTTGTACTTAATGTGCAGTTTCTTTCACGAGGCCATGGCCAGGGATGCCTAGGTGGCAGCGGCAATGACTAGGAAGGGCAGAGGGGATGGTCAACATAGGTGCCGAACAGGCAGAACCGTGCTTCAGAGCGGATCCCATCTGGTAATGTGCAGGAAGGCAAAGGGACAGGGAACAAAGGAAGATTACTTCTTTGTATTTGTGGTGCTGGAAATTGAGCCTAGGAACTCACCTGTGCTACATCCCCACCCAACACACACACACACACACACACACACACACACACACACACACACACAAGTTTCTCCAGACAGGGTTTCTCTGTGTAACCACTGTGACTGTCCTGGAACTCGCTCATGAAGACCAGGTTGTCCTCAAACTCATGGAGATTCACCTGCCTCTGCCTCTGGGATTAAAGGCGTGCGCCACCACCACCCTGTCCAACATTTATCTTTAAACTTTTTTTTCTTCTAAGATGTATTCTTCTAAGATGAGCCCAGCCTAGGCCCAAGTGATCCTCCCAACACAGCCTCCACGGTATCTACAACTTCCAGAAATGGCCACCAGGCCAGATTCAGATTCATTGATGCAGTCTTAACTTTTCTTTTCTTTTCTTTTCTTTTCTTTTCTTTTCTTTTCTTTTCTTTTCTTTTCTTTTTTGTATGACTTCCTCTTAGTTTTTTCTTCCCTTCCTTTAGCCTCTCCTCCATTTGGGCAGCTAGATGTTCTGACATTTGTTGCCTCGGGAGAAAATTTAAGAGGCAAACTCAAGCCTAGATTCAGAAAAGATGGGAAGCATAGCAGAGAGACTTCTTCCCCCACAGAGAAAAAGCATGTGGGACAAGACCACAAAAGGAGGTGGCCGGTGCGTGGACATGTCGGCTACCACAGGTACCGTACACACCTGGTCAAACTCCAAGAAAACGAGGGGGTTCCCAGGGACACCAGAGATGACTAGAGAATGCAGAAGGACATGGCCTGAACCTCAGCTGTAAGACAGGGCCTGTGGGAGGACAGAACTCCAGCCCAACCCTGCACAGAGCAGCCCGGCGTGATGCTTGCTGTGGTCAATTTCATGGACTCTGGACTCACTTGGGGATGAGCCTCTGGGGAGCACTGTGTAGGAGTATCTCGATTGCATCAGTTGGGGAGCCAAGCCCAGTGTGGATGGAGCCATTCCCTGGGCTCCTGGGCTGTATAACTGGAGAAGGGACCTAGGCAGCAGCATGCATTCATTTTTCTCTGCTTGCAGACTTAATGTTTCCAGCCACTCTAAGCTCCAGCTGCCAGGACAGACCGTGCCTTGAACTGTGAGCAAAATATTCTAATATACTTCCCCTCCCTCCAGTTGCTGTCAGAGAATTTCAGTATAGCCACGGAAAGGGAACTAAGACACCATGTGGAAGTGTGTGGCGCCTCTGTGGTACCATCTACTGTGTGCCACCTCTCAGTGGTTGGCTGGAGTATAACTGGGTGCCCAAGAGTGGACAGAATCAATGTCAACTAAGTAGTAACCTTAAGGGGACCACACAGCATGGCAGGCAGATAGGAGACGTACATGTTTCAGGTCAGCCAGGACTACATCGTGAAACCCTGTTTCAATGCACAATTCCACCCCAACCCATCCCCCACCCCAGCAACTTACTTGTATCTTGGAGAAATAGTAAGAGATATGGTTGCTTGTTTTTCAAGATGAGTCTCATGCAGCCCAGGCTGGTCTTGAACTTATATGCAGAACATCTGATCTTCCTGACTCTACCACTACCTCTGGGATTTCACGCTTGTGCCACCATTGTGAGCATGCTTGTGGGAGGAGACTGCTCATTCGTTTTCCGGCTGCTCAGACCCGAATAATTACACAGTGATTATTCAGTGTGTGTAACTGTATTAATTACAACGCTGTTTGGCCAATACTCTTGCATATTTCTAGCTAATTCTTACATCTTAAATTAACCCTTTTCTATTAATCTGCGGATCACCACAAGGCTGTGGCCTACCAGTAAGGTTCTGGCTGATGGCTGACATCTTTCTCCTTTGGCAGCTACATGGCATCTCCCTGACTCCACCTACTTTCTCTCTATATCTCTGTTCAGATTTCCAGCCTGGCTTTACTCTACTAAGCCATTGGCAAAAATAGCTTCTTTAATAACCAATGGTAATAAAACATATTCATAGCATGTCCCGCATCACATGCTATATCAGGAATTTAGCCACATTGCTGACTTTTTTCAATCTCAGAGTTTATTCAATAACATAAATCCACAAACTCTGTTAGTTGCGTGGGCAGCAATTCATCAAGTAGTCTTAACTTCTCTTGACCTCCAGCCAAGAAAAGTGCAGGTGTGTGTGTGTGTGTGTGTGTGTGTGTATGAATGTACACCTGTGTGTATGCATGCACATGTGTGTGTCTGTCTGTGTAGATAAGCATACCTGTGTGTATTTGTGTCAGAGGTCAGTAAGTTTCAGGTGTTGCCCTCATGGGCGCCTTCTTTTGTTTTTGTTTTGGCCTGGATCTCGGTATACAAAATGGTGCAAGTCTTTTGAAATCTCAAAGCCTGCCTCCAATGATACACTTCCTCCAGCAAGATAACACCTCTTAATCTTTTACCCAAACAACTCCACCAATTGGGAACCAAGTATTTAAACATCTGGGTCTAGGGAGATCATTCTCATTCAAACCACTGCAGGTGTCTAGGGGAAAGAATGGGTTTTCTTTTTCTTTTCTTTTTTTCTTTTTCTTTCTTTCTTTCTTTCTTTTTTGGTTTTCGGTTTTTCAAGACAGGGTATCTCTGTAGCTTTGGAGTCTGTTCTGGAACTCACTCTTTAGATCAGGTTGGCCTAGAGAGATCCTTCTGTCTCTGCCTCCCACATGCTGGGCTTAAAGGCATATGCTACCACCACCCAGAAAAGAATGGGTTGTCAATGGGCGAGAGAGGCTAGTTTGGTGACAGACGATACACTTAGTATACATGAAACACCAAGCTGGATCCCCAGCAACACACATACACACCACAAAATAGATGCAAAAGAAAAATTGTGAAGAATATGTGTGATAGAGTTGTAAGTATTTCTGCTAGCCTGGGGCAAAAAAAATTTATGTAGAACCGTTTTGAATATTTATTCATTATAGGAATGGTTAAATTCGTACTTTCATTTAAAGCCCCCAAGGCATCGTGTTTTCGGAAGAGCTAACGATCACTTCCTGATAACACCAACTGACTGTGTATACTTTTCTTCTTATCTTGGTGCTGGAGAGAAGGAAGTCAGAAAGCTAAGCGTGTGGTTTCAGTATTAGTCTTCAAAGGTGCAGATTCTCCCACCGTGCACCATGGCGGAGAGTTGGGCTCTGAAACCCTTTCACTCTCCATTTGTCCCCAGTGCTCCTGCACAGCTTATCCGGAGTCCACCCAGGGATAAGGCCGCGGCTTTCTGTAAAGAATGCTCCTCATTTGGTGTGTTTGTTCAATTGTAGAAGCCATGTCACAGTGGTTTAGGTACCTTTCTTTAGTCAAAGGATTTCTTCCCTCCCTCCCTCCCTCTCCCCCTCCCTCCTTTCATCCTTCCCTCCTCATCTCTCCTTCCCTCTCTCCCCTCCCTCCATCCATCCTTTCTTTCTTCTGTTTGTTCTCTTACTGTGGAGACTTAGCTGGCTTAGAATTTGCTTTGTAGACTAGGCTGGTTTTGAACTCACAGAGATCCACCTGTCTGCCTCTAAAGTACACACCACCATCGTCTGGTCTAACCAAAGGATTCTTCTATCCAAGTACTATCCAGGCCTGACTTTGCTTGGCTTCTGAGATCAGACAGGATTGGTACATGTTCTGGGCAGTTTGGCTGTGGTCTAACCAAAGAACTGATGTTCTGACCTCAGTAAGAGGGCAACACGATGAGCTGAGAATCTCTTGGGCAAACACAATGAGTGAATGCTTATGAATCATTGCATAGTTTGACATAAATAGACATTTTAAGGTTCCCGATACAGGTAGCAGAAAGCAGCCTGAAGGAAATGAAAGCTAATCAGGGAATTTTAAATTTATGATGAAGGGATCTCAGAGAAGGCGGCAGCCAGGTTCAGGAAGTGACATTGAACTGAGGGGAGTGGCCAAGGTGTTGGTCTTCTTCCTCCTCTCTGCATAAGTTGATCCTCCTGTCTGTGTTATGGACACACACACAGAGCACACATTTGTGTTATGGAGGACCTTTTGTTGTTGTTGAGTTTGTTAAGGGTGCCTGGACAAATGCATTGCCAACGTCACTCACCTATAAATTCACAAACATTTAAACTGTTAACTTACTATTTTATTTACACGCATTTATTTGTTCTATATGTACTTGCACACATATATACACGTGGGTGAACTGGCATAAGTTTGGAGGTTAGGGGACAACTTGTGGGAACCAGTTCTCCTCCCACCATTTAGGTCGCAGGGATTACACTCGGTCACCAGGCTTGGCATGGCATGCTCTCCTGTCTTACTGGCCCCTAACGACTATAATTTTAAAAGAAAATTGTGAAAACCAACTGGCCTGAGTTTCATCGGCATTCTATAGGGAACTGGCCTCATTAGGAAATGTATAATCTATTGAGAAACAGTATTGAGAGTTTGTCTTAACTATCTCTGGGAAAATCTTTTCCATTTTTCTAGGAAATTGTAATTTCAAATTGTATTAATCAATAAAATGAAAAACTATATGCAATTAAAAAATGATTTCTTCCAACTCATAATCAATAATACCTAATGCATTCCTGATATGGCTTACTCTTATGAAAACAAATTAATTTTAATTTTCAGGGCTAGACACACACACACACGCACACACATACACTAATATGAGATGCTGAGAAAGGGTTTTTTGGACAGAGTTTTCATGGGGATAAAGTTTATGGACTTTAACTAAGTAAAGTGATACAGGCTTCTGTTAGGACACACACCCAAGTGAACTCACTGCTACTTCCAGTTAACTCATTCATCTCAAGGACATTCAGTGGCAATCATATGCTTAAAGTGTAAAGGAAATTTAAAGGATAGAAACAAGCATTTAAAATTGATCAAGTAATTTTGACTTTATTATAATGATTGAAAACGAAGACAATGTCAGGTCAAAGAATTAAACTTCTTCAGAAATATCTAACAATTTTGCTTTTGCTTTCTAATTGTTATTGAGTTTGGTCTGGGCATTTCCAAACATTCTGAAAACTACTTAAATGTCTGCTGATGTGTTTGCGTAAAGCAGACGTTAAAAGCTAAGCTGGAGCTGAGGCAATGGCTCGGTGTGTAAAGGGCTTTGCTGAGCAAGCTCGACCACCTGAGTTCAGACCCCAGCGCCTGTGCCAGAGTCAGGTGTGGCGGTGTGCACCTGTACCGTCTGCTCTGGGGAAGCGGAGACAGGAGGATGCCAGGGGCTCGCTGACCAGCCAGCCTAGCAGAAACGGTGAGTTCCAGTGAGAGGCCCTGGATAGCCCTGGAGAAGGACAGCTGATGTCCAACACTGGCCTCCACACGCTCATGCATAAGCGCATACACAAACACACACACACACACACACACACAAAGGCAGCTAGAATTTGATTGTAATTTAGTCTAGTGCAAATACATCTATGCAGAGTTTAGTATATAATTCTTTTTTTTAACGATAATCCCTCCTTTTTTAAAAGATGTATTTATTTATTATGTATATAGCGTTCTGCCCACATGTATCCCTGCAGGCCAGAAGAGGCACCAGATCTCATTGTGTATGGTTGTGAGCCACCGTGTGGTTGCTGGGAATTGAACTCAGGACCTTTGGAAGAGCCGTCAATGCTCTTAACCACTGAACCGTCTCTCCAGCCCTAGTGTATAATTCTTACTATCTTAAGTGTACTTATTTACTTTAAAATTGTTCTGGCTCAAAATATTTGAGAAAATAAGCTTACTTTTAAAATTCTAACCCCAGCCAAGCAGTGGTGGCACACGCCTTTAATACCAGCACTCGGGAGGGAGAGGCAGGCGGATCTCTGTGAGTTTGAGGCCGGCCTGGTCTACAGAGCAACCTGCACAAAGAAACCTTGTCCTGAAACAACAACAACAACAAAGAACAGTGTGAGTACTTGTTTCCTTTGGGAAGGAGCAGAAGAAACCTGGAGCTGAAGACCCCGTGCCACTGATCAGGTTGTATTTAATATTTAGTCATATATAACATACCAATTAAAGAAAAAGAGGCCATGATTTTTTCCAAGGTAGCAAGGAGGGATAGGACGGGAGGTGTTGGAGGGAGGAAAAGGAAGGAGAAAATGATGCAACTGTATTTTTTTTGTTTTTTTTAAAGATGTATTTATTTATTTATTTACTATGTATACAACATTCTGCCTCCATGTATGCCCGAAGAGGGTGCCAGATCTCATTACAGATGGTTGTGAGCCACCACGTGGTTGCTGGGAATTGAACTCAGGACCTCTGGAAGAGCAGCCAGTGCTCTTAACCAAGTCATCTCTCCAGCTCCCAATGCAATTGTATTTTAACGTTAAATAATTTAGAATATTTTTATTTAAAACATTATATAGTCTTATTATCTTATTGTTTGATTCAAACAGTACAGAAGAGGACATCAGATCTCCTGGGACTGGAATTACAGATGATTGTGAGCTACCGTGTGGGTGCTGAAAATCAAGGTCCCTCCAAGAACAACAAGTATTCTTAACCTTTCAGCCAACCCTCCCACTCTGTTTTAAATTTTAACTAACTAACTAACTAACTAACTAACTAGCTAGCTAGCTAGCTAACTAACTAAATAAATCAACCAACCCAGGCTAGGGATGGCTTCCACCTCTATCTTGCAGTAGCGATCCTTCTGAGACCCACCAGGGGACTGGTACCAATCTTTCTGGCTCATGAGTTGCCGAGACTGCCTGGTCAGCTGACAGGCCCACAGGCCAGCACGGATGCTGACATGATTTTCCTGGGAGAACGCTTGAAAGGATGGAGCAAGAGGCCCTTGGCCTCTGCTTTCCCTGCACATTCCAGCCTGGGGGCCAGCATCAGGAGCAACAGTGTTAGCATGAGAAGGGGTCAGAACATATTACTGTACCCAAGGACACTGTCACCAGTCGATGTGGTCACCTGTGCCAGTGGGGATGAGCCCAGACCTAACAGACAAGTGTGCCCCATTTTCAAAGCCAACCTCAACCCAGAAATGATCATCCCGATCCTTGGCAGGGGAACACTGAGCAGCAGAACCCCACGAAGAAGAGCCCTCTTGTCCTCAAGAGGCTAGAGCTGGAGAAGAGAGGTCACTTTCTAGGATTGGATTTAGAGCTGGTGACTTCCTGCTTGGCTCTTTGCCACAGAATTTAACATCAGTGATGGATGGCCTCTTCCAGCTGTCTCTGGGACACCCAGGGTACGGATAAACGGTTCCCACCATACCTCTTACTGCTCCTAGCCCTGGTGATCAAGTGTTGGCTTTTGCATCCTCAGCAGGACCACTGCATGGTGATGAGGCAGCCACAGTCCTGGTGTTTGACCTCCTGGCTGATTCTGATCCCTGCAACCTGAGGTCGGAAGCACATCAAGGAGTCTTGCTTCTCTGGTAGAGCTTTGGAGCTCAAGCCCAGTTGGCCAGAACACCCATGGGTGGCCACTGCTGCAAATACCCTTCTGTAGCCCCAGGTCACAGCACTGGTGAGCCCCTCCCATGGCTGCCAGAGTGAAATCCTGTTCCAGCCTGCTTGCACTCAGCAGGCCCTGACTCTACACAGAGAAGGGATGGGAAGAAAAAAAAAATCAGTTAGAGTTTCTTCTGCCTGAGTGTTCTGTTACAGAACAAAGGGATGAACCAACGGGTATTTATGGAAACTTACTTTCATCTCTTTAAATACTGCCTGGTAAGTGGCCTTCAAGGGCAATGGGAGCTTCTTATACAAAGGTTCCCTTCTAGATCCCAGGGCTGCTCTGTCTGCCTTCCTCCCCTCTCCTCAGCAGAACACAGAGACTTCTGTCCCAAGAAGAGCAGAAGCCCTGCACCCAAAACCAAACGGTTGCACGAATCCACCAGAGACTCAAAGGTCTTCTATTGATCTGGGGCCAGGAGCAGCTCACATGACCTCCTACTTTCCTGCCTGGCGTATTTCCCCGTTGTGTGACGTGTTTCCCCGTTGAGACGTTGTGCCTCACGCGTGAATTTCCCATCAGCTTCTCCTTCAAAGTCATGTGCACCTGCACCTCTCTTCAGAAGGCAAGCAGCTTAGACAATGCTAAAGCAGAGATGGATTGCTGTGCTTTAGGAAAAACCTGGACTCCAGCCTTTGGTGGGAACCAGGACTCTGACATAGGAGCTCCCACCAAGGAGCCCCTGTCCGTAAGCTATAGAAGCTCAGTACATTTTTTCATCACTATCCACCCAGTGGAAACTGGAGGCTTTGCCAGGTCAAACCAACTGCGTGGGGAAGACCCTCATCCTTAGAAGCCAATGGAGAGGCAAGGCATTGGGGGGACTCATTCCATCGACTCTGAGCAAGTAAGCCCTGAGACTCCTAAAGATGGGAGCACAGCGGTTGGCTGTGGTTTCCTACCTATAGAATCCAGGCCACCACAGACAGGGATAGACCTGAAACACGGCTGAGGCCAAGGCTAGTGGGATGGCTCAGCCAGTCAAGGTGCTTATGCGAACCCAGTGACCTGGATTTGATCCCTGGGACCCACATAAAGATGGAAGGTGAGAACTGACTCCATGAAGTTGTCCTCTTACCTCTGCATGCATGCTGCGGCGTGTGCAGGCCCACATGCATATACATATAATAATCAAAAAATAAAAATTAAAAAACATCCTTGGGAAACCCCTCAAGTGTGTTCTTTTTATCACCTGGAAATCCCCGACATCACATGGGCCCCTGGATGGCGTCTGTTCTAGAGAAAATTGGTGGGATCGCTGGGTGGAGTGGTCCCAATTATTAGGGGGAAAACTGCAGCCAAGGAACCCAAGAGAGATGCGTTTCCCAGAGAAACTTTAAAGAGGGGTTGTGTGTGAATATACAGTCAAACACATTGTGTAGATTCCAGGGCAGCAGAGTGAGGTCTCAAGTCTCTCAGGAATACACTGCGAGAAAGCAGAGTGGCCATGTACCCTCTGCTTGCGAGCCTCTCAGGGTCTCACATACTTCCTGCTAGGACCCATGGCAGGAGAGCCATCTTGGAATCCCTGGCTTAGCTCTCCCAGTGGGTCCCTTCCACCAGCCCATCACCCCTCAGCCAAAGCAGCTTTCCTTTCTTCTGTGTTCTCCGCCTCCTCCTTTTGGCCAGCCTCGTAGACAAGGACCAAGTCCTGACCACAGTCAGAAGATGGCAGTGTGCCTTGCCCCGTCAATAGTGTCTGCCACTTGTATTAGAATAAAATACAAGGCTTAAGAGATCAGGAGGTAGTTTTTGGAGCTGGAGTACAGCCCCTTACCAGGAATCACAAGGATTAGCCAATGACTTTCAAACATACATTATAAATATCTAGTAAAGGGGCTGGAGAGATGGCTCAGTGGTTAAGAGCACTGACTCCTCTTCCAGAGGACCAGGGTTCAATTCCCAGGACCCACATGGCAGCTCACAACTGTCTGAAGATCCAGTTCCAGGGGATCTGACACCTTCATACCAATGCACATAAAATAAAAGTTAAATAAACTATAAGAAATGTTTTTTAAAAAAATAAATAAATATCTAGTAAAAATATCATTCTTTTGCTTTTTGAAAATAGTTTAAGGCAGACATAGTGCCTATAATCCTAGCAAGTCCACCATGGGCTGCAGAGAAAGTTCCAGATCAGCCTGGGCTACAAAATGAGAGCGTCTTAAAACAACAATAATGAAAATTTGTAATTGTGTATGCCTGTATTTTTAAGCATTGTATTATTTAGTTTAGTTTGTAAAATTCTATTTATAAATGTGTTTTCTGCCACTGTTTTTCCTCTTTTCACTTAGAGTCATCATGTTTTGGGCAGGGTATGGTGGCTCGCTTACACCAGCAATTTCAGTCCCTGGGCGGTCTGGGGTGGGCAGGAGGATCAGGATTTTAGGCCAGCCCAGGTTACATAAGATCCTGTCTCAAAAAAGAAAAAAAAAAGTTTCTAAGATTCACCTGTGTTGTTATATATATATACCCGAAGTGGTTCTAGGACCTGCCTTTTCCATGTGTTTACACTGTGTCCCCGTTGTCACCTATGTGGAGGACGCTGGTCTTTCCCTTCCAACCAACGTCCTTACCATGAAAGAAAAATAATAGTAATTAATACATAGGGTTGGTGGAAGCACGAGCACACTATCTGAGGTTTTTTTTTTTTTTTTAAAAAAAGAGAGCATGGTTTTTCGTGTGTGTGTGCTTGTGTGTGCGTGCATCTGCATGTGCTTCATGCATGTGCATGTACGAGTCGTATGCACATTGTATGGAGTATGTCTACACTTACACTCAGTTCTATTGCTTTCTTCCCCCTTGTTTCCTTGCACCAGAGTCTTTTACTGAACCTGGAGCTAGGCTGGCGCCCCCACGTCCCCCCATCTCTGTCCACCGTGGTGCTAGAGCTACAGGCCCCAGCGCTGTCACATTCAGCTCTGATGTAGCTCTGTGGATTTGAACTCAGGTCTGTGGAGCAAATGTTCTCCCCAACTGAGCTATCCCCTCGGTATCTCCTTTCTGAGAGAAAAAAAACATCTAGTTGCTTACTGCTGGCTCTTAGGAGAGGTCCCAATTTCCTTCGATGGGTCTTTTAAATATCTCTTTGTTTTTTTAAAACATAGTTATTCATTTTATTTATTTTTTATTTATTATTACTATTGAGGTTTTTTGTTTGTTTGTTTATTTTTTCAAGACAGGGTTTCTCTATAGCTTTGGAGCCTGTCCTGGAACTTGTTCTCTGGACCAGGCTGGCCTCAAACTCACAGAGATCCACCTGCCTCTGCCTCCTAAGTGTTAGGATTAAAGGTGTGCGCCTCCACTGCCAGGCTTATTGTTCCTTGTTCTTGTTTGAATTCACTCTTTTTTCCCCATCAGTTTTCACCAGACTCCAGAAAAACCTTCACATGCATGTTAGTTGTAATTCAAACCAAGATTTAGCTGTGCTGTCTCTCATGGTCCCTTCGCCTAGCTTTCCAGGCTGCCAATGCTAGATGCCAAATATTAGATGTCTTCTCAGTGTTTCTAGTTGAGTAGTGATTCTTAGATGGTTGTGGAAGACTTTTTTTGGACAGCGTTAAACCTCTCTTTTCTCTGAAAAGCCTATCATCAAACTTCAGTCAACAGGAAGTCAGAGACTTCTATGCTGTCTTTATCAACTTGAGTGGTTCTGTGGATCTTATGTGGATCTTGGATCAATGAAGAGACACGCCTGGGGCTGTGTCTGTGAGGGTGTTTCCTGAAAGACTTAACTAGGGTAGCGGGAGGCCCTCTCTCAGAGACCCAGACAGAAGGAAAAAGCAGTGCTATTTAGGCCTGCCTACCTGGGTTCCTGGCTGGTCAGTGCTGTTACCATCACGGCTGCCATCCTTTACTCCCATCGGAAGGCCGTTCCTTCAGCCATCCAACATGTGCTGAAGACCAGTGTCTCTCCAGGTACTCTCCAGGCCAGCCTTCCTGTCACATGGTGACCACTGCAGCACCCAGCTTTGTGGAGTAAGCAGCTACCATGCTCTTAGCCCCTCCAGCGCTGGACTCCCCAGCCTATTCTGTGGAAGCAGACCCAGGAAACCTCCTTTGTAATATATATCTACTCTATTGGTTCTGCTCCTGTCACCCTAAGTAGGGTATTGCCTTGTGGGTGGGGAATGATAATTGTTAGGCTTAATAGTTTGCCAAGTTTCTTATTTACCAGCCCTGGCTCTTCCAGCAACTTCCACAAGATGTGTTATTATTAGTTGCGTTTGTTGTCGCTGTGACAGGATAATTGACAAAAGCACCTGAGGGGAAGATGGGGTTATTCTGGCTCACACACTCATACATAGTCTGTCATAGAGACGAGGCACGGCCACAGGACCTGTCCGTGGTGATGGGTGTGTCCCGGGTGATGGGTATGTGAGACTGCTTCCCCATATCCCAGAGGACAAGGAAGGTGAGGGCTCCCACTGGATGCCATGTGGGTCTACAACCCTTAAGTCCATCATCTCCTACCACTCCTAAGGCCCTCTGTCTGCCAGTTAGGCCCCTTGTCCTAAAACCTTTACAACTTTACAATCAATGCTACCATCTGGACAAGTGTTCAAACATGTGAGCCTGTGTGTATGTGTGGGGGGGTGCATTTCACATTTGAACCCTAACAAGCACTAATATACTGAACGAGGAAAGTGAAGCTACAAGAAGTTGAAGGTTTCAGACGATGGTACTATTATTTAAGGGTATCTTGTTTTCATTGTGAAACAATATCCAGTTCAGTTAGTATTATTAATATTGCTATTATTGTTATCATTATTATTTTTTGATACAGGGTTTCTCTGTTATATCCCTGGCCGTTCTGGAACTCATTCTGTAGACCAGGCTGGTCTCGAACTCACAGAGATCCACCTGCCTCTGCCTCTTGAGTGCTGGGATTAAAGGCGTTGCGTCACCACATCCTGGCTCAATTCAGTGATTATGATGAAGGATGGAAGATTCTTTCAGATGACCTAAGTACACCGTCTCTCAACTACCTGAATGGCTTTCTTCCTGGTAAACTGAAGTATTTTACAGGGCCATGCGCTTGCTCCCCAGTGCATCCACTATGCTGAAACCTCCATCCTAAAGAACTGATGCCTTTTAGATAAAAGCATCTTTAGCTCCGAAGACTCCACTGCAATTTGTACAGCTGTGTAATCGAAACCACTAAAAAGCAAGTTAATCTATTATTCCACTCACAGAACAGCAGTTTGATTCCTATGACTTCTTGGCACATCTGTTTGGGATATAAATCCTGAGCAGACTGAGCAGTCACTTTCTAAATCTTCAAAATGCTTTACTAAGCAAAGTCTTTAGTGTGGTTAAGGGGAGAAGGAAATTAATAGACTCCCAAGTGAGTGGAGCCATCTAGCTCACTGCAGACCGTTCAAGGCAGGTGCAGGTGGGCCTGGGGACTTGCAGAAGGCACACGATGGAGTAGAGTATGGCTACATACCTCCAAGGACCAGAGGTGAATTCTCTTGCCAAGCTGAGATAATTAGAGCGAGCCTTTGGGGAGTGGGTTGCCCATGTTTACAACAGGCCTAATTTTTTTGATTGGCTAGAGCTCAAATTACACTTAACTAGGTTTGGTAAGAGATACCAATTATGACTGGTCATGCCCATATCCCTTTCTGATAAAAATTCTGACGAGCCACCTGACTAAGTGGGCAGTGAATCACATGACCACGAGCACAGTTAATTGGATACCTGCCCAATGTGTGGCTATAAACCATATCCAGCAACCTTTGCCCCGTGTACTTTGGTTTTCAAAGATAAGCAGAAGTCAAGCCTTCTCTCTTGGGAGCCCACAGTAAGAGACACAAAGGGACGCTTCAATTCGGTTATGTGCTAAAACCAGAAGGCCATAGAGATGCAGAGGCTAGAGAGGCCAGTTTTTTGCAGTCAGGTGCAAGACTGGGTGGAGAAGGCTGGTGGGGGTGGGGGAAGGGAGCCGGCTGACTTACTGGGAGGTCAAAAGGTCCCAAGAGAGAAAACAATGGCGGTTCCCTAGCGCTCTGTGGCGGGCTTCCTGGCTCAGTTGGCCCAGGTTTTGGTATACATAATTTTCAAGAGCCTTCCTTTTGGCTGGCCTGGAAGTAACGCGTCTCTAGTAATTTGACTATTTCTTGTAACCAACAGTTTGAATCAGATAGCTCATCAACATTCTGTCCCATGCTGCTCTAGTTATTAATGCGTCGACTCTCTTCAAAAGCACGCTGTTTGGTTGCTTTTTCGGTAGGGCCCCTGCACTGCAAGTCAAAGGAAACCACATCAAATAGATGTAAAAGGGGCGGGTACTGCAAGGACTCTCGTCTGATGCCAAAACCCAGGCTGGAAGAGAGGAGACTCCTGGGTCTTAGGAATAACTGGAACCAAGGACTCAAGTCCTTTTAGGATTATCTCTCTCTCTCTTCTTCCTCCTCCTCCTCCTCCTCCTTCTCCTTCTCCTCTTCCAGCTTCCCTCTTCTCCTCTTACTCTTACATTTAGTGAGACAGGGTTTCCAAAGGTCATCCAAGCTGACCTCAAACACACCGTGTAGGCCAGGGTAGCTCCAAATTCATGATCTTCCCATCTCTACCTCCTAAGCACTGGGATTACAGTTATGGGCCACCAAACCCAGCTTAATTGACCCCTGGTCCAATGTATGGTCATAAACGAATTGAAAATTTTAAATTCCTGCAAGCTGTCTTCTGATCTCCTCACTCAAATCATGTCTTGTGCTTCTGCGCACACAAATAAGTAGGTGCCTATTTTGGCAGACGATGCATTTGTGTGAGAAGGAAGACAGGGTCGTCTTTGAATGTCTCTATCAGCAAACAACAGGTGGTGAATGGTTAGGGATATGACAGAAGCAAGGCTCACCCAGATCTAATAGCAGGTCCCTTTACACTGTCACAGGAGGGCACCTGGGACAGGGCATAGGATCTAAAGCTGAAGTTTACTCGGAGCCAAGGCACACCCACTCACTGCCACCGGAGGGTGCCAGATCACGGGGCCATGGGCCAGGCCCGGGCCTTAACAGCTCCCAGTAAGTTGCTTACTGGGAGTGTTGTCAGGGCTCTAGGGACCTGGGACAAGCCAGGAGAACTGGAACAGGACTGCAAGCAAACTCAGAGCCTCGGGAAATCCAAGCATGGGCTCTGTCTGCACCAAGGTTTCAAATTACCAAGTCTGGAGGAGAACAAGCCATTAAGAAGTCAAGATGAGAGCACTGGGGGAGATGGAAAACCAGATTGGAGTTGAAGAACCTATGCAGAAGTCAGATAAGGTCAAGAGAGCGAGAGAAAGATGTGACCCGTGGCAAATGGAGCTGAAGGCAGTCGCTTTGTGGAGCGGCTGTCCCGCGGGCTGCCCTCGGGGAGTGCCCTGCTGCCATTCAGACCCGGCTGTAAAATTATTATTTCAATCTTAAAGCAAACTCTATTGATTAATGCAACCATACACCAAGATAGTAGATATGTTAAAGCAGAAAGTTATAATGACATCTATAAAAGTCCCAAGGTTAGTTAATGTATAATTACCTAATATGTGCAGTATTATTTGTCAGCCATTATCTAAACTGAACCTCTCTGGGCACTGCCAGACACATGCCAAGGTCTGAAGCTGTAGGAAAGGGGGTAGATTCTACCAGCCGGAAGACCAGGAAATAGTCAAGAAATTTGGGCGATGGAAATGAGGAAAATACAGACAAGTGATAATAATAGAATCAAACCTTTCAGGGTGGCACATCCATGGAATCCCAGGACTCGGGAGGCTGAAGTGTCAGCTGGAACTACGTAGCCAGATCCTGTCTGAAAAACCTAAAGGAGGGCTGGCTGCCAAGACGGCTCAGTGGGATAAAGGCAACTGACCCGAGTTCAATCCCCAGGACCCACATGAGAGAATGAGAAAACTGACACCACATGTGTGCTGTCACACTTATGTGCCCCCTTACACAGAAACACAAACAGAATAAATATATAAAATGTAAAAAAAAAACCAAGCAAAAGCAGTATTTGTATTTCCATCCATCTTAATTGGTCTTTGCGTCTTATTTTGAAAACATAGTTTATGAGCATGTTCAGTTTGATAGTCTATCTTTTATATCTACTATCATCTCACAAATGTCTCTATAATAATATTATTTTTCATGGCTACATATGGAAGCCATGAATTTCTTGTGGGTTTATCACAAATTACTACTTATGCTGTAATTGAATACTAAATTTGTTTTCAGCTATAACTGCACTCTGGTAAATACTTTTATGCATAAAATTTTATTCATATTTTCACTTATATCCTTAAAAGGTTTTCTCTTTTTTAATTCATTTACTTATTTTTGTGTGTTTCTGCATATGTGATGTGTCTGTTTACGTCTACATGTGAGGCTGTGCAATTGCCGTGGTGTGTGTGTGGAGGTCAGAGGACAGCCCTTGGTGACCTTTCACGTTGTTTAAGGCAGGGTTTGTCTTGTTGTTTGACACCCAGGCTGCTTGGCCCTGAGTTTCTGGGGATTCTTGTCTCTGTTGCCATTTTCGCTGTTAGAGTGTTACTCCATCTGGCTTTTACATGGGCTCTGAGGTCGTGAACCCAGATTATCAGTCTCGCACCTGAGGCATCTTTCTTGCTCAGCCCACCTACCTGGCCTTTTCTGAAGCTTCATCTTTTGTTTGTTTGTTTGTTTTGTTGTTTTTTTGAGACAGGGCTTCTCTGTACAGTCCTGGCTGTCCTGGAACTCGCCTTGTAGACTAGGCTGGGCTTGAACTCACAGACATTTGCCTGCTTCTGCTTCCTGAGCGCTGGGATTAAAAGCAAGTGAGCGCCACCACCACCAAGTCAGAAGCTACTTAAAAAAAAAATAAATAAAAGTTTTGTTTTTACTATTATTTTTAGTTATAGGTGTGTGTATTTAAGTACAGGTGCTGGCAGGGGCCAGAAGAGTGTGTCCCTGGAGCTGGAGGCACAGGCAGTTAATAAACCACCTAAGGATCAGACTCCTGCACTCAGAGGGGCAGCAAGCACTCTTAGCTGCTGCGCCTTCTCTCCAGCCCCCTTAGAAGCTATCTTGAAAACAACGTTATTGGCTCAAAGATCTCGGCCATTTTAAGAGTCTTTATACATTAAGGTCAAATTGCCCTCCACTTTTTTCAGAACTGTTGAATCTTGTCTATTTAAATCAATGATAGCCCCTTGAATAAGCAAGACTGGTAAAATTATACCTTTCCATAATTATTGTCATCTGTGCATCATCCATTAATGAATTATCTTCTCAGATTTTTATCTGCTTTCCAAAACTCGGATCACAGTTGTTTCTTATAAATTCATTCAAATTCAGCATGGATTTTTGAATGTGTATTATTCTGTTATCCATTATTGACATTTATCTTTATATGACATCTTGCTATAGTAAAGATACATCTTTTGTAGTGTTATCTATTTTTTTTAAAGATAAGACCTTGATTGGGTAATAGCTCATGCCTTTAATCCCAGCACCTGGAAAGCAGAGACAGGTGGATCTCTGTGAGCTTGAGGTCAGACTGGTCTACAGAGTGATATCCAGGACAGCCAGAGCTACATCTTAAGACTAAGACGCTGTTTTGGGAAGAAAAAGAAAGAAAGAAAGAAAAAAAAGAAAAAAGAAAGAAAGAAAGAAAAGAAAGAAAGAAAAGTGGGGGAAAAAAAGATAGCCTCATTCTGTAGTTTTAACTGGCCTCTGAGCTTGACCAAGCTGCCCCAGCTCACAGAGCTCTGCCTGCCTTTCCCTTCCACCTGCAGGTGTGTGCCACCACAACTGACTTTTTGTTTTTCTATTTACTTTTGAGACCGGATCTTACTTTCCCAGGCTATCCTGGAACTCTTTGGGTAACTGAAGGTGACCTTGAACGTCAGCTCCTCCCTCTACTTCCTTAGGGCTGGGATTACAGCAGGTACCCCCATATCTTGTTTCGATGCAACGTTGGGGTTCTAAGCCCCAGCTTTGCACAAGCTCTCTACTTGCTGAGTTACATTCCCAGGCTCCAATGTTGCAAGTTTACCTCTCCCCCCTTTTCTTGTTATTGTTTGTGTGTTTGTTCATTTGTTCGGTTCTATTTTTTTAGATAGGGTCTCTACAATAGCCCTGACTGTTCTAGACCACTGAGTAGACCAGGCTGGCCTCGAACTCACTGAGATCCGTTTGCCTTCTAAATGCTGGGATTACACCTGGTTGTAAGCTTGCCTGATTATATTTAAAGCTTTAAGCCAGCAGAGTTTCTTTGGAGGTGTGATAGGAGTTGACAATCAGTGTGCTTTCACAGAAAGGAAAAGTACAGCCATCAGTGCCAGAGAGGAGACTCCCCAACCCTCTCCTAGTGGCTCTGGTTCCATGCTGGGTTCTTTTTCTAGGCACTGTAGACATCAAGCATTGGACTGCTTTTTTAGTTGTGACTACAGAAAGATTCCCCCACACAGAGATATTTCCTGGACTCCCTGGAACTTTGGAACAGGGAAACCAGTAGGCCATTTCCCTGGCCAAGTTAAAGCAGACAGAAGAGATATAAACCTCTGCTGCTCCAAGCTTCAGTGGTCCAAGTATATTCCTACAGGATTCTAGGCATTGGATGTACTGGTTAGATTTGGTCAGCTTGACAGAAACTAGTGTTATCTGGGAAGAGGAACCTTAGCTGAGAAAATGTCTCCATCTGATTACCTGTAGCAAAGTCTAAAGGGCATTTTCTCCATTCATGTCTGACCTGGGAGAATCCAGCTCACTGAGGGTAATGCTATCCCTAGGCAGGTGGTTCTGGACGGTATAAGAAAGCTGGCTGAGCAGCCCATGAGAAATAAACCAGTAGATAGCACTCCTCCACGGCCTCAGCTTCAGCTCCTGCCTCCCGGTTCCTGCCTCGAGTTCCTACTCTGCCGTCCCTGGATGACGCACTAAGGAGCTATGAACTGAAATACATCCTTTCCTGCCCAAGCTGCTTTTGGTCATTGTTATTGTCACAGCAATAGAAAGCAAGCTAGGACCCTGGAAGCTCATGCTTCTGCACCTTTAAGGTGGCCATGTCGGCACAGGGAGTCGACATCTGAAAGGTGGCCGTGTGTGCCCAGGCAGCTGACATCCACTAGGCTGGCTTCCTCCACAGCAAATGCTTATGGACACAGCCAACGACTCTGGCTTCCTGGGTCAACACAGTATACGGAGCTGTTAAAGGCATTGCTTTCCAGATGTAGGGCTGTTCATGTCTAGGTAAGCGAGAGTTCGGAAAGAAACAAGCCTTCAAGAGCTGGACTGTTTTATCCAGCCCTGTATTTGAAGGAGACTTTTTCTTCCTCTAATTCTTTTGGGGGGGCGTAAGGTTAATCTTGTAAAGTCTAGTTTTTGTGTAAGGTTAAGTGAAAGTAAAAGACAGTGAGAATCCCAGGAGTAACTCAGCATTGTAAATGAACCTGCCCTGAGTACAAAGTCCAAGGCCACGGTATAGAAGGCTGTAGGGATCTCTGACACAGTTCTTGGACTTAGCCTGGAGTGCTGCTCGCACCAGTGGCCAATGAACCTAGTTCACAAGCTCATGTCAGATGGGAACATCTCCTTAGAGACTGTGTGGCTAGGGCCCGATTTCCTCAAAGTCACACAGGAAGTTGTTCACTAAATGACGGAGAAACCGTGTGGGCAAAGGGAGTGCAGACCAGAGCGTAGAAACCTGGAAATCAAAGTTCTCTTCCCTTTCCTTCCCGTCCAGATTTGGGTGAAGTTGTACGTTCCTTTAAAATTTCTATTTGCAAAAGATCAGAGATTAATTGAAGCAAATAGTTTTGATGGATGGGAGACTTATCCACTTATCCTACTGAGACAGAATTTCTTTTTCTTTTTTCTTTTTTTTTAACAAATGGCACTGGGAGCAGCATGAAGGAGGTAAAGAGACCCGATAAAAAGCTACCAGGGAAGGTCTGTGACAACCTCTCCTTCCTTATGACCTTGCTAGTTACTGAGGGAGGGGAAGACTTGTTCTTCAATGGTGTAGCCGCTGGTCAGGTGCCCATGCTCCGTCCTGTAAACAGCCCCTCACCCACACTCAAGAAAACAACCTTAATTAAACCCATTAGGTTACCACAAAGACCTGAAAGTACAAGAGAGTCTAGTTGAGAGAAGAAAGAGGATTAGTGGGAAAGAGACAAGAGGATGTGTGTGTGTGTGTGTGTGTGTGTGTGTGAATACAACCAAAACACGTAGTATGCATGCATAAAGTATCATTAAGTTCACCCACTATGATGTATAATTAACATATGCTAATAAAAACTTTTTTGAGACTATTTCTCACTGTGCCCTGGCTGTCCTGGAACTCATCTTGTAGCCCAGGCTGGCCTTGAATTCACAGAGAGTTGCCTGCCTCTGCTTCCTGAGTGCTGGGGTTAAAGATGTATGGTACCATGTCTGGTTTAAGAAACACTTTTTTAAAGGTCTCCAACTATGACTCTGAGGCAGGGTGCGGGGAGGACCGTCACTCAGCACCAGACCTGTTGTACGGGCTCACCTGGGAGCAAGCTCTTTCTTATCTATGTAGAAAAGCTCTTTTCATTAATGTGAGCCTTATGCTCAGATAGAAATCTTGGGAGGGCAGTGCAAGATCATAGTTGAGACAGGGTTTGGTTAGGAGGAGGTTGAGGGGAGAGATACTGTCTCTAACGACGGCGGAAATATGCTAGCAGGGAGAGGGAGTACATTTTCCAGGGCATGGTTGAGAAACCAGAAATCTAGGGGAAACATTCACACTGAACGTATCCAGGCACTATCCACGCTACAGTTGTCACGTGTTAAGTGGGAGAGAGGCCAGTTAGACCAGAGAAAACTGCCTGAGGCCCCTGAGTGCATCAGAACTTCATGTGAAGACTGGAGCCCTCAGACCTGAGCTCTACCAGGAAGCAAATCACTGGCTTTTAAGTGGAAGGATGGGCTGGCCCCAGGGCTGAGAACCAGGTCAGCCCCGGACCGTCTGGGAAGGTGGGTTGGACCTCTCTGGGTCGTGTGCGCCTGTGGATAGAGAAGCCTACCTTCTCAGACAGGCCCAGCCAGTCTGCTCATCAGGGAGCAAATATAAATGCCAATGGGATGAACTGAAACATACCTCAGTGTATTTGGCCAACTGTTTGGTTTAATTAAGCAGACACACTTCCAGACACATTTGTCTCAGCTATTTTTAAATTGAATTCTAATTCAGCCCTCTTTAATGATTACCAAGGAATGGCATTGCAGTTTTTCCATGTTCCTAAAATTCCTTCCATTAATGTAACTGAATATATTTATTTCCCTCAGCAAATGAGGCAAAACCACTCGTTACCAACGCGTAAAACCATTGTATTTCTTATGTCACCAGCATAACTCGCACAGGGCAGGGTCAGAGGTTGGTACCTGTCTTTCAGGGCACTATTCATAGTAACCATTCTTCAACCCACCCAACTTTGTCTTCTCAGGCAAAAGCTGAGCTTACCACATTTTAATGAAATGCATTTTTCATTTTTGTACGTAGGGATGGTAAGCCATAGCTATGCCCTTTGCAGATTTATAACTTGAGGTGCTTCAGGAGCAGCAAAGGATCATATTTGCCTTGACTTATCAATCTTTTGCCAACAGGGTCTGGATTGGTGAGAGTTTCTCAGCCACGCACTACAGACTATGAATAATTTAAGTAGAAACCATGTGTTGGGCCTGAGGAGGTGACTCAGTTGATAGTGTTTGCTGCATAAGCCTGGTGGCCTGAGTTCAGATGCTCAGTACTCATATAAAAGCCAGGAGTGGTGGCATGCACCTACAAGCCTAGCGCTGGCGAAGAAATACAGATGGATCCCTGGGACCTGCTGGCCAGCCACCTGAGCTGAACTAGAGAACCCCATATCCTTGAGAAACACTGCCTCAAAAAGTAATGTGGAGAGTAACTGAGGAAGACAGTGTTGACCTCTGACATCTTCACGTGCATACCCACACCCATGCAGATACACAAGAAGTTAAATGTATACACGCAACCACAGACACACAAAGAGAAGTCTTAGGAAGATGACACAGGGCCAACACGACTAATGGGAAAGCTGGAGAATCTGCTCAGGGGACAGGAAGCTGGGGACAACTTCAGAGGCCTGAGGGCAGGAAGTCCTTAGTGTTCAGGAAGAGAGCACAGGGATCATAGGTGATAAGGTTTTCGGTGTCTAGGTCATATCATCCAAGATTAAGTTCCCAGGAGAAAGCAAGACAGTTTGACTTAAGTCTCGTCATGACTATACACTAGGGGGAAGGAATCGACCCTGTAGGAATGTTGCCACCCCAAAGAAGCCGTGTATGGTATCAGAGCTGTAAGTTCCCTCTGTCCCAAATTTCTTTAGTTCTTGAGCATCCCGGTGACTCATGCTCTCCTGCGGTGACCTCAGTGGCTCTGCCAGAATTGCGTGTTGAATTCTCACTACTTCTCTCCAGTGCCAGGGCTCACATATGTCATTGTTCCCCACTGAGTCTGGGACTCTGGATATTATAATAACAGTGTTCACAGCTAACAGGGAAGACATTTGGTCTATGGAAAAATGATAGCTCTGGTTTGGGCCCCTTCAAATGCCACAGGGATCTTGGAGCTTTCATTTCTCCAGCTAAGAGTATTTGAGTATCTGTATCCTGTGCAGGGCTAGTTCTTACTGAAGTCACTTCTGCTCTACCTAGGACATGTTTTAAATGCCATTCCGACCAACATTAGGATAATTCTCTCTCTGCATTCATTTTTTTCACATATGTGTATGTTCCATGGCATATGTATAGAAGTCAGAGTTCAACTTGCGGGAGTTTATTCTCTCCTTCTGCCATATAGGTACCAGGGCTAGAACTTAGGACATCAGGGCTGGTGGCAAGTTCCCTTACCCACTGAGTTGTATCATAGGTCAAGAAATTCTTGACTTGATCACCCTATCCCCTAGTCAAAAGTTGTCCAAGGCCTATCTCCCATCCCAATGTTTCAGAGATTATACTAGTTTTCCATGCCATTTCCTTAATGTTAGGAAAACTCCTGGTCCCCTCCCTTTGACATTAGGTGTCAACTTGTGACTGGGTGTGCAAGGCATATTGATTATGAGGCTCCCTCCTTGTGCTTGGGGGCTAAAGGCTAAACTTAGATCCCAGGCCAGGGTACATGGTAGGGGTTAGGGTAACCTCAGAGAAGATGAACTACTTGAAACTCTAGCGTGCATCCTGTAGCAACAGAAGCTACCAACCTGCACTCCACCGCAGAGGGAGCCACTCTGATAAGAATCAGCAGTGTGGGAAATAAGGTCAAGAGTCCAGAGGACTTGCAGGGCTGAGGAATGTGTGCTATGGGCATTAAAACTCCAAATGCACTTTCCCACAGAAAGGCTGTGATAAACAGTGGTCAGGGTCCTCAGTGTTATTAGTACAGTATTTTAGGTGCATTAGGGAAATGTAATCGTTTGTGGGTTGGCATTGGGGTAGAGCTACCATTTGGAATATTATTTCTATAGGAACACTTGTTCCTGATTCCAGACAACAGACCCACTAAGAAGCTGGCAATTGCGTGTTTTAAGGCTTTCACCGGTAAATACAATAGATTCGCTGGCTTAGTCGGTGAAACTCAGCTTAGAACCTTCTGGTCTAAGATGTTGGCTCTGAGCCCAGAAGTCCTCTGCCACCCCTCCATCCTCACTTGGCCGAGAATCTTGATTTAGTACCCTCAAACCTCCAGAGTTCATCAGCCAGGGCTGCCCTCCACCTCCAGGCCCATTTACAAACATCCACTGGCCCAAGATAAGTATATTTTATTCTAAACTTTCTCATCTAAACACTTCAGAATTATGACAAGAGACAAGGACACGGTGTATATGTACCTGTTCCCAGAAAGAAAATGTCAAACCTAGAGCTAAAGTCCCCTGAGCCTGTCCTTGCTTTCTGTCCCGTCTCCCCTTCTATTCCAGAAGTAATCACCTGTCCTTGCTTTTTGTCCCGTCTCCCCTTCTATTCCAGAAGTAATCACAGTCCTAAAATTGATGTCACAACCGTGTACATTCCCATCTGGTGCATTCACTCTGGGCACCGCCTCTGCTAGAGCCATAGATACCGAGGGAAGGACGCAGAGGCGTCTGTTCCTCCAGCCGTGTTGTGAAGATGTCATTTCATAAAAATGGAGAAAACAGTCGTTATGTGTCAGGCCCAGGTTCTCCGAGGATGCCGGGGAGGCAGCTTAGGAAGAATGAGGACAGGGTGGCTCTCGAGCTGGGTTTGTCTCGCCTGGCAGATGGTCTCTGTCTGGCAAATGTGGAATTAAGGCCAGGAAATTGGTAATCGTGGGAGAGGATGGGCAAGAGAGAGAAAGTCTTACCGCAGGGGCCTCTTTTCCCATCAAGGTGATGGGAATGGACGAGAGCCGAGTCCATTCGTTTCCTCACTAACTGTTCACCTGCCTAAGTCCCAGGCAATGCCCTCAGCATTGGAATGGAGAGCTGTATAAAAAAGGAAAAGCAATGGTTCCAGGTCTGAAGAAGTCCACGGATTAGAATATGTTCGTCATGTCATAATTACAATAGACCATAAGCTTCCTGGGACTGGGTGCTAGCTTATTAAATAGAGTCCAGGGTCCAGCTCCTAGAGAGGTACCCGGTTTGGGGGAGCAGTGGAGATGTAAGGAGGTGAAGGACTTCAGAGTTCCAAACTCTTCGGGCAAAGATGAGCAGGCAAGTGTCTACCCTGACAGGGATTTCTGCACGCAACAAACTTGACGCAGCACACTTACAAGGCCTCCTATAGCTGCCATTCTAGATACCACCCTCCTGAAGCCACCATTTTGAACCCACAAACCGCTCTAATCCCCACTCCGCTCTGCACTCCTGCCTCGTTCTACTCCACCAGACCTTCTATTTGTGTCTTTTGGAGCACCTGTCCTTTGAGCAAATTCTCCTACTTCCTCAACTTCACTGAACTAGCTGTAGCTGACGTCTCTTTTGGAGCGTCTGTGCAGCTCGTAGACTAGCACCCTTCCCACACACAGTGGTGGACTTGGGGCACGTTGTTCAATGTGTGCAAAATAACCTCCCCCCACCGCCACAGCCCCCCCCCCACTGACCACAGGTGGCTACAATTGGTTTCTGTTAAATGCAACCAGAAACCTAGCTGATCTCCTTCACCTTCTAGCCTGAACTGAAACCCGGCCGTCCCCTGAGGTTGCCACTTCCCCTGTCATCATTTGAAGTAAAAGCTATTTATTCGCCCATGACTCGCATTCAGGCGGCACGAGCAACGTCCTTCCAGGTCTCCTCAACCCTTCTGAGCGATTTCTCCCCGTTTCACTGTGAATCTCTGTCCCACGGAGGACCAATACAACCTTTTGCCCTCCTTTGTTTCGGCTCTGTCACCTCCCAATCTGACTATCCCTTCAAGTTCTCTGACTATCTGGCTCACTTCTCCATCCTGGGGTACAGCAAGGGAGGGATTTTTCCATCTCTGTGGACCTTCCACTGAAGGACCCAGCTTGTTAATTCCTTCTCCCTTCCAGCTCAGAACCGTCCCTTCAGGTTCACTTCCATAGCCACACCGTGTCCTTTGCCACCACTGTAATAGTCCCACCTTGGAAACCTTACATTATCGCTGTGATCATCCTGCCCTCTGTCACACAGTCTGACGGACAGAGGCCTCTAACACAGCGTCAGAGTATCCACTGTGTGCCAGGCATTGGCAACGCAAGGGCAGAGTTTTCTCAGCGAGTAGCTCAGAGCCTTGCAAGGAGGCAGATCTAATAATCACACACAAACAGAATTATGAACCAGGGTAAGACGTGTGTGAGAGATTGGGAGGTAAGAATGCATTTCAGGAAGAAGAAAAACTGTGAGCAAAACCCACAGGCGGGTTGGAGCACGGCTTGAGGAAGTGAAATAACAGCAGGAGAAGACGGGTACGGTCCGAGACAGAACGCTGGGGAGTGCAGCAGGGTGAGGCCGGCTCAGAAGAGACGGGGGAGATACACATTTTGAAAGGGCCACTGTCAAAAGGTAACTAAATGAAACACGGGGAATTTTTCGAAGCAACGAAACTATTCTGTAGTCACTATAATGGCAAATAATGGCATATACATCTGCCAGAAACCAGGGGGATGTGTGCTAGAGTGAATCCTACTGTCAACACGGACTTCAGTTAATAATAAGACCAAGCTAGGTATGGCGGCTCACAGTCATAATCCTCCCCTTTGGAAGATACGAGCAGCAGCAGGAGGAGTTCGTGTCATCTCTGGCTACATAGCAAGTTCTAGGCCAGCCTGTGCTCTATGGGAACCTAGTTCAAAAAGCCAAAACAGGCACAGAGGCGCATCCCAGAACTCCAGAGGCAGAAGCAAGAGGATCTCTGTGAGTTTCAGGACATCCAAAACCACACAGACTACAAAACTCCCAAAGCAAAATCAGAACAAAAAAGCACTGCACTACCATGAAATGTTAATAGTGGGAGAAACTGAGTTAAGTAGGGGAGGGTACATGTAAGGAACTCTTTGTGTTGTATTCTCAATTGTCTATAAACCCATAAAACTGCTCGCTCTAAAATAAAGATCTATTAATTGAAGAAAATAAGACAATAGAGGGGAAAAATCTCCTGTTGTTCAAAGAAAAGTGGTTTTGAAGCAGAGGAAGTGTGGGCATCCTATCCGGAGGGGCTGAGGTGTGCTTCAGCTCCAGAGAGCTTTCCTAGCATGGGTGAAGTCCTAGGTTGGATTCTAAGCCTGAAATAAATAAATAAATAAATAAAGGAAAAAGAGAGACAGAGATCCAGGCATGGTAGTGTGGCCTGCCATTCCAGCTACTCAGGAGACAGGGGCAGAAAGATCTCTTAAGCCCAGGTATTCAAGGCCATCCTGGACAATATAGTAAAACTCCATGAGAAACAAAGAAGAAAGGAAGGGACAGGAGGGAGGGAAGAAGGGCAGAAATGAGGAGGGAAGGAAGGAAGGGATGGAGGGAAGGGAAGGAGGGGGGAAAGAAGGAAAGTGTCTCTGAAGTACAGGCAATAAAAGATGATCACTCAGTCCAGGAAGATTATAGAGAAAAAGAAGTGGGCAGAGCGCAAGGTGACTTTGACAAGACTTAGTGATGGACTGGTTATGGGCTGGGGTTCAAGGGCCGCTGGGACTTCTTGCCTAACTGGATGAAATGATGTCATCTGCCAGTTGTTACAGAGGCTCTAGGGCAGACTTATCGATTCTATTGCTACAAGTTAAGACACCTGAACACATGGATCCTTAGCAGACATGTGGATGTGATGCTCACAAAAGGCCACTTTATCGCCTGCCTTCCCAGCTCTGGCTATGATCCTTCCCTACGTCATATCCCAAGTCCTGTTCTTGCTTCACCAATCCTCGAGCAGGACAAGATTAGTTGTTGTCTCAGGGCCTTGGTATTTACACTAGTGTTAGAAGGAAGCTGGGTCAGATGGCCTCTAAAGGGTACAAAAGCAGAGCTGGAGCAAGCTAGGTGTGTGTGTGTGTGTGTGTGTGTGTGTGTGAGAGAGAGAGAGAGAGAGAGAGAGAGGGGGGGGGGGGTCTTTAAGAAAGCCATCTACCTCCTTCGCGACAGGTCTTTCCCATTATTAGCATAGGCTAGCTGACCAGTGTGCTCAGGCATCCTCCCGTCTCCTGCCCAGCACTGGAATTATAAACACATGCTACCACACTAACATTTTGACATGGGTTGTGGAGCTTGTTCATGGGTCTGCCTACTTGCCAGGCAATCATGCTGTTGGTCAAGCCGTCTCCACAGCCCTGGAGGCTGGTCGTTTCTAGAGGTCCCCCAATCCTGGAAGACTTTGTACCTCTCCAACCCCAGGGTTTCCACCATGAGCATCACTATACCCAACTTGTTGCCGGGTGTTCTCCTGTTGCGGCAGATGCGGAGCGCCTGGATTCCTGCGCTCCAGCACTCTGGCTAGGGTCTGTCTAAGCTTCCATAACCTCAAGTAACCCTGGACCAACACGGAATACTCTTTTCCAAGTCACACGACCAGATGGTCCCAGGGGAAATTCAGTTCTCTGTGTGTTTTTATCTCCAAATGAAGCCTGTCTTCAGACAACAGAACAAATGTGCCAACATCCTGTTCCAAAAACCAGAAAACACAAACTCCCAAGAACTACCAGCCCTTTAGTCAGTCTGGCTCAAACAGAACGCTATTACTAATTCAAGATGCCACGGCCTTACCTCCCCTCCTGGCGCACTAGTAACACAGCACAGACCGTAGAAGCAAGTGAGTCATGGTGTTTGCTGTTCACTTAACGGTTACAAGTGTGAGGGGCTGCCCTTCAGTCTGACCTTCTCTGTGTAGTAAACTATATCTTTGGCTTCTAGCAGGGGCTGGGGAGTAGGGATGCGGGGGAGTGACTCAAGTTCATAGACCAGAGCTGTGCCGTGACCGCTTTGTATGGCTTCTCTAAAATCTTTCATTGAGTACTGCCTAAATAAACATGATGACCCAAAGTCTGGCATGAAGAGCCTGGGCTGTGTTGAAATCTATGCACTTGGACCCAGACCACGGACTACCTCGTAGACTCCCGGAGAAGCAAACCTCTTGGAAGTCATCACCATTTACCTCTACCCAGGGCTACGATACTTTTGTACAAGGAACTTGGCACCGCTCCCGAATCCCGACTCTGCCCATTATTTGAGTGATCCACAAGGCCCTGTGATCTGCTGAAAGCCAGGTCTGTTTACTCCCTGCCCTGCACCCTGCTCTGAGTTCCTGAATCAGACAAGCGGTCTCTAGCTTTCTCTTCCGTAGTGGCTGGAAGGCGTCTTCTGTGAGGCATAAGGTTTATTCCCACCATGGTAAACGTGTCAATTTTATATAATATATGCCATGCACTCTAATCTCCTCCTTGTAAGGGAAGTTTATTAGGACTTAAGCTGCTGGTCGCTGGCCAGCCAATGTATCAATTGTGCTTGGTCAAATGCCAATCCTTAGTTTAATCAGCTGTCTTGACTCCAGGAGATGGGGTGGGTCACGCAGTGTTAAAAGGGACAACCTGTTTCTGCTGTTCCTGAAGGCAGATAGCACACGAAGCACTGAGCAGCTAGGAACCCCGTTTGCACAAATACGCTGAGCAAATCAGAACGTGCCTAAGGGACCTTTGCAACTCTTTGGTGGACATCTTTCTCCCTCTGACTGGAGATGAAGACGCACGGGTGCACACAGTAGGTGCTCAACTGTTACTTTTCAACGAAAGAACCCATTCCTGAATAAAGCTGGCAAGCTATGGGGGAGAGAGAAGTTGGAAATAGCGCGAGAGGAGTGTAATGAATCAAAAGTTTGACTGAGTCAGGTTATGAGTAAGCCAAGTTATGAATAAGCAGGACCTACGGTGCATAAAATACCCACAGAGCAGACACACGAAAGCCAGGCAGTAGTGAGCAGAAAGCAGGGCAGGCACGAAGGAAGTGACTGACTCACTCAGGGGCACATTCCTTGAGTCCACGGCATCCCTCCCACTCAACCCTCCCTGACTCTGAGGGCTTGTCTTTCCCCAGGGGCCTGTGAATATGCATTCCTACAATGAAGCTTACTAAGGTTAACTCGAGTGAATCAACACATCTCAACTTTGGGGGATCAATCACTGCTTAGACCATGAAGTCATTTGCCCTTCTTCTGAGTAGATGAGTAGTCAACCTGTGTGGAAACCGAGGCATGTTTTAGTGCAAAGTGGAGACACTACTTAGACGCCTTTTAGAGCCCCTATTTAAATAAACTATATTTTAAAATTTGGTTTTTTTAGCTGGGCGTAGTGGTGCGCACCTTGAATCCCAACACTTGGGAGGCAGAGACAGGAAGTTCTCTGTGAGTTTGAAGCCAGCCTGGTCTACAGAGTGAGTTCCAGGACAGCCAGAGCTACATAGTGAGATCCCATCTTGGAAAAAAAAGAAAAAAGAAAAAACAGAAAAAAATTGTTTTTGTTTTGCTTTTTGAGACAGCATCTTACTATGCACCCCGACTGGCCTGGAACCTGCTATGTAGACCAGGCTTGCCTCAAACTCACAGAGATCCTCACGTTTCTACCTCCTAAGCGCTGGCATTAAAGGTATGCTCCACTACTTCTGACTCTGACATACTGTATTTTTTAAATTATTTCTTGTTTCAATAAAATTTTTATCTCGAAGGAGTAAGGACAAGCAAATTTTCTTGACTGTGCCCAAATCTTTAAATTGAACATTAGAAAGAAAAATTAAATATTACTTTGAATTTGGAGGAATATTATGAAGATAGATCACTTTCGTTATTACCAATACTTACTACTAGATTTTTATGCATTATTAATTACTTAACTGACCAACAAAACTGCCAGTTACCCCCACAGTGTTGGGTTCTTTATGACATCTAAACCTTTTAATTTACTGTTGCTGCTGTAACAAGTTAGTACACATCGAATCACGTACGGAGTACAAATGCATTATCTTCTAGTTAGTGGGGGAGGGGTTGTCTACAGAACTGGCAGGGTTCAAATCAAGGTATCAGTGGAGCTGCTTGCTTTTCTGGAAGTCCTAGGGAAGATTTCACTCACACCTTTTTCAGCTTCTACGGGCGTCCATTCCCCTGCTTCATTGCCAGAGCCAGTAGCGCTGAACCTTGCTTACATTACATCTTTGTCGCTTTTCCCTCCAACTGATGTCAGATGGAAAAGGTTCTTTGTGGGGATTCTAAAATAATCTTGCAATGTCCAGTCCCTTAACCTTAATTACATCTGTAAAATCCTCTTTGTAACATAATATATTCACAGATTACCTTGGATTAGGGCACTCATCTTTTAGGGAAGCAATTATTCTGCCTGCCACACTATAATTACCAATCCTTCTGTGGTCTGATAAGAGCATCTAGGATCATGGCAGCATTCGAGATGTGTCTCAAAAGCACAAATTGCTAGAAAGAAGAAACCTCACAATAAGACACAAAATATAGTCCTTTCCATTAAAGACCAGCAGAACTGGTTAGTGTTGGCTCATGCAGGTATCCTAACATTTGTTTGGCAGAGGGAGGAGGATTAAGAATTTGAGGGTAGGCTAGCCTGTGAATACATAGTAAGACTGTCTAGAAAGAAAGGAAGAACTAAAGAAAGAAAGAAAGAAGGAAGAAAGGAAGGAAGGAAGCAAGCAAGGAAGGAAGGAAGGAAGGAAGGAAAGAAGGAAGGAAGGAAGGAAGGAGGAAAAGGAAAGGAAAAAGACAAAGGGAAGAGAATTGCTATTAGCTTCAGTGTACCAGTACCATGAGATTTATCTGAACTTTTACACAGATTCTTTCTAATAGATATTATCTCCACTTTATAGCCAAGGAAAGTGAAATTCTGAGTAGCTAAATAATGTGTTCGAAGTTAAACAGCTGATCATTTGGAATCCCAACTAGATCTGTAAGTAACTCAACCCCTCACAGTTCCCACTTTGCACATGACTGCGTAATTTTCTGTGGAAACTGAGCTCACATATATGAAGCTGGCGATGACACTGGACAGAAGGTTCCAGGGACTTTAGGTTTTCTTTGATTTTTTAAAAATTTACTTATTTTTTTCTAAGGATCTTGCTGTTTATCAAGTTGATCTTTAACCCCGGGGCTTCATCCATCCTGCTGCCTCAGCCTCCCAAGTAATAGGGACTATAAGGTAAGTGACCACACCCAGTTGGACTCCTTAAACATATACTTGTTATTAATGCTCTAAAGAAAATAGGATCCCAGGACAGAGTGCTCCCTTCCTTTCTCTGCTTGTTATGGAGCCAGGAACACTGTTAGTCTTCCCCCACTCCTGTTGAGGCAGCGTTTCTCTTTGTAGCCCTGGCTGTCCTGGAACTCACAGAGATCCACCTGCCTCTCCCTCTTGAGTGCATCCCCCCCCACCCCTTTATTTTCCCCAGAAAAAAGACCATATATAGTTTTACCTATCATTTTCTTCACTAGGAAGGCTGGGGTCTGAAGGCTGCCTCGGAGGATTTACTGATCTAATTCATGCCCTTCTCTCTTCTCTCTCTCTCTCTCTCTCTCTCTCTCTCTCTCTCTCTCTCTGTGTGTGTGTGTGTGTATGCACATGTGATATGTGTGTATGGAGGCTAGAGGTCAAACCTTGGTGTCATTCCCCAGGGGTCACCCATTTTACTTTTTGAGACAGCTTCTTACTGAGTTCTGAGGCTTGCCAAGGAAACTAGGCTGGTTAGCTAGCAGAGAACCCCAACAATCTATCTGTCTCCACCTTCTCAGCAAGAAACACCACCCTGGGCTTTTTTTTTGTTGTTGTTGTTGTTGTTGTTTCTTAGAATCTAACTCAGGTCTTTATACTTATGTGGCAAATATTTTGTCCACTTCTGGGGAAGAGTGTGTGTCTCACTGTGTAGCCCTGGTTGGCCTGGGATTCACTCTGTAGATCAGGCTGGCCTTGAACTCACAGAGATCAGCCTGCCTCTGTTTCCCAAGTGCTGGGATTAAAGGTGTATATTGTCGAGCTTCTCCCCCCTCCCCACTCCCTATACCCATAGCTCCCTTTCTAAAATTAATGGCATTTAGATAAACCTGGGTTTGAGAAGTGAGTGAGGAAGTCTCAGTCCCATTGTTACCCATCCATTTTTTAGCACCAGCATGATTGTACACCCGGCTCACTAAGGATGCGCTAGCAGCAGGAGGGTGGTCCATAGCCACTTTTGAAACGAAGAGAGGATGTGGCTTCGGTTTGGGCAGCCCTCCTCATCAGCTGGGGCTGGTTATCTATCTGTCTGCTCTCCGCTGGTCCTGCCTCTCTTTCTGCATTGCCTGTGAGTCTCTCCAATTCTGACTATTTGATCAACAGTCCTCCTCTCCGCAGCCTGTTTGTATGTACTTTGGTCAGCCCCTCTTGCTCTGCCCTCTGATATTTATTTGCCCTCGATTTCTGTTGATGAAAGGGCCTCTACTTTACCACTGCTCAAGTCCGTACATTTCTTGTTGTGGCCTTGTTCTCTTCTACCCTCACCCTCTTGCCACCCTCAGCACCACTACCATTTATTTCTAGAATTCTGTATAGGCAGAACCAACATCTACAACTATAATCAAACCCATTTATTGAGATCAACAATAATCTAAGAGAATGACTTTAAATTCTTATTGTATTCTTATTCATGCTCATTTTATCTGTGCAAATGCATGGGGGGAGCTGTGTGTGTACCATAGCACCTGCTAAGGTCAGAGGACAACTTGGCAGGAATGGGTTCCCCCCTTCCACCATGTGGATCCCGGGAATCAAATTCAGGTCGTCTGGCTTGGCAGCAAGAGCCTTTATTTACTGAGCCATCTCCCTGGTCCTAGGAATATGGCTTTTTCCTTGGTTCTTTTAATTTCTTAGTTTTTGTTCTTTTATAGCGTGGTGTGATATGATTGTGCTGTCTAATTTATATTCTTGAATTGCATTCTTCTGCACCTCAGAATGTGTTCTTTGCAGAGTTTATTTATGCTTCTCTTGGCTGACACTCACAGAGATTCATTTTCAAATGTATGAGCAAATCTGTTTACTTTTTCAGAACAGCTAGCACTATCCAGTAACTAAAAGGGTGGGTATAATGACCAGTCTCACTGCAGCGTTTAACCTTAGCACCCGACTTTGATTAAATAGCCCATAAAAGTCACATGCCATAACTCACGTATTATTTAATCTTTCTGACAACTCTCCACGTTTTCATCTCCGTCTTATAGATCAGGAAACTAAGGCCTAAAAAGAGTAAGGAAGTTGCCAGCTCTCCTAGCAGTGATAGACCCAGGGTCTTAACCTCACTGTATCAGTTCAAAACACAGGCTTCCACCACCCTTCACTGCTGCTATTGGTTCAGAGCTCAGTTTACAACATGGGGAAACAATATCAAATCACCAGGCAAACAGCGTAGAATGTAGATATGAAGAGAACTTTGATTACTCTCTTCTGATAGAATAAAATCGGACCACGATGGCTAAGTAGGGTAGTATCCTAGAGGGACCAGGCCAGGACGTCTTACCGTCCAGGAGGGCTGCAAAGAACCAATCCAGATGGTCAAACAAGGAAGCTGAGGAGAGAAAGGGCCATGGTTGGAGGAATCCCAAGTGTGGAGAACATTACTGATTCTCCCCATGAGAGTCACAAGCCAACTCATGTGCTTTTGCCAATTGCAATAAGAGCCGAAACAGAATGGAGCGGGGAGAGCATCAGAGTGTGAGTACGGGGCATCCAGGAGCAAAGCAGTCATCGTGAGCTCAGATGTGGTTGCCTCTCTAGCTGCTCTCACTCCTCTTGTGCAGAATCCCCACACTGGGAGTCTGGTGGAGGGGCACAAAGCTGATTTGTCAAGGGTTGGGAAGGGCTTTCGTAGGCTACAGTGTACGTAGTACTTCTCACCTAAGACAATGATGGGTACCCACCCATAGGAGCTGCAAGAACTTCCAGGCACCAAAATCTTAGTAACTGGAAGGTGAACTTGGAGTTGCGATGTGAGTGGAGGATGTCACCAAAACAGTGAATGGAAAAGAGATCATTGAGTAGTAGAAGGAGTATAGACTTTTTGTTTTGTTTTGTTTTCCAAGACAGGGTTTCTTTGTGTAGTCCTAGCTGTCCTGGAACCCATTCTGTAGATGAGGCTGGCCCTGAATCTGCCTGCCTCTGCCTCCCGAGTTCTGGGACTAAAGGTGCGCACCACTGAGCCTGTCAAGAATAAGCTTTTCTCCCTTCATGATGGCTTGGCCCTTTACCAGCTCCCTCCTAACTAACAGAGGCTAAAACATGCTCTACACTATAGAATCTGTAAAAAAAACAAAAAAAAAAAACAAAAAAAAAACAAAACAGGTGACTCCTAATTTCCAAACCTCATTTTCTATCCAATCACTTTTTCTGTTCTGCAGGTGTCTGCTTGCATCCTGATGTTACACACCAAGGCCCCACTGCCCTACCAGCTCAGTGTGATTAGGCATTTCACTAAGATAATCTTCTTGATTGCTTATTCTAGCTTCGACCCTTGACTTTTTTCTGTTTCTTCTGAACCCTCATCCTGCCAACTGGTTACTCATGCTAGGACACCTGAATCCTTAAAAGTAGGCCCAAGGTGACATCTTTAGTTCCACCTGGAACCAAGAGGCGGAGATGTGTGTTATGTGAGCTGTGAACTGTTCACTGGCCAGCAATGCCCTCCCAACACTGTAATTTCTACTTGCAGAGAGGGGCAGGAAATGATTGGAGCGTAGGACTCAGAACTGGTTGCCTAAGCTTCTCCGAATGACAAAGAGAACACAAGAAAATTCATTTAGCCAAACACTAAGCTCAAATGTCCTCTACTACAATTTGAGGAGAAAGCAGGTAAGTATTTCTCTCTGTCGTTTGCTTTTTCATGCATGCCATATGTATGAATGCACACCAACCACAACACTACAGCCGGAGGAATTTTCCCCGAGTCCTCACACTTTTCAGTCAGTCCCTGGATCAAGGAAGGGAATGCTGGCCAAGCAGTGGTGGCACAGGTCTTTAATCCCCAGCACTTGGGAGGCAGAGGCAGACAGATCTCTGAGTTCAAGGCCAACCTGGCCTACAAATTCAGTTCTAGGACAGCCACACAGAGAAACCCTATCTTGAGCTGGGGGGCGGGGGGAGGGGGAAAGGGAAGGAAGGGGAGTTTGCTGAGGGGCGGGGAAGTAGAGAAAGAGAACACCATATGACATGAACCCAGTCCTTCCATGGCCCGACCTGGCTATTCTTCTTCACGTAATAACCCCTTTTCTGAGTACTAAAAGTTCATTTTTGCCTGGTTTGGAATTTCATTCGATAACTTAAGTACTCTGAATTTATTTATTATTGCATTTGTAAGATTCAACCATGTTGTACACAGCAATAGTTTCCCCAACCTCGTTGTATATTTCAATGTCAGAATAGATTACTCTTTATCCATTCAACTGCTTTTGGACGTTTGGGCTGTTTCTAGTTTTTAACTAGTTTTATGCTAACTCTTGCTGTGAACATTCTTGTGCATGTCTTTTGATGAACATATGTGTGCATTTTGGTTGGGTCTGAATCTTGGAGTAGAATTCTTGGGTAAAAAGTATATGCATATGTTCAGTTTTAGTAGATACTGCCAAATGGTTTTCCAAAGTTGTAACCAAGAATCTTTCTCTTTTTTTGGACAATGTCTCACGTAGCCCAGGTTGGCCTCAAATTTACTGCGTAACTGAGGCTGCCCCTGAAATCCTGATCCTCCCTAAATTCTTCGTCTTCCTGACTTTGCCTCCCAAGAGCTAGGATTTACAGGTATGCAGCACCACGCCTGGATTTTTCTTTGTTGTTTGTTTTGTTTTGTTCAGAAGAAGTAGAATAGGGTATGATATAGAACAGGCTAGCGTTGAACTCCTGAACTTGCTTCCTCCCAAGTGCTGGGATTACAGATGTGAGTCACTTCAAAGTCTAGAGATTATATATAATCTCCCAGATGTCCTGGAGCTAGAAAGAGAGGGTACAGAGGCAGGCAGGGGGAAATGTGGCTGGTAGTGTCTGCCACTAAGTGGAGTTTAAAAGTAACCCTGGTCTCCGTGGTTACAATCATGGGCTACTCTTCCAGAGAGCAGGGATTCACTTCCCAGCATTCACATGGTAGCTAACAGTCATCTTTAACTTCAGTTTCAGGGGATCCTAAGCCTTCTTCTGGCTTCCATAGGCACTAGACACACACATGGTCCACAAACATAACATGTAGGCAAAACATCCATACACATGAAAATATATAAATAATGTTTTTAAAAGAGTAATCCAGCTGTGGGGTTGTGGCACACACCTTTGATCCTAGCACTCAGGAGGCATAGACAACCGTATCTCTTTGAGTTCGAGGTCAGCCTGGTCTACAGAGCAAATGCCAGGAGAGGGTCCAAAAGCTACAGAGAAACCCTGTCTCAAAAAAAAAAAAAAAAAAAACCAAAAACCAAACCAAACCAACACAGCAACAACAAAGAGCCCAACAAGAAGCTGGGCAGTGGTGGTGGCGCACGCCTTTAGTCTCAGCACTCAGGAAGCAGAGGCAGGCGGAGCTCTGTGAGTTCGAGGCCAGCCTGGTCTACAAGAGCTAGTTCCAGGACAGGCTCTAAAATGACAATGAAACCTTGTCTCAAAAAGAAAGAAAGAAAGAAAGAAAGAAAGAAAGAAAGAAAGAAAGAAAGAAAGAAAGAAAGAAAGAAAGAAGAAAAGCAGAGTAATTCTAGGAATGTGCCACCGTTTCTGGCTTTGCCACTCCTTTTCTAGATAATTTCTCCCCTACACACAGGGCTCAAACATTCTATGCCTCCCTGGTGGAATTCTGTAGTTAAAGAACTAAGGACTTATTATGACATGTCTTAGTAAAGACAAAATAAGAAACCAAGTGGACGGGATAGGACACCAGAAAATGGGGCAACAGGCCAAAGACCAAAAGGCTAAAAGAAAATAAAGTAGGGAGAAGGGTAGTAGTAACAAAATAAAGTGAGGCACATATAGCAAGTTGGCTCAGGGGACTTTGAATCTGGGGAGAGGAAGAAATGCACGTCCATGAACACGTACAACACGCAACACACACACAGAGCAGAATGGAAACAGGTCTGTGCCTCACGGCTGGCCTTTATGCACCAGCATGGGTTAGGCTGGCATTGGTCAGCCAAGTTTAAAGGAATAGAAAATACAAAACAAAATAATCTCATCCTACTGACAACCAGCGCTGAGTAAGCCTTGTCTGGAAACCTCTTTTAAGCATAATTGCAAACTTCTGGGAACTTGAATGGAGAATATGGGGGTGGAACAGACAGAATTTTCTGTCAAAGATCTGATGTTTGTGCAACACACATTTCTCCAGGCACTCTTAATTTGGCGGTCCGCTTGGAAAGCAGTGACGGTGGCAGCCCCCATTTCCCCTCCACCCCACCCTCACCCCCGCCGCCAGGATGCACAGCCACCTTAGGTCCCTTCTCTGTCTCCCAAGGATCATGAGGACAGGGGGGCCTCACACGCACCTGAGAAGCTTTTCACTGCCTCTCTTCACTAACCACTTCTGGTGTGTAGCCACTTCTCTGTGCAAGTGTGGAGAGGGCTTCCTCCCACCTGTTCCATAGTCTAGCCACAAGAAAGACTGACGCTGGGCTCTGTTTCCTTGGGTGCCCCTAACGGCACAGGGCTTTCATTCAACTTTGTTTTTCACTTAACCTAAAAAACAACCGAAGCGATGTGACTTCATAATGTGCCACACTTCGAAATCCTCTCTTCTTACTTTGGGCAGGTAATGCCCTCCCCCCACCCCTATAGTAGTAAGTAGTTACAGCATGGCCTTGAACAAGTTACCCCGCGCCTATAGTGTTTACTTTTTCCATGGGTATTATGGGAAGAAAAGTACCAACCTTTCAGATGTGGTGAGGGTTAAATAAGATAATTCTTACAAGGTCATTGAGTGGATTTTTTTTCTGCTGTCTCTCTGTCTCTGTCTCTCTCTGTATCTGCCTCTCTCTGTGTCTCTCTTCCTCTCTCTCTGCCATGACAGGCTTGGCATCTAGACACAGGCCTGGTCTCAGGTGCGGAGTAGGCACTCTGTGAAGGCATAGCCTGATTCAGTGGGTGACCCTTTGTTCTCTTGGAGTTCAGCCTTCTTTGTTTCCTATGTCACTGACTCCAGTTTCTAGTTTTCCCTCAGAGGAGGGAGTGAAATCAGGAGATAAGAAAGAGGGGCAAGACTATGGTGGGACAGGCGATACCAGCGGCTTAAGGTAGAATTCTACAATTAAGGTAGAATTCTGGTATTCTTGTTTTAATATTGCCTAATAGGATTTCAAACCAATGAGAATGTTTAATATTTCTAACATGAGAAGAAATTTGGTTGCCTTGCTCTACTTAATGAGAACCGCTCTAAAACATGGTGCCTTAAATTTGTTTTAATTCCTCATGGTTATATGGGTTGATCCATGGGTCTACAGTCCTGTAGGTCTCACTTGGATTTCTTACATGGCAGTATTCAGATGGTTTCATTCATGTTTTGGACTCTTATTAGAGATGTCTGGAAAACTAGGCAAAGCTGGCGTGACTGCCAAGGCTAGACCTTGTCCTATCACCTTGCAGTCCCAGGGCCTCTCTCTGTACTTGATGGAACTCAAAGGATGGTTGGGGGCTCTGAAAAGCACAAAAGTAGGAGCTTCTAGGCCTCCCTGAGGCTTAGTCCGTGACCAGGCGTGATATCTCTGTAGCCATACTGTATTGTTTTTATTGAGCAAGTGTCTAGTTATACAGCCCGGGCTGACCTTGAACTCATGATCCTTCTCAGCCTCCCAGGCTCTGAGACTGCAGGTTTGTGCCACCATATGTGGCCTATTCTATTTCTAAAAAACAAACAAAAAAAAAGGTGGCCCTGATTCAAAGCAAGGGGATTCCTTATGTGCCAGGAGGTGAGGTCCACTGGAATGGAGTCAAGTTGAGGGCACTAATGTAATGGACTTCCATCAGAAATATTAGGTTCGGTTTTAGCCTTAGTTTCTACATTTAGTAAGTATATATCAGCATTTATCTGCCTTCTATCGCAGGACATTTTTTTCCTATATAAGGGACTATCTCCGGAAAGCATTTTATGAGAGGTTCGGGGGTCATAGCCCACAGGACACGTCATACTCAACACACCAGTTTGCAGCTTTTTAAATGACAAATTATTTATTGGGGGGCACACTCGACAGCAATGCATGTGGAAGTCAGAGGGCAGCTTGCTGGAGTTGATTCTCTCCTGTTTGGCTCCCTGGGATCAAACTCTTGGTTATCGGATTTAGTGACAAGCTCTCTTACCCCCTGAACCATCTCATTAGCTTGGTCTCTTATTTTCATCTCCATTATTCTGTGTACGCGTAGCCACACATGGACACAAACCACATTCTTGTCAGTTTTGGTAGCTGCATGACATTCCACCATATTCATGTAGGTGTTGGTCCATCATTTGGGCTTCAAAAAAAAAGAAAATAAGCCAATACTAATCTTTATTAGTGGTGTACAGTACAATAGTAATGTGTACTAACTATCTTCAAAACTGAAAACAAACAGGATTTTCAGTGCTAAGAATTAACTCACTTGCCTTGCACACGGTGTTCTATCTCAGTGGCAGAAAGGAAACTAATCCAGTGTGCGTGTGTGTAAGTGTGTATGTATGTAGTGTGTGTGTGTGTGTGTGTGTGTGTAGGTAAGAGGATAGCCTTTGAGAATTAGTTCTCTCCTTCTACCTAGTCAAGGCAGGGTCTCCCTCGTTATTTCTACTGTATTGTGTACTCCAAGCTTGCTGGCCTGTGAGCCTTGGGTATTCTCATGTTTCTGCCTTCCGTCTTGATAGAGGATTATGGGGCTTACAGGTGCTCACCACATCAAGCTTTTTAAATGTGGATCCTGGTATTGAACTCAGGTCGTTGGGCTTCTGCAGCATCTGAGTTTCATTTCCTGTTGCTGTGATAAATCACCTTGACAACAGCAACTTAGAGGAAGAAAGGTTCATTTTAGTTCACAGTTCCAGGTTACAGTCCGTCGCCTTCAAACTTAACCCCATTCTGTTTAAGAAGCAGGAAGCAGCCGGGCTGTGGTGGCGCATGCCTTTAATCCCAGCCGTCAGGAGGCAGAGGCAGGTGGATCTCTGTAAATTCGAGACTAGCCTGGTCTACAAGAGCTAGCTCCAGGACAGGCTCGAAATCTACAGAGAAACCCTGTCTCGAAAGAAAAAGAAACAGGAAGCATGCAGACAGATTCTTGGCCAAAAAATATCATGAATGTCTTTAATTCCAGTGCTTGG
This sequence comes from Myodes glareolus, assembly GCF_982192425.1. NCBI lineage: Eukaryota > Metazoa > Chordata > Mammalia > Rodentia > Cricetidae > Myodes > Myodes glareolus. Next base: position 36,284,698 of record NC_142034.1, read on the forward strand.
GAACTAGAGGCAGTTCTGGGAGCCCGAAGCCAGCCTGATTTGCTATTGAGTTCCAGGCCAGCCAAGACCACATAATGAGACCCTGTCTCAAAAAGAAAAAAAAAGTGAATGGCCCTAGCCCTGTTTCCAACAAAGTCCATGTTCCTTGCTGAAATCTCATGAGCCAGACCTCTACTGTTCACATTTCTTTCAGCATTACTGTCGTCTAAGTTCCCACTAGAATAACCCATTGAGCTATACTTCCAACATTCAGTAGATTTTCAAGCCCAGAGTTTCAAACTCTTTCCTATTCCTCCCACAAAATAGTTCCAAAGGCTCGAAAGCCACACAATTGTAGTAACGACCCCACTCCTGGTAATAATTTTTGACTTAGTTTCATTGCCTGTTGTTACAATCAAGTAGCCAGACAAATTTGGCTTAGGGGAGAAAAGGTTTATGTTACAGTTCTACTTTACAATCTATCTTTGAGAAGTCATGACATCAAGATGGAACAACGGGATACACTGTATCCACCATATTCAGGAAGCAGAGAGGAATGAATTAATGCATCCCTGTTAGTTCTTAGCTTATTTCAAGACCCCCTGCCTAAGAAATGACGCTATGAACAGTGGGAAGGTCTTCTTGCTTTAATTAATATAATCGAGATAATCTCCCATATACATGCTCACAGGCCAACCTGGTCCACACAATCCCTCACTCTCTTCCCAGGTGATCTGGATTAGAACAATTTGACAATTAAAACTAAGCATCACACATTGACATGTGCTCTTATCCACTGACGGAGCCATCTTGCTGACCAACAACATGCCCTAAAGTAGCACCAGCTAATATGATGTTTTAAGTGTAGCAAACTTTGGTTTAACTACTCAAGATAGAACTATTTTCCAAGGAACTTGGTTGAAAGGAATATAAGCAAAGGAACACACACACACACACACACACACACACGAAAGTCATGATGTGGTTGTGAGCTGCTGAGTTAGTCTAGACCAATCCTGTCATGTGGGAGGATATTAAATCAAGGCTCACTGGAGTGACGGATTATGACAGCGTTGGACTTTTGAGGTTAGATAATAAGGTCTATCATAGGTTCTGCCAAGGCCTCTTTGTGAAAGCCAGATGCTAGGGGAACCAGGGCCTCCTCCATAGAGACCATGTGAAGAGAGAAGAAGGCCTTCTGTTAGCTGCCAAAATCAACCTGACATGCATGTGAGTGAGCCCCATGGGAAGAGGCTCTGCTAGCCAGAAATCAAGACTTCAGATGGCCATGTCATAGCTGGAACTCTAACTGGAGTTATTCGGCCAAAGAAACTATGAGAGATAAAATTGTTTGAAACACAAATTTTTAAGGTATTTTATTTTAGAGTATAGAAGATTAATATGCATGCTACTTTTCTTTTTCTTTCTTTTTTCTGCTCTTTTCCTTCCGTTCTTTCTCACTCTGTAGCTTGGGCCAACCTAGAACTATGTAGCCTGACTGGCCTCAATCTTGCTACAATCTTGCTGCTTTAGCCTCCTGAGTGCTAGGATTAAAGGCATAAGCCACCATGCTCAGCTCCCCCCCTCCCCCTTCCTTCTCTCTCCCTCTGCCCCTCCCTCCCTTCCTGCTAGGTACTGAACTCAGGATTTCTTGGCTACTAAGTATATACTCTGCCACCTAGCTACACCTCCAATCCTTTCATGCAATCATTTAATGGCTTTTCCAAAATGATGTTTGTTCTTTTTCTAATTATAATTTCATTATTACCCTGAGTTGGACTTCTGTATTCCTTTTATTATCACCAATTCTGACCAAAAGAAGTCTTCTCTCTTTTAACCTATTTAAGAATGCTTCTTTAGAGGGGTATGTTAAAACATTTTATTTTTTCCCCTGAGGGTCTTCCTATTTTAAGAAATTTCTTCTGCCGTATTGAAAACGCAAGCCAAATACTATGGGGCTCCTGAAGCTTGGGTCTTGTTTCTTCTAATCTGTTGAACCAAATGTAAAGGTAATAAAAAACAAAAAGTTGAGAACATATTGTCTTTTCTCTGTTTTGCTAGTTGTGTAAAGTAACCCTGGTTACAGTTGAAAAAATAAAGTTTATTGTTACAATTAATTTAGGTTAGCAATTGTAATTTTTCACCTAGCAGAGGGTAACCTTCATTGATTCCCAAGACCTTAGGACCAGGGTCGTCAAATACATTGGCCTGTATGACTCTGTTCCTACCACTGTTTTTGTTTTACGTATGTGTGTGTATGAATGTATATATGTATACATGTACATATATGTATTATTAGTTTCTGCCACAAGTTCATTGTTTCAGTCAAACTAAGTTGTGATGTTTCATGTTCATCCTTTTCCGGCTAGCTATGATGCATGGAAAAGCAAAACACAAAAACAAAAGAGTTGGAGACTACAGCGTGCTCTCGGGTCCTCTGGGAGAGTCAGAACACACATCAGCATGTTAAGAGTCCCGAAGAGTTCTTCAGTAAGGACACCTGTTCAGCCCAATAAGACTTGTTTGGGTTAGTGAGGATCCAGAAGAGAGAGCAACATTTATGGCAAGGACTTCATTATCACACACACTCACAATTCTAAATGCATTAAAAACAACAACCCACAGAGTACAACTTAAACGGAGTAGAACGATGGAACACTCCAGAGATGTGGCATGAGGGAAACACCACTCTCAGGACTGGAAGGAGGAAGGGAGGTGAAAAAGGAGGAAGATTCAGAACGCGAAAACCAAAGCCCCCAGCAGGAACATACCAGGTGTGGACATACTTTTGTTTTTGGTAGGAAGAGTCTTACCCCCAATCGAACCTTGAGATAACTGTATCCCAGATGACATAGGAACAAAATTATTGATACGTAATAAATAACTACATATTAGAGGTTACCCTGTGACCTTTGACTATATGAATACATTGTGTGATCTGGCTATGTCTGCTGCAATCTTGTGAGAAATTCTGATCCAGGACCCCTTGATCAATCCAAGTCTTAGATTCCCATGTCTTAGAAATTATGCAAAATAATTCATAATTGTTATTTGAAACTTTACCAAGTTCCAAAGTCACTTTTTAGATAGAAATATGGAGCATACTGTTTTTTCTGCTAGTGGTCTCCTCTGTTGTAGCAAAATCCTTACATCCAGGCGGGAATTTGGAATTTGGACAATAGTTTTGAGGGCAATATTAGACAGTACAAATCCTTTTCTCAGTTTTTAATCTTTGTTTGAGGCAGGCTCTCATACAGCCTATGCTGACCTTGAACTCTCTATGCAACTGGGGCTGTTCTCCTCCAGTCTGGACCTCCTAAGTGCTGGTATTACAGACGTGCACCACGGTGACCAGCCGTTTTCCTACTTTGGGAGCAGGAATGTGTATGGCCGTTAGTGTTGCTCTTGGTTCAGTGGCTTAGCTGTCTCCTTGTCTCACAGGTAGACAGGAACCGTTCTTAAAAGAGTTGTCCTTAAGGAACGGCATCCAAGGAGCCTCAGCTATGCTTGAATTTAACTTAGACGTTGAGATGCTGGACTTCAAGTTAATGCTATAATGAGATGATATTTCTGCTGACTTGGCAGGGGGAGAGTATACATTTTACATGTGAAACAGACATGAATCACTTGGGACCAGAAGGTGGGCCTGGTAGCTGATCTCCAAGATAGCAGTGAGTTTCTGAGACAGTTCGCTCCAGTTATCCCAGCCTCCTGATATTCATACCCTTGGGTGGCTCCCTCCTTCACTATATTACAGTTGGTCTGTGTGACCAACAGCTCGCGGCAGAAGTGGTGGTATGTCATTTCTGAGAAGAGGGTGTGAAAGACTGTGACTTCCATATGAATCTCTTCCATCCCCGCCCCCCCCCATCTTGGGTTACTCCCTGTTGGAGAAGTAGCTTTCCTGATGTGCACAGTCCAAAGAAAATTCCACCTGGCAGAAACAACTGGCCAGGAACCCTTGCTGCCAGTGGCTGGAGACGCGAACTTGGAAGTGAATTCTTTAACCCTACTCCAGCGCTAACTAACATCCTGGTAACCTCATGAGAGAACGTGAGCCAGAGCCACCTGGCTAAGTCACTCACCCTTCCTACTAAACTCTCAGGAGCTATGTGAGAGAATAGCTACGCGGGGATGTGTCCATGACGCTTCTATACAGCGACAAATAACTGAGAGACCCAAACTTAGGAGCCAAGACAGCCTAGCAGGCTCCGCAGAAGGAGCTTTCCTGTTCTTTGAGAGAGTCTCATGTGGATCAGGCTGGCCTTAAACTGGCTGTGTAGCAGAAGATGACACACTCCTGACCCTCCCACTGCCACCTTCCAGGTGGCAAGATCACAGGCAGGCAGGTACCACCACACCAGGGGGGCTTTTCCCCGGCAGATAGATGAGCCAGTGCTGGGCAAACCGCCTGAAGCCCAAGGAGAAGAATCAAAAGATGTGGTCTTCTCACGGCCCTTCATCCATCACCCTTGATGCAAAATCAAACCACAGGGAAATTAATTAGTAAGGGAGCCTGCTATGGGTTGTTTGCGAGGACCAGTCAGTCCAGAACAGAGCAAAGGAGGATGCAGATGGGAGACTAAACCGGCAGGTTATCAGCTCCCCCAAGATCCCCCTTCTCAATAAAATTCCCAACAGCGTTCTTCAGAATGTTGTCTTCAAACTCCAGCTGGAGAAACACTACCTAAAGTCTTCATCCTTGAAAGACAGAGCATGACCAAGCCTTATTAGCTAAGAAGCCCTTTAAACACAAAGTCCTCTTCTAGCTCTTTCTTCCTCGGGACCTAGGGTAGCCCCCCCCCCCCTTCTTTAAGCACCATTATGCTTGATCTCTGGCCATTTAAACCATTTGGAGACACAATTATAGAGCTGTTTATTGTAGGAGACATAATGAGCATTTTAAGAGCAGGCCTACTTCTGATTCGCTGCTGGATACGGCCTCATCGCAGCACTTAGCGCAGACACCAGTAAACACCAGTGCATGTTAAGCAAGTGAATGTCGGAAGCAGTGGTTGGAAGGGTTTGTAATAGGTCTCTGCATCTATGCTCCCATTCGCTGCCATCTAGACTGCAGTGAGACCAGGAGATAGGAGAAGAAACTTTTCTTGGCTCTCGTACGTTTTGAACTTCTTTGGACTTTCCTTGAGGGAAGAGAATAAAGAAATTGCAAACTAGTCTGTATCTGGGCAGGAATAATTATCCTGTGAGACCAAAGTCTACCCAGATTTTTTTTTTTTCATGAGGAAAGGTTCAAAGAATTACACTTGTCTTCTCTTTTAGCTTTAGCGACTCAGGAAAAAAAAAAGTCACCTCAAGTAAGAAAAACGTGTTCAGCAGTTTGTCAAACTGATTTCCTTTGGTAGAAAACCTTCCCCAGGTTCCTCGCTGATGCCTTGACAGTGGAAATAAATGGGAAACAGAAAGGGTGTTTGTAGACAAGCTCCTCTTACTTGGGTCAGGCCTCTCCACTTCCTGTCTGAATTGCCACCATGCCCCCAACAAGTCCCCCGGTGTCTTGTTTCTAAAAACAAATCTTCACTTGTCACACTCATGTTTAGTCTTTCTCTTCTGGAAAAAAAAAATCCAAACTCTTTATGATTAGGACCTGGGATTTCTTCAGCTAAACTGCTGAGGCCCCCTTTTCCTTCTTCTTCTTCTGCGAGTTTCCCCTCCCCCACCAGTCTTTTCCTGGCTCAACTCAACTCATCCTTCAAGATTTAATTTCAACTGTCCCTTCAAGAAGTTTCTCTGGAGCCCTTGTGATATATTAGGCCTCTTAGTTTGCTTTACGGGCGGTTTGGCTGCAGGGAAGCTGTTTCTAGATCTCAACATTTCAATCTAAAAAAGTGGGAAAATATATACTTCAGAAGATTGGAGCGAAGATACAAGGAAACCTGTCTGGTATATATTACCTGTCACATGTTAGGCGTTAAGGCCAGTGGTACTTTAATCCAGTCTCTTCATCCCTCTGTGAGAACAGGAGATCCAGAAGGCTCAGGTGACTGGCTGGAATAAAGACCAGGAAAGAGATGTCAGCTTTCCTCATAAAGGTTTGCAAGCCTAATTTCAAGTAATGGAAAGAGGAGGAACTGATTTCAAAGTTCAGTTTAAAATGACCCCAACCCCCACCCCACCCCCGACAGGGTTTCTGTGTATAACAGCCTTGGCTGTCCTGGAACTCACTCTGTAGACAGGTAGGCCTCAGACTCACAGAGATCCACCTGTCTCTGCCTCTTGAGTGCAGGCTGGAATCAAAGGTGTGTGCCACCACCGCCTGGCAAAATGAAACATTTGATAGAAAACTTGAGGTTGAGAGTAGATGTTACATTATCAAGAAAAGTAGCAATTTAGGTTATTTCATGCATGGAAAGACAGTGTTTCCTTATTTTCTCAACTTGCTGATTTGCTTTGCTTTGCCCTACACCTTTTATACTCAGTGAAGTGAGGACGTGTGCACATTCGCTGACTAAAATGCTGTGTAACTTCTTAGTCTGTTTTTCTATTGAGTTAAGCACAACATTAAAGCATTAGCATGACCTTAAGAAAAATCAATACTGTCTCTAGGCTGAAGACCACTCACTCTATAGCTTAATTGGTTCCTTCACTCTCAGCATTTGATTCTAACCTTGTATTAACCAACACAGGAGACATTAGTCACGTTTACCTATAGGACCCTTGACATGGGACTATACCGAATTGAAGTGTGCTTTAAGAAAAACAAACAAACATACATTTTGGAAGGTTTGGCAAAAAATAAAAAATAAATAAAAGGAATGCCTATATGAGTAGATTTTAAATGAACTGCATATAAAATGGTATAGTTTCTGATATATTGGCCAAAGTTTTTTTTTAATATGTCTAACAAGCAATAATTGAAATTATAGGATTTATTTGACTCTGTTTCATTTCTATTTGTTAGTTCTGCTCTAGACTTGACTTTTAAAAATTTTTTTCTATTTTTTCCAGAATCAGGGGTAGAGGGTTAATTCTAAGGTCAGGCTTTGCTCTTTCCTGAACTTCTCTGTATCATCAAGTAAGGAGTTCATAAGCCAGAGCCTCCACCATTCCATACAGAATGGAATTCCTGAGAGCCCAAAGGAGCTAAAGAATGTTTTTAAATGTAAAGATCACTGGCTGGATCAGTATTTCAAAGAGAAGAGAGCCAGTAGTTAGTGACCCAAGGCTATCTCTCAAAGTCACCTTGAAATTCTGCTCTGGATTACTGTCTGCCACTGTTTGCCGTGGAGCCCCACTTATAATCATAGCAGCGACTCTCACATCTGGTGCGGGGCTGCACACTGACTCTGTAGATGAGGAAATCCCAGTCGCGAGGCTAGAAAGAATAGTTTTTGCTCTGTTTGGTCCAACTGTACAGCTGGCGTATCTAGCAAGATTGTGTTTTCTCCATCTTATTCACACACACACACACACACACACACACACACACACTATGTGCTATGTAAACTTTATAATATAAAGTGTGATCTCAACTATAGAAAAAAACTATATGAAAGGATATGTATGTAAAAAGGTGATTAAATGTGTTATAGACCTTTTTAGGCAATACATAGTTTTTTAATCATTATACTTTTCTACATTTTTTTTTTGTTTAAGATGGGGGTCTTACTATGTAGGCCAAGAAGCTTGCTCATGATTCTCCTGCCTCAATCTCTTGAGTATACATGTCATTATATCTCTTTTTCTTTTTAAAGCAATTGATGAACCTACATTGACACATCACTATTTCCTAAAATTTCTATTTTTGTTTCTCTTCAACTCATACAAAATGTCATCTTAACACACTGTAGGTGGTTCCCAAGATGCTCTCTGAAACTGACGCTGGCCTCATCTTCTCCCTTCCTCCCCAGGTTTCCATTCCTTTCTCTGCTGGGGTCTTAGTCTTCTTCTGGGTCTTTTCACTCTTTCTCTCAGGGCCCCTCTGCCTTCACCTCTGTGCCCCCTCCCCCAGGCCTCTCCCTAGGATCCTCAGAGTGCTTTCCTTCTTGGGATTTCTTTCTTGTCATAGATTCTCCTTTCTTTTGGAGAAGACTGACATTCAAATGAAAGTTCAATCAAAAGTGACTTCCTACGTAGTGGATTTCAGGCAGATTCTCCCTGCCACCGAATTCTTAAGGTATATTAGGGATGTGTGTGCGTATCAGAGAAGGGGAGAGGGGAAAACTAAGGAGGATGGATCTACTTTAGAAGAGGAATAGGAGAGGACACTTCACACTGGGAAGAGCACCAGAACAGGGGTCTGAGGATTCTTCTCTCTCAGAGGATGAGAGTGGAGGAGCTTTCACCTCACTGGATCTGGGGACCCGTGACTCCTGGCGCTGGCACTCAGTTGTAAAGGAGGCCGACCTTAGTTGATTTGAGCTCCTGGATTGAATTAGTCCTGGTTGTATAATTGACTTTGATATGTGGCCTTTGGATCTGAATTGGGTTTAATAAGATTTAACTGCTTCAAAGAGCTTTATAAGAATTCATTTTATCCTTCCAATCTGATTTCAAATGCTGCCTACTTGATGACGCCCTCTCAACTTGGATCCTCCCCCTCCAGGGCTCTCAGTGTGTCACAGCTGATGCGGGTCTTATTCAGGTCACCGCCTTTTATCCTGTTCTGTAGGAAATATGCCTTTTATTGCCTCCCTAGAAATCCTGAGGAACCGGCGAATACTCAAAAAATTCTTCTTCTTTTCTTTTTGTTTGAGGAGAAGTCTTGTCCCTACCCCAGGCTGGTCTTGAACTCTTAGCCTTCCTGTCTCAGCCTCCCAAATACAGAGATGGCAGATGTGTGCCACTACTCAGCCAGGATTTTAGAATTATATTAATGGTTAGCACTAATGTAATTAAGGATGCACTGGGACAAGCACTTATGACCAACATTACTTCATCAAGCATTTTAAGAGAAAACTACTTTTATTATCCCTGATTTATGATAAACTAATTTGATTTAAGGTCAAATTTGATCTAAGGTCAACTGGCAAGTGACATAACATTTTCTGCAAGTTTTTGGCTTCAGGATCTCAGCTCTTAATCAGCGTAGTGTAGATGGACAAATAGATGAATGAAGAATACTTTTCCTTCTTTCTTTCTTTCTTTTCTTCCTTTCTCCCCCCTCCCGTTTCTTGCTCCTCTTTCTCCTCTTTCTTTTGTTTTCGAAACAGGGTTTCTTGTAGCTTTGGAGCCTGTCCTAGAACTTGCGCTGCAGACCAGGTTGGCCTCGAACTCACAGAGATCCACTTGCCTCTGCCTTCCAAGTGCTGGGATTAAAGGCGTGCTCCACCACGGCCTGGTGAAAAATTCATTCTGTGCCTCAAAAAGTAATCTTGAAGAATCCACTATTTTACAGAGATAATTACGATAAAATTGTGGTAGTTCCTGTTGTCTCTTTTCTTCTTGAGACAGGGTCTCACTATGTAATCTTAAAGCTTGATCTATAGGCCAGGATGGCTTCAAACTCAAAGATCCCCTGCCTCTGCCTTCCCAAGGCTGGGATTAAAGGCGTGCCCTATCATGCCGCGTGTGTCATTAAGTTTTAAACAGTTCTTTCTCTTACTCTCCCTCTCTCCTTCCGTCCTATAATCCTTTTAAAGCTCTCAAGGAAAAAAATTTTGAATTCTTACACTAAAATGTAGACCAGAATGATTGGGAAGGGAACTAACATATATAGTTCATGTTATCATTTGTTTGTACGTTTTCAAATATCAGTGCCTACTGTGTGCTAGGAATGTTTTAAGGCAATGGACAGCTGTAAGCAAAGTCCCAATTCTCATGTTTCTCACTCTTAGAATTCACTTGCTCCTCAAAATAACCATATAAAGTAATGATGGCAATATAATAGTGTATGTCTTTACAGCGCTTGTTATCTGTGCCAGCCACGGGGTGGGAGCTCAGGTTGCATTAATGCATCATGTAGCAAATATGAAGTTTATTTCATTTAACAGATGAGGAAACTGAGTCACAAGAAGGTAAAAGACCTGCTCTAGCTTCGAATCCCGTACAGCAGAACTTTAGTCCCAGTTTATTAAACACAAGGCTATATTGTTTCCTTTTTACCTCATTATTATAACTCTTAAAAAGAGCAGTTGAAGCTGATCTCCATCCAGCAAGAGTTTTGCTCTCTGCCCGGAGGCCTTACGGAATAAATGAGGATGCATTGGAAATTTTTTTGTTGTTGTTGTTGTTATTATTGCCAACTTTCTCTTCCAAAGAATTTGAACTGATTTCCAAGTAATTCTCGTCGATTTTGAAGTGAACCTTTCTGTACTGCACATTCTCCAGCCAGGAGAAAGCTAGGGCCAAGCCCCGGTCATCTTAACCGGGGCATCCAGCAGATGGCGCCATCTTAGTAGCCACCAGCAGGCTGCCCCGTCCCCGGGGCTCGGAAAGCTTCCCTGTCCTCCCTCACTGCCTTCTCTCTCCCCCTCCCCACGGAGCCCGGGCCCACGTGACCCCGCAGCGGCCAATGGGCGAGCAGAGAGGGCGAGCTGGTCCCTGTGGCCGCCATTAAAGCGAAGGGAAAACCCGTGAATTCGGATTAAAGGGGGAAAAACACCGCCCGCTGGGCCCACAAAATGGGGGAGACTACGGCGTCCAGGCGGTGAGGCGGCAGGAGAGCAGACGTTAGGCAGGCTTGGCCCAGGGACAACACGAGGACGCAGCCGGAGAATGGACTGAGCCCTCAGACGCCGCCACCACCTCCGCCGCCGAGGAGACTCTGGGCTTAAGGACATCGCTGCTGCCGGGCCGGGGGCCCGGGCTGCTCCGCCACTCCTCGCCCTTCCCGCCCCTCGGCGGGCGCCCCCGGGCCGGGGAGAACCCTCCCGGGCTTCAGGGCTCGGCCCGCTCGGACTCGGGCTCTGACTATTTATCAGTGTAACTGAAATTTTGTTTTTTGTTTTTTATTTGTATTTTTTTAATCTTTTTTTTTTCGGGTGGAAGGGAGACATCCCTTCCCGTCCGCTCCGGAGAGGGACGCGCGTCCGCGGGCTCCGCAGTCCCGGCGGCCGGCAGAGCGCGGCGCGGCCCTCCCGCCTGCGGCCTCGGCCCCGGGCGGCTGGGTGCCTCCGGGCGGCGGGGGCCGCGGCGGCGCCGGGGGGCGGCGGGGAGGGCGGGCGGCCCGGCGGCCTCCTCCCCACCGCCCCCCGCCCTCCCCGGTGTCTGTGTTTCTCTCTCTGGTCGGAGGCGGCGGTAATGGCGGATGGTGGGTTGTGGCGCCGGCGGCGGCTGCTGTGAGGGACGATGAGTTCCTCCTTCGTGTCGAACGGGGCCAGCCTGGAAGATTGTCACTGTAACCTCTTCTGCCTGGTGAGTGCGGGGGCCGCGGGCGGTGGGGGAGGGGGCCGCGCCGGGCGCCCTTGGGCCGTGGGGGAGGGGGTCCGGGGCTCATCCAGATGCCGGTGTCCCCCGGCTAGGCCCCGCCGGAGTCGGCCTCCTGCGAGCCTCTGCAGCCGCCCCGGGAGACAGCGTCCGCTCACCTACCGGCCAGGACTCTGCTTGGAATAGTCTTGGCTTTCCCCTTCTTGTGTCTTGTCTTGGACTCTTTTTACACCCCCCCCCCCCCATCGTAATCTTGTCCTTAACTTGGGTTTCTTATCTGGCCGGACAGTAATATTTTCTTATGTGTTTCTTGCTTAACCCCCCCCCCCCCCCATATCGAACAGTGTATCCCTTTTTCACACTTTTCCGTGACTGCCCCTACTTCACTCTCTTTTATGCGTTTCCCTGCTAATTGGGCTTCTCTTTAAACAGGACCCCTCAAAACTTATGTATTAAAGCCCTCTTCGTTTTATAAGTTAAACTAACACGGGTAGTTTCCTCCTGGGTGACTTCAGATCTTTGTGTAAAAACAGTGTTCATATGTTTTCTTTTTAAACTTTGAAAACATTTTGCCATTTTGACAATTTTTAGCCGTCTTGCTTTTATTAGAACATTATGTTTTTGTGAGAGTGGAGGGGCTAATGGAGGAGGTACTGTGGTTTCGCACTAAACGTTCTATATTTGTCTGTTTTGCTTACGTTTTAAGAATGTTTTGAGCTGGCTGCTCCTTTTATTGAACTGAAGAGTCTGGGGACGCTGGATGTAGGAATGTTCTACTGTGTAGGTTGGCCCCAGTTGGGTAATATTCAATAGTTTTTAAGACTTTTCTCAAAAGTACCAACTGTTGCAAATATCTAGTCCTTAATTAGCGATAGCTGAGCTTTGTCAATGATTTTAAGTTGGAGTGACTCTTTCATTTTTTTTCCTGTGCGATGAGAAATATTAAGTCTATCATAGGTAGGTGAATTAAGTGGGTGGAGTATAACTAGTTGGCAAGCGTAAACTGCCAGTCATGTATCAGCAGTTTCATTTTTGGCACCTTATGCTTTCTGTCATTTAAGTTAGAATAAAGAATTGCAGAATTTCCTTTGTTGAATTTCTTTCACGATGGTAAATGGGGATCTTTAACGTACTTCTGCCTCGCAGAATATACTGGTTTTCTTGACAGTGTCCATTAATCAGCATCTCTTCCCATGTAGTAATATGTGCAGCAGGTTTAACATTTCTGTCTTCCCCAACTCCGTCTATTTTTGGCACTTTGGTTCTTTGAAGATAGATTAGCACAAATCTGACAGCTCCTTGGAAGTAGTTCTTTTCCTAAAGATGTGTGCTTGTGAAGAACTAACAGGCTTTTTTTCTTTAGAAAATTGTTCAGATGTCTCGTTAGAGCCGTGACTTCTTACAGACTCGGAGTGAGGGTCTTTAATTTTCTGTTCACCAAAGAACAAATGTGACTGGCCAGTTAGAAAAGAACACAGGACAGACAGGAAAGATAGTCTTTAATGTGTGCAGTATGGAAGTACACGTTTAACATCATCGCTTCATTTATTAAGTTTGGGGATATTGTATGTACTATAGATGTGCTATTCAGTGGTATTTTAAAACTGTTCTGTGTTCTTTTCATTAAGTTCTTGCTGGTTGAAGTATTAGAATTATTTGCATAGTGTTTTTTGTTTGTTTTGATCATAGTCTTTCAGTATCTTAAGAATGCTTTGAAAGTAGTGCTATTTTAATGAAATCAGGGACTTTATAGGTTTTTGTTTTTTTTTTTTTTTACTTCAATGAATGTACAGTGATATAGAAATCATGCTTTCTTTCCTTCAGGCTGACTTGACAGGGATTAAGTGGAAAAGATACGTATGGCAAGGCCCACCTTCTGCCCCTGTTCTGTTTCCGGTGACAGAAGAAGACCCCATTCTGAGTAGTTTTAGTCGATGCCTTAAGGCAGATGTACTTGGTGTTTGGCGGCGAGATCAAAGACCTGGAAGAAGAGAATTGTGGATATTTTGGTGGGGTAAAGATCCCAATTTTGCTGACCTTATTCACCATGACTTATCAGGTAAAAGCAGTTTATTTTTAAATGTGATTTACCAACATTGTACACTTTTCCCAAAATGTCTTTGGGATTACAGATTACGGTGTTAGTATGTGCACAGCCTTGTCAATGTGAAACTGTAAGAACAGTTTCAGTATTTTATTTCACCATGATTGTTTTATTTTACATAAATCATCCATGTGTATTATGGGAGACTTATGCTTTGAAATACTTTCTTCTTCCACCATCCAGCTTCCTTCCCTCATTTCTCCCTGGCAGTTTGTACCTAGGGAAAGCATTTTCATTAACCTAAGAAAAATGAGATCTGGAAGCCTTTTCATAGTTATGTAATACTTTTGAAGCCAAGTGTAACTTACCTTTGAGTCTGTCTTACCCTGTTCTCTTTTCTGAGACACTGTGGGCGGTTCTCGAAATGTAACTTTATCTGGTGTATTTTTCAAAAGTATATTGTTATTTTTATATTATTTATGATTACTTACTAACCCAGGGAACCATATGCTGTTTTTTTGCTTGTTTGTATTTTTTAAGGGGCAAAATGCCTCTTATTAGATACTGCTTCATCAAAGATTATATTAAACATGACAAGTGCCACCTTATTTAACTTTTATAGGACAACGGTCATTAATCTGAAAGGTTGTACAGAGATAGTTTATTGTGAGCACATCAGTATTACTTCTATTTTCTTGACTTTTAGGGCCAAATGTACTTTAGAAAGAAACTATAGACCTTCATTAAATTACCAAAGTTATGTTTACTTTAAACTCAGTGTAAGCAAATTTTTGAGTGATATACTTGAGGGAACCAAGTTCTAGCTTGGTAAGATTTTTGTCAGTTAAATTGAATTTTTTTTTTAAGTTCTTAAAATTTTGTGTGTGAGGAGGATGTGTGGATATGATATATGTGTACCACAGTGTGTGCAGAGGTCAGAGAACAACTCTAGGAGTCCCTTTTCTCCCTCCACCTTGTTGAGACAGGTTGTTTCTGCTTCTGTGAAGCTTACATCAAGCTAGCTATCCTTTAGTTTCTGACCAGTTCTGTGGTCTCTGCTTCCCACCTTTCTGTAGGAGTGCTGCCTGCCACATCTGGTTTTTTTATGTGGGTGCTGGAAATCCACAGACTGGCTGTGCTTTTACCCCAGGAGCCATCTCTGCTGCTTCTTAGGCCATTTGAAAAAAAGCTTTCTTGTATGAAAGTTAGTACTCTGTGGTTTCTGGCTTTGAACTGTAAGATCTGTTTTATTTTGCACAAAATATAATCCAGGTGTCATGTAGCCCTGGCTGGTTTTGAATTTACTGTGTATTCAAGACTGGTCTTGAACTCTTCTGTTTCCTGCTGAGATTACAGGTGTGTACCATCAGACCAGGCTCAAGATAGCTCTATTTTGAATTAATACTTTCTAAGGTCCACATATATGTTCTTACATATGTGTTATATTTTTAAATTACTTTTTGTTTTTAGTAGGTGCTTTCTTCAGTGTTGAGAGTGGTGCAGTTGTTTTATGGCACAGCATTCTAGCCTTCCCAGGATGCTTAGTGAAGAACTGAGTCCTTAGTTCTAAGTATTACCATATATTTGTTATTTTGTTTGTTTTGAGATAGTGTTGTACATAGTCTATTAGGGCCTTGAACTCCGGATCCTCCTGCCTTCTCTTTCCAATGCTAATAAGATCATGCTACATCTATCTTAATATAGTTGCAGATAGTAAAAAGATGTGAGTATATATCTGTTAAGTGCTTACATATGGTGTCTATATATGTATCAGACTATCCTTAGTGCTTTTAACAAGATGATGCTCTTTGCTTCTGCTAAAAGCGAAGCACACCAACTTCCCTTTTTCTTTCACTGACCTAGGTGAGAGTTGTTTTAAACTTTGAAATGATGCATGCAGTCAACTCATTAAAATGTTTGTCGGTTGTTTGTTTTCTTTTAAGTGCTAAATATTGAGTCCAGGGCCATGTGTATATGTTAGACAAGTGCTCTACTGTTGACCTTTACCCCTGGATCATTGTTAAAATGTTGATAGACTGCTTAGAAACTTGTTAAATTGAAATTTTAAAGCAAGCACAATCAGTGTTAAAATTATAATGTTGCTCAGAGTGTTTGGCTTTGAACCCTAGCATCACAAAATATTACATAAATATTGTAAGTCTACTCATGGGTTTTGGTCTTCTTGATAAAGTTGGCACAGCATCTGAACATACTTTTTTATTTGAGACTGAGTTTTGTAGTGTTACTTGTATTTAGAGCCGTCCTCCCCAGTGCTGGCATGACAGGTGCGTACTGCTCTGCACAGCCTTGAACAAACCTTTCTGTGAAATACATTTTTTGGAATCAAAGATAAGTTTAGATGCATAGTATTTAGTTTTAGCACAGTGAGACTAATGTTTTGAAAATTAAAAGCCTATTAATGTAGAATGTCAACTGTTTGAGTGTATGTTGTTAAAATACTCTGTAACTATTTTTCTTTCGGATTTTAGATTATCAGATGTGTTTTTTCAAGCAAAACTTGGTTAGAGTTTAAATTTTTCCTCTCAACTTTTATTTTAGCATAATTTTAAAATGACAGTGTCTTCTCTCTAATGCAGATACTGATCTGTGAATATGATGAAAGTATTTTTGAATATCAAATTTTCATTGCTGTCAGTTTTTGCTGAATGCTATTGAATAACTAAACATTTTTATCAAAATGGAAGAGATCCAAAGAGTAAGCTAGCCCTGAACTCTTGATTTACAAAGTCAGTGATATTTGTTTAATGTTTTAGCTTCTTTTTAACCTGTCATTTACTTAAGAATGTTACTTAAGTTAGACATATCTTAAAGAATAAGGTCTTTTCAGATGGAGTATATTTGTCTTGCCCTTTCTTTGCCCCAGGGACGCCGTCTGCCTCCCTTTTGGGGTAATTAGTGCGCCTCTGTGCTCTAGCTAACCCCCTTTTCATTTCTTCCCATCTGTGGCACTGGGTTCCCTTCTTTTAAGCTCCCCTGAGAAGAGAGCAGCTGGACAGTAGGATTGGCATCAGCTGCAGGAGGCAGTCCTGAGCTCCAAGTGGAGGTGTAGCAGTGAGGAGAGGACCAGGAAGGGCGCAGGTGGTAACTAAGCTGCTAGTTAATTTGGCTTAGCTTGTTCTTCACAGACAGTGTCCTTCTGTTTGGTTCAACACCTACTACTTCTTGTTACCAAAGTATCTGTGATTATGGTAATATTGCCCTCCTTACTGGGGGTAGGACTAGTGGAAGGCATTTATTTTGTAAAGGTTAGAATTCTCTGAATTGTTTTTTTCATGTTTAATAACAAAGCCACAGAGAGTGGTCCCTTTATCTACTTTGTCTCATTTACAACTGTTTTCAATAATTTTATTTTGGGTAATTTTAGATTTACAAAAGTTGGCAGGATAGTGTAGAGTGTGCCTATGCATCTCTCAGTTAACTTTCTTTATTCTTAATATCTAAATCAGAATGTTGGATTTTTTTCACAACTCACAAATCAATATTGTTAATGATATTAAAATGTTTGCTTCACTTGGTTGTCTTTTATATTTACCTCTTTTTTTTATCTGTTGTTTTTAGAATCCCGTCTAGGTTACCACATGATATTTACTTGCCCTCTCACTTTTTGCTCTTCTAGACTGTGACAGTTTCTTAGGGAACCTCCTTTGCTCCCTTTTCATGATTTGACAGTTCTGAAGAGTCTAGACTCCAGTTAGGCTTCGTAGTACGTAGGTTAAATTTCACCTTCTCTTCTGTCCCATAGCTTTCAGCACATATTTGGGTTTCCATCTTAAGCTTAATTGATGAAAAAAAATTAAACATATACCAGTCTATTCCACATTTTGAACTTTTGCTTATTTTACAGCAGTAGTACTTGATACTGTTTTGCAAAGTAATTTGGGAAAGACTAATTTTTAGATAAGGATTTGTGCTCATTGGTATTAGCTTAAGTATAATATTCTAGAAAGACATTTGTTCAAAAACATCCCTTGAATTTCAAAGCCAAGTATATGAGTTTTTTAATTCTATTACTAGGACAATGGACAGTTGAATCCATATTGGTTTATTTTGGTAGAAAAAGAATTGGGGAAGAACTTTTTGGTTACAGTTTTAAATGTTGTTTTGAAATTTTGTGATAAGTAACAGGGATTTAAAGCTGGTGGTGGGAAAATCTTAGCTCACTGGCTCCTCCTGTCAAGTCTCTAGTGGGTATGATTGATTGACTCTTTTAGAGGTAGGTGGTAGTTCGCTGTTTTAAAAAGCAAGATTGTTTCAGTTTCATTGCTGTGTCTTTTTAATGTGTCCTCAGATTTGGAATTTTATTGCTGCCATTGTTTTTTATTCTTAAAAATCAAACAATTTCCTCTCTCAATTGTTGTCTTAAAAAAAAAAACCATAAGGTAGATTATGATGAAACTTTGAGAAAAAAACTTTGAGATGAAACTTTGATTACTTGAAGTTAAAAGTATTCTGAATCAAGGCTTAAAAATATTTGATTTTGTGGTTTTCGAGGTCTCTATACTGGAGTTTGGCAACATATCCAAATAGTTTCCTTATAGTAGAGTCCCATCAAAATGCGTGCTGCTTAAGTGGGTCATTGTTCCAGATTTCATTTTTGGATGCTTTTATCAGAGGACGTTAATTGTAGTGGACTTTAACCTTAAGGGCAGCTTTTAGCCAAGCTGATAAACATGAAACAGCTAAGCCTTGCTGAGGAGAGTTAATTCATTTCTGTCTTTGTTTTAAACTCTGTAAACTATCTCATTTCTTTGTATTGGCTGGTCTTATTAGTGATGACTTCATTTGCTGTATGCTGTGTGATAGTATCCTTTTTGGGGGCGACAAAGTGTTATCTTTTTTGATCATATCAGATATAACAATCACCATGTTAAGTTGTTTTAAATAAATTTCCAAGTTTTGCTCTAAGTGACTGATGCTACAGCTTAAGGCAGTAATATTTGTTGACTTAATGAGTTATGAATGGAAAATAATTATTAAAAGAAATACTGATCTAGACATGTTGATTTTTTTCAAGAAATCTGTACTATTTTCTAACATGCTAATTTTTGAGTCATTCCTTATTTATTGGCATATGTTGCATTTTAGCTGTTTTGCAAAATTAAAGGGAAAAGATGCCTTTTTAAAAAATCAGCTGATCACCATGGAGATATTTAAGGATGTCGTTTTTTTTGAGGAAAATATTGAGTACTGATTGTGTCAGCTTTTTATGCTGATTTTCCCCCCATTTATAATTATTTTGATGACCTAACCTATGACATCCTTTGGCACCACTATAATCTGTTTTCAGGGAAGCATATGTTAATCAGATTTTAGTATTTGAACATTTGTGTTACATTCTATAAATAATTTGTAAAATTTTTCGAGTCTCACTGGTTAAGAGCTCTAATACCAATAGTAGTGGAAAAGTACTAGAAACAGAATAGAAACTTTGTTTTCTCTGGGGATTAAAGATACAAGGGGAAGAAAACATTTATTTAAATGCATTAAGCAGACGTTTTTCCATTAGGCTCTGGTTAAGTTCTAAAGTGCCTGCTAAAGCTTGACTTGTATTCCCCACTCCTTTCTTTCCTGATTTCGATGTTGGTGTTGAGATTCAAGGAGCTTATAATTAGTGTCAGATAAGAGACACGTATTACTGTCTTAGGTGATTGGTTCTGCCCTTCACTTCTCATATCTGAGTACAGTATGTAGAACATACTTTTCATTTTCACAACATCAGAATATTAGAAACTTGGCTCAATATACCTTTGTTTCTAAGTGACATTCTTCCTAAAACAACCCAAATTTTTTAGACTTTTCATTAGGTTTTACTAGGCATTATTATTTCTTTAGCAATGAAATAGTTACTTGGTTGCTTACTGTGTAGATATTCCTTGCTCTAGGAAGGTCTGTTTGTGTTAGTGAGAATTCTGAGCATTTGGGACAAGAGACTCCAGAAAGCATTAAGTTAGTGTTGAGTTTCTTTAGAGAAAAGTTTCAGCCGTGAGAGAAATCTTTGGAAATTAATACTGCTTTTCTCTTTTTAATATTTATGTGTGTGCGCACATGTGTGTGTGTGTGTGTAGGGCACACATGCCATGGCACACATGTGGAAGTCAGAAAAAAGCTGTGGAATTGTTTTCCTTTCCAGCTTTATATGAGTTCTGAGGATTGAACTCAGCAAGCACTTTCACCCACTGCACTATCTTGCTGGCCCTGATTACTTCTAAGCCACATTTTGGTATTCTTAGCTTAGGTTTAGCCAAAATTAATTTTTAAAAATAACCACAGTTTTATGTAAAAATTTATAAAGAATTATAATTTTTGCTATTCTAAAGATTTTTGTTTTAAGCTTGCAGACAGTTCATAAATCTGTTAAACAGTCTTTTTTAAATATTTAAATTATAGCTGGGTGGTGGTGGTGCATGCCTTTAATCTCAGCACTTGGGAAGCAGAGGCAGATGGGTCTCAGTGAGTTCGAGGCCAGCCTGGTCTACAGAGCGAGTTCCAGGACAGGCTCCAAAGCTATAGAAAAACCGTCCTGAAAAACAAACAAACAAATTACATTTATTATTTTCTGTATGTCTGAGGCTGTACAAGTGCCATGGCACAATGTGGAGGTCAGAGGACAGCTTGTGGGAGTCCATTCTCGCCTTATACCGCTTGAGTCCTAGGGTTCACACCAAGTTAGGCTTGGTGGCAAGTACCTTTACTTGCTGAGCCATGTCATTGTCTTTTAGTAAATTGGAACTTTGTACTTAATGCTCTTGTTTTAAACTGTAGGAAGAAGGTAAGCTTTAAATGAATAGTTTATTTGAACTTGTAGCTTAGTTGTGTGCAGAAGTAACTGTATATCTTAAATCTTCCTATTAAAATTTAGGAGTAGTTAGGGAATATGTTTTGATAATGGCTACTTATATAATGCAAATGTTATATTGTCATATAATGTTACTATTGTCATATAATTTGAAGTAAAACTTCTAATGAAACTATTTGACTTTGAAGTCAGTAGTCTACTTATTAAGCTAAAAGATGAATCCTTGTTTTGGTCATCAGCTCATACATATACTTGCGATCTAGACCTTTAATAAGTGAAATCACTGTGTGCCAGTTCCTTTTCTCTAAGAGAATATCTTTTTAATAAGATGAAACCCATAAGTATTTTAGCTTTAAGTAGAAGTAGATAAGTATCTCTGACATAACAAATGTGAAGTTTTTCTACTTAAAGTAATTTATTCTAGCCCTTAAAGTATTGCCATTTTCCTTTGCTTTTCTGTAGAGGAACCATATTAGTTGCTTTGAAAGACCTGACAATGAGTTAGGAAAGAACACTTGAAAGAAAACATAAAATCAGCATTAACCTTTGTAGTGGCAGTTTCCAGTGCAGTTAAAGTCCACTGTCATTATGGTTTTAGTTAATGTTTATTCTGTCCACTTGTTGTAAGACATTCTGTATATAAACTGTGTGTCACTCTTAGTACCTCTCTGTTCTTATTCAAAAGTTCAGAGTAAACTTTATTTTTTTATGGGTTCAGTATGTATGTTGTTGAAGTGAGAAATATTTGTGTGTGTGTGTGTGTGTGTGTGTGTGTGTGTGTGTGTGTGTGTGTTTCGAAAATTGAATGGAAGCCAGACATGGTGGCACAGGCCTGTAACCAGTACTTGAGAGGCTGAGGCAGGAAGATCATGAGATCAAGGCCTGCCTTACAGAGCCAGCTCCTGTCTGAAGGGGGGAAAAAGATGATGATACATAAGTAGAAAATGTTTATAGCTGGGTGTGGCAGCTCATACATATATAATCCAAGCACTAAGTAATGGAAGACTGAGACAGGATTGCTGAGAGTTCAAGGCTGGCTTGGTCTATTGCTGGACCAAAAAGAAAAGGAAAGGTTATATAAAGATAAAGTTTCTTAGAAGATCCTTGATTAAATTTGAACTAATAATTTAAAATAAAATGTAAGTTTTTAAAGCGGTATCTATCATTATTTGTTACTCTTACTGAATATTTTGTGATAGATGAAAGAGTGAATTTTATTCTTTGAACTGAGACTTATGAATGACTGATTTCTGTCCCCTACCTTACAAATTAACATGGAGTGACTAATAGATTTAGCGGGAAATTTGAAGCTGTGTAGTCAGTTAAGAGCATTACTTCATATGACTGATATGCCATTTAAAAATCTGAAGTCTTCATATTTTTCCTCCTATGTTGAATAATCATGTGAGTCATTGAAATGAGATCTAGTCTGATAATTAGCACATTGCTAGTTAGACGTAATGGCAGCAACTCTCTTTGTATTCATCACTTAGTTTTGTAGTTGAGTCATAGATTAGAATGCTGATGGTCATGAAATATTCTGAGTTTAATTATTAATTGGCTAGATTCCCCCCTCTTCAGGTTAAATGATTAGAGGAATTAGGACAAAGTAACAAGTGAGCCAGTTTAACAACAGGCACTATAGTGTTATGTTTAACATTTTCCAGGTTTTACAAGCAAATATCATTTTTAAAATATAGAAAACAAGTTATTATGTTTATATTACCATATTTTATGTTGTGGAAAATAATTTTTAGGCAGTTTTGTAGAGTGCCTAAGCATTTTATGTTTTGTAAAATATATTTGAAAGCTGATATTTTGATGTTTAAAGATGTTTAACACCAAGTATAGTGACTCGGGTTTGTTAGCCCAACACTCAGAAAATAGAGGCAGGATTGCAGTGAGGCACCAGACCAGCCTGGGCTACATAGTGCATTCCAGACCATCCACGGCTAACTAGTGAGACTGTCTCAAAAACAGTCAGTCAAACAAACAAACAAGAAAACTACCACCACCACACCCACACATACAGATTGAGAGATGGAAAGATTGCATCTCTGCATTCTGAGGTAAAGGAGAGGGCTATGGACATAGACATTGATCTGTCAAATGTTTTAGTTCTCTCTGAGTAGATGTAGTCTCACTTGTGTACTTTTTACTTCCTTGTTTTCTGTAGAAGAAGAAGATGGAGTATGGGAGAATGGCCTTTCCTATGAGTGCCGTACTCTGCTTTTCAAGGCAGTTCACAATCTGTTGGAGAGGTGTTTAATGAACAGAAACTTTGTACGAATTGGCAAGTGGTTTGTAAAACCGTATGAGAAAGATGAAAAACCTATAAATAAAAGGTAAGCCATCTTACTTGCCTCTTTTGATAATTGATGTTTGTTAATTTTATGAGATGGTTAATAAAATGAGTTAATATCTTACAGAAATGTTCTGAATTAATGTTGGCAAATACTCTTAAGTATCCATTTTCTTTAACTGCTTAAGAATTTTTCTTGTGGGCCGGGCCGTGGTGGCGCACACCTTTAATCTCAGCACTTGGGAAGTAGAGGTAGATGGATCTCTGAGTTTGAGGCCAGCCTGGTTTACAAGAGCTAGTTCCAGGACAGTCTTCAAAGCTACAGAAAAACAGTCTTGGAATAAAGCAAAACAAAACAAAGAATTTTTCTTGCAATGGGAATAAACTATAAGTGATTTTCTTTTTCCTTTCCTTTCCTTTCCTTTCCTTTCCTTTCCTTTCCTTTCCTTTCCTTTCCTTTCCTTTCCTTTCCTTTTTCCTTTCCTTTTTCCTTTCCTTTTTCCTTTCCTTTTTCCTTTCCTTTTTCCTTTCCTTTCCTTTTTCCTTTCCTTTTTCCTTTCCTTTTTCCTTTCCTTTCCTTTCTCCTTTCCTTTCTCCTTTCCTTTTTCCTTTCCTTTTTCCTTTCCTTTCCTTTCCTTTCCTTTCTTTTGTTTTTGGTTGTCTTTTTGAGACAATGTATCACTCTGTGGCCCTGCTTGAGTCATAGACTGGGCTGATCTTGAACTCATGATCTCCGATTATGTTTTGTGAAGGGTTAACCCTTATCACCTCCCCATTTAATTTTAAAGATTTATTTATTTTTATTTCATGTGTATGAATGATTGTCTGCCATGTATATATAGCATGTGAGCACCTGATGCCTGAGAAGCCCAGAAGAGGGGTTTGGATCCTTTGGAATTAGAGTTAAAGATGGTTGTAAGCTGCCATGTGGGGAGTGTGAATGGAACATAGGTCCTCTGCAAGAGCAGCTAGTGTTCTTCTGAGCCATCTCCAGTCTCCAAATCCCCTACTCTTTTAAATTTATTATCATTTTATTTTATTTATTTATTTGGTTTTCTCAAGACAGGGTCTCTATGTGTAGCTCCTTCTGTAGACCAGACTGGCCTCAAACTCACAGAGATCTTCTCTTGCTGTCATTTAAATTCATGGACTCTTTTTTTAAATTGTTGTTGGGGTGTGTGGGTGTGTATGCACATTAAAAATCGTTAATTTAGTCTGCTCAGTCTGTATGTTTCATGTATGTATATCTTCAGGGCTGACATTTGGTATTGGATAACTAGTTGATTTGCTCTTCCCTGGGGCAGTCTGTTTCTCCCACTCTCTGCATTCTTTAGTTGCCTGGAGTTCTTTGTCTAGGCTTCAGGAGCTGTCATTTCATATGGATTTTTTTTCCCTGTATATCTGAAGTTTTTTCAAGTTGTTTTTTAGTAGGTGGGTGAGTTCATAATCCTGGAGAAATAAAAGCTCATTTTTTTTTTAACTGAAAATTACGATACTTTTTATTTTAAAACCATTTTTTTGTTAGTTTTGTTTTTTTTAAAAACCAGGACTCTCATAGCCCAGGCTAGCCTTGAACTTACTGTGCAGCTAAGTATATACAACATTCTTATTTCTATTTTCAAGGCCGGGATCATAGCATGTACCACTGTACCCAGTTTTATGAAGTGGTGGGGGTCAAAACTCAGGTTCTTTGCACAAGCTCTCTATCAACTGAGTTGTATCCCCAACCCTGACAAATCTTTATTAACAAAATAATTGTAAAAGTTAGGGATGCATTCTTCTCTGAATTATAGGAAGATATAATTACTAAACCATTGTAAGGACTCAGGTTTTTCTGCGCTGCACCTTTCGCCCCCTCCCCAACCCTGTGGTCTCTCTTGGTATTGGCCTTCCCACTGTACAGAAGATTGCAGCAGGCAATGGAAGGGAACTAGGAAATAAGGAGCGTTGACTGTCAGAAGAGAATTCCTTTCTGGAAACCGGTTGTACATTGGTTATACTGAAAGAAGCAAGTGGCTGTTTTTCTTTTTATTTAGAAGCATTACCACTCTGAACTTACAAGAAGAAAAGTGGGTTGAGAGCTTGCTGTGCAAGTATAACTCCCAAAGTTAGAATCACTAGCACTGACATTATGGGGCAGGTGTGTGCATTCTGGAGGCTGTGGAGTCGTTCTCCCATTTGCTTTTGCTGCAAGTACTTTAACTGCTAAGCCATCTCCCTCAAACTTCTGTTGTTACTATTATTTTCTGTTCTGATGATGGTCATTCATCAATAATTTTCTTGAAAAGGGTACATTGGAACAGTACTTTTGAAATCCTGAATGTCTGTATTGTATTTTATCTTATCTTACAGTTCAGTTGTAATAATAGCTTATTGTAGAATCTATAGAAGATTAGTAATCTTTTTCTTGTAGATTGCTGGAAGCTGAGAGAGTTCATTTAGATAATTTATATTTGTACTTAATTTATTTTAAATAGTTTCCTTCAGCCTTGCCAATCTGTTCTGAGAAGTGGGGGGGAACACTTACTGCACTTGTAGAGGACCCAGGTTCAGTTCCCAATCCACCCACACAGTGACTGAAACCCATCTGAAACTCCAGTTGGAGAGGATTTGATGCCCTCTTCTGGCCTTCCCAGGCAGTAGTAGGTGCTCAGTACAGCAAGTGCTGAGCTGCATACATATATGCAGGCAAAACACCATACAAAAATAAGTACATCTTTGTTGGTTTGTTTTTGAAGCAGGGTCTCTTTGTAATTCAGCTACTCTGGTACTCACTAATGTAGACTAAGCTAG
Source organism: Myodes glareolus (assembly GCF_982192425.1). Classification (NCBI taxonomy): domain Eukaryota; kingdom Metazoa; phylum Chordata; class Mammalia; order Rodentia; family Cricetidae; genus Myodes; species Myodes glareolus. The sequence continues at coordinate 36,309,961 of NC_142034.1, forward strand.
CCTACAGCTTATAAGAGATCTGTCTACTTCTGTCTACTTCTGTCTCCTGAGTGCTAGGTTTAAAGTGCATCACCATACCTGGCTTAAATCAATCTTTTAAAAAATTATTAGAAGATTATAAAATCAGTTTCTGAGTCCAACTTTTTGACTTTTCATTACTTTTTGTTTTCAGTTATACATTATTACACTCTTGCATTCAAATACATACCAATGCTTTCGACTTCTGAGCCTTTTTTGGTTTGGTTTAGTTTGCATCTTACCTTTATCTACTAAGTAAACTACAATTTTTACCATGTTAGCTCCTCAGATTCTGTTTCTATCTGCCATTCTCCGTGTCTCTACTATCTAGATGGGAGAGGTTTCATGAGTGTAGAGAGGGAAATGAATGCTCATTTAGCCATGCAAATACTGGAAATGTCTTTATCTTTCTTAGGAAAATCTCTCTTACATGGTTGCTAATAATTGGCAATACTACTTATAGTTGGAAATTTCCATGAATCACACAGATTCTACTTGTTGTTTACACAAGAACACTAGTGTTTTTCTGTGGGATTACCTAATTGAGAAGGGAGGCTAAATTAAAACTTTCATTACTGGAAATACCGTGTGTTGTTTTGAATTATTTGTGGTCGTAGTTCTATAAAATTGATTTTAACCAGAAAAAATGAATTAAATGCTGGTTTTCAAGTCATAGGAAACTTAAGTTTCAGATATCAGAACATCTGATACTTTTGGATTAGGGATGCTCACCTGTATGAGCATTTTATAAAAGAATAATGAAGTTGTCAGGGAAGAATGTTTATGCTGTGAACTGACTTGACCTTAACAAAAGAGAAAATAGTTCCTATCTTCTTACTTTTTAAAAACAAGGAAACAAAGTCTTGCTATGCAGTCTACTGTGGACTGGTATCAAATTCATAATGCTGCCTCAGCCTCATGTGCAGTGATTGCAGGCATGTGCCATCACACTTGACTGCCTTTTTCAGTATGAAGATTCTCTTGGGACTGGATATAGTGGTCAGTGACCAAGAGTCCTTATTGCACCTGGGTTGAAATCCTAGCACCCATGTAAAAAACTGGGTGTGATCCGGAACAGGTCTATAACCACAGCTTGGTGGGGAGGAGGAGATAGGAGGATGGATCCCTAGCACTTTCTGGCAACCTAGCCTAGCTCTAGATTCAGTGAGAGACTCTGTGTCAAGGGAGTAAGATGGAGAGAAATAGAGTACGATATCTGACATCCTCTTCTAATGTCTTTGCTTGCTTATATACTGTATATGTATAATACACACCCCACACTACTGTCTGTGTCTCTGCCCATGTCTGTCTCTCTCTCCCCTTTGTGGGTCAAACCCAGGCTGCATTCATACCAGACAAGTGTCTCCTCACTGAGTTGTATCTCTAGCACTTTGTTGTATTTTTTATTTTTATGCTGTTCAAAGTTACCCAGGTTGGCTTCAAACTTGGAATCTTCTGTGTTAGCTTCTGGAGGAGTTGGAATTGTGGCATACACACCACATGGTAAATCTAGGGAGATTCCCTTTTTGTGATAATTTGAACATAGTTAATTGTCTAGTAGTTTCCAGGAACTGAGTGACAAAAAATGGAGTCACCTTCTGGTGATGCAGCGGGGATAGGTATAAAGGACCCTTACATTTGTAAGAGTATTTAAACATTGAAACAAATTAGTCTTTAGATGATTGGATGAAAGAATGTCTAGCATTTTATGTTAAATAAGAGGCATTATTCTGTAGTACATGGGTCTGAATTTGCTAGTAAGATTACAAGCAAATAGATGTTATAAGAACCAGCGACTTCCCACCCTTGTGATGCTTGAGTATCTGAGTAAGACTGTCTCGAGTAAGAATATTACTGAGTTTGTGCTTGGTTAAGTTTTTTGTCATGTTGAATCTATTATAACCATATCACTAAGTGGGCAATTAAGTTTGTACATTTGGCAAAATTTTTGCGGGGAGGGTGCCAGGTCTCATTGTGTTGTCCAGAATGACCTCTGACTCCTGGCTCAACTGATCTACTTTCTTACCCTTCCTATTAGTTGGTATTATAGGTAGCTCCCTCATTCATTTATTCATTTGCCCATTTATTTATTTGTATATATGTGAGTGTTGGCCTTCTTGTGCCACATAGCACACCTGTAAAGGTCAGTGAACATCTTCTGGAAGTTTTACCTTCTATCATGTGGCTCCTGGGAACAGAACTCAAACTGTCAGATTTGATGGTAAGTAAATTTACCCACTGAGCCAATCTCCCCGGACCCTAATTTAGTAAGTTTTAAATGTGCTTCAAATAAGGTATACAGGATAGAATGGTATTGGTATGCAACTCTTGTTTGAGACAACTAATTTTGCATCTTATGGAATATATTGCCATAAGAGATTTTGCTAAGTAACAGATGAGATTATATACAATAGTATGGAATTTGTAGCTCAGATTGTCCTGGAATAACTGTGTAGCTCAGACTAATTTAGAATTTATGGTGATCCTCATGCTTCATGGTTCAGAATGTTGGGTTTACAGGCAGGATCCACTGTCCTGATAGTATTTAATCATATATTTAATTTAATATATATCCACTATATCTGATAGTATTTGATTTTAGTTAGTATTTAATTTTAACATATACTATAATCTTATTCCATGTCTTCAGCTGTAGATACATCAACTTTTATGAAAAAAATTGCTAATTTGGGCTTTTGACATCTTTATTTTATGTACGATAGTTATCTGTAGCCCCAATTTTAAAAGGCGACATAGAGTGATTATTATAAGAACATATGCACGTGTGCATGCACATGAGTATACACACACAAACACAGGTATACATGTATAAATACATGATAGAATAAATAGTTGCTAACTACAGATAAAACAAAAAGAACATAGGATCAAATCTGTGGTTCAATATGTTCTTACCTGGTGTCTTTACCTGATCCACAAAGGTTAAGATTATTCTTGGTTTTGTTTTTTGGGGAAGGAGAGGACTACCTCATGCATTTGTGGCAAATTATTATAATTAGAATATTAAAGCTGAGCATGGTGGCACATTCCTGTAATTCCAGTTCAAGATCAACCTAGACTACATAGTGAGACTGAATCGCATCATAACTTCCCCTTATCTCCTAAAAAAGAAAGAAAAGGAAAAGAATATTAGGGTGCTTTTTTTTCTTTACAGATGTTTTAGGCCTATACTGTTTAATACGCTAGCCACTAACTACTTTTTGCTATTTAGATCCGATATATTGAAATTAAATTAAAAATTATTTCAGTTTCAGAAGCTACATTTCAAATACCTGTTCTGTATAGTGGCAGTTCAGAAGTGGGGTATTCCTATCACTGTAGAAAGTTCTTTTGAATGATCTTGTCTTTATTATTAAAACAGTGCTTCTAGTGTTTTATTTAAGCAGTTGGTCAAGTTTTTTTTTAATTATTAAATCAGTAGGCAGCAGGATATGCTTTAAATTGTAGTAATAAAACTTTACACCTTCACATGGCTTTTACTTTATCTCCTGATCTTCAAAATTAATTAAAAATAAGCACCATGACATGTAAATCTCTGCTGGAATGGAATTAGTAGCGTTAATAGGTTTAGGATGTTCTTTGTTCTTTGGTTATCTTACTACCTCTGAAAAGTTGAAGTAAGAAGTATTGCCTTGTGTTGTCCTTATTGTTTGTTGAGAGAGTGTCATGCGTATGTAGCCCCACCTGTACTTGAGCTAAAGATCCTTCTTCAGTTCCTCATTGCTGGGTCTCTAGGCATGCATTGCTATATTTCTTTCACTGTTATTTCTTTGTGTCTTCTTGGGTAGCATAAAGAAATAAGATGTAAACCACATTAAATTTTCTGTTAGACTGTTAACTGAGCTCAGTAATGTGTTTGATAGGCTTAGATGGATGTGTGTGCACAATAGATAAAATTTATACAAAGCCTAAATCAGGTGAAACTAATTTTAATAATGTTTTATTTAGTTCAGTGCACTTGAAATACATTTTAGAGTGTAAATCTATAAGAGATACCATTGAGATAGTTTAATGTTTTTGTGTGAGGTCTTTGAAATGTTGTGTGTGTGTTTTTTTTTTTTTTAGACTTAGAACATACCTTAATTTGGATTGACCGTAGTCCAAATGATTCTAATTACAAGGTGATTGTCTAACAACTAGATTCTAGGGCTTTAACTTGTTAGTGTTTGTTGGTTATTAGCTAATACCTGGTGGTCTCCTGGAACTAATTGTGTCCTCAGTTGTGAGTGAGTGAATGGTAGAGTCGCACAGGTGCCCACCCATGTCAGGTATACACTGCCAATTAGCTGCTTCAGACTGTCCAACTTCCCTTTCTGTGTTTGTTCTAAACTGATTTGTTCTTATGAAATCTGATTTTACACGATAACACTTGTACCCTGATGAATTTTGCTCTGGCACTTAAATCATTAGGATTTCTTTGTTTTAGTTTCTTGAGACAGATTTTCTGTTGCTCTCTAAAGGATTTGTGTTTTTTTGTTGTTGTTGTTTGGTTTTTTTTTTTTTTTTTTTTTTGGTTTTTCGAGACAGGGTTTCTTTGTAGCTTTAGAGCCTGTCCTAGAACTAGCTTTTGTAGACCAGGCTGGCCTCGAACTCGCAGAGATCCACCTGCCTCTGTCTCCCGAGTGCTGGAGGATTCTTTTTTTTTAAAAAAATGCTTTTTATTGATAATTATTGAGCTCTACATTTTTCTCTGCTCCCCTCCCTGCCTCTTCCCTCCTCCTCTTCAACCCTCCCCCAAGGTACTTATGTTCCCAATTTACTCAGGAGATCTCGCCTTTTTATACTTTCTACTTCCCATGTAGATTAGATCTATTTAAGTCTCTCTTAGTGTCCACATTGCTGTCTGTGTTCTCTGGGATGTGGTTTGTAGGCTGGCTTTCTTTGCTTTATGTTTAAAAACCACCTATGAGTGAGTACATGTGATAATTGTCTTTCTGGGTCTGGGTTACCTCACTCAAAATAATGTTTTCTAGCTCCATCCATTTTCCTGCAAAATTCAAGCTGTCATTATTTTTTTTTTCTGCCGTGTAGTACTCCATTGTGTAAATGTACCACATTTTCCTTATTCATTCTTCGTTCAAGGAACATTTAGGTTGTTTCCAGGTTCTGGCTATGACAAACAAAGCTGCTGTGAACATAGTTGAGCACATGTCCTTGTGGCATGATTGAGCATCCTTTAGATATATACCCAAAAGCGGTATTACTGAGTCTTGAGAAAGGTTATTTCCTAATTTTCTGCGAAATCACCATACTGACATCCAAAGGAGCTGTACCAGTTTGCATTCCCACCAGCAATGCAGAAGTGTTCCCTTTTCCCCACAACCTCTCCAGCATAAGTTGTCATCAGTGTTTTTGATCTTGGCCATTCTTTCAGGTGTAAGATGGAATCTCAGAGTTGTTTTATTTGCATTTCTCTGATGACTAAGTATGTTGAACATTTCCTTAAGTGTGTCTTTCAGCCATTTTAGATTCCTCTGTTGAGAGTTCTCTGTTTAGGTCTGTACTCCATTTTTCTTTTAATTGGATTATGTGATCTTTTGGTGTCCAATTTCTTGAGTTCTTTGTATATTTTGGAGATTAGACCTCTGTCTGATGTGGGGTTAGTGAAGATCTTTTCCCATTCTGTAGACTGTTGTTTTGTCTTGCTGACCGTGTCCTTTGCTTTATAGAAGCTTTTCAGTTTCAGGAGGTCCCTATTAATTGTGCTGCTGGGGTTATATTTAGGAAGTGGTTCCCTGTGCCAGTGCATTCAAGTGTGCTTCCCACTTTCTCTTTTATAAGGTTTGGTGGCTGGCTTTATGTTAAGGTCTTTGATCCATTTGGACTTGAGTTTTGTGCATGGTGATAGATCTATTTTCATTCTTCTGCATGTTGATATCCAGTTATCACAGCACTAGTTAAATATGCTTTTTTTTCCATTTGATATTTTTTGCTTCTTTATCAAAGATCAGGTGTTCGAAGATGTGTGGATTGATATCCGGGTCTTCTATTCAGTTCCAGTGGTCCTCCTGTCTGTTCTTATGCCAATACCAGGCTGTTTTCAGTACTGTAACTCTGTAGTAGAGTTTGAAGTCAGAGATTGTGATCCCTCCAGAAGTTCTTTTATTGTACAGGATTGTTTTGGCTATCCTGGGTTTTTTGCTTTTCCAAATGAAGTTGACTACCGTTCTTTCGAGGTCTTTGAAGAATTTTGCGGGGATTTTGATGGGCATTGCATTGAATCTGTCTGGAGGATTCTTTACTAATGTTCAGTATTGTGTTCACTAAATATGTAGAAATACATAGAAGATGAAGAGGTACGTTCTTTGGTATTTTAGTATAGCTCCTTTGTTCATGATGATTTATTAAGGATGTCTGATATTGCTGATTAATGTGGTTTGCAAAGTTGTTTAAGTGTGGAAATGATCTGGAGAATGTCCAGAAATTACTGATAGTAGGGTTGGAACTGTAGAGTGTTTGCCTAACAGCACAAAGTTCAATCTGTAGCCCTCCTGCATTTGGGAGGTGGAGGCAGGAGGACTACAAGTTTATGACTGAGTACATAGTGGGTTTGAGGCAAGCCAGTGCTGCATCAGATGCTGTACCCAATAAATAAATAGATAGATAGATAGATAGGTAAATAAATAAATAAATGAGTGAGTGAATGAATGAATGAATAATAAACAAACAAACATGAACATTATTACTGGTATGGTAACTTGAGCCTGTGACATGAGCTAACCTTAATATGTAAATTTAAAAACTGTTAGCTGGGCATATGCCTTTCCTAGCTCTGGAAGGCAGAGACAGTCTCTGTGTTTGAGGCTAGCCTGGTCTTTGAGTTCCAGGACAGCGAGGCCTACAAAGTGAGACTCTGCCTCAAAAAAACAAAGCAAAGCAAAACCAACCAAACAAACAACAATAAAAACTACAATTAAATAAAAAGTTAGAAAAATAAAATGAAATTATTGAATTTATAGAATACAAGTATCTCTGGATTAAGATAACTAAGTTTAAAATATTATAAAACACATAATAAAGTTAGTAATTTTTGCAGTTTTTCAGTAATTTTCAGTTTCCCCAGCATTAAGGGAATTGACATTGTGCTACATCTGTCATTACTGTCAGTCTAGAACTTATTCATCATCCTAGGCTGAAAATTTACCAATAAAATAGTAACTCCTTTTCTCCCACACCTTGGTCCCTGACAAACAACTTTCCTGTTTTCTGTGAGTGTTCCAGGCATCTCATAAAAATGAAATTATATAACATTTGTTTTGTGTCTCACTTATTTCATTGGGCATATTTTCAAATTTTATCCATGTTGTATTATGGGAGAGTTTTTTTTTAAAGACCAAATAATGATCCATGGTATAGGTGGAGTATATTTGTGTGTCCTCTTAGTGACTGGCATCTGAGTCATTTCCACCTTTTGACTACTTGTTATAAACACTGGTGTGCAAATATTTCCTTGGGTCCATGCTTTTTATTCTTGTGGTTACGTACTCAGAAGTGAAATTGTTGGATCATATGACAATTTTAAGTTTAATTATCTGGAAAATTGCCGTGCTATTTTCTGTTGTGGTTGTAGTGTTTTGTATTTTCATCAGCAATATGAGAGTTTCGGTCTCATTGCATCCTTAACAATGCTTGTTATTTACTGGTTGTTTGTTAATAATCATGTTTGTTGGTGTGAAGTGGTATATTAGCTTATTTCTGATTTGTATTTCATTAATCATTACTTTTAGTGAACATGATTTTTTATTGGATGCTTATATATTCTCTCTGGGAAAATACCAGACTGCCTATTTTTAATAGGATGATTATGTCTTATTTATTTATTTTTTTAAGTCAGCACTTCCTTTAATTTTATCGTGTGCTCATGCATGTTTGTGGGGAGTGGGATTGTTTGATCAATCTTGGGGATTGATCAGGATTTCATATGCTATACTACTGCTGCTCCGCTGAATTACATCCCCAGCCCTAACTTTGTGAATTTAAAATAGGTCATATCTTGGTGTAGTGGCTCATGCCAGCACTAAGAAGATACAGACGGATCTCAATGAATTCAAAGCTAGCTCGGTCTACATAGTGAGTTCCAAGACAGCCAGGGCTACTTAGAGAGACCTTGTCTCAAAAATAAAAACAAATAAAAAACCAAGTCATATAACTGTCTTTGATCCTCAAATTCTCTACCAGCAAAATAAAATATTTTCTGTAACTTCTTAAGACAACTGAGAAAAACAGGTATGTTACTTCCTAGTACTACACACACACACCCACACCCACACCCACACATGCACTCTAATGTGAGCACACGTGCATGTACACGCATGCACAAACACACTTACATGAGTGTTTATATTAATTAAACTCATTCTAGCAAACTGGATATGGTGGCAAACACCTGTTAGCCAGTAATCTTGGTACTTTGAAAGTGGAAGCAGAAGATCTCAACTTTGAGGCCAGCCTACATGACTAGTTCAGTGCTAGTCTGAGAGACAGAATGAGACTGCTTAAAAACAAACAAAAACTTGTAATAAAAGAGCTAAGTTTCATTCTTTGCTTTTCTAAGATAACGTCTTGCTGTATACCTAGGGTGCCTTTTTATTCCTGTTTTCTTTTCCTGAGTATTGGGGTTGTAGAGATATGCTGCTTATTACATCTTGTTCTAGAGGAGCTAACTTTACTCTTGAGTAATCATCATTGTCTGCTTTTTCTCTTTTCCTCCCCCTTTTTTTGGGGGGGTGTGTTTGTTGGGGGCTCATCTTAGAAAATAATCTTTTAGAGGCCTGTGAGTTACCTTGGCAGGTAAAGGCACTTCGCCACCAAGCTTAATGGTGACCTAAGTTTGATTCCCAGAACCTACGTGGTAGAAAGAAAAACACCTAACACCCACAAGTTGACCTCTGACCTTTACAAGTGTACCATGGCATGCTCAAAGTCCACACACAGAGAGAAAAATATGGAAAATAAACAAAACCCTTTAATTTCAATATATAATCGAACATTTCTGTAACAAAATTGTTGTGGTTTGATCTCTGAATTCTGCCTTATTGGTAAATAGAAAATGAACAGTAGTCTTTATTTTCCTTCAGAGTAACTAACAATGTAAGTTCCTTGGCTTGTCATTTTAGTTACAGACATTTGTTCATTTTCCTTCATGCTAACTGTAGGTACCTCATAGGATGATACTAGCAATAATAACATTTTTCTCTGAAAGAGGCCATTCTGAGTAGTATGTAAGTAGTATCCTAAAATTCTTTGTCCTTTAGTGTTCTGTGATTATAATATTGATTTCAATATAAGAATCTTAAAAGTATGAATCCTATTTTAGAGCATTTCCCCCCAACCTTGTTTATAAATCATTCTGTATTACAGTATGATCAGTGTACATTGGGGTCATTTGCTAGCAGTGTGGGAGGGATGGTTTTCCTTGCTATAGATTGCTGGTAAACAGGGTATTGCAGATAGACAGTATTAGTTTTTCACAGAGATTCATTGGAGGCTAATATATTACTTTGTACTAGAAAGTCAAATTTTCTTTTCTAACTTAAATGGGGCCACAGAGATGGCTCAACAGGTAAAGGCAGTTGATACCAAGCCTGATAACTTGAGTTTGATCTTAGAGGCTGATGTGGAGGAAGAGAACTGATGGTTCCCAGTTGTCCTTTGACCCTGACAAGCACGTATGCATGTATACATACCACACATAAACTAAATAAAATGTAACTATAAAAGGGTTAAATGGCAAAATTCTCACTGAATGTAAGTTGTTGGGGAATTTGAGAGTGGTTTTCATGCTTTTTTTCTTATTTGGTCCTGAGGACGGACACTTGGCCCCTGTTACTTTCTATTTTAGCCCTGGATTGCACACCTAGTGCTCCTTTAGTTTATTTTGAAATGTGGTGTCACTAAGTTTGCTGAGGCTGACTCTGAAAAAAAAGTATTTTGTTTCCTAATTTAATATTCCTTTTTAGAACTGAACACAGTAGAAAGCAGTATTTCAGAGAATGTTATTGTTTAGAGGAACAAAAGATAAAAATATGAAATTCAGGTCTCTAAACCTGTCTTTTTTTTTTTTTGAAAGTAATGTCTTTTTGTTAAAGTTAAAGAACCTATATCTATTTTAAAATTATTGCCTATGCTTGCAAATATTTTTTGGAAGTCTTTACTATATATGTTGAAGATTTGCTATTTAGTGGATTGTGAAGATGACTCAAGTCATGAAAAGAGCTTGCTGCTCCTCATAAAAAGCCAGCTCTGGGGCTGGAGAGATGGCTCAGTGGTTAAGAGCACTGGCTGCTCTTCAGAGGTCCTGAGTTCAATTCCCAGCAACTACCATGGTGGCTTATAGCCATCTGTAATGAGATCTGGCGCCCTCTTCTGACATGTGGGCATACATGGAGGCAGAATGTTGTATACATAATAAATAAATAAAATCTTTAAAAAAAAAAAGCTAGCTCTGACAATGTGTGCCTGCAATCCCGGTGTTGTAGAGACAGAGACAGGAAGATTCCTGGAGCTTGCTGGCCAGCCATGCTCACCAAATCGTGAACTATAGGGTCGATGAGAGACCCTGTCTCAGAATAAGGTAGAGAGCAGTTGAAGACAACACCTAACTTTGACTTGCCTGCACACTTAGTGCACATGTACTAACTTGTACACACATGTATCCACACACACAATGTTTATGTAGAGTTTTTATAAACTGTAACAGTTTTTATAAAAGAAAGTGGATGATGAGTTGGTCAATAATGAAATCTTACACTGATATTAAAGTTAAAATTCTTTTTAAGGTATTTATAAATTGGCTGGAAAATAAAGGAATTTTGAGAGATTAGGTTGTGGAGACAAGTGTGTGGCAGATAAAAGCGGTTTTGGTGGGTTAAGTTTCATAGTTTACACGGTTTGGCAAAAAATCAGATTCTAAAGGGCCTAAAGTGCTATGCTAATGCTTTTGGATTTAGCCCCAAACATTGGGGAACTGGTGAATGATTTTAAGCTTTCCAGTTATATGATCATAATTAATTTTTAGAAAGATTCCATGAAGCAGTGTGAGGCAAGGAGGCAATGTAGGAGATTCTTCTAACTCAGACCTTAAAAGACTTAGACTTGAATGTGGTGGGTACACTCTTGCAAGGAGGCCAAGGAAGGCAAGATGTTCCAGAATTTGAGCTGTTCTTGGTTACATTGCAAGTTCTAGGTGACTCCGGGAAACATAGTAAGACATTATAATGAACAAAAAAGTATTTTATTACTTGATAATGAAAACACCCCTAAAAGACATGTGGATCTATAAACCACAAATATTGAGAGAAATCTGGAATTGGTAGAAGCAGGGAATGATGGAACAAAGAAAAATTTAAGATAGTTTTGTATTTGTGGTTTAGAGCACTATACAGAAAATAAATTTGAAAATAGACTTGATGGTTAGTTATAAAAAAGTAGCTCAGATATCGATTTTATCCTGCAGTATGTAGTGTGTATCAATGTGCCATATCACTTTGTGTCAGAGACTTACTGCAGATGCAATATAGAGCAAAGACTAGAGGTTGCGTTCTGAGCCAACTGTGAGAAATAAGTAAAACTATAAAATGTATTTACATGATGGTGATGCTTCCTTTAGCAAAAACACCCTCTCACTCCCAAGAAAGAAGATTTGGAAGCAGTATAGATTAATTAGTGAAATGCCTACTTAGAAGAAATTATTTGAACAAAATCTCAAAGAAGGTGGCTTCAGAGGGTTTGAGAAAAAAAAAAATCCAAAAACTGAAGGTACAAAGGCAGGTCTGTTTAAGGATCACCGGGGAAGCCAGTGTGTGAGAGAAGAGACATCTAAGACCGTCAGACCCAAAAGTGGTGAAATGGGAGAAGTGGTGAAGGTAGGTTGATGGCTGTCACCATGGGATGCTCAGAACAACCTTGGCAATGAGATCCAATTAAAATTTTATTTTCAGTACAGAGTTCTTCGTGTTAAGGCATTCTTGTAACATTCTGTCCTTACAGCATTTAACTAAGTTCATGGGGTACAGTGCCATGGTGCTTAGCATAAAAGTTCCTTCTTGAATGAAGGAATAACACTTTCTCTCTCTTAGAAGTTTCATGAAGAATTGTTTTATGTGTGTCTGTGTGTGCGTGTGTCTTTGAGTGTGCGCGCGTGTGTGAGTGTGCATGTGTTCCCCAACTTTTTCTTTTAAAAAATTTTGGGATTGTATTTGTAGTTTATTTTGCATTAAACTTCCTTGACTTATTTCTGTGGTCATTTAATAATTGGATATGTGGTGTACCTAACTTATCTTAACCAGTTTCCTAAAGCTATTTGCATTATAAACAGTGTTGTGAAGAACAGTTTTATCTTTGTTCATATCCATAATTTTCCCCTTACAGATGATAAAGATTTCTGAGCTAAAGTATGCATTTTTGTAGTATAGCTTCTTAATAAAGCAAAGCATGTTGAGTTGGGAATGTAGCTCATTTAGTAGAGTGCTTGGCTATTATGCATGAGACCATATGTTCCCAGGATCCAGGTTCCCATAAATAAGGCATGGTGGCACATGCTTGTAATCTCAGCACTCAGGAGATCAAGTTAGGATGTTCAGAGTCATCCTTGACTACATAGTGAATTTGAGGCTAGCCTGAAATATGTGAATTTCTGTCACAAAATAATTAAAACATCAAATGCAAAGCAAGTTATTTTAATGTTTTGCTATTAATCATCACTAAAATATAACTTTTCCTTCTTTATTAGTGAACACTTGTCCTGCTCTTTCACCTTTTTCTTGCATGGAGACAGCAATGTTTGTACCAGTGTGGAAATTAACCAACATCAACCTGTATACCTTCTCAGTGAAGAGCATGTCACCCTTGCTCAACAGTCTAATAGCCCATTTCAAGGTAGATTATTCTCATTTCAGTATTGGAAATTAAAACTTTCATGCTAGCCATTACAGTAGTAAGACAACAAAATAAGTATCATTAGTGAAATTAATTAAAAATTTTATGAATGGTTATATTAACATTTCTGTGTTTTCTCTGTTAATAGCATCTTATATTATCTATGTGTTAATCATTTCAAGGTTGTGTTGCATAAGCCATGTTTAGCATAGCTACCCAGGGGAACTTTTGATTTCATTTATACCATGAATTGTTGAACTCAAGTGAAGTTGTTTTATAAGGTTGCTGATTGCTTTTTAAGTCTTGGAAGTATCTACTATTTTAAATGTAGTATGTGGGTTTTTCTAAATTTTTGTGGCAATACTTCATAAATATTTAGACTTATTTGTCCACATTTTATTCAGGTTGCCTTTTTTTTAATGAGAGTCAGAATAAAGTGTATGATACACACATATTTTCAGTTCATTTTGAAATGTATTGTTTTCTGATTTGGGGGTAAGCATATTTTAAACAGTTTTCAAAATCTTAGCATTATATTTTATATTAAAAGTAGTAAAGTGTAATAAATTGACTTTCTTGGTGTAATCACAATGGATTTCCTTTTTGTATCCTTTTTGACTTACATCATTGCAACACTTTATTATGGTTTTTATTGGCTGTAACAGCCTTTACTTACTTGAAATCTGCTTTGGTTTCTAGTTATCTTAAGTCCATTTGGACTAAATGGCACTCTCACGGGACAGGCATTCAAGATGTCTGATTCAGCTACAAAAAAATTAATTGGTGAATGGAAACAGTTCTATCCTATTTCATGTGGTTTAAAGGAGATGTCTGAAGAGAAGCAGGAAGATATGGATTGGGAAGATGATTCTTTGGCTGCAGTAGAAGTTCTTGTTGGTATGTATTCTGATATTAGTCTGAAGGAGAATAATAAATCTTGTGTGTTTTAGATTTTGTTTAATAACAGACAACCCCATTGGCGTCCAACACCAAACATTTTATTTCTTGCACGTTACATAAGGGCTACAGCTTGGCTGTGATGGCTTTATGTGTCTTCTCACTGTACAATCTAGGTTAAAAAGTACCCAGTATCTGGGACACAGTGTTCTTATGAAAATAAAGGAATAATAGGGACCAAGCCTAACCATATAAGTGTATTTAAAGCTTCTGCTGGGATGTGTTTGCTCACATATAATTGGACAAGGCTAGTTACATGGTAAAGCCAGGTTATTGTGATAGAGGAACATACTCTGTTGTCTACATGCTCAAGAAGGGGGCAAGAGTAAAGGTGTTAATATTTGGGGGCTGGAAAGATTGACAGCCTGTATTATGTATAGTGCTTGAATATCAGTAAAACTTCCGCCTTCAGTAACAGAAAATATCTGTAAGTACTTTCTGGTTTGTTGTGTTCTACCTAAATCAGTTCTTTCCAGATTAGCTTTAGTCTCTATTTCTAAACATTCAAGGATACAGGTTAGCAAGGGGATCTGTTTCTGATCATATTAATCACATAGCAGAAATAAGATATACTGAACCAATCTCTCCTAGCATATGTAACTCTCTTAAGATTCGGCATATAGTTAAGCCTGATGGTGTGTTAAAGCATGGTAGGCATAACCAGATAATAGGGACTAGTTTTTACTGTAGTTAGTGGAATCTAACAGTAATATCACATGGAGGGATTAACACATGGGAGGTCTGGATTAATCCATTTATTTATTTATTTATTTATTTAGTTAGTTAGTTAGTTAGTTAGTTGAATTAGAGACTCTTTCTTGTAACCCAGGCTGGTCCTGGACTCAAGACTCTCCTGCTCAACCTCCAGAGTCCTAGGAATACAGATACATGCCTGGCTTTTTTTAAAAAATAGAAGCTATTCTCATTACTCCGTTTCAGTAAATACATTGTTTGTTATTTTAATAGTTATGGCAGAAACAGAACACAAATGTTTATTAGACTTTTAAAATAGACAAGAAAACAAAATGATCTATGATCTAAGTTTCCTGATTGCCTTCATTAAATTTAGAAATTAAAATTTATAATGTAATGCACACTGGTCAGCTGTATAAAATATTTAAAAACCAAACAAATTTATTTATAGATAGAAAATCTATGGTTTATTGGCTTAAAGTACTTGTTGTGCAAGTGTAAAGATATGAGTTTGGATTCCAAAACCTACATGAAGTACAGTATTGTGTTTTCCTGTAATCCCAGCCCTCCTATGGCAAGATGGAAAGTTGTGATAGGAGTAGACCTGGAAGCTCACAGGCTAGTTAGACAGCAGCCATGAGACCTTATCTCAAACTAGGTAAAAAGTGAAGACTGATGTCTGAGTTTATTCTCTGCCCTCCATACACTCAAACACATCGATAAGTTATCTTTATTTATATAAATGTGATGCTATCTTATTAGGCTTAGTTTTTACTACAGTGCTTTTCAGTGAAAATAATTCTATTACTGAGAAATTGGCAGCTGATTTTGTTTTGTTTTGTCCTTTCTGTTCTTAGCGGGTGTCCGAATGATCTACCCAGCTTGCTTTGTTCTAGTCCCTCAATCAGACATTCCTACTCCTAGCTCTGTGGGATCCTCTCACTGTTCAGCTTCTTGCTTGGGTATCCATCAAGTGCCTGCTTCCACAAGAGATCCTGCTATGTCTTCAGTTACTCTTACCCCACCCACATCTCCTGAGGAAGTTCAAGCAGGTATTTTACTAACTGCCTTATCAGCTCTGGTTACAAATCTGTTCATTTGAGTACATCTGACTTACACAGTTTTTATCTTGAAATTGTTTAAAACTTACTGGAAAATTGCAAGCATAATGCAAAGAACATATTCATCTAAATTCACACTTAAAACTTTTGCTTTTGCCCTCTGTGTATGTACACATTCATTATAAATTGGTCTTTTTTCTGACCCTCTTAAGAAAGCTGTAAACTTAATTTTTTGAATCTGTCCTGGAACTCGCTCTGTAGGCCAAGCTCACCTCGAACTCACAGAGATCCGCCTGTCTCTGCCTCCTGAGTGCTGGGATTAAAGACATGCGCCACCATCGCCTGGCAAATTAATTTCTTATTCCTACATATTCATTGCACTTTCAAAATTTAGACAACTCATACACATATATAACACGCGTGAGTGTGCACACACATATATGCACACACATTGTGTGTGTGATTGCTTGTGTTGCTGGGAATTAAACCCAGGACCTTCATAATAAGGTGGTATTCTACTGCTGAGCTGAACCTGGAACCTCTGTTTTTAATCCTTCAAGACTTGACGTCAACATTGGCATGTACCATCCAATTTATATCCCCTACTGAGAATTTTTACCCTCTGCATTTAAATAAATTTTTTTGACCCCAGAATGTCACTAGACTTATTACCAAATAGAGAAAAGAGCAAACCATACAACAAATTAATAAAAATTCCCACGTTACTTTTCAATGTTTTCACCTTTGTATAGCCTCTTCTTCTTTGTTTGTTTCCAGTTGATCCTCAGTCTGCCCAGAAGTGGGTCAAATTTTCTTCAGTATCTGATGGCTTCAACACTGACAGTACTAGCCATCATGGTGGGAAAATACCCAGAAAATTAGCAAATCACGTGGTAGATAGAGTCTGGCAAGAATGCAACATGAACAGATTACAGAACAAGTATGTATCTTTATTTTATTTATTTGTTTGTTTATTATTTTTGGTCAAGATCTCACTGTGTATCCTTGACTAGTCTGGAACTTGGTTTGTAGACCAGGCAGGCCTCAAATTCACAGAGCTCCAGATGCCTTTACCTCCCAAGTGCTGAGATTAGAGGCCTGTGCCACCATGTCTAGTTGTATCTTTTATTTTGAGATTTAAAACTTGCCTGTTGGTTAAGTACGAGTATGAAATAAAAATTGTGAAAAATTAATTTAAAAATTAAAGATTAGAACTGGGCAGTGGTGGCACACACCTTTAATCCCAGCATTTGGGAGGCAGAGGCAGGCAGTTCTCTGTGAGTTTGAGGCCTGTCTGTCCACAAGAGTGAGTTCCTGAACAGACTCCAAAAAACTACACAGAGAACCCCTGTCTCCAAAAAACAAGAAAACAAAAGGCAAAAATATAAAGATTAAATTAAACTCTAATAGAAATTTTATATATTCTAAGGAATTTATAATTCACTTTAGGAGGAAGTATTCTGCTACATCCAGTGGCTTATGTGAAGAAGAGTCAGCTGATAAAATAGCATGCTGGGACTTTGTTGAAGCCACACAAAGAACAACCTGCAGTTGTTTGAGGTAAGTTTGTTTCCAGTTGGTGATGCTTACATGTGTGTATATATTATAGTTAAGATGCTAGTGCTTTGTTTGGAGTATCTTTGGAAATATTACGTATGTTAGGATTTTTTTCCCCAAAAAAGAAATGTGA
Source organism: Myodes glareolus (assembly GCF_982192425.1). Classification (NCBI taxonomy): domain Eukaryota; kingdom Metazoa; phylum Chordata; class Mammalia; order Rodentia; family Cricetidae; genus Myodes; species Myodes glareolus. The sequence goes on from NC_142034.1 coordinate 36,327,277, forward strand.
GAAAAGGTAGATGATAATTTTTTAAAAATTTATTTTATGTACAGTGGTGTGAAGGTGTCAGATTCCCTGGAACTGAAGTTACAGACAGTTGTGAGCTGCCATGTGGGTGCTGGGAATTGAACTCAGGCCCTCTGGAAGAGCAGTCAGTGTGCTTTAGTCCTGAACCTTCTCTCCGAATTTTGATAGCAGCTATAGGCACACCTCTGGCGCTTGTTTCGAGGCTCTCTAACTGTGCTTCCCAGGCTGGCTTTGAACTTGAAATTGTCTTGCCTCAACATTCCAAATGCTCGAATTACAGTCATGCATCACTACACTTGGCTCACACATCTCTGGAGGAACACATTTCTTAATTGTAATATGCCTGAGAAATTTTCCCAGGTGTGTTTATAGCAGAGATGGTTTTCATAATTTTTAAAATAGTAATAGAGTGTTGAGTTTTGTGTAGCAAGTTTTTATCCTTGGTAACTGTTGGTGAGTTACTGAAATAAGATTATGAAGTAATGATTTTACAGGAGGCATGACCAAAATACAGCTTTCTAGTGAGTTGCATTGTTGAAAGATTTGTAGCAGAATGGATTAGGTTGGGGTTCATTGAGTGGTTGTATTCATTTTATATATTGAGGGCTTTTGTTGAGATTTGTTTGTTAAGCTTTATGACATTTTTGTCAAGTTTATTACTTTCTGCAGATTAAGGGTAGATGTTTTTACAGCCACATAAATAATAGTGACTTTGATATCTGTAACCTTGGTTTGTGATTGAATATTTACCTACCTCTGTTTTCCCGTGAAAATGATCTGAAGGAATGGAGTCCCTGCAGGTTGTGGCCAGAGTTGTTATTTTTCATTTTGCTTTTGCTTTTTACATATTAATTGTGTTTACTTGAATATATTGACAGACTCTCCAGTGTTGTGGTATGTTTTTTATGTAGATTTAATGTTTCTACTTGGACTCTTTGGTTTGGTCTGAACCATCTACTTTTTGAAAAGCAACATTGTTGAAAACTTGCCTCTCTGGATAGTTTAGATTTAAGTAGAAGGATATTTTAATTAATATTTAACAGATTAAACTAGTTAAATACACATGCTACTGAACATAATTTAAGAACAAGGGTTGGCAACCTAAATTCAGTTTATTAAATGTAGTCCACTCCCTGTTTTGTTGTATGGTCTATGAGCTGGAAATGATATTTACGTTAAAAACATTTTAAGTATTTTGTTAGTATGTGTCTGAGTATTTTGTCTGCATGTATGAGAACAATGTGTATGCAGTGCCCTGAAGGTCTGAAGGGGTTGTAGGATCTCCAGGTATGAGCTGCTATGTTTGTGCTGGATATTAATCTCAGATCTTCTGGAAGAGCAACACATGCTCATACCCACTGAGTTATTGCTCTAGCTTCCTGATTTTTTACATTTTGAAAAATTAAAGAAGAATATTTTGTGATGCATGAAAATTATGTGAAAATCAAATTTTAGCGTATTTGTAAATAAAAATTGATTGGAACAGACCCACATCTCATTTTTATATTGTCTGTGGTGCTTTCACTCGGCAATGGCAGATTTGAATAGTCATGTATCTGCTTATGTGGGCATATATTTTGGGAAATTCCGGATTCTTGGGCTATTTTATTTTGAAGATCATAAAGCAGAACCCAAGGCAGCTGTACTGTCATTAAGCAGTGTATATTCTGGGACCACTATGGATATGTGGTCCATCATTGTCTGAGATGTTGTGCTGCCTGTGACTGTACAGTGCTTACTGTCTAGTCCCTTAGAGAAAGTTGGGTTTTTTTTTTTTGACCCTATGTTAAGATTTTTATTAGGCAAATCTGTTTGTTTGTTTCTACCATATACTTTTGTTTTAGTCCTCTTGACATAATGAATTTCAATTACATTATGTAAAGTGATTTTAGAAGAATACACTAAGGAATACATATTGTTAGCATTTAAATTCTTGGCCTTAATCCAAAAGTTTGCTTTTAGAAAGTTACTTTATTTTCATATTTTAAGACAATTTTTCCAACATCTACAGAGATTTTGATATATTGAATTAGTAAATGTGGCTTTTCCATTTATTTTTCTGTAATTCTGGGTATATGTAGTTTTTTCCCCAAAGCATACATAGTAATTTGATCTTTTGACTGCTTTCCTTTTCTTTTTTGACATCAAATGTTCATGTATTAGCTATTTGTGGGTCTACCTCATTGCTTTAAAAACTTAGTTATCATTAAATATTCTACTGAATGGTGGTACCATAATTTAGTCTAGATTAGATAGACATAGTTACTTCTGAAACTTTTTGCTTTGTGTTTCTTGTGGTGATAGATTGTTACATTTGTTTTTCAATATTTATTCTGTGACAAGAGCTTTCATAGACTCAGAATATATGAGTGAGCAAACCTCTTGCTAAAGCCCATACTCAGGAAGTGATGCAGTAATTTCCTTACAGAAAAATATTCAAGTCTCTTTTTCAATTTAAGAGTGAATGCTAGGCAGAAAGTAGACTAGGTGGGTAATGTGATAGTTGTGAGCAAAAGAACTTTTTAAACTCTTGAGACGTGAAAATGAGTATCAATTTTACTCAGTTTCATATTCATGTTTAAGGCATTCATATTTTTACATTTTTCTTGTGCATGCATTGATCTGAAAACTATCTTCAGAATTATTTATTGTGTTGGGGGATAAAATTGTTTTAATTGAATTTTTGTATTGGTCAGGTGGATTAGTATACTTGTTACCAGGCTGTAGTCTATTGAAGTGTTTATTAACCGAATTGCAATGTCATATTTCAGATTTTAACTTTTTAAATTTATTTTTATTTTATGTGCATATATGTCCAGGCGAGGGTGTCAGAAATCTTGGAACTGGAGTTAGATACAGCTGTGAGCTACCATGTAGGTGCTAGGAATTGAACCCGGGTCCTCCAAAAGAGTAGCCAGTACTTTTAACTGCTGAGCCCTCTCTCTAGCATCTTGGTCAAATTCTTAAGAGCCACATACAGGACATTTTTATCATTGTAGTAGAAACTTATTTTAGGCTTTAATTATATTCAGCATTTTTAGCATGAGTACTTCATAGAAAATTGCTTTGTAATATGTCACACCAGGAGAGACACAGGGTCTGATTATCTGTCTTCTAAGAATGCTTAAGTGTAGCCAGTTGGAGTGGCCCATGCTTTTAATCCCAGTACTCAGAAGGTAGAGAGGCTAGCCTACTAGCTCATAGACAGTTTCAGGACAGCCAGTCTTGTATATATAGAGAGAGCTCCCATCTTCCCCCAAAACAGTTTAAGTTTGACTACAAGTTGATACTTTGACCTTTGCACTGAAGTTTCTAACTATAAATTGCAAATATAGTTTTCTTCTTTTGAGATCTTTGATTTCTTTTTCCCCTTGTACTAGATACATTTTTAATTAAGTATTAAGTCGTAATGATTGGAGTTAGTATTGTTCCTTTGTTTTCTCATTTATTCTCTTAATTTAATGAATACTGTAGATTTAATTCTTTTTTAATCTCATACCTAAAATTTTAGCTAGGATAAACTCCATTTGGTTGTATTGATTGTTTTAAACTTTGCTGAGTTGAATTGTTGCTAATTTGTTAATTTGCTCCTGTTAATGACGTACACTTGTGTTTTTGAAGAATATTGGTGTATGATTTTCATATACTGTTTTTGATTCTGACATTTGTTTGGGTAATGGGAATTTGGTTTCTTTCTATCCTTTGGTTATAGGTCATGTTTTCTCCTATGATGTCCCAGACTCTGTAGGAATGAATGTTGCAGAATGTTCCTTTATCAGAAATTTCTTTGACCCGGCCTTAGTGGCTCATGCCTTTAATCTCAACACTTGGGAGGCAGAGGCAGGCTGATCTCTGCGAGTTCAAGGCCACCCTGGTCTAGAGAACAGCCGAAGATACACAGAAACCCTGTCTCAAATAATCAAAGGGTGTGGGGGGGTATTTCTTTGAAAAAAATGCTTGTCAGTTTTTTAGAATTATGATCTGTTACATTTGTGTATTGGGTTGGGCATGCACATACAGCAGTGAACGTGTGGATATCAAGGCAGCATGTGTGGATCTCCAGGGTTAACTGAGGTGGGCAGGCTCTCACAGGCCTGTGTGTGCTACTGCTGTTTTGTTCTTTCTGGGTATCTCTGATTTAACTATAACTAACAAATAAGGTCCCCAGAATTAAAACTTAATGAATATTGAATTTAAGATTCCATACACAATGGGGCTGGAGAGATGGCTCAGAGGTTAAGAGCACTGCCTGCTCTTCCAGAGGTCCTGAGTTCAATTCCCAGCAACCACATGGTGGCTCACAACCATCTGTAATGAGATCTGGTGCCCTCTTCTGGCATGCAGGCATACATGGAAGGAATGTTGTATACATAATAAATAAATAAATCTTTTTTACGAAAAAAAGATTCCATACTCAATTGCCTTGTGAGATAATTTCTTAGTGTAAAAAGAAATAGAATAAAAAAATAGTGTATGTCAGTATCGTGAATTTGGAAGCCTCATTTTGAAAGAGATCTTAGATCCAACAAAATTACTAGATTTTAAGGGATATTTTAAGTTCAGGACTAAATTTTTTTAAAAAGATGGGTTTTTATGTGCCTGAGTGTTTTGCTGTGCACTGTATGTGTGCCTGGTCCCGGTCTCTAATCAGTCAAAAGCATTAGATTGTTTGGAACTGGAGTTAAACTGGTTGGGAACCACCAAGGGCTGTTGTGACTTGAACCCGAGTCCTCTGTTTTCAGTTCAGAACTGCTTCACGCGTAAAGCAAAGGTTCTTTTAAGCATTTCTTTTTCTTTTCTAATCTAGTGATCCCTTCCTTCTGTATCCAAATCTTGAGAGAACATAAGTAGACCCATCTGTCAAGTCAGTTCTAGCCCTTTCTAGTCTAATCAGTCACTGCTGTATTATAGTTAATGGCTAAGTTTTGGGCAAGCCATTCTTAATAGTTACTAACTCTAAAATACCTGGTATATTTACAAATAAAGAAATTGCAAACTTTAAACGTTTTATTTTAACTAGATTTTTGTGTTTATTGAGATGCTAAGATAATAAGATGATAGACTAATAGATAAACAGACTAATAATTAGTTATTTGATCAGAGAGCTATTAAGTAAATATAAGTGAGTTGACTTAAAAAATTTTAGAAGTTGTATTTTATGTACACGAGTGCTTTGATTACATATATGTATGTGTCCCATGTATATGTGCCTGGTGTCAGTGGAGGCTAGGAAAAAATCATTGGATTTCTTGGAACTGGAGATAAATATGGTTGTGAACCACCATGTCGGTGTTGTGAATTGAACCTGAGGCTTCTGAAAGAGTCAGTGCTCTTAACCACCATGTCATCTCTCCAGTCCGGCAAATTAGCTTTTATGAATAATTGTTCTGTATGTATGAATAATTGTTCTGTATGTTTCTATGCTTAAGATCACTGAGCAAGTTTCTTAAATTCAAATCATTCTATTAGAATTGTGTATGAAAAACGTGATCTCAAGTATTTCACAATCTTTGCATACTTTGTATAATAGTTGTACTTTTAAGTAAATAACTAAACCTATCTTTTAACTTTTCAGGCATAAAAGTCTCAAAACAAGAAATACTGGGCAACAAGGACAGGCACCATCTTTAGGGCAGCAACAACAAGTACTTCCTAAGCACAAGACCAATGAGAAGCAAGAAAAGAGTGAAAAGCCACAAAAGCGCCCCTTGACTCCTTTTCACCATCGTGTATCTATTAGTGATGGTATTGGCATGGACACAGACTCAGCCAGCCAAAGACTTGTGGTCTCTGCTGCAGACAGTCAAGTGAGATTCTCAAACATCCGCGCTAGTGACATAGCAAAGACCCCGCAGATGCACGGGACTGAACTGGCAAATTCTCCTCAGCCTCCCCCACTTAGTCCTCATCCGTGTGATGTGGTTGACGAAGGAGTGACTAAAACACCTTCAACTCCCCAGAGTCAACATTTTTATCAAATGCCAACACCGGATCCCTTGGTTCCTACCAAACCAATGGAAGATAGGATAGACAGTTTGTCCCAGTCTTTTCCACCTCCATTTCAGGAAGCTGTAGAACCTACTGTGTATGTTGGTACAGCAGTAAACTTGGAAGAAGATGAAGCTAATGTAGCCTGGAAGTATTACAAAGTCCCAAAGAAAAAAGATGTAGAGTTTTTACCACCTCAGCTTCCAAATGATAAATTCAAGGATGATCCAGTTGGACCTTTTGGACAGGAAAGTGTAACATCAGTTACAGAGTATGTATATTTTTCAATAGTCACTACTATGAGTTAAGAGTAAAAGGTGATGTAACTTCTTAATGCTATGACTCTATGATTTTACAGGGTTAAGATTTATAAAAATAGATATTTCGAGTACTAAATTTGAATAATTTCTTTAGTATGTTTATCTCTGAAGGAAACTCTCTATTATGAAACTGTTTAGCCGCAAATATCTGGAGAAAGTAATGTGAAAAAGCTTCACTATCTGTCACCCAGCTAAAGGACTTTGCCTGTGACTAGATTCATCTGCTCTCCTATTACTCCTTCCACTCCCCTGAGCTTGGCACTTTTTGTGTCTATACATGCCTTATGGTTTAGTTAATTCGTATCATTGCTTTGTGATCTTGTGTTACTTGTGTATATGCTGTAGTTTGTCTCCTCTCTTTTAGGTAGACATCATATTGTCTGCCTTTTATAGCAGTAGAGTAGGTAGCAGTAAATTGGGGAAGTGGGTGCATACTTCCTTGTATATGGATTTCTTTAGTAAACATATCTGAAGAGGAATTGCCAGACCTTCAGATGATTCCATTTTCAATGAAAAGGTTAGAGCCAGATTGCTCTTCAAACAGCTGGCCTACAGTTTATACCATTAGGAGCCAGTAGACCATGAAAACTATGTTGATTTTATTTTCATCCCCTTGGCAATATAAGACTATTTTGACTGCATGAAGAATGGCAAGGCTTTATCTTAACACATGTTTGTAGATTTCTGGTCAGATTAAACACTTAAAATGTTCATTGACTAGTTAATGTTCCTCTTCTGTGAATAACCTTTCTAAATTTTAAGGCTTTCCTTTCCTTTTTTATTTATTCTTTCCATATTTTTGGTACTAATCTTGCACTAATAAGTGCACTATAGATATCTTTCTACATCTAGTTTGCCTTTTTGTTCACTTTATATATGACTTACTTTGGGTAGAATATAGCTGGCTTTCTCTTGGGATTTTCTTTACTTTTTATATTACTTGGAATATGTTTCTAGCCTATCCAACAATTTCAATGTGTAATTTTTTTAGTGGTATGAATCAACCACCAAAACACCTTTATATTACTTTGTTAAATTTATTTTTATGTGTATTGTTGTTTTTTAAAGATTTATTTATTTAGTTTACAGTATTCATGTATGTATGCATGTATGCCTACAGACCAGAAGAGGGCACCAGATTTCATTACAGATGGTTGTGAACCACCATGTGGTTGCTGGGAATTGAACTCAGGACCTCTGGAAGAGCAGGCAGTGCTCTTAACCTCTGAGCCATCTCTCCAGCCTTGTGTATTGTTGTTTTGTCTGCATGTATGTCTGTTTACCATGTGTGTACCTGATGATTTCAGAACACAGAATAGGGTGTTGCATTCCCTGGGACTGAAGTTACTGACAATTGTGAACTGCCATGTGATGTGGGTGCTGGAACTTGAACCCCTGTCCTTTGGAAGAGCAGCTAGTGCTCTTCATTGGCTATCTCCCTAACAACCCTCTATTATAGTCTTTCTCTCGCTTTTTTTTTTTTAATTTTTTTTGTGACAATTTCTCTATAGCTTTGGAGCCTGTCCTAGAACTATCTCTTGTAGTCCAGGCTGGCCTCAAAAATCACAGAGATCCACCTGCCTCTCCTTCCTAAGTGTTGGTATTAAAGGTGTGCGCTACCATCTCCCGGTTTATATGATGTGTTAGATTTTATTAGTTACTTAAGATAGCACACATCCTTTTTTGTTTTTGTTTGCCTGCAGTGCTGGACATCAAATCCAGTGCTGTGTGAATGCTAGGCAAGCTAGACAGTCACTGAGCAATAGCCCCAGTCTTTGGGTTTTTTTTTGGTTTTTTTTTAAAGTTTGTTTTGCTTTATGTGCATGGGACATTTTAACTTCTGGCACATGCATTCCTAGTGCCCTTTAGTAGCCATTGGATCTTAAGGTTGTGAACCTCCATGTGGATACTGGCAATTGAACACAGTTCCTCTGTAACAGTAGCAGGGTTGGGGAAGTGGGGGAGTGTAGCCACACCTAGAGCCATCTTAATGCTTGAGAGAGAATGCTCTGTTTCTTTCTCGTGATTTCGGGTGCTCTACACAGTTGGAGAAATTTCTTTATCAATCAACTATAGATAGGATGCCTGAAAGTATAGTCTTTTTAAAAAGTTAAATACAAAGGAATGGGTTTCGTTATTCCATCTTCATACAAATATGTCATTATATTTTGTTGTTTGTTCATCTCTCCACTGTCCTTTTCTGTGCCCACTCTTCTCTGTGACTGGCTCTCTTTCTTTGGATAATATCCTGTTTTTGTTTTCAAGATAGGGTTTTTCTGTGTCACCCTGGCTCTCCTAACTGGTCCTGAACTCAGAGAGATCTGTGTGTCTCTGTGAGCCTCTGCCTCCCTAGTGCTGAGATTAAAGATGTGTACCACTATGCCCAGCTATGTACCATACATCATCCATTGATGGACATGTAAGCTGGTATCATTTACTGGCTGTTGTATAAGAATGATCCAGTATACTTAAGTATCTTTGGATCGTGTGGTCACTTTAGTCTTTGTCTTTTTGAGGAACTTCTATACTGATTTTTATCATAGGAACCTCTATACTAATGTATAGTGTACATACATACATATATACATACGCACACACACACATACATACATACGTACATACATACATATACACGGTTGTACCGGATGTGAATAAGCCTTTATTTCCTTCATTTCATCCTTGCCTGCATTTGTTGCATTTGTTACTTTTTTTTTAAGGTAGCCATTTTGATTAGAGTGAGATAAGGGTCTCAAGTTTGCATTTCCTTGATTGCTAAGGAAAGTTTACCCTATTATCTATTTGCTTTCTGATTTAGCCACATCTTCCTTAAGAAAAAAAAGTCAAACTCATGCTTTGTGGTCATTCATACTATGTCAGAGGGAGCAGAGGGCCATTTACTCCTCATCATATGGTATTTCTTGAAAGTTGAAGGGAATTTTTCTGATTATCCAAATTGTGGCTTGTTTTTACTCTTCCAAGTCACTGCCTCTCCTATATTGTGTTTTTTAATTTGTTACTTGTACATTTCCATATCTGAAATTATGTATTTATTAATGGAGTCTTTTTTCTGCTAGAATGTAAGCTCTACAAGGGCAAGGACTCTTTGCTGCTGTGCCTCTCTTAACACAGGCACAAGGTGTACAGGTAGATGCACACCTGGAGTAATCCTGTGCACATTGTAGAATGCACATGTTTGGATGAATCACATGACAGTGTGTCTAGAGCACCTTGTTCTTTCCTTTCCAGGTTGGATTTTCTTACTGATTTTAGAAATGTGGCGATATGAGTATTTTTTATATTAGAAAATTTAGGAATGAGTTTTTATGGATACATTATATTCATAAGATCTAAGAATTCTAGCCATAGCTTTAAATACATGTCTTGACTGCTTAAGCTTATAACATTTAACCTTAAAATCTGTTACACAATTACTTGACATTTCTCTCATTGAATACAAATGAGAAGAAACATAATGTAGAAAAACAGCATGCAGAGTAGAATGGTGCTGGGTCATGATTATATAAGTTAAGGACATGACTTGTTTCTACTTCTACCTATTCTTGGTCTCCCTTTCCCCTCAGCCATAGATAAAGGGGGAAAAAACTTGAATAAAGATTTACTCTTGGTTTTATTTAAACAAATCTAAATTTTATTTTGTTGAATTGTATGTCATCTTTTTTGTTGTTACACCAGATAGTAAAGTGTGTATTCTATTAGAATTCCCCTTTAGTTCTGAGCCTTGTTTTTGTAGCATATTGGTAGATATCACCTAAGGTTAACTAAGGCTCTGTTTCTATGTTAAGTCAGAATCATTTATGGAATATATAATAGTTCTGTGTTTGATAGGTTGGAAGTAAGAGCAAAAGATTAATGTTGGTCGCCTTGTAGTTCTTCCCTTTTACGTGGAATTACTGGAATGGCAGTATTCTAGTTCCATCCTCAGGTGATATTTGCCAGTGTTCACTTTTAGTTGTTACAGCTAAAGGAGTGTTTCTGACATCTGGTAGCTGAGACCAGAGATGCTGCTAAAGGGCGTTTAAGTGTACATGGTAGTATCCCACAACAAAAAAATAATATAGCACAACCTGTTATGTTGTTTTAATGTACCTTAAAAAATCTTTTATTATAAAAATCTTGCATATAAATAGAAGCATCATATATCAACAACATTAACCAAGCTTAAAGTCTGTATACAACTTAATAAACGTATATCTAGTTATAATTGGCATAAGCTATATTGATAATGTAGCTTTGAACAAACATTTGACCTCTCTGTCACTAACTTATAGGGGGCAAATGATTCATCATTAGTTCCTTTAGAGTTGTGGATATCTGACTTGGTAGCTGGTATTACTCTGAAGCATAGACCTAAGGACTTGGTAATTCAGTACCTGGTATTTATACTTCTCAGAAGAACATCATCTCATTGTAGAAAGTGCTAAGTCTAGTAAGAGACAGATGGTGTTCCTTTTTGAAATAAGTTTATGATTCACTATTATGTTTTTTGATGACATCTCAACATTTTTTTTTTTTTAATGTGAATGGTGTTGAGACAGATTCTCTACTATGTAGCTCTGGCTGGCTGGCCTGGAATTCACTATGTAGACCAGGTTTGTCCTGAACTCACAGACATCTGCCTGTCTCTGCCTCTGAGAGTGCTAGAACTAACAGTTTAGGTTACATGCCTTGACTTTTAACAATGTCTTTTTGTAGGAACATAGAAATCCTTTTCCCCCCCAAAATTTATGTATTTATTTGGTTTGTTGAGACAGGGTTTCTCTTTATAGTTTTAGCTGTCCTGGAATTTGTTCTGTAGACCAGACTTAACCTTGGGCTCAGAGAGATCCTTCTGCCTCTGCCTCCCAAGTGCTAGGATTAAAGGTGTGTGCCAACATGCCTATTTAGAAATTTTTAGTAGGGTATATATAAGGAGTTGGCTCAGTGAATAAGAACACTTACTTTACAAGCAGGTTTTAATTTTAAGTTCCCAGCACTGATAATAGAAAGCCAAGGTCTGTGGCTATGTGCACACTTATAACCCCATAGTTTTTAGAGGCAGAGATAGGAAGATTGCTGGTGCTTGCTGGCTACCAGCCTAGCTCCAGGTTGAGTGAGAGATTCTTTTTCAAGGGAACAAGGTAGAAAGAGTGATAAAGCAGATACCTGGCATCCTCACATGAACTTGCCAGCCGACAAGCTCCCCTCCCCCTTCCTTTTTTGGTTGTTGTATTTGGAAAGTAGATCAGTTTAAACGATTTCATTCTTTCTTTTCTTCTTTTTTGTTTTTGAGACAGGGTTTGTCTGTGTTTCCCTGGCTGTACTGGAACTTGCTCTGTAGATCAGGCTGGTCTTGAACTTAGTGATCCCTCTGTCTCCCAAGTGCTGGGAATAAAGGCATGCAGTTTGGACATGTTTTAAACAGCTTAGACCGCAAATTATTTGTCTTCGTTAGGAAATTAGAAACAGCAAGAATGGGAAGAAATATGGATGTTATAAAGTGATTTTTCAAAAATAGAAGTGCCTTGAAATAAGAACTGATACACTTAAGAAGTAAGGTCTTGGTATAAGTTCTTGGTAAATTGTTAAAGTATGGCTTAAAAAATAACAGCATGTCCTTATAAAGGAAAGGGAATCTGTATACGGTCATAAAAGAGAATCTCTAAATATAAACTTTAGATCTGAGGTATATGGTATATGCATACATACAGGATTTTATGCATTGTGGTTTGGTCACTAATTAGATGGTATGAACAGTACCTGTTTCCCTGAAGGAGAGAGATTGGCATACTGTTCATCTGCCCTTCTGACATTGATGACTTAGTTATGCATATAAGACATGGACACTACAGAAATAAGATTTCAGTTTGAAATGCCAGCAATTTGTACATGTGTCTTAAGCTGTTAGTAAATCAGTGAGGCATAGGTGGCACGGGGCAGGAATGCATCTGAAGAATTTCTTTATGTGTGTTGCCTTTTATAGGTCTTTGCCTTCATGGATAATTATCGGTTATAGGAGAAGCTTAGAACTTCTGTTTTCCATTTGGTATAAAGAAATGTTTCACACTGTTGGTGATTCAAGTATGGTACTGTGCCACATGAGTGGATAAATGACGTCTGTGGATGAGCTCAGTTGGTACTTGCTTAGCATGCATGAAGTTGGGCTCAATCCCCAGTACTGTACTGAAAAAGTCAATTGTAGTGGTGTATGTGCATAATTTTTTTTCTTTTTTGCAATAGGGTTTTCCTGTAGCTCTGGAGCCAGTCCTGGAACTCACTCCTTAGACCAGGCTAGCCTTGAGCTCACAGAGATCACCTGTCTTTGCCTCCTGAATGCTGGGATTAAAGGCGAGTGCCACCACAGCCTGGTTTACATGTATAATCTTAACACTTAGGAAGGAGGTGATTGCTGGTCATCCTCGAGTACATAGACAATTAGAGCCTAATCTTGATTCCATGAGATGCCACCCTCCCCCCAATAAAGAAAGAAAAATGAATAAGTGAGAGAAGCATTTCTCTTTATATACTATGGTGTTGTTTTGTTCTAATTTGGTATCAGTTCTATCTGGTACTGGAGTTACAGATGATTGTTAGATGTCTTGTGGGTACTGGGGATTAACTGTGTCCTCTGGGAGGAGAGCCAGTGCTCTTAACAGCTGAGCCATTGCTCAAGCCCTGATATTCTACAGTTTTAATAGTTCTGGCTGCCTAACTAGTACAGAGGAATATAGTTCATTATTGCTCAGTAAAACTATTCTTAGACTTGTATGTGTAATAGTTTATGAAAACTTTTTCATGAGCTGTATAAAATATGATTCCTTCTCTAGTTTGTTAGAATTTGCTAGGAGGAAGGGGCAGTAGAGCATATCCCATATGCAAAGTACACACTTCTGTGGCAAATATCTCTATCGTCTTCCTCGTTATTTTTATTTTGTTAGTTATGGTGGAATCTGTTTAGGATAGAGGCCAACAATCTTTTAAATTGTGTGGATAGTTTAGTTTTTTTGAGACAGGGAGAGTTTGTTGTTTTTGAACCTGCTTGCCTTTTGTCTCCTAAGTGCTAGTAGTTCACATGTACTCTACCACATCTGCCTAAGGATTGAAAAAGTAAAATTATGGTGCACACCTTAATCCCAGCACTTGAGTTGTAGAGGCAGGCGGATCTCTTTAAGTTTGAGGCCAACCCTGTCTACATGGAAGTTCCATGACAGCCAGAGCTACATAGAAAGACCCTGTCTTAAAACAGACTAACAAAAAAGATTTATTTTTTGTGTTTCTTTTTTCAAGACAGGGTTTCTCTGTGTTACCCTGGCGGTCCTGGAACTAACTCACTACTCTGTAGACCTGACTTATCTCAGACTCTGAGATCTGCTTGCCTCTGCCTCCCAGTGCTGGGATTAAAGGCGTGCATGACCACTCTTCCCCCCTACCCCGGCTCTAACAAAAAAGTTTTAAAATAGGAAAATTCCTGCCATGAAACATGGTTGCTTTAATATTCTTTCAAGGGTTTAGCATGTTTTTATGGAATTTGTGGATGCTTTAAACTACCTGCTTTTTATTTAGATGCTGTTTCTGAACACTGAGGAAAGAAAACCACTTGAACCTAGCTCTTCACATTTTGTTCTATAGTTAGGATACATTAGAATGTCTTAGTCATATTCATCAGTAGAACTCCTATGTTATACCAGATATACTGTATGTATATAGTTACAAAATTCATTATTTGATCTCTGAAAGGTAGTTTTGAATGTCTTTGTTTCATAGAAAGAAGCCTCTGATGAAATAAACTTGTTATGATTTGACTGTACTCAAATCTTTCAAGAATTCTGTTTGCTTGTTTTTTTTAATGCAATAAAGTCATACTTTTGACAGCTCGAGGATTGCTTCTAAATATGGAGATGGTACTAGGGATAGTACCAGTTAAAGAAAGTGGGAGGATTTTGAGATAATTCAGTTTTTCTGTTTTTAACATTTCCTTCTATAACTTTTCTCCTATAATTGTCATTGCATATTGTCAAACCTTGTCTGGATGAATTCTTTTGAATAAAGCATAAAAGTATATGCTAGGTTTTATGTGAGTACATATCAAAAGAGTGTGCTGTTTTCTTAGTAAAAAGGAGTTAAAATTAATGAAAACTATAAAGGCAATTTATTTTGTAGTTTGGGATTTTCAATGCTGCCTGTTATTACTGTAGATACCTGATCTTCCAGCTTGTGTTTAGCTACATGTGAAAGTAGGGAAAAGAGAGGTGTTATTTATATTCATAAAAGCTTCTGTATACTATCTATTTGGATAGAGACATGATTATTTTTTTGAATCTGGTCCTTTAGACGTTACACTCTTATTAAGATTTTAATATAGACTAATGTACAGTGTAATTTTATATTAACTTTATTGTGACTTGATATTAATAACTACATTTAACATCTTTCCATATGCCAGTGTTCCCAAGATCACTTCAATAAAAGAAGAAAAGTTATCTTTTGACAGTACACTTGGTTTACTTTTTTATTTTTAGTAGAACTCTGTGCAGTAGGTTCATCCTTTTAATAATGTTTAACTGCACACTAGTTTAATTATTATGTGTTAAATAGTTTGGACAATTTTTATACTTCTGCCAGAAGATGGCTTAATATGAAAGAGACGATTTGTTCACCTTCAGAGATTTGTAGTGTCACTTAGTCTAGATGTTGGGGAGTTTAATACTTTACCATTTAAGTAGGTGTTGGAAGATGAATAGTTTAGTGTTAAGTTTTTCATCTCTATTTTCGCCACTAAGTGTCCTTGGCAAACTATTTGTTGCTACATAATTAATCACTTAGAGACTGTCCCCTATATCCTTTCATAAAAGGTTATTTTTAGTTAAAAAAAAGCACAACACAGAAAAGTACTGTATTACAAGTATTCATATTAGTGTGTTTTCAGCCCAAGTTATTTAAGATTTGATGCGATAAGGTACTTTTTTTTTAGATAAAATTTTCACCTGTTTATAGGAAGAATTATTCTAATAAGTAATTAATAAATCCATTGACATTTGTGACTAGTTTGTTTCTAGGAAGCTATAGTCTTGGAATGTTAGCTTTGGGAATTAGTCTAGTGTTTGTTTAGTATATGCTTTAGTATATACTTGAGCATCTGCTAAAACATTTTGAAAATACTGGATTTTGATGGTCTCTGTTTCACTCTGTAAGGAACCAAGTAGAGCTAGTGTTGGGCATTAATATATTGAGGTTTGATGTTATTCATAGAACTTATAGTCTGGGTAATAACTTAATGCTCGTTCAGAACAGATAGCCAGTGGCATCCGTACTTGTTTTACCGTTTGTGTGTGGAGGGTGTATATTGAGATGGGAATCTCATTTTGTAGCTCAGCTGGACCTGAGTGCTAGGATTTCCTGTGTAATTATGCCTGGGTCAATGCTTTCTAATATATAAAGAATGACTTATTTCACAGTGCTAGATATTCTATTTTAAGATTATTAATGCCAACTAGTTTTGTCTGTGTTTTACATTTTGTTTATTATCAAATGTTTAATTACCCGTCTTGTTTCTTGACACTCAGTATTAGAGATGATTTAGTGAGCAAAGAAAGATCACAAATGTGGTGGGGCTTTTATTCCAATGAGAATGATAGTTACAAGGTGTAATGAATTATATAATATGGTGGGAGATGAGTGCCACCGGAGGGACAGGGTACAGAGCAGGGCCAGAAGCATTAGTAGCATAATACAATGTTAAATACGGTGGTCATTATAAGGTTCAGAGAAGGTGACATTTCAGCACAGAATTGAAGGAAGTCAAGGGAACAAACTGACAAATGTTGCAGACCAGGGAGCTTAGAATTTGGTGTTGTACTCAGAGTGAAGCAGTTTTGCAGAAATGGATGCCATTTTTCTGACAGCTTGAGGACTTGAGGTTTGTAAACCTGAGAGAACAGGAAATTGGAAGTGTTAAAGTGCCTTATTTTTATGTTAGTGATTTTGTATTCACACACACTGGTCTGGAATATATACTTTAAGGAATTTGCACTGTGTCCTGCATCTTGCAGCTGCACTCTTTTAACCGTAAAATCTAAGGCTTTGATTTTTTTTTTTGATTTGTTAGTTTCTGCTTCTTTGTCTTTTGAGTTTCTCTGCTGTCTTTTCTTATTTTGTGTGCTTTTATTGTTTTCCTAGAATGGTAGTGGAGACTTGCATTCTTTGTAGTCTTAGCATTGAACCAGGAGACGGATCATATACAGATTGATCTTCCAGTGCAGCTGGAGGAAAGCTGAGTGTTTAACCTAGTGCATTTATTTTCTTTTTTGACCTCATTATTAATAATGTTATTTTCATGAAGTAGGAACAGGCCTTTAAAACTTCAAGTTTAAGATGTGTTTATTCATGGCAATTAAAAAGGATAGTTACTTTTCTTGTACAAATTATATGAAAGTATCTTGTTTATAAAACTCACACTTTGAGAGTAATTGGCCTTTTTTATATTTATGATTCCTTCACAGTATCAGGCTTTGGTCAACTCACTTGGAGTTTAGTTCCATTGCTCTGTTGTTAAAATCGAACTTATAATTACATGACCTTATTTTCATTTATAAAATTAGAAATTGTAGGGTAAATGCAAGTAATTCTAAAAGCTTCATAATAGTTGTTTTAGAATTTTCAAATGCTGTTTTGGATAACAAATATTGATTTTCTAATTTTCCAATTTTTCTAATTTTGTGCAGGTTAATGGTGCAGTGTAAGAAACCTTTAAAAGTTTCTGATGAAATAGTACAGCAATATCAAATTAAAAATCAGTATCTTTCAGCAATAGCATCTGATGTAGAACAAGAACCTAAAATTGATCCATATGCATTTGTTGAAGGAGATGAAGAATTCATTTTTACTGATAAAAAAGATAGACAAAATAGTGAGAGAGAAACTGGGAAGAAACACAAGGTGAGTAGGAGAGATGATATCCTTCCATGTGCACACTGCCGTGCACTTATGGACACGTGGTGCGACATTTATTTATTCCTTTGTTTTTAGTGGTTCTGGTTACTGAACCTAGGGCTTCATGCATGCTAGGCAAGCACTCTTATCACTGTGCTGTATCCCTATCCCCACTCATTTTTCTTTTAGAATAGAAAGATGAATCATCTTTATGTAGATATATGTGTGCACTACCATAGGTAAATCGGGGATATGATAACACTTTTGGTTAGTTTCCGATGATGAAAAGATTTGTTTGTTGTTACATTTTCAAATTGGATACAGAGTATATTAACTTTGATCAAAATTAGAATTAGAATATTTAGGGACACTACTTTGATACTAGGTTAAAAAAATGCAGGATATTTTTGAGTATATGGTTTAGGAAAATTACCTTCTCCTTAAAAGCAAAAACTTTATAAAGTATAGCTGATGAAAATTCTCAACTGTGGCTGGAGAGATGGCTCAGTAGGTCAAGATGCCTATTACCTAGCCTGAGAATCTGAATTCAGTCCCTGGGTCCTACATGATAGAAATAGACATTTTCATGTTGTTCTTTGAGCTCCACACTCATTGGTGTAGCATACATACACGTGACACACACATACAAATAATGTAACTAAAATATGCATATGATTAAAGTTTTAGATTACATACTAAATGATCTGTTAGGTAAAAAATAACTATCAGGATTTTGCAGTTAATATTAAATATAAGCATTGACAATTAAATTTTTTAAATGACCCAATAATGTTTACTGTAAAACAATTTATCTCACAGAGTTTTACTTAGCTGTACTATGTGCCAGATAGTTAAGTTTTATCCGTTTGTAAATATGAAACCAGTAATATCTGGGAAAGGTATACCCACAATTCAAAATTAGCAGTCTTGGGAAATTTATAGTATGTCTAAGTTCCTGCTGCTGCTCTCAGGCATGATTCTTGGGAAGGATTCTGTAGCATCCCTGTGAATTAAATATATCTGTAAGACGAACACAGATTGTTTACTATAGTATTATTCATAGTTGAGTTTGTTGGCATACACTTTTAGTCTTAATAGTCAAGAGACTGAGGCAGAAGGATCTTTCCAAGTCTGAGACCATCCTGGTCTACATGCCAAGTTCCTGGCCAGCCAGGGCCACATAGTGAGATTCTGTCTTAAAACAAATGAAAAACCCAAACCAAACTAAACAATAGAAAAGAGTGACAAGCCAAGTGTAGTAATATATGCTTTCTAGTCTAGTACATGGGAAACCGAGGCAGGAAGATGGCAAATATGAGGCCAACCTGATATATATCAATGAAAGACATTGTTTCAAAAGTAACTCCCTGACTCCAAAACAATGAAAGAATTAGTGGTAATGTATATAGTATGTTTAAGAGAATGCTTGTCACATAGCTACTTTAAGAATTGTTAGATATTTTTTTTGTTGGTAAAATATATAGTATAGCCTAATATTATATTAATAATATACATTATTTTCAGGTGGAAGATGGGACATCTACTGTTACAGTGTTATCACATGAAGAAGATGCTATGTCATTATTTAGTCCCTCTAAGCAAGGTAAAACGTTTTTTCTAATGGTGACTTTTGCATTCACTCCAGTGCTGATTTGAAATTTAGGTAATGAAAATCCTCATCTGGGGCTGGCAAGATGCTCAGTGGGTAAAGACACCTACTACCTAGGCTGCTGTGACTCTGTTGGATTATTTAGGATGGTTAGATTTATAGTTTTTTGTTTTGTTTTTGCTTGTTACACAGGGTTTTCTGTGTAACTGCCCTGGCTGTCCTGAAAATCACTCTGTAGACCAGACTGGCCTAGAACTCAGACTCAAGATATCCTAGCCTTTCTTTCTTAAAGGCTAGGATTAAATATGTGTATTACCACTTCCTGGCAGTTCCATATATTTCTATGATGTAGATAATAGAGATATAGTAGTCAAGAGTTCTTTGAAAGTGTGTGACCTGCATGACATATATGTATATGTAAGTGTGTGTGTAAATATATGTGTGAATGATGTACAGTTTGTTGCTTTCTGACATTTTAGAGTGCTAAATCAAGCTGTTTAATATGTGTCACTTTTGCAGTTACTTTTTTCTTTTGGTAATGAAATTGGTTTTCTTAGTAATTACAAAGCTTTAAATATACTATTAACCTTAATCTGAATAATATACATTAAACTTTCGAGTAGGCACAATTTATCTTTTTGTATTTTTTAAGGCAATTTTTAAAAAAATATTTTGAGAATAACAAATATGATAATAAGGAATAAAGTCCATGTAAAGAAGGAGCAGGTTTTCTTTGATAAGGCAACTTAATGGCTGACAGCTCTAAGTGTTGGTAGTAACATGTTTCTTTGGTGAAAGAGTCCTTATCCAATTCTAACCTGTGGCCTGTTGCACAGAGATAGTATTGGAATTCATATTGAGTAGCCTGTGTGATAGTGAGCAAAAAGACCGAGGTACTAAATCAGGTTTTGTAATATATGACTGTAGTCCCAACATTCGGGAGGTTGACGCAAGAGGTTCCTGAGTTTGTAAGTAGTGTACATTGCAGGTTTCTTTTTTCCCCTCTCCTCAGTAAAAAAGTCATTTGTTAGTTGGGCAGTGGTGGCCCATGCCTTTAATTCCAGCATTCCAGAGACAGAGACACATGAATCTCTTGTGTTTGAGGCCAACCTGGTCTGCATAGTGAGTCCTGAGACAGCTAGAGCCACACACAGAAACCCTGTCTCAAAAAAATTGTTTGTTATGTTGCCTGACTTCAAAACATGTTATACAGATAATAATAGTATTTTATTGGCATTAAGAAAAAAGACACATTAGACCAGTAGAACAGAGTAGAGTCTAGAAATAAATCCATATATTTCTGGTCAAGATGTCCGTGCTCTTAAAAAACAAAACGTGATTATTGTATATGTGTGTGGTACAGTATGTTTCCCTACATGTATACCATATGCACCAGTCAAATCAGGGTAATTTATATTTTCATTTCTTTATTTAGTGTGTTAGGAGCCTCAAAGCTTCTCTTACCTAGGTTCTCATAAAATGTATGATTATAGGTTAGCCTAGTTGATGGTGAAGTGTCATCATTGCTCTGTGCCAAAAGCACTAGAACCTATTTTTCTGTCCAGTTCTATTTTATCTATTTTTATTCTTCTTTTTTCTCTCCTCCATCCTTCCCAGCCTCTAATTATTATACACATAAGAAATAATAATAAACGAAAAAATATGATATCAAGCCTCTAGACAAATAATAATGCTACATTGTTAGGTGTAAATATTGTTTTACATCAGATACCTATAATTTATCATGCATAATTAATTTGATATTCAATAATTTCTATCTTTATTCACATGCTTATACAACCTTACTTACTTCAAATCAATATCTATTTTAAAATGAAAAGATAAGTGTTTGGTAGATAACTTGGCTTGTAAATTGCTTGGTACGCAAACATCAAAACCAGAGTTGGGATCCTCAGTAGCCACATAAATGTTGGTCTGGTGTGATAGGGCCTGGCTATATTCCTAGCATGAGTGGAGATAGTGAATTCCCAGAGAAAGCTAGATAGCTAAACTCAGTGAATCAGTGAGCTCTTGGTTCAGGGGAGAGACCTTACTTAAATATATAAGTTAAGAGGCAACTAAGGCATATACTGAGTGTCAACCTCTAGCCTCTACATGTATGCATATATGTGTGCACAAGTACCTGTGGACACGTATATATTCAGTCACATCACACACATAATACTATAAAAATAGCAAATATATTTTTATGATTTATGTACAGAGCTTAACAATGATAGATTATGCAACTTTTGGAGCTTCCTGGGGGAAAGTACTGTTTATTTAAAACTTTATTTCTAAGGAAAATTGCTCAGATTTTAAAATAAGAGATTGAATAGTTTGTTGCGTAGTTGTCTTGATAACACATTAAGTTTTCTATGTAGCTTCAATAAGTAGAGTATGCTTGGCTAGTAGTTGAGTTTTCAGTTTATATTTTTTCTGATTGTCATTTGTAGATGCTCCACGTCCTACTAATCACGCCCGTCCTCCATCAACCAGTTTGATTTATGACTCAGATCTGGCTGTCTCTTATACTGACCTTGATAACCTCTTCAATTCTGATGAAGATGAATTAACAGTGAGTAGCCTATTAATGATTAGGATTAAATTAGTTTTCATTGACTTTATATGGGCTCAAGTTCTGGAAGTGATTTGTCACTTGAGTACTGTGCTTTTGCTCTGAACAGTAGGAAATATTTTTTTTTTGAAATATTTTATAGCAAACCACAGTTGGTTTATTTTACTCTCATGGTAGAGTCATTTGAACGTGGTTTCCTCTGGACATTGATGTGGGTTTACTTTTGTATGTTTGAAAGATAGGTGATGGAGTTTTATTGAGCTCTGCCATGTGAGATGTTTTTTGGTTTTTTGTTTTCCCTTTTATTCCTCAGAATGATATTTCTGTTCTTTAATCCTGTAGTTTGAGAAGTGACTCTGGAATTGAATCAGAGAATGTTTAAATAATTAACATTAGAATTTTATACCTTATTGATTTAGTAAGGAGTACCAGTTCTTCTGAAATTACCTCTCTTAGTACAAGACATACACTTAAAAATAGTTAAGGAGAAAACAAACGGTATTACTTAATGTTTCACACCTGTTTTCAGAGAAAGTTGAAGATAAAAACAAAAACTTTAAAATGGGATTTCCTAGAATGTCAGTGAAGTGAGTGTTATTTTACCATAAAAGAGATTCTTTTATTCTACTTAAAAGTAGCTTAGATACTGACTGGCACATATATCTTTGCTGTCTTATATATTTTCGAACCTGCCAGGTTATATGAAATGTACTACAGATATGGGTAATAGCAGATATGGCTATATATAAACCTTTACTCTGTATCCTCCAGTGTAGTATGTACTAGAGCACTGTTCACTGAGAAAAGAACTTTGAATATTTTGGTCTATATAGACAGAGGTTCTCTCTGCCAGTATTCAGACATCAGCTGTGGCTTCTCTGAGGTTTAAAAAAAAAGTTGTCTATATATGGGCTTTACTCACAAAGTGTTCAATGTAAAACATGGAACAAATGTTAATTCTAAAAACATTGGTAAGGTCTGGATATGGGGCACATGCCTGTAATCCTTGGGATATGGAGGCAAGAAAATCAGGATTTTGAGTTTAGCTTTGTTTACATAAGAATGAGAAGCCAGTTTAGGTTACATAAGCCCCACCTATCTTTAAAAACAAAACAAAAATCCAAAATACATTGGTGATATTGGAAGACCTAAAGCTTGGTTGTTAGTAATTTTATTGCTTTGTTAGAAAGTCTCCCTGGGGTTCTCAGTTTTACATGTAAAAAATATTTTTTACAGGAATAACTATTAAAACAAGGTGAAAATATAAAGAAGAATTAAAAGGAGTTATTATGTAGGAATTATATATACTATATATTGTTAATTTTAAATTTCTTATCTTTCATTCAGTCTTAAGTTACTGGTTTTGCTTTTTTACGCATTTTTTGAATATACCTTTTTTCTGTTAATAGATTTATCAACTAATCTTCAGTGATAGATCTGTAAACTATGTAGTATATGCTACTTGGCTTTGTCATAGATTCAGAAGACCACTTTTGATGACTAGTATTTAAGTTATATATGAATGATTAGTACTGTGTGATTACATTGACTTTCAGATCAACACTTCATTCATTCATTCATTTATTTATTTATTTTTATAGCCTGGATCTAAAAAATCAGCAAGTGGATTGGATGATAAAGCCAGCTCCAAAGAATCCAAGACAGGAAGTCTGGATCCATTATCTTGCATAAGTAAGCCTCACAGATCTGAGCTATAGTTCAATTTGTAAACTTACTCCCCCAGAAAATTCCCTTTGGTTTAAACACAGATTCAACTCTTTTAATCTGTGTTAAAATGTGTGTTTTATTTAACGTAGGCACTGCAGATCTTCACAAGATGTATCCCACACCACCATCATTAGAACAACACATTATGGGATTTTCTCCAATGAATATGAATAATAAAGAATATGGTAGTATGGATACAGCCCCTGGAGGAACTGTTCTAGAAGGAAATAGTTCCAGTATAGGAACACAGTTCAGAATTGAGGTTGAGGAGGGATTCTGTAGCCCCAAACCTTCTGAAATTAAAGTAAGTAGTTTTCTAAAAAAGTAATGCACTTTCTGTGTTTTCTTATGGGATTAATTGCTGTGTTCAAGAATCTTTTCACGGTTGTTACTAGTTTTATAACTAATGTGAGGACTGAATTATGGGAATACTGTGTAAAATACATTAAAGAATAAAAAAATATTTGCTTTTGTCCATTTAAAGAACAGAGTAAAGAAGATAGTCCTTTGAAAATAAGACACTGAAAGTCCACATTCTTTATATTGTAGGATTTTTCTTATGTCTATAAGCCTGAAAATTGTCAAGTTCTAGTAGGATGTTCCATGTTTGCACCTTTAAAAACTCTACCAAGCCATTGTCTGCCTCCTATCAAATTACCAGAAGAGTGTATTTACCGACAGAGCTGGACTGTTGGGAAATTGGACTTGCTTCCTTCAGGCCCTTCAATGCCATTCATCAAAGAGGGGTATGATGATGTTGTTATTATAATACTGAATGCTTGTATAGGTTGAGGTGTGTGTGTGTGTCTGTGTTTGTGTCTGTCAGTCTGTCAAGAGGGGTGGCATTGAAATGTGTGTGTGCCTATGAGCCACTTGTTAAAGGCCAGAGGGAAGTAAACATTGTATTTCTTCATCTAGTTCTCCTTTACTCATTTGAGACGAGGTTTCTCACTAGAGACTCGATCTATTCTGTGTAAGCTGACAGCCCAGCAACCTTCTGGAATCTGCCTTTCTTTGTCTTCCAAATACTTGCTCAGCCATGCCCAGCTTTTTCTTACATGGGTGCTGGGAATTTGAGCACAAGTCTTCAGCTTGCACAGTATGCACTGTTACCCGTTGAGCTGTCTTAGTAATGAAGGTTTTGTTCATTTTTTTGTTGAAGTAACTGGTATGCTGGAAAAAGAGCATGGGTTTCTGAAAGCCAATAAACAAACGAGCAAATAAATAGAGATGAATAAACAATTTGAAACCATCCACCAGTTTTTTGACTTAGGAGTACCTTTTCTTTTAGTCTGCAGTACTGAGTTGTTCCGTTTGTATACTACCATTTTACATTTATTTCACATTGTAACAGATAAAGTTTTGCATTTCATTATTGCATCTTAAAATTACTATTGCCACTTTTACACAACTCAGAAGTCAGAATTTATTTTTTTGCAAGCAGTAGAAAGAAACTAGAGTCAATGAAATATGAATATTTGTAGCATCAGAAATTTATAGATAGTAAATATGGTTGTCTAGATGTGGATAACTGTATACAAACTTCATTTGTAATTTTTTTAAGACTTAAAATTTTATACATGTGTTCTTACATGAGTTTATGAACACAATGTGTGTGTAGTTGCAACGGAGGCCAGAGGAAATCAGAACCCCTGGAACTGGAATTATAGGCAGCTGTGAGCTGCCTGGTGTGGGTGCTAGGGACAGAAATTCTGAGTTAGCTTGAAAGAATTTATTGGACACAATAAACCTGAAATAAGTCTTAATTATACCTTTTATCTTGTACTGATTGCCATATGGAAATTTTCAGTGTTGCTGAAAAGTGTTTGGAGAATTTTTATTTGTATTTCACATTGCTAATATATTCCTTTATGTATGTGTTTTTCTTTTTACCCTGGTGACAGCAGTGATGGAAGTAATATGGATCAAGATTATGGCCCTGCATACACACCTCAAACCCATACTTCTTTTGGGATGCCTCCAAGCAGTGCACCTCCTAGTAATAGTGGTGCGGGAATTCTTCCTTCTCCATCCACCCCTAGATTTCCAACTCCAAGGACTCCAAGGACTCCAAGGACTCCTCGTGGAGCTGGTGGACCTGCTAGTGCTCAAGGGTCAGTCAAGTATGAGAATTCAGACTTGTATTCACCAGCTTCCACCCCATCTACATGCAGACCCCTCAATTCTGTTGAACCTGCAACTGTCCCTTCAATCCCTGAAGCACACAGTCTTTATGTAAACCTCATCCTTTCAGAATCAGTTATGAATTTGTTTAAAGACTGTAATTTTGACAGTTGCTGTATTTGTGTTTGCAACATGAATATCAAGGGTGCCGATGTTGGAGTTTACATTCCAGATCCAACGCAGGAAGCACAGTATCGGTGTACCTGTGGCTTCAGTGCTGTTATGAACCGAAAATTTGGAAATAATTCAGGATTATTTCTTGAAGATGAACTTGATATCATAGGACGCAACACAGACTGTGGCAAAGAAGCAGAAAAACGTTTTGAAGCTCTCAGGGCTACCTCTGCTGAAAATGTTAATGGAGGCCTAAAGGAATCTGAAAAGGTGCCTGATGAGTTGATATTACTGCTACAAGATCAATGCACTAATTTATTTTCACCCTTTGGAGCAGCAGACCAAGATCCTTTTCCCAAAATGGGTATAATTAGCAATTGGGTACGTGTTGAAGAGCGGGACTGTTGCAATGACTGCTATCTTGCATTAGAACATGGACGTCAGTTCATGGATAATATGTCAGGAGGAAAGGTTGATGAAGCACTTGTCAAAAGCTCATGCTTGCATCCGTGGGCAAAACAAAATGGTAAGTTTGTGAATGAAATCAGGATTTTGTTTTGTTTTGTTATTTAGGTATTTGACTTTGCTTCTTTTTTATTGGGGGTAAAATATCAAAAGTAGTTAGATGTAATAGGATGCCGAAATTTGGATTTAACCCTCTTTAAAGACAATAACATACTGAGTGTGATGGTGCACACCTTTAATCCCAACAGAGGCAGGTGGATCTCTTGAGTTGGAGGCTAGCGTCGTCTACATATGGGGTTTCAGGATACACAAGACTACATAAGAGGCCTGGTCTCAGAAAAATAAACTAACATAAAAGACAGTAACTTAAAGAGAGATTTCTTAGTTGTTTAGTTGACTTTCAGCAATTAAAAACAAGTTATTGTACACCTGTTATTGCATACTCACTTAGAAATTTAAAAGGCATGCTGCTTGTTTGTCAGCAGAAAACTAATGATTTTCTTTCAGCTCTCTCATGTTGTCATTTGAGGTGCATTCACTCCATTATTGAGCGATGCCTCGACTCTGTTTATTTATTATATTTACCAAGCACTTTGTGCTCAGTACTGTTTCATGGTAACTATTGAACAGTCACAGCAGTCTCTGTTTTTGATTTTTATTTGTTGATTTGGTTTTGCTCGTGTGTTTGTGGTACATTATTGGATGTATTTGGGTTTATGTGCTTGGAGGCCAGAGGATAGCCTTCAGTGTCATGCCTCAGAGGCCATCTACCTTGTGGGCCCCACCCACATTTGGATTGGGCTTCTCATTCACAGACATGAACTGATTATGTTAGAATCCCCTTTCTTTTCAAGCCTATGATTTTGTGGAGGAAACACAACAACAACAACATGATTGCATTACGTACCAGTTATAAGTACATAGAAGGTAAAACAGGGCAGAATATGTTTGTGTGGGAGAAACCTTATGTGCTATTTCAGAAATATGGTCAGAGATGTTAGTGAGGGGGAAGAACCTTTATGGAAAGTACTACTTGAAGTGGGAAAAGTAGACAGTATAGTTAACTGGAGGATCAACGTTAGACAATGCAGTTTGAAGTCCTTGAGGACATAGTTCTCTTGATAGAGAAACAGGCAGTGTTGAGTGATGCTCAGACTGATACGTGATGAAACCTAAGAGGTATCTGAAACATGAAAATAATATAAATTTATTTACTTAATTTGTGTGTGAGTGTGCATGTATTTGGATGCACATGTGTGGCATGGAGTACATTTGGAGGTCAGAGGACAGCTTGAAGGAGTTGGTTCTCTTCTTATAACAAGTCAGTCTGGGGATGAAACTCAGGTGTGAGGCTTGGCAGCAAGCCCTTTTTGGACCATGCCTTTAGAATTTATTTAAAATGCTGTGGGAACTTTTTAATATAAAAGTAACACCGCACTGTCTTTTTCGCATAAAGAAAATCACTGGCTATTGCATAAAAATTATCCTGGGACTGGAAATGATGGAAGGTGAGAGTAGAAGCAGAAAAACTAGATAGAAGCCAGTTATAGCAGTCAGTGAAGATGGCAGCGTGGGGAGAACTAAAAGCCATAGAATTAGTAGTGGATTCCAGTTTAGACTGAGATGCGGATCTACAGAATTGTGCTGATCCATGTAAGAAGAGATGAAGCATTAAGCATGGTTTGTGTGAATGTTGGTGCTGAGTACAGAGGAGAAAAATAGTAGGAGGTCAAGTACATATTTGAAGATAGGAGTTTTAAATTCCAAAGACTGATGAGTCTGGAGGTAAAACATGTTTTATATGTGGGTTGTCAGTATTGAACACAATAGGATGCCAGGTGTGGAGCACATCTGTAATACCAGCACTGGGGAAGTGGAGGACTGAATCAGAAATTCAGTGTCATCTTTGTCTACATGGTAAGTTCAAAGCCGCCCTGAGATATTCAGGGCCCCTTCAAAAGTCTGAAGCTTGATGGGAAGCTTTGGGGAAGAGAGAGTCAGAAAGGAATCTGAGAAAGAACCAGGAAACAGGGTACTCATGTATGAGAATATTTGAAAGTGTGATTGTATGCACAAACAATGTCTTCATAAAGGTACAGCGTAACGACGACTGGATGTGGCCTCCTGAAGGTAGTTAAAGAGCTTGATAATCGGTTCTGTCATCCTGATTAGAGTGGGTATGAGGGACTGAGAAGCAGAGTTAAAATTTAGGGAGATATTTGGTATAAATAGAAATTTTATGTGGGTCAATAATTACAGTATTAATATGTATACACATATGTACATGGAGCGTTCACCTAGATGAAAATTTTAAATTGGCAATGATTGACAATAATTTCATTTATTTGTGCAGTGTATTCATATGTATTTCGTGAGTTGAAATTTTGCTGTACGGATATACCTTAGAAATAATAAACCAAGCTAATTAGCTTATCATTAAAATCTTTTAGCTGTTTGAATACAGAATACAACATTACTAGCTGTGCTCATCCTGTCACTTAAATGGACCTCTAAAACTTACTCTTCCTACCTAACTGGAGCCTCACTTCCTCTCTCCAGTCCAACCTTCCTCCATGGGAAGAAATGCCACAGAACAAAAGATATCATGGTAGGATCAAAGTCACTGAATAAGTGAGAAGTGAGGGGCAATAGAATCACTCCATTTCAAATAGAGGTATATGTAGGCCTTTATATAGGAACATGTTCATCGCAACAAGAAGAGAAGTTATTTCTTTGGACAATAGAAGGAAAGTTTGCAGTGATTGCTTTTGTAGTTATGGATGAGAGCAGTGGGAGACAGTGACAGAGTCATTTGATTTGATACTGCTGCCTAATTTCCCACACTAGCAGCTTCAGACATCACTTCGTTAGAGATGTACATTTTCACACTGTACATGATCTTCTAAGTCAAACTCTAGAGCCAGGAATCCGCTGTCACTCATTGCTAATGATGTCTCTGAAAAAGTAATTTTTTATCTATATTAACACACACAGAGAATGAGAATGTCTGTATGTTTGGGGGAGTGGTTTGGACCCAGGAACTTCTGTATATTAAGCAGGTGCTTTATAACTGAACTATATCCTCGACTCACTTCATTTGTACTAATGAAATAAAACTAATATTTGACTTGGAAAGCATTGTAAAGATTTATTGAGCTCGTTCATGTAAACATACTAGATTTTATGTAGTTCTTACATAACTTACTAATTCAGCTGCTTACAGACATACATAGAACAGTGGGCTTGGTATTTGCAACATTGATGAAGATAGTCTGCATTTTAATTGTTTTTCAGCTACTGAGATGACTAAAATTATAATCAGATGAATAATACAAATTTCTATTGATAGAAAGATAAATAATTACAGTGGTTAATTATTGTACAGTATTAACTGTACAGTATTAACAGGTCCTGAAATTGAAGACAGTTATATGTAACAGATTTGTGAATTATAGCAATAGTAGTTTGGGGTTTATGTCAGAATAATTCAGAAGTCACATGTATTTTTTTTATGGCATATTGTTTGTGTGTGCGTGTGGAAATCAGAGGACCTTTGCGGGAGTTGCTTATCTTTCTTCCACTCAGGTCTGCAGGCATAGGTGAAAGTACCTTTCCTCACTGAAACAACTCACTGCCTAAGTTAAACAACTCACTTCCCTTTCAGTTCAGCTCTGAAGCAAGCAGAAGGAAGTGTGGTGTTGGTGTGCACATAAATCTCTGGGTGCTGATTAACTCTTGAGATTTACACATATATGAAAATGAGCAGGGAATAGAACAGGAGGAGGAGGCATTTAATAGGACTGTTTGAGGAAGTATAATAGTTGTTGAGCAGGCTGGGCATCATGGCACATGTGTTTAATCCCAGTATTCAAGAGGCAGAAGCAGGGGGATGACTGAGTTTCAGACAGCCATTACTACATAGTGAGATTCTGTCTAAATAAAACAAAACAAAAATAGTTCTTGGACAGTATGATCATAACTCATAATTATTTTCATCGTGGCATTAAAAGTAATTTGTGAAATAAAGCAAGAAGATGGCACACAGGAGCTCATTATTATACATGACAATATCATGATTCATCTAATTCATTATACTGTAGGGAAGTGCCAAATAGAACAAAACTGAGTCAGTGAGTGCTTAGCACATAGGATCTGCAATGTTACTAACTCCAATGCCATAGTAGCTTCAGTGGTGCTCTTTATTAGTAGTTTATTGGGAACAACCTGTCTGCCAAATAAATTCTGGGTTTTACCTGGTACGTATTTTTACTCTGATTAAAGTATAACAGCAGAATTAGGACCTATAGGTTAGGGTCCATGGATTGTGCCCTCTGCCTTGGATACCTTTCTCCCACATACTTACTTGGGATCTTTCTTATTTCTTTTAAGTATTGTTAGATGTTGTCTTATTAATACAAAATTGGAAATCCTTCCTCGTGTTCTGCATTTTCCATAGTGTGTGTTTATTTCTCATGCAATAGAATTTATTAATTGATCTATTATCCCATAAGTACATGCCGTGCAATTTCTATGTAAGGATAGTCATATTTCCAACACTGAGAATAGTGCTTATTTAGTTCATGATCAGAATAAGGAATATTTGTTCAAATTAATTTAAAAGTCTAAAAGAAGTTAAGAATGTAGCTCTGTGGCAGAACAGTTTGACTGACAATATATGTTGTCCTGGTTTTAATCCTTATTACTACAAAAGGGGGGGAGAAATCTACAAAATACAGTTTATATTTCAATGACAGCTTTTATTCAAAATATAATAATTTTGAGAGCTTTTAAGAATTGAGACAAGAGAAGCCGGGCGGTGGTGGTGCACGCCTTTAATCCCAGCACTTAAGAGGCAGAGGCAAGCGGATCTCTTCTGTGAGTTCAAGGCCAACCTGGTCTACAAGAGCTAGTTCCAGGACAGGCTCCAAAAGCTACAGAGAAACCCTGTTTTGAAAAACAAACAACAACAAAAAATTGAGACAATAAGTAAAAGGTTCTGTTAGAGTGGTGGTGCACACTTTTAATCCCAGCACTTGGGGCAGAGGCAAGTGGATCTCTGAGTTCAAAGCCAACCAGGTCTGCAGTACAAGTTTCAGTACAGTCAAGACGCCAACAATAATAAAAACAAACAGTTGCTCTTAGTTTTCTCATGCTCACTATCACAGCACTTCCTAATCACTTAATACTTTTATAACCATATCATATAATTCACCTATATAAGACATATAATCATTTAGTATTTACAGTTGTAACTATCAGTACAAACAATTTTGAAACATTTTAGTAATTATTCCCTATTTCTGTCTGTCCCTTTCTTGAAACTGTAAGCAACCATTAATCTAGTTAGGATTCTATCTGTATGTGTGTGCATTTAGGGTTATTGTATGTAAATAGAACAGTACAGTGTATGGTCATCTGTGACTTGGTTTTTATTTCATGTTCATTGGCATTTTGCCTGAACATGTCACATATGTCTATGTGAGGGTGTTGAGTACCCTACAGACAGTTTTGAGCTGCCATTTGGGAACAGGGAATAATAGAACCTGGGTCCTCTGGAAAAGCAGCCAATGCTCTTACCACTGAGCCACCTCTCCAGCCCCTGAATTTTTCCCACCTTATACTCAGATTGTTTTCAGAGTTATTAAAAGCACATATTAATGACACAATATTCCATTGTGATATAAATATACCTTTTTTTAAAGCCTACAATTGGACATTTTATAGTATATATGCTCTTTTGGCTATTACAGATAATGCTTCTGTGGACATTTGTATACAGTTTTATATGATGTATGCTTGTGTTTGCATTATACTTAAATTGATTTCCTGGGACATCTAACTAATATTTTTCAAAGCATCTGCATTATTTTAAATTTTCACATTAGGTGGTTCTACTTTCTCCAAAACCGTACCAATACTTGCAGTCTACTTTTTTATTAAAGACATCCTAGTGGTTATGAAGTGATGTCTTGTGGTTTGGCTTGGAATTTCCCTAGTGATGAATATGCTCAGTGTCTTTTCTTAGACTTAACATACATTTGTGTATATTTAGAGAAATGCTAAAGATCTTTTGCTTTATTGAGGGGTGAGAAGGGATGAGTGTGCAGGTGATGTATCTGATCCTGCAGCCCTGGCTGCCCTCAGATTTGTGATCCTTCAGCTTCACCCGCTTTTAAAATTTGATTTTGCTTTTTAAAAATTTTTATTTATTTTTGCATTTTTATTACTGATTTGTATGAGCTCTTCTTGGACTGTGGATGAAAAATCCTTTATTGGTTTATGGCTTGAAAATATTTTCACTTTTTTTAAATGCATGTGAGTGTGTGTGTGTAGTAGTAGTAGTAGTAGTAGTTGTTTCTGGGGATTAAACTCAGGTCATTAGGTGTGGAGACAAACACCCTTACGTCTTAACTCATCTTCAATTTCTTGATAATACCCTTTGAAGAATGTTTTTTATAAAATATAATTAATTTCCCTCCTTGTTCTTGTGACTTGGTGTTATATCTAAAAAGGTCTTTCTGGCCCAAGGTCATGACATTTCAGTGTTTTTCTTCCTAAGAAATTTCTTCCTAATTTAAGGAATTAAAATTATAGTTTTAATTCCTAAATTTGTGTCATCCTTTTTGAAGTAGATGTTTAGTGATTTTAATTTTTAATAAGAATTAGAGTATTAGGGCTAATTGTAGCTAATGTTTATTAGTTAAGAATAAAAAATATTGAGAGTATCTGTGAGGATCCTTGTTAATTAGAATAAAAATATAAATTACTGTGTCTTGGTGATCTCAGAACTGAATGCTGAGTTTGTATTTTAACATATCTGATATGTCTGCACCTTGAATGCTGGTGCGTATGCTAGAGTGCACCTGTGGAACTCATTCTCCTTTCATGTGGGTTCTGAGGGTCAAGTTCAGCTTCTTCTACTTACTAAACCTCTTTACCAATGTTTTTGGGTTTGTTTGTTTGCTTATTTATTTATTTGTGAGATGGTTTCTTTTGTAACTCTGGCTGTCTTGGAAATTGCTCTGTAGATCAGGCTGACCTTGAACTCATAGATCCACCTGCCTCTGTTACCTTGTGATTTTTTTTGAAGCTCCCATGTAATTACAATTAACAGCTTTAGCTGATAACTTTTTCCAATCACATGTGAATATTTATACTAATTTCATAGCATAAAATATACTCTATAGTTTTATATTTGTCCTTTTTTACTAATATTTAATAGTATGTCATATTCTAGCTTTTGCTTTAGTTATTTAAGATTTATTTTCATTTTTAATTAAATATCTGTGTGTAGGTGCATAGGGGTGCAGATTCCTGCTGAGACCAGATAGTTTGGAACTGGAGTTACAGGTGGTTGTAAGCTGCCTGATATAGGGGCTTGAACTTGGGTCCTCTGTAAGAGCAGTCATCTGTAGGAGGAGGGCCCACTGTTTGTCCTGGCCACCCAGCTAGCTTGTACCTAAAATAATCACACAGAAACTGTATTAAATAAATCACTGTTTGTCCCATTAGCTCTTGCTTCTTATTGGCTAACTCTTACATCTTAATTTAATCCGTCTCCATTAATCTGTGTAGTGCCACATGGCAGTGGCTTACCGGCAAAGTTTTGGCATGTCTTACTCCTGTGGTGGGTTCATGGCCTTTCTTTGACTCTGCCCTTCTTTCTCCCAGCATTCAGTCCAGTCCTCCCTGTCTACCTAAGTTCTGCCCTACCAACAGGCCAAGACAGTTTTCTTTATTCGTTAATGGTAATCACAGCACACAGAGGGGACTCCCACATCAGTAATCACTCTTAACCACTGAGCACTTTTCTAGTACCTCTGCCCCATTATTATTATTTTATTATATGAGCTGGTATTCCTTGTCAGGTAGTTTTATCACTTAATAGTGACTAATTAGTATTCTATTATGTATATAACAGTGTATATAATTTTTTTGTTTTGTGTTTTGAAACAGGGTCTTACTATGTAGCCCAGGTTGATCTGGTACTTGCATCAGCCTTCTTTCGTTAGCTTCTTCAATGCTGGAATTACTGCCATGTGCCCACCGTGCTTGGCTCAAAATTGTTATTAAGCACATATTTGGAACTAAATTACTTCTTAAGTTACAAAAAATTAAAGCCACCAATAATAAGATAGGCAGAGATAATAATTAAAGCTGAGTGATTTAATGTAATAGTATGATCAGGCAAAATTATCATCCAGATTAATATCAGGAACATTTAGTAGTACTTTTCTGTAGCCATTTAACATTTGTGGGCCACATGGTTTATACCTATTTTGATATTTGCTTAAAAATGCATTTCAAACAATTTGATACTGTTATATTCAAGATTACAAAATATTTGTCGATAACAGTCTTTAGCAGTGTGAACAGGTTTTATCTGTCACATGGCTTTGCTTTTGCTGCGCTGCAGATTGAAACCAGTGCTTGTGCTGCTCGGCAGTCTTGGTCCACCACTGTTCTTTTCCCAGCCGTATATTGTTGTTAGAGTCTGTAATTTCTCAGATTAATTCATCATTGTAACTAGTTTTACCTCATCATTATACCTTGGATTAAGAGAAATGATCTATAACTCATTTCAGTGCAATACAGAATCTTATATACTGGGAACAGCCAAAATAAATACTAATTGATTGATTGGATAAAAATGATTTTATGAAGAGGTGTTACTTTTCAGTGGTTTTGACTCTCTGAAAGAGTCTCTGTTTTATGTTTTCTATCTGGGTTTGGCTCTGAATTTTGAGTCACCAATAGCAATTACTACTTACTTTTTTTTTTTTTTTTGTGATCGTAGACATGAGTATGCAGTGTTCACAGGATATACTTCGAATGCTCCTCTCTCTCCAGCCAGTTCTTCAAGATGCTATTCAGAAAAAAAGAACAGTGAGGCCTTGGGGGGTTCAGGGTCCTCTTACTTGGCAACAGTTTCACAAAATGGCTGGCCGAGGCTCTTACGGTAAGTTATATATTGTGATAGATAATCATTGATTTTATATCTGTTCTCAGATATTCCGAACTAGAATAAGCACTTAGTTTTCAGGTATTTTTGTATTAAACATCTAAGGTCACTGTGGTCCATTTCTAATTCTAGACTGCCTTTCTACATTTGTAGCATTTCGTTTTCTTTGGTTCTTTACTCTCACATCAGTATGAGTAGCTGCACTATTTGTACATGCTTAACATCCAGTGTGATTTTATGTGAAGAAAGGGTCATATTGCTAAGATGATTTTTGTAAATCCCCAAATGACCTGAGTTCTAAAGTGAGTGACATGGACAGGTTGGGGCTAGATAGTGGAGACTTAATACTATTGATTTTTTTTTTTTTTAAAGACACAAGGTTTCTCTCATAAAAAGTTAGAACAAAAATAGAAACTTGCAGTTAACGGTAATAGTAGTGACTGAATGCTCCATGTAGGTATACAGTTGTTTATGGCCTGGGTGATATAGGAGACTATTTAAATGTTTAAATATTGGTTGTTTCTGAAATAGCATTAGAAAGTATGTTTGGGGGCTGGCGAGATGGCTCAGAGGTTAAGAGCATTGACTGCTCTTCCAAAGGTCCTGAGTTCAATCCCCAGCAACCACATGGTGGTGGCTCATAGCCATCTACTATGAGCCATCTACTATGAGATCTAGTGCCCTTTTCTGGTGTCCAGGCAAAACATGCAGCCAGAATACTGATTTTAACAACAGCAACAAAAAAATCATAGCTGGTTGTATATATGTAGGGTTTGAACCCAGAGCCACACACAATAGGCAAGTACCAAACCACATTACCAGCATTGTATACAGTAGTTGACTTCTTGTATTTTTCTTTTTTATTAATGGCTGGATGATTTAAATGTCATATAAATTGATACTCCTTGAAAACTTCAGGTTAGTGATACTTTGTAAACTTTGCATTCTTTCCAAAACCAGTATTTTTTTTTTTTAAACTCTTTGCAGGCCCGCAACCCAGCTTCCAAATAAATATACACAGTTTTATTCTTACTTATTCATGTATGGCCTTAGCTTGGCTTGTTTCTTGCCAGCTTTCCTTAATTTAAATTATCTCATCTACCGTTTTCCTCTGTGCTTTTTTCTCTTCTTATTTCTGTATATCTTACTTTTACTCTTATTCTGTGGCTGGCTGGGTAGCTGTGTCCCGGGGTGGCTGGCCTCTGATGGACTCCTCTCCTCCTTTTTGTTCTGCTTCCTCTGTCTTGCTCTTTTCCCTCTTCTATTTATTTTCTCTACCAACCCCACCTAAATTCTTTTTCCTGCCTTGCTATTGGCTGTTCAACTCTTTATTATACCAATCAGATGTTTTAGGCAGGCACAATGATGCAGTTTCAATGAGTTAAACAAATGCAGCCTTAAAGAATGCAACACATCTTTGCATATTTAAACAAATGTTCCACAGCATAAACAAATGTAACACATCTTAAAATTATATTCTACAGCATAGTATAAAGATTTATTTCTGCACCTGATTTTGGAGATTATTTCTGTTAACACAGCCATAACTAACTTCCTTTTCTTTTTAAATGATGGTCTACAGCATTTTTTATATGTAATTTTTGTATGTAGTTTGTATATGTATTTTACCAATATACTATTTGTAGACACATAGATTGTTTCCACCATTATCATTCCAATTATTTTCAGTAATTCACGTATGCTTGATTTTAAAGCATATGTATAGTTTAAAATGTATATTTTCTAAATTATACTCAAAAGTATCAATTTAGACTCCGTCAGATAAACTATCTATCTCAAACTTGCCAGTAGATTGTCTGGTAGTTGAACACTATAAGTTGAGAGGGTGAAGGTATGTTTCCTAGGTCCAGATTCCTGAAATGACTTCTTTTATCATACTGGACAAGTTATTTACCTTCTCCACTCCTGTTTCTGTGTTTAAACTGAGTTTAATAAAGTTGTCTGTCAATGTACGGTGTTCATGAGAATTAGTTAATATAGAAATGTAAAGAGCTTTGAACACTACCTAGAATGTAATGCTGCAATTATTTCCTAGTGTTCATTTTAAGTTACTTTAAGAGTTCCATCATTTTTCAATATCTAAGAAATATTTTAATTTTTTCTCTTTTTTCGTTCCTTTTCATTTTATAATAAGGCAATTTGCCATTTTCTTTGTGTAAAAATATTCTGTGATAAGAACATTTAATTTGAGATCTACTGTTTTAATCAAGTTTAAGTAATAAAAATCAGTATTGTTGATTTCTATGCAATGTTATATAGCATATCTTATGATTTTCTCATAAGTCCCTTTTTTATGGCAACCAAATTAACTATTTATATTAATTATAAATTTGTTTACTTTTAATTAATGCCAGGTGTGATGACTTGTACCTGTATTTCTCAGCATTTAACAGGCTGAGGCAAGGAGGCTTGCTACAGATTAGACCTGATGGGGCTATAGAAAAAGACTACCTTAAACAAAATAGCAGTAAATATTTTAAAGTGACCTCTTCAGAGTATTTTTAATTCTGAAAATATTTCATTACTAGCTTTACATGTTTCTGTCTTCAATATTTTCCTAATACTTTATTTATTAGCTTTGGAAATAAGGAAGCTGACATGAATTGACCTTTTCCTAACTTCCTTCTTTATCACTTAGGAACTGATGAATCCCCAGAACCACTGCCAATTCCCACGTTTTTGTTGGGTTATGATTATGATTTTCTGGTGCTTTCTCCATTTGCTCTCCCTTACTGGGAGAAACTTATGCTGGAACCTTATGGATCTCAAAGAGATATAGCCTATGTTGTACTCTGTCCAGAGAATGAAGCTTTGTTAAATGGAGCCAAAAGCTTTTTTAGAGATCTTACTGCAATATACGAGGTAGGTATTTTATAAGTTATATTTTCATGTTCAGAATGTACTGGGCAATCTTCTGGTTGATGAAGAATACTGATTTTGCCAGTTGTCTTACTTGTGAGCAATACTCTGCCACATTTTTACTAGACTTTGTTAGGTATGTTTGCCATGTTAGGTATGTTTTCACAGTGGAAAACATAGTATTGGAGGAACTATCAAGGACATATTTGTTCCATTTAAAGTAACCCTTGGTATCTGGGGTGTAGTGATGCATCCCTATAATTCGTGTACTTGGGTAGTTGAGACAGGAGAGTCTCCAGGCTAGTCTGGGCTACACAGTGAGACCATATTTTGGGGGAAGAAGTGTATTGTTTGGAATGGTGGTATATGCTTGTAATTTCAGCATTTGGGAAATGAAGACAGGAAGGTCAGAAATTCATGGTCATCCTTAGCTACATAGCAAGTTTGAAGCCATCCTGTCAAAAACAAAACAAAACAAAACAAAAGCAACTTGAAATTCCTAAAGGAAAAAGATCAATGTTCCCATACTTACCCATGATATTTTGACTTAGTTATTATTTATAAGTAATGAAAGCTTGTTTTAAAGAGCTTAAGTGCTTTAAATTATTACCTGTATCCTATAGTGTACTAAATTCCCTAATTCTGTCTTTTGTGTATGCATTTATAGTCCTGTCGATTGGGCCAACACAGACCTATTTCTCGACTGTTGACGGATGGGATCATGAAAGTGGGAGCTACTGCATCAAAGAAGCTTTCAGAAAAGTCTGTAACAGAATGGTTTTCTCAGGTGGCTGATGGTAACAATGAAGCGTTTTCTAAACTCAAGCTTTATGCGCAAGTCTGCAGATACGATTTAGGTATTACATTTGTGTTCATTCTACAAGAGCAGTGTGAGCATTGTGACTTGGTTCATCACCTATTTTTGTATATAATATCCTAGTGTCATGTAGCCATCTCCATTTTTTTCAAACACGCGCTGTCTCTGCCTGCTTTTGTCTTGTAAAATCAGAACTGAGTAGATGTGGCAAAGACTGGTTTCAAAGTTAAACATGTACTGTCTGTCCACATAGAAATTCTGCTAGCTTCGTATGTGGGCATCCTATCAAGTAGACATTATGGATTCCAAAATACTTTCTGCTACTTCTGTGGGGTCTGATGTTTTATGCACTTCAAGATCTGTGATTTGTTCAGACGCATGTAATTTTTAAGTAAATGCAACTCCAAGAAAAATCTTATTGTAGCTAAGAGAATGAATGGTATTTAAAAGCTTTTTTTAAAATGTAGTACTTTTAAATGAAATATCAGTAAACTTCCTTTGCACTTATTCCAAAGAAATGGAATACCAAATTCCTGAACTTAATTAGACATTTTTTGCAAATTGAGCCTCATGGTACTATTTCTCCACTTTATATTTTAGTTAGCTATCAAGCAATCCAGATGGTGTTTCTTCAACTTGTTGATTTAACAAAACTTGCAGTGGTTTGATGAAAAATTGCTATGTACTGTTGTCACATTTGTTGATGTATTCTAATTTTTTTTATTAGCATTAACTACTTGAGTATGGTGGGGTATATATGTACCCCTAAATCAATGGAAGTCAGAGGACTGCTTGCAAGATTGCTTCTCTCTTTCCACCATGTTGTTCCTGGTGATTAACTTAATCACTGAGCCATCTTGTCAGCCTTTGTTTACATTTAAATTTGCCCAGGAAATAGAATTTCTCACAATTTCATACTGATTATCTTAAATTTGAATAAAAATGCAGGTTTACTTTTGTACTTCCATTTTAAACTTGTTTCTTTAGTTTCTCAGAGAAAATAGAAAGCTAGAACATGCTGCACTGTTAGTAAAACAGTTAAGGAAAGATAATTGCCATCAAAGTATCAGATAAATTGTTATTTCTTTAGTACAATAAAAATAAGTCAGTGAAATCAAGAATTAAATACCCGTTTTTGTTCTTTAGGTCCATATCTTGCTTCTCAGCCGTTGGACAGCTCTCTGCTCTCCCAGCCAAATTTAGTTGCCCCTACAAATCAGTCTTTGCTTACCGCACCTCAGATGACAAATACTGGAAACGCTAATACTACATCTGCCACCTTAGCATCTGCGGCAAGTAGCACTATGACAATGACTTCAGGTGTTGCCATATCTACTTCAGTTGCCACAGCTAATTCAACTTTGACCACAACTTCATCTTCATCATCTTCCAATATGAGTAGTGGAGTGTCATCAAATAAACTGCCTTCGTTTCCACCCTTTGGCAGTATGAACACTAGTGGTTCAGGATCCATGTCTGCACAAGCAAGTACAGTTCAGAGTGGCCAGCTAGGAGGACAGCAGTCATCATCTCTGCAGGCAGCAGGAATGTCAGGGGAGTCGGCTTCGCTTCCCACTCAGCCACATCTTGATGTGTCAGAAAGGTACCTATAAAAATATTGATACTGGGGTTGAGAGATAGCTGAGCAGTAAGTAACATGTGTTTAGCCTGCTTCGAAGCCTGTGTACAATGAATGAGTGAATAAAGAAAAACAAATTTAAGTTTGTGGAAATTCAGAATCTATAGTCCCCTCTTTTTATCTAAGTTAGATAGTCGTAAATGTATATAAAGTGCTTCTTGATCTTATCTTGGAATTTAGTTTAGTCATGTTAAGGATTATAGGTACAAAATTATCATGATTATTTAAAAAGTATTCTAGAATCACAGGATTAGTATTATGGTCTTTAAAAACATTCAGTTCCACTTATCCCCATGATTATGTCTGGCCTGTGACATAAGCAAATGTAATTGCTTATATATACTGCATAAATGTTTGAAGAATCACTTTGGAGTGTCATCCCCCCCTGCCGTGTGTGTGTGTGTGTGTGTGTGTGCGCGCGCACACACACACACACACACACACATACACACACCTGCATGCACAGCACAGCTGGAAGCCCACCCTGGACCTTACATATGCTAGGCATGCCGTCTACCACTGTATTGTACCTCAGCCCTGGCGTGGAGGCTTTAGATTCTTAAGAATTTTGAATTTCCGCTCTGTTATTTGCTCACTTTGTGGTTAGGGGAAGGTCTAACCTCTTTGAGCATGTATCCTTGTCTATAGTATGGAAGTAATATGGTATAATGCACGGTAAGTACTTTAACAGTAATAGATCTCACTGTTTTTATAATGAAATGCTGTGAAAATTCCCATGTTTTCTGGGTTCAGCTAGCCTGAGCCTAGTTATTTTTCAGCTACCTAGAATGCGGTTGTTCCAAAAGTCACACTCTTTAAATGTGGACAAAAATAAACTTATCTGAATTGATTTGCCCATCTTGAATATCTACATAGATTGGAAAGTTAAAAAAATTAAAATTATCTATCAATGAAAGATGCTTATTCACTACTAAATTTAGGAAATTAATGTGTCCAGTATGAAAAGGTACCAGAACATTGAACAGATAACCCTGGCTTCCTTTTGGGTTAACTCTGTTTCTGAGATGACTGTCAGACTGGCCTTTGTCGTCTCAATTTAATCCCTGCTGCTAAACTGTTTGAGAAGTCTTTTTCTTCTTCTTCTTTTTTTTTTTTTTAATCACAAAGCCTCTTATTTCCTAAGTTGTGAAGTGTGAAAGGGTATATACAGAGCTGTTCTTTTTGGATGGGCAGGAGTATTCTGATTTCCATAGAAGTTTTCTGATACCAGTAAATGAGAGGGATCTAAGGAGTTGCTTTGGTGCTGTCCCAGGCAAATGAAATACAGCTTTCTGTTTTATTTCTACTTCAATTTTCAGCACAATGGATCGTGATAAAGTTGGAATTCCCACAGATGGTGATTCACATGCAATTACCTACCCACCTGCAATTGTCGTTTATATAATTGATCCTTTTACATATGAAAATAAAGATGAGAGCACTAACTCGTCTAATGTATGGACGTTGGGGCTACTTCGATGCTTCCTGGAAATGGCCCAGACTCTTCCTCCTCATATCAAGAGTACTGTTTCTGTACAGGTAAGATTGCGAGGCTTTAGAACTTTCAGAGGTACTTTTTTATATGCAAAATAATTTTGTTAAAATACAGGCTGTAACTTGGGCATGGTCATGCAAACCTTTAATCCTCATATTTTGGAGGCAGAGGTGGGTGGGTCTCTGTGAGTTTGAGGCCATCCTCGTTTACAGTGTGTTCCAGGACAGCCAGTGCTACGTAGAAAAACCCTGTCTTGAAAAACAAACAAACAATTAAAAGTCAGGTTGTATTGATTTTACTTAAGTATTATAATAAAAATTTTAAGAGAGTTTATAAAAGATAAATTTTATAGTCATGGAGGCTGATGAGATGGCTTAGCAGTTAAGAGTGCTTATTATTCTAACAGAGAACCCAAGCTCAGCTGTCTTGTCTCACATCCAGTGGCTCAGAACTGTAACTCCAGGAACAGCAGATCTGCTCTAGGTGCTGTCGTCCATATGGTGTACATACATAGACAGACAGACAGACAGACTGATTCCAGCAACAGGAGATCTGTTCTGTAGATGCTATCATCTACATGGTATACACACATAGACAGACAGACAGACTCACTCACTCTAGCAGCAGGAGATCTGCTCTGTGGGTGCTGTCATACAAATGGTATAAACACAGACAGACACATAAATCTTTAATAAACTATTTCATTCTGTTACATGAGAAATAAAAAATTATGTTGACTGTGTATCGTGGTGTGTGCTTTTAATCCCAGGAAACTGGGGTAGGAGGATCATAAATTTGAAGACAGCATCAGTACATAGTTCCAGGCTAGCTTGGGCTACATAATAATGCATTGTTTGTTTGTTAGCACCCCCATAAAAAGA
This sequence comes from Myodes glareolus, assembly GCF_982192425.1. NCBI lineage: Eukaryota > Metazoa > Chordata > Mammalia > Rodentia > Cricetidae > Myodes > Myodes glareolus. The sequence continues at coordinate 36,369,881 of NC_142034.1, forward strand.
TTATATTGAGAATGTTGTTTTTTCTATGTTACTTTTGTAAGCAGAGTTACAAAGTAGAGCCTAAAAAGGAAAATAGTGCCTGCATTCTATGTAAGTTAGTTTTAATTGAGATAAGTTGCAAGTAAAAATAGAAGAAAAAGAAATTTTGATTAATAGGTCTCATGGGAGTCTTAATAAATATAATTTCTGTGCATAGAAAATATAAAAAATTTCTAGGTGGTTCAGGGTCCATGTAAATTGCCTCTCTATTAAATTCTAAATAATAGTGGTGCAAGAGGTGGCTCAGTGTTAGGGTACTGACTGCTCTTCAGAAGACCAGTTTTCAATTTCTTTTTTTCTATTTTTTTTTTAAGATTTATTTTTATTTTTTATTATTTGGCGGTTTGCTTCTGTGTATGTATTATACTATCATATGCCTGGTCCCACAGAGGCCAGAAGAGGGCTTTGGATCCTCTGAAACTGAAGTTACAGATGTTTGTGAGCCATCATGTAGGTACTGGAAATTGGACCCAGGTCCTTGTCAAGAGCAGCTAGTGTTCTTAGTCCCTGAGCCATCTCTCCAATCCCAGTATTTTATTTCAAACACCCATATAGCAGCTAACAGACACCTATAACTCCAGTCTTGGTGGATCCAGTGGTCTTGTCTGGTTTCTGCTCATAATAATGTATAAGGTATATTTACATATATGCAGGCAGAACACTCATGCACATACCATAAAAATTAGAAACCCTGTATGATAGAAACCGTAGTTTTTTATAGTCAATTATATGCTGCTAAAGTTTTGTCTGAAGGGATTTCTTTTACTATGTTGCAAGTTACTCTGTTAATGTTTGTAATACTCACTTTATCTGTAGATTGTTCCTTGTCAGTACCTGTTACAACCTGTGAAACATGAAGACAGACAAATCTACACCCAGCATTTAAAATCTCTGGCTTTTTCGGCCTTTACTCAGTGCCGGAGACCACTTCCAACATCAACCAATGTAAAAACACTGACTGGGTTTGGTCCAGGCTTAGCTCTGGAAACTGCTCTTAAAAGTCCTGATGTAAGTATTATATTTTCCATGAATGAAGTTATTAAGATGACTTAGATTTTAAGTTCTTATGTAAAACTAAATAATAATGCTTTGTTTTATTCTCATTTCTAGTTGTAAGATGGCTTTTTTTTTTTTTTTAAACAGAGACCAGAATGTATTCGACTTTATACACCACCTTTTATTCTGGCTCCTGTGAAGGACAAACAGACAGAACTAGGAGAGACATTTGGAGAAGCTGGACAGAAATATAATGTTCTTTTTGTGGGCTATTGTTTATCACATGATCAAAGGTGGATTCTTGCATCTTGCACAGATCTATATGGAGAACTTCTAGAAACATGTATTATTAACATCGATGTTCCAAATAGGTACTTATAGTTCCTTAAATATGATTATCCCAATTTGAAATGTTAGTATATGTGCACATGTAGAACACACAGTGTCTCATACTCAGTAGATAACCATTTGAAGCTTATATACATTTTGATAGTAATTGTTGAGATTCTGGGTATATTTTTATAGTTAGTATTTTTATTGTATAATTAAGATAATTAAAAACAATTCTGGCCAGGCTTGTTGTCACATGTCTTTAATCCCAGCATTGGGAGATAGAGTCGGGTGAATCTCTGAGTTTGAGGCCAGGAAGGGCTACTTAGTGAGATTATATCTCATAAACAAATGCTCTCTCCCCTTAATTAATTTGTTACACTGATTTTTTTTAATCTATTTTTTATGTCCTAAAAATCCCTAACTTTTATGTTATAAAGCTTATGAAAATGATTTTGAATGAAGAATTTGGAATATTATAGGGACTGAGAGATGGTATAGCAGTTAAGAGTGTTTGCTACTCTCCCCAGAGTTAGTTCTTGGCATCCACATATGGTGTCTCACAATACCTGGTAACTCTGGCTTCCGCAGGCCCCTGTGCTTATGTGCACATACCTCCTAATACATATAATTTAAAACTATTTTTAAAATTTTTATTTTATGTGCACTGGTGTTTTCCCTGCATGTGTGTCTGTGCAAAGGTGTTAGAAGTCCTGGAACTGGAGTTTCAGACATTTGCTAGCTGCCATGTAGGTTTTGGGAATTGAACCCACGTCCTCTGGAAGAGCCGCCAGTTCTCTTAACCTCTGAGCCATCGCTCCAGTTCCCTTAAAATATTTTTAAATATTATTGAAAGCCCTCCTACTCATAAAAGTGGATCTGGACGGTGGTAGCACACACCTTTAATTCCAGCACTTCGAAGGTAGAGGCAGGTGCTTGAGTTCAAGGCCATCGTGGTCTACAGAGGTAATTCCAGGACAGCCAGGTTTACACAGAGAAAATATGTCTCAAAAACCCAATAAACAAATAAACAAATACTGCTTGTAGCATAAGCTGTATACTGTTTTTGTTTTTGGTGTTTTTTTTTTTTATTTGGTGTGTGGGGGTGTGTGTGGGAGGGGTGTGATATTTGCATTAGTCATGATAATTTGGAAAGAATGTTTTATCTGAAGGAAGAGAACGGATACCACCAAAATCAGGCTTTGGTTGCCATTTTACTTCTTTGATCAAAAGGTAGAAATAAGCTCATACAAAATAAGTACTAGCTGCTTTTGTAAATCACTGGGTTCCATTCCTGGCACTTACATGGTGGTTCACAATCATCTATAATTCTATTTCCAAGGAGTCTAATCTTCTATTCTGGTCTCTGAGGACCAGGCCTACATGTGGTGCACATATATATGTGTAAGCAAAATAATCATATGCATAAAATAAAATAAGTCTTTGAAATAAGTAGAAATGGAACAATGATTAAATTTGTAGGGCTATGCAAGATGGCTTAGTGGGTAAAGATGCTTGCCTCCAATCCTGACAATATGAATTTGACCCCTGGGACTCAAATGATGGAGAGAGCCAACTCCCAAAAGTTGTCCTCTGATCTTTATACCTGGACCGTGGAATATGCCTCCTCCTACACAAATTAAAATAATTCTAATAAGATATAATGAGACCTGTCTTGAAGTGTAACTCCTTACTGGTTTCTTGCTGTTCTATGGTATTGGAAACATTAGGCAGCTGAGCAACGGCTTATTTATTTATAGTATCTGTCGAGTAGTTTTATCTGCAGCATCAGATTGTTAGGATGAAATGAGTATTGCTTGCACAGTGACTGCCATGTTTTTGTAACATAGTAAGTACTAAATAAATGTTATCTGATGTTGCTCATTTGCAAAGTGCTTGTGTTACACGCTTGCCTACCTAATAAAGGACATGTTTTAGAAAACATACAAAAATGTTATCTGGGCTGAGAAATGTAGTTTGTGCTGGGTATTCTTTACCTTTTTTTTTTTTTTTTAAATTTTTGAGACATAGTTTCTCTGTAGCTTTTGGTGCCTGTCCTAGAACTAGCTCTTGTAGACCAGGCTGGCCTCGAACTCACAGAGATACGCCTGCCTCTGCCTCCCAAGTGCTGGGATTAAAGGCGTGTGCCACCACTGCCTGGCATGGGTATTCTTTACTTTTTAAGGTATAGAAATTGGTTTAGTACAAATTGTTGGCCAAAATTGGACAACTCATAATTTTTTCCAGTTGTTGTTCATGTGTATGAAGGTGTCAGATTCCCTGGAACTGGAGTTATAGACAGTTGTGAGCTGCCATGTGGATGCTGGGAATTGAACCCGAGTCCTCTGGAAGAACAGCTAATGCTCTTAATTGCTGAGCCATCTCTCCTGCCTTTCAAATATATTTTGAGAATTTATTTATGTGTGTATGTGGAGGTCAGAGGACAACCTTAACTGCCATTCCTCAGGTGCTCTCCATCCAACCTTCCCCTTCTTTGAGACTGGCTAGACAGTCTCTAGCCTGAACTTTGCCAAGTAGACTAGACTGACAGGCTAGTGTGCTCATAGAATTCCTCAGCTCTGAGATTAACACTGCACATTTATTTCCTTAGGTTTAGGGAATCGAATTCAAATCCTGATGCTTGTCAGGAAATCATGTTATATCAAATTAGCTATCTCTTCAGGCCCCTAATGTGTATTGTAAAACAGTAAGAATAACAAAATAAACCATAAATTTGAAACTGCATATGATACCATGTACCTGTGCTTCCTCCAACTCAGGCTGGTAAGTCAGGAAGATGGATTATTTGAATTTAGGAAACCATCTTGGGCAACCTAAAGAGATCCCATATCAAAAACTTAGGACTTGAATGGCAAATATGTGTGTATCAGGACTTGGTTTTTATAAAGGTTTGAAACATTAAAATTAAGTAAAGGACCAGGAAGTGGGGATATAACCCCGTAATGAAAGTATAGGCGTTATCATATACAATAGGATACCTGGTACCAGTCAGTAAAACAGGATAAAATGAAATTGATGAACCAGTTTGTCACATATTTGAACCCTCTTATAAAATTTCATTATGTGAATTTTAGAAATACTTACAAACATTTAATTCAATAGGGCTCGTCGGAAAAAGGGTTCTGCCAGAAGGTTTGGTCTACAAAAACTTTGGGAGTGGTGCTTAGGACTTGTTCAGATGAGTTCCTTACCATGGAGAGTGGTGATTGGTCGCCTCGGTAGGATTGGACATGGAGAATTGAAAGGTAAATTGTTTTTATCTAGTTTTGTTGTTTTTTTTTTTTAAAAAAAAAACCTTTGTTTTATGGTGATGTATATTTGGTCCAGAACATATTATGTAATACATTAAATAAAATGCTAAAGTTCTCAGTAGTTAAGAGCTCTTCCAGTAGACCCAAGTTGGATTCTCAGCACTCAACCTGGTGGCTCACAATATCTGTACTTCAGGGGTCTGATGCCCTTTTTTAGTGTAGTGTAGAGGCAAAACTCACACATGAAATAAAAACATCTTTTAAAATGCTAAAAGTTATCAGCAAAACATTGCTTTTAAGGAGCAGCATATGGGGGTTGGAGAGATGGCTCAGTGGTTAAGGGCATTGCCTGCTCTTCCAAAGGTCCTGAGTTCAATTCCCAGCAACCACATGGTGGCTCACAACCATCTGTAATGAGGTCTGGTACCCTCTTCTGACCTGAAGGATACACACAGACAGAATATTGTATACATAATAAATAAATATTAAAGAAAGGAGCATATATATGTAATGACTTGTGTGTGATACTTGCTGGAGGTAAAAGGATAAAGAATGTCAGGAACCACTGTAAGAGTTTTAGATTTGATAATTTCTTTATTAGAAATACGCTAATTTAAATGTTGCTATGCATTTCTTTCATTGTAATCTTGGGTAAATAGTATAACAGAGCACTTGGCTTCTAGCACTGTTTCCTTTTGCCCCTGTTGATACCCGCAGATTGGAGTTGTTTGCTGAGTCGTCGAAACTTGCAGTCTCTTAGCAAAAGGCTCAAAGACATGTGTAGGATGTGCGGCATATCTGCTGCAGATTCTCCGAGCATCCTTAGTGCTTGTTTGGTTGCAATGGAACCCCAAGGTTCTTTTGTTATCATGCCAGGTTAGTTCACTTCAGTATATGCCAGATTTCAGTATTCATTGTTCTTTTTAAGTTTTTAAGTGTTACATAAAATTCTTCACTTACGAGAAAAGGAAAAATGCATCTCTCTTCAGATTCTGTGTCAACTGGTTCTGTTTTTGGAAGAAGCACCACTCTAAATATGCAGACGCCTCAGCTAAATACCCCACAAGATACATCATGTACTCATATACTTGTGTTTCCCACTTCTGCTTCTGTGCAAGTAGCTTCAGCTACTTACACCACTGAAAATTTGGATTTAGCTTTCAATCCCAACAATGGTAAGTTAATGGAACCTTAGAAATTCTATTTTATTTGTTTTGAAATCATGATCTTGCTATGTATTCCTGTCTGGCCTGCTGCTTGCTATTTAGCCCAGGTTTGGTCTTAAGCTCTCAGCAATCCCCCGATTCAATTTGAAAGTGCTGGACTTATAGGCTTGTACGACTCTGGCTATTTTATTGTTGTTATTTTCATATTTGTGAGACAAGGTTGCTGTGTTCCCATGCTCTAGCCACCCTCCTGTTTCAGTCTCCCAAGTAGCTGGAACTACAGGCACACATCATTATGCCTGGACTCCGAGTATTTTTTTTTTTTAAAGTATTGACAGTTTAAGTAGGCTGAATAGCGTGCCCTTACATTTACCTTAGTAAGAAAAAAGAGTTGTTAAGACTATTGAGATGGAAAGTTTTATTGTAAACTATGCAGATGGGACTCAAAAAGCAATAAAACATATCTTATAACAAAGTAACAAACAGAAAGCTTTATATATATACACAAGAGGAAAAACTATTTGATGGAAGAAAAGGATCAAAATTCAGAGAGAAGGTTGCAACCCAATGCATATAGTTCAAGTCTGCGGAAAAGACAAGGAAACAGATCACTAAGAATTTTGACTCCCAAACATAAATGGAAAAGTTGTTTTGTTTTATTCTAATAAGTGCATGGTAATTTGTTGAAGTGACTCCAGGAAATGACCTCACCATTTTATATTATTGTATCAGAATTGATTATTGATATGAACTCTGTAAATTTATTTTGAGGGGCTATCATTGATCATAAAATTTTTTTGTATATTTATGCTGTTACTTCGAGCTACTTGTCCATAAACTTTACCACTCATTATATATATACATATAATACATATATACACATACACACACATACATACACACACACACACACATACACACACATATATTCTTCTCCTCATATACCCATACCCACAGTGTTTTCCCTCCTCCTTTCCCTTCCTTCCTCAAAACAATATTGGAGATTAACTTGGAGCTTTCTGCATGTTAGACAAGCTGTTTCTACACTGAGCCTTATTCATAGTTCTTTATATGTCAGTTTGCAGAAACAATGTTTTGTATAAACTGCTAGAATAGGGATGGAACTTGGCAAACCTTTTAGGTTGTGTTTAATAGAAGAGACAAATATTTAGTGCTTATTGTTACTCTAAATTACTTTTGAAAATGGTAGATCTTCCGAACTACACGTACTGTTTTGTTTTTATTTTTATTTTTAGAGACAGGGTTTTTTTTTTTTGTTTGTTTTTTTTTTTTGTATCCCTGGCTGTCCTGTTACTCACTCAGAAGACTAGGCTGGCCTCAAATTCGCCGAGATCCACCAGCCTCTGCTTTCCAAATGCTGGAATTTATGGTGTACGCTACCACCGCCCGCAATACACATACAGCTTATTTGCTCTATGTTTTTTTTTCCTTGAGATAGGGTTTCTTCTTGTAGTCCTGACTGCCCAAAAGGGCGACTAGCCCCAAACTCACAGAGATTCGCCTGCCTCTGCCTCCTGAGTGGTGGGATTAAAGGCATGTACCACCTCTGCCTGGCATATTTTATCACTTTATTGTTTTATTATGTAACAACTTGAATATTTTACTTAGTAATGAATAGTACCATTTAAAACACATTCATATTTCTTGTTGTTATGTTGATTTTGTTACCCGTTGTTTCTATAACATTATTATATTAGTGTCTTAAAAGAACATGAGTTTGTTATAAAGCGCAATCATTCTCCATGGGTTAATATCAAGGTGTCTTAAGGTGGATTCCTTCTAGAGTCTTAGGTAAATCTGTTTCCTTGCCTTTGCCAGCTTCTAGTGGATAGTTTGTGTGAAGATTACAAAGCCTATGCTCTTTAGCTTCTACCCTTTCTCTCCATTTTGAATTGAGAGTAGTAGTATCAGCAGTAGTACCTTCACTGCCTCCCACCCTACTCTCTCCTTCCTATCAGTGGTATAGTGCTTGCCTGTTATTTGTGTGCCCCATGGTTCAATCCGTGGCACCACATTTAAGAAAAAAGAAAAGACCCCTGTAATCACAGGGACCATTAGATTAATCTCTTCATAGGTCTTTTTAAATTGATCAATACTGCAAAATCCTTTATATGACTGTTAACACAATATGTGGCACACAATTAATTGATGCTTAGTAAATGTTGGTTATATTAATCCATTTTACTTTAAGATTTTTTTGTTTTGTTTTGTTTTGAGACAGGGTCTTATTATGTAGCACTGGCTAGGCTGGAGCTCATAGAAATCCTCTTGCCACTGCCTCTATGTGTTGAGATTAAAGGTGTGCATCAACATGCCCCAGTTGTTATTTTGAGACAGGTTCTCACTGCTTGTATAGCCTAGGCTGGCTGTCGAAGCCATAGCAGTCCTTATCACTCAGCCTTCTAAGTGGTGGGATTATAGGCATGTGCCATCATGCCTTGCCAGTCCCGTTTTGGTTAAAATTTGTTTTAATATTTTACTGTGAATAATCATGGTATACAGAAAATAAAATATTAATTTCTTTTCTCTGTACAGATGGAGCAGATGCAATGGGTATCTTTGATTTATTAGACACAGGAGATGATCTTGATCCTGATATCATTAATATCCTTCCTGCATCTCCAACTACATCTCCTGTACATTCTCCAGGTTCTCATTACCCCCATGGAGGTGATGCTGGCAAGGTAATTATGCAAAAAAATGCCATTCATCCATCTATAATTATATGAACTAGAACACCATTTTTCCCTTTGAAATTAGCAAAGAGATGAGATCAACTGAGCTCATGCACTTTTGTGCCATTAATACTTTTTTTCTGGGGAGGGCAATGGTTTCCCTACTTCTGCCTCAAATGCATATGCTGCTCATGGCCTCTTTTGTTTCTTTTTGGGGGTTGAGCCTCCACTGTGTAGGCATCATTCCAATATGTCTGTTTCTCTTTTTTCCCCCTAACATTAAAAGTAACAGTAATCCTTTGATCAAAATACATTATAGGAAATTCTCAAAGAAATAATAAAAAGGGGGTGCAATTTCTGGTGCTTAAAGTACTGATACAATTAATTTCCTTTTGTCTGTTTTCTTAAATGCTGAGAAATTTGTTGACCAATCCAAACGGAATGAACAATAGTCTATATTGCTATTATGCCTTCCAAAACACTATTGAAATTAATGACATTTTATAGATGATGCTAGCGGAGCAAAGCAAGTTGAATTTGTCCTTTGCATTGGGTTGAGGAATTAGTTGAACTATTAGGAAATAGCAGTTACAGTGAGTGATTTGTGTTTTGTACTCACTTTGACCTTAGACATACTTACTTTGTTTTGCTGTTTCATAATACACTGTTTTTATGGTATTACTAATTTAACTATTGGACCTAAATTTGACCTCACACATGAACTGCTATGGACTCACATCCTCAATCCTCAAATTTTGAGATGGTTGTTCAGGTTAGCCTTAAATTTACTTTGTAGCCCAAGTCTTGAACTTAAACTTTGGTCCTCCTGCTTCAGCCTCTGAGCAGTAGAGATTATTGGCCTATCACCATTTAAGTTTCAGTGTTTTATGTGGTTTGTTGCAATAAGTATATTGTTCTAAGTCGTTTTGTATTTATGTTCGTTATCTGAATGAACTAATAGTCTTGTCTTTTTAAGGGTCAGGGTACTGATCGGCTACTTTCAACAGAATCTCATGATGAAGTAACTAATATTCTTCAGCAACCATTGGCCCTTGGATACTTTGTATCAACTGCCAAAGCGGGTCCACTACCTGACTGGTTCTGGTCAGCATGTCCTCAAGCACAATATCAATGTCCCCTTTTTCTTAAGGTATTACTATTTCTGTGGCAATTCCTAACTAATCCTTATTGATAGTTTTAGTCCTTGAGAACTATTGAAGTAACATTTTAAAGTTTTATAGCTCATCTGAATTCCAAGTTCATAAATACATTGTTGTATGTATTTCTTTAGATGACCTCATAAAAAGAATTATCTAATAGGAAACAAATTATAAAATTTTATACTAAGTTTAAATATTATTCTTAAGTCAGACTTCTGTAACTTTTGGTTTGAAGTTATATTTTCAGTTGCAGTGTAGAAGTTTAGAGCTGAAAAACATTACAGTGTCTTTTTCTAGTCTTATTCTCCAACTGAACATATTTTAATTCGGAAAACTCACTTATCTAAAGTCATACATTTGTAGTAGGCATCTAGAGTAAAACTTGGATCTTTTAATGATAATTATGTTATTTGAATAGGATGATACTGCACTTCTATTACATTTCATTATTTTGAGGATTAAAAAATTTAGCAATCTTTGTTATACTTTACCTATTCTATTATAGGTATTTTAAATTATAAATTATAATTTACCTATTCAAAAAAAGTTTTCCTTGTATAAATTACTATTGAGTAGAATGGGTGTGATAACACATGCCTTTAATCTCAGCATTCAGTAGCCAGAGGCAGGAGGATGTCCTTAAGCACAAGGCTGGTATACCAGCCAGGGCTATATAGTGAGTTCCCTGTCCCAAAAACGTGAGCATTGTGGTGGACATTGTGACTTATAATCTTATGACTTGGGAGACAGAGGCAAGAGGATTCCCTAGGAATTGGAGGTCAGCCTGGTTTATACTCGCTCCAGGTGAGCCAGTGGTACAAAATGTAAATGAAAAACTGGTGAGGAGTTTTTAAGAGGTGATTCTCTCAGACCTATTGATACTTACTTTTTCAGTGTCCATCTTATGTGTTATAAGATGGTAAAGGAAAATGAGATACGAAAGCTCTCTGTGGTTGATTGTTACCGTTGCTATTACTGCTCCAAAATAGTAAATGAAGATCTGCCTCACACAATGTAAAAGTCACTGTGGGCTCTTCACATTTCAGGTCAGATTGTATGCTTCCATTTCTTGAGATAATATTTTAGTAGTTGCTGAGCATAGAAATTTCTTGGATCGTTTATGCCAGCCAAATCTTGTTACCCTAGACCTATATCTCATTGTGTCAAAGCCATTTGAGATTAAACAATGGATTCATGTAGCGTATTCATAAAGATTACAATAACTGAATCTGTAGCTCCCCTTCCCCTGCCCAGACAGTGAATGCCAGGCAAGTATTCTGACCGATCCTTGCCCTTTAATTGACTATTAATAAAATGTTAGTTTATTCTGTGACTTTTATTCCTCTTCCAGATGTTTATTGCTCTATCCTGTCTCATTTCATGAACATCTTCCAGGGGGTTTTCTGAGGTATATTAGTGTTATGAGCCTCCTTGGTTCTTTGGGAAGTGCTGCACTTGCTGCCTCCTCCCACATGTAGTCACAGAGCCCGTGTGCACACTAAAGTTTTCAAAATAGCAGTAAATGACCCTGCTTATTTCCAAATTTAGTATGATACCTATTTGTAGTTCATGATCTAAGAGAGATTTAGGGCACACTTTTGTTTAGTAAACACTTTTTATGAAAAGTCCAAGGGACTATCCAGATTCTTTTCTACTCAATATTTATTTGCAGAGAGGATAGTGTAAAGTGAGCATTCACCCTCAGATACAGTGTAACAAGATTAGGACTTCTGGTTCTGAATCACAGGTAAGGCATAACTTAAACATAATTTCATTATGTTTTTCATATATCCCATTTTAATTCTGTACTATAATCAATGAAACCACTTGATATATTTCTCTGTGCTTGAGAAATCAGTGGGTTCTGTAGATGCTTAAAAGTTGTTTTATCACAAGAATTTCGTCAGCATCCATTTACTCTGTAGTGATCTGCCGAGTGAGACTTCATAAATAATTCATAAATCAAGAATTTATAGACAATTCAAACATACATATTTTGATTGCATTCCCGAATATACTGTATATGAGCTTGTATACATGTATGCTGTTGTGATGGAGAACATGGATCAATATAAAGAAAGACCTTCATAGCATGAAGAAAGCTTGTGAAGGATTGCAGTGAACACCACCACTTTGTCATAGTGTTAATACTGCATTCGATAGACAGACTAGATGACTGATTTCACTATATGAATGTGAAGAATAGCACATTCCTTCTGCCCACTACTCACTGCTATACCTAAATGTGTGTGCAATTGTTAGAAGCCTCTACTAAGAAATGCATTGGGCAAGCAAGTGTGTGTACATTGTTTTCATTGTAAAGTGTTCATCCAGTGAAAGCTTTGTTAAAATCACAACTTCCTAAGTAAAATATTGTGCAGGGTTACTCTCTTGGCTTCTTTTTAGTGCTTAGTATCCAAGTATAGCTGCATTGTTTAAAGTCTGTGAAATTAGAAGATATCTGGAAAGCTCTCTCTCTCTCTCTCTCTCTCTCTCTCTCTCTCTCTCTCTCACTCTCACTCTCTCACATCTGTCTTTAAGGATTGCTACATGGTACTAAAAGAAGTTAAAGCAAAAATTGTAGAGAGACCCAATATAAGTTTTGCACCTTAAAAGTTTCCATCAAAACCATGAATTTTCATAGAAGCTCTTACTGCTAACATTGTCATAAAATCAGTTTCATCAAGAACAATACAGTGGGAAAGCACATTGAAACTAAATAACTGATTTCCCACACGACTGACTGATTGATTACCTTACCTTTTTAGGCCTCTTTGCACCTCCACGTGCCTTCAGTGCAATCTGACGAACTGCTTCACAGTAAACACTCCCACCCACTTGACTCAAATCAGACTTCAGATGTCCTCAGGTACAGCTCTTGGAACATTGCCTGCTCTCTGTTTTAGTTTGGGTAAAATAAGAATGTTTATTATTAAATATCTTTATTCTATTGGGTAAAAGTTTGCAGCTTTTTCGTTTTGAATCCCAGGATGAATTTTCTTTTAGATGGTTTTGTGTTTGGGACTACCTCTGAGCTTAACCTCATTGAATTATTACTTCTTAAAAATTATTTTATTCTTTTTATTTTGGGTAGTTTGCCTGCTTGCATGTCTGTACACCTTATACATTCAGTGCCAGTAGAGGCCAGAAGAGGGCATCAAATTCCCAGGAACTGGAGTTACAGACCTGTTAGCAGCCATGTGGGTTCTAGGAATTGAACTATGGTCCTCTGAAAAAGCAATTAAATGCTCTTAAGCACTGATCCCTGCTGCATTACTCTTAAGTTGGGGCTGGTAAGCCCCAAACCTTATTAAATTACTGGGAATGAGTGCTTTGTTTGTTTGTTTGTTTGTTAATTTGCGTTGGTATTTTGCCATGGGTGTTGGTCCCCTGGAACTGGAGTTACAGACGGTTCTGAACTGCCATGTGGGTGTTGGAAATTGAACCCGAGTCCTCTGGAAGAATAGCAAGTCCTCTTAACTGCTGGGCTATCTGTCTAGCTCTCAGAATAAGTAATTTTTTAATATGAATAAATTTCCCCCCTTAATTTTTGAAAAAGGGTTTTATGTATCCCAGGTTAGTTTTCAAACTTAGTATGTGATGAAGTTAGTTATGTCATTCCTTACTATTTTACTTTTATCGTTTTTTATTTTTTTATTTTATTTTTTTGAGACAAGGGTTTCTCTATGTAGCTTTGAAGCCTGTCCTAGAACTCTCTCTGTAGACCAGACTGGCCTCAAACTCACAGAGATCTACCTGCCTCTGCCTCTGTCTCTGCCTACTGAGTACTGGGATTAACGGCATGTGTTTTTTGAGACAGGGTTTCACTGTGTTGTTTTGGGCTCCCTGGAACCAGGCTGTTATTGAATTTACAGAACTTCACCTGCTTCTCCCACTGCACTGCACTCAGCTTATTGCTTTTCCCCCTCCTTTTTGAGACGTTTCTGATTGGCCTGGAGCTCATAGAGATAGGCTGGCCTTGGACAGAGATTCATCAGTCTTGTGTCTTGGGTGCCAGAATTAAAGGCATGTGCTGCTAAATCAAATTTTACTATTCCTTTTTAAAAGATGACTCTATTTGGTGATTCATACCTATAATATCAGGATTTAGGAGGATTAGAAAAGAGAATTATTACAAGTCTGAGACTAGTCCATTTTAAAAAACAAACAAACAAAAAACTGCACAAGAAATGGAACAAAACAACAAACTTAGCCAGGTGTGATGCCACTCAGGAAGCCAGAACAAAAGGCTTGCCATGAGTTTGAGGCCAACGTGGGTCACAGTGTGAAATTCTTAGCAAAGAAAGAGAGTTTCTGTGGTTGTGGTACTGATGTAGTCACAGTACTTATGTGGCAGAGGCAGGAGGACCATGAGTTTTAATGCTAGCTTTGGCCTTATGAGTTAGAAGCAAGAATGGTGTGCATAGCAATATCTTGTCATATGTATGCACCCACCAGCACTTTGAATCATAAGAGTGTTGCCAACGTCTTTGTTGAAATAGATGGATTTACAGTTTATTTGCTTTTCAGGTTTGTTTTGGAACAGTACAATGCACTCTCATGGCTAACCTGTGACCCTGCAATCCAGGACAGACGCTCGTGTCTCCCAATTCATTTTGTGGTGCTGAATCAGTTATATAACTTTATCATGAATATGCTGTGATCTTCGTTTGATGGAATTGCGCAAGGAAAGAACAGGAAGAAAGGATATTTTGCTGCAGGATTAAGTTACAGTTCTCAGTGGAAGTCATTTGTGATGGGGTCTAATTCTTATTACTTCAACAAATATTGTTTTGACTTTGGGGGCGGGGCTATAACCCTATTTTTCATTGACTATACTGAGCTCTTTAGGGTGATGACTGATTATTCAAAACGTATTATAACATTTTCGTAGCAAAATTTAACCTTTTTTTTTTCCAGTCACAGTATTTGTGAAAAGTAATGAGCCATAGTACCCATTCATGTTAAAGAATATTAAAAGCATGGAGAGGAAACATGAGGAACAATGAATTTCAACATATGGCTTTAGAACATCAAGATGTTCTTGTATTGGATATAGTATCTAGTATTCAAAAATGCCTGCATCTCTTATTTATTGTAAGTTTTTAAATGTATAAATTGTCTTATATTTCTTAACCTCTTTTATAAAAATTTTCCTAGAAGGTTTATACTGCCTTCTTGCTTTAAAGCAATTGGTCTAAAATATATGTAATCGTCTTAATTAAAAAGTTGCAGTAGGGTTGCTTTTAGAGTATTATTTTTTTGTAAGGGGGTGGGTCGGACAGTAAATTTGTATTGTCTCAATGTACAGTTTAACAGGGATAGAGGGATAATGTCCATACCATTGTGTGTGGAAGATTTACAGCTAAGCTGTAGTTGCAGAGTACATGTACAGTAATGAAGTTCACTGTGTTTATAAATTGAAAAGGTACCGGTCTTACAGCATTTTATATATCACACATTTGCAGAATAACATGATGGCAATACACATATGTGATATTGTTAGGTGGATTAACTTAGGATAAAATGAGAAATCTTCAGTTATATTTTGTACTATGGTTTAGGGCTATGACTAATAT
This sequence comes from Myodes glareolus, assembly GCF_982192425.1. NCBI lineage: Eukaryota > Metazoa > Chordata > Mammalia > Rodentia > Cricetidae > Myodes > Myodes glareolus. The sequence goes on from NC_142034.1 coordinate 36,385,119, forward strand.
TTCAGGCCATTTCCAGTGAAAGAAACTTAGTTTTACAAAAAAGAAAAAAAATTTGCTACTGAATGCTTAAACTAATTTTGGTGTTTAATGTTACATGCTTAAATTTTTTTCAGTTTTCACAGTGGCACATTTAGGCATGGGGATATTACTAATTATGAAATTTTTCTTCAGGATCTGTTATAAGGTTGAAATTTAGCCCAGCTCTAGGCATTTTACAAATTATTTTAAGGGCAGTCACTCTTGATTGTTTTACTTTTTTTTTTTTTAAATTAAAGATTGGGAATGTGTATGAGAGTATGCATATGTATGGGTGTGAAAGTGTGAGTGTGTGTGCAATCAAACTGTGGTGTAAATAGATCCTCAGTGAATTCTGGTATTCAGACTCTGTTCCACTAGTGAAAGAACCATTTTCTAAACTGTTTCCCTTTGACTTTTTTATTTATTGAATTTTCTTGGTTTGGAGATGGGAGTCCCAAACACCAGAGTCTGTACTTTTCTATGACACAGCTCAAATTATGGTAGGGCATATGCCAAGGAGGTTCTCACCTCCCTAAAGAAGGGACTTGAATTTTAGGGACTTTAATTCACCCCTTCCTTCAATACAGCGTTCCCCCTTCTTGTTTGCACATGCCAAGATAACTGCTTTTACGCAGGCTTTACCCCTGAAATAATCCTTCTACAGTGCTGCTCACAAGAGCCCAGTTAGTCTCCTGCCTGCATCACTGACTTGAATTCACAGTCGCCAAGTCTACCTATCTTTCTTGGAAGCAGTCTTTCAAAATTCCTACTTGTATATTCATTAATTATCAACAAGGACAAAATCAGTTGTATTTACAAAACTCAATAATTCAGTATGTTTTTTTAAAAACTGAAACCTGTTTTGTAAATAGTATACATTTAATATTATTTAGTATAAAAACATTTTCTTACAGTGTATTTTCTTTAAATTGGGTAAATGAAAACATTAGCAACTCTTGTTTTTCTATAAAGAAACACAATTAGTAACAAGTTTTCAAATTATTCCTTCAACCTTAATAGAGCGATCCAAATGTTGAGCATATTTTGATACTAAATTTAAAGATCACGTCTGTTTTTAAATTATGCTAACACCACCACGGATTGTGTTGACATATTTTGTTCTGTATTTTCTTGGTGGGAAGAACTTGATTTGAGATAAAAGATGCTTATTTGGAATTTCTATTTACAAACTATCCTTGTTATTTTCTTAGCTCAATAATGATTCAAGAAAATAGAAGACTATAATCCCAATTTAAAATTACTAACCTAATAACCACACCTCAGTTTAAAAATAGATTTGACAAGAGTATTCCCTAGCAGTTTCTTTCATGTAGCCATAAGCAGGAATCCCGCACACAACTCTTCTTACCTGGCAATCAGGAACTAATCCCAGATATACAGAATTTATTCATAAGTTTTTTTTTCTTCCCCTTCACACATCAGTTCTTGCTCAAATAGGAAGTTACTAAATAGCCATTAGAAGAAGAAATGAAGCCTTTTGTGCAAGATGATAGATTTAACTTACTAATGTACTGTCACAGACAAGCATGGGTAATCGTTTTGAGTAGGTAAGCAAAATTGTTACACTTTCTCCCAGTGAGTTCCCAAACCTTGATTTCCTCATTTTAATGCTAATGCCTGTTTTGTGTGCAGTTATTCATTATGAAACAGGTGAAGTTCTGTATGTTAGCATTTTAAAAGATTAGTTATATAATGTCTGCTTCCAGCCAGTCTGAAACATCTAGCCATACCTTTCTTATGCAAGCCATTCAGTTATCAGGACTGTGAATTAACACTGTATGAATACATTTCTGTACACCTTATTGTTTGGCCGGAAGGCCACCAAGTGTACTTATATGTAATCCTTAAATTTTAAAATAGCTTGTAATTTTTAAATATTTCTAAACTTTTCTTAAACCACTAAAATTAAGCTCTTACTACTTAGCCAACTATCCTCAGCTGTATTCGTCCTCAATTGTCAGTATGGCACAGATTACTGTATTCAAATATTCTCTTTCGTCTTCATTTTTACCTTCTGAGGTAATTTTTTTTAACTTAATGTGTTACTACAAAGATTTGCAGATCTTTAATCAAGCACTATGTTATTACTGTAATATCAAAATATTATGTCGCATTATTTCAAATGTTCAGATTGAATAGGTTAAAAGAAAGTCTTTAAATGCTTTTGCATCATAGAATCTGCTCCTACCCACTGTGGCATTGCATATTAGTCTGTTGAGACATTCAGTGTTGCTTGACTGACATTTGGTCTGGGTTTCCGCTTAATATTTTAGTTTAATTAAAATTAAGAAAAAAAAATGTGTTTAACAAACATTTTAATTTTATCCCATTGTCACCAAATCAGCGGAAAAATCTTATCTTTTGGTATTTCTTAGTGTATTAATGGGCCCAGAACTGTGGTTTAAATTTTTATATATGTATTCACGCATATTCTCTCTCTCTCTCTCTCTCTCTCTCTCTCTCTCTCTCTCTCTCTCTCTCTCTCTCTCTTTTGTGGAGTATAAATTTAAAAACTGGATTTGGGACCTAACATACTCCTCAGGTTGAGATATTCTTGAAGTTTTAAAATAGCTTTAGTTTTTAAAGTAAACTGGATTTGTGGACCTTAAAGTTACTGAGTTTAAACTACAAATTGTAACATCATTACTGGACATGTCAGCATCAACCCTCTCAGAATAGCTTGGTCACTTTATGAAGGGGCGTTTTTAAGTTGTTTAGCAGTGACATTTAATATGGTCCAATTGCTTTTCTTTTTAACGTGACAAAAAATTTTAAAGAAGAATAAGGAACAAACACTATTGCTGCCGAATGCCATAACACTGAGTTGTACAAATTGTGATTGAGGAAATGAAAAAGTTTATACTTTTTAAAAAAAAAACAAAACTTCAAATGGAATAAATTATTCATGAAGCCTTCATTGTGGTGTCTCATTGTGTTGAAAATATTTTCATCCTAAAATTTTTCCATCATTAGGAGATTATTTTTGAATTACGTATCAAGAGTAGGAGTTCACCTAGACATTGAGTAGGCTGTTTTGGGAGGGTGGGTTTGAGGCAGAGTAATGCTGTTTAAACCAGGCTGGTCTTGAACTCACAGAGACTTCCTTGCCTGTGCATTTCCAAATGCTGGGATTAAAGGAGTAATTTTTTTTGTTTGTTTGTTTTCTCTTTAGCTTTGGAGCCTGTCCTGGAACTAGCTGTTGTAGACCAGGCTGGCCTTGAACTCATTGAGATCTGCCTCCCAAGTGTTGGGATAAAAGGTGTGCGCCGCCACCACCCAGCTCAGGAGTAATTTTTTTAAGAGAATGTTAATTCTTCAAATGTCCAGTGTTTATGAAAAATGTGTGCGTGTACACACAGAAGCTCCTTTTTTTTTTTTTTGCTGATTTTGGTGCTAACTATTTAACAAAAGAGTTATTTGAAATTGTAATACAATACGTTATCCTGTGTGTATGCCTAAGAGTGATCACATTAGTGTGTGTAAGAGTGATCACAGTGTGTGTGTGTGTGTGTGCACCTAAGAGTGATCATATTAACATTTTTGAAACATGAGGAAAAACATTAAGATATGAATAATGTATCAAGAGTATCTGTGCCTGAGTCCTATAAGCAGTTGTATAAAATGCTTTGTTCAGAGTTAAGCTAAAGATAAACCTCAGTTATTGTGGTCACTTGAAAGGTTTCTGCCAACAATTTCAAAAGCTTCTATAGATGAAGGCTTATGGCATTGAAACTTTGTACCTCAAATATTCTGTCTTATAGTTTTCCTCCGAAGCATTTTTTTTCATTATTTTGTATGTTTGTTTGTTTGTTTTTTTCGATACAAGATTTTTCTGTGTAGCATTCCTGGCTGTCCTGGAACTCACTCTGTAGACCAGGCTGGCCTCAAACTCACCTTGAGGTCCACCTGCCTCTGACTCCCCAGTGCTGGGATTAAAGGCGTGTGCCACCACCACCTGGCCTTCTGAAAATTAAGCACTCTTTTAAGTAAAGGATATTTATTGTTTCGATAGCTGCACACATCTTTTCTGTTGTTTTCTATTGTTCAAAACCAGTGTTTGGGGACTGTAAATAATACCTCATTGGTAGAGCACTTGGCCAATGTATGCAAGACCCTGTGCTTAATCCACAGCAAGGCAAACAGTGCCTCAGCATAACTATTGGGCAGTTTGCTTCTTTGCTTCTTTTCTTTCTTTTTTTTTGTGTGTTTTTTTGTTTGTTTGTTTGGTTGGTTTTTTTTTTCTTTTTTTTTTTTTTTTTTTCCGAGACAGGGTTTCTCTGTAGCTTTGGAGCCTGTCCTGGAACTAGCTCTTGTAGACCAGACTGGCCTCGAACTCAACGGAGATCCGCCTGCCTCTGCCTCCCAAGTGCTGGGATTAAAGGCGTGTGCCACCATCACCCGGCTTTCTTTCTTTTACTGTATGCATAAGGTATTGATACTTATAAGTAATCCTAGTTGTTTAGTGATACCTCTGTTGATCATCCCTAGCAAAGAGTTCTATATTGGACCTGTGTAATTCATGATTCTGTTATAAGCCAAGAGTGAAATTGAAGAATGGTAGTTGGTTTCTTTCCTGAAAATTTTCTTTCGAAAAATTTTCTGTCAGAGCTCTCCATGTGAGTTCCTTTGAAGGAATGAGGATCGAAGTGTGGGGGAGGATGGTGAACATTTTCAAGGAGCAGATAATTTACTTGTGGAAGTTGTCTAGACTCTTGGTATCAGTAACACACTGTAACACGTAGTAACACACATAGACCAAATATTCACAAATGTATTTGTTAGATTGGTGAGGTAAACTGAAATACATTTTCTATTTGGAGTATTAATGCATTCATTCACTGCTAGAGTAAATGTTGCGAGATTCTGGCAGCTTTTTCCATTTAGTATTTTATTTCTCTTTGTTTCAGATTTTTATTTTTGATCTCATGTAGCCCAAGCTAGCCTTTAACTGTTATGTATCCAAGGGTCATCCTGAATTTCTGACCTTCCTGCCTCCCTCCAAAATACTGAGACTACAGATACAAGTTAACAAACCAGGCTTACCAAGGGCAATGGTGGCACATACTTTTAATCCCAGTACTCAGGAGGCAGAGTCATCCTGGTCTACAGAGTGAGTTTCAGGACAGCAAGGTCTATAGAGAAACTCTGTTGGGAAAATCAAGAAACAAACAAACCAAAAGATTCCAAAAGGTTTGGTTTGTTTTTTTAAGACAAAGTTTCTTTGTGTAGCCTTGGCTGTCCTAGAATTTACTCTGTAAACCAGGCTGGCCTCAAACTCACAGAGATCAGATTGCCTCTGCTTCCCAAGTGCTGGGATTAAAGGCGTGTGCTGCCACCACCTGCCTTGTTTTTAACTACGTAAGAAAAAAATTTTTTTGACTCATGATGAAAGCTTTTTTTATTTTGTAAAGATTTATTTATTATATATACAGTGTTCTGCTTGCATGTGTGCCTGCACACCAGAAGGAGGAACCAAATTTTATTATAGACGAGCCGTCTCTTCAGCCCCGAAAGTAGTAGTAGTAGTTGTTGTTCTTATTGTTGTCCTTATTAAGATTATCTCAACTGTGTGTGTTACTGGGGCACTATTCTATTACTCTTATAGTGTTCAGTATGTTCCTGTGTATAATGTAGGATGGTGCCAATCCTGGACCAAAGATTAAAGAACTCTTGCCTTTAGGTGTTAAACAAATTTGGTATGAGAAAAAAAGGAAATGGATTTGTTGTTGGTATGGGTGTGTTCAAGTTAATACATGTGTGTGGAGTCCATAGTACTCCCTTGCTTGTTTCTAAGGTGCTGTCTGTCCACAGTTTTGTTGGAGGCAAATTCTTCTGTGACCTGGTGCTCACAACACTGCAGTGTTGATAAAGTGTTCAGTGTCACACTTAAGCCTGTGATTCTTCTTTCTCTGCCTCTCAGTGCTGGTAAACTGGTCAGCGTCACACCTGGCTTTTTGTTTGGTTTTGTTTTTATCCTGTTACCCAGGGTTTCTCTGTGTAACAGCCTTGGTTGTTCTGGAACTCGCTCTGCAGACCAGGCTGGCCTCAAACTCAAGAAATCTGCCTGCCTCTCCTCCCTAGTTCTGGGATTAAAGGTGTGTGCCACCACCAACTCCCTACACCCAGCTTTTAAACATGAGCTCTAGGGTCCAACTCAGGTCTTCGTGCTTATATGGCAAGCACTTTCCTGACTTGAGTACTCTCTTCAGCCCAGGAGATTAGTGTTTTTTGGTTCTCTTTTCAAGACTGGCCCAACTGTATTGCCTTAAAGAATGGCCTTTTATATAGGTAAAAACCAAAGATTTTCTTATTTTGCTCCTACCTACTAAACAGGAAGGAAAGAAAAAATTAATTTAAATACCTCTCAAAACATACATTGTTTGAAGACTTGTGCTCAATATTGCCTAAGTATATATAAGCTTTGGCTCTTTGATTCTTTTTGTTCTGAGAAAGTATAACATGAATTTTCCACAAAAATCCATCTGGTTCTCATTGTGTTTTTTTTGCCACTGAATTAGACTGCCTTCTGTCTGGTCGTATAGACCATAAAAATCTCTTCCTTGTAGCCAATTACTGGTTGGTTACAAGAACATGGTGATGCAGGTCTGTAATCTCAGCATTTGGAAAGTGACAGCAAGAGAATGGGCCATGTAGCAAGACTGTCTCAGAAAAGAAAAGGAAAGATAGCGGGAGACTGTGAATACTTAGGATGCTAAGCAGGACATTGGTTTGAGGCCTGACTGAGCTAAATGGCAAGACCTTGTCTGGAAAACTACATCACAAATAATAGTAATGATAATGGTGGTAATTGTTGGCCTATGTGTTGATTATGATATGTTTATATCTGTTGGACTGACTTTAGTCTCAATTAGCTCTTTCCAATGCTATGTCAAGAACTAAGTGAAACTATTTTATCTGGTTTGGCCACTAAAATACACTTATTTTGAGACATAGTCTCAATCTCTTGTTGTAACCCACACTGACCTTGAGAACACCATACCATTTCCTTAGCCTAGTAAGTAGAATTACAAGCATGCTCTACCACAACTAGCCTGAAATATGTGCTTTTGGGTTTTAAAGGCAGGGTTTCTCTTTGTAGCCTTAGTTGTCCTTGGCTCCTTTGGAACTCTATAGACCAGGCTGACTTCAAACTCCGAGAGATCTGCTTGCATCTACCTCCTGAGTGCTGAAATTCAAGTTGAACACCACCACCACCACCTGGTTTGCAGTATACTCTTAACTTGGTCCTTCTGCTCTTGGAGTGGTTTTGGTGACCAAAAACCCTTTATTGGCGCCTTGCTGTGAGGAAGAATACCAATACCAAGGCCATTTTGCTTCTGTTACCTCACAAAGGGGATCCTGAGTGTTCCCCCCATTTCCACATGACCTCAGATCAAGTTCCCTTGAAACACAGTCTTAAACAACCCATGTGCAGCCTCTATACTGCTTCCTGGTTTGTACTTACATGATTATTTGTCTCCGCCAAAACCTCCATGAGGGTAAGAAATTGGGATTACTTTTACTATTTTATGGTCAGAATCCAGCACACTTAACATTGTTGAAAGGCATTTACCTATTATTGAATAGTTCGAACCTTTTATAAGACTTAGTGAAAATGTGAATTTTGCCTATAAATGAATGAAGTTGTAACAGTTACTTAGAATTCTTACTTTGAATGCTCAAAGGTGGTAAGAAATAGATGTTAAAGGTGTTAGATAGTTCCTGATAAACATGGACAACTTTCATCCTTTATTCCTTTGCCCACTCCAGCAACAAAGGTCGGCATGAAAGATTCTAGCTTATAAAGTGTAAACCCACAATGAAAATCAACCCTGACACAGCTGATTTACTTGAATCACTTGCTGAGTGGTGTGCAGACAGGGTCAAGGAAATCTGTGGAAAAATGCAAAGGAAGAAAAGAGCAGAAACTGGTGCTTTCCTTGTTTTTAAGATTTTAAGCAAAACACATAAATCACATACACATAAATCAATCTAAAGTTTTTAAAGATTTTACAAGATAGGGCCTGGAAACGAGTAAGCAAGTGAACTGTTGAACACTGATAAACAGACAGCTTATATGAATAAACATGCACGCAGTAGGGCGGGAGTTTTCATTGGTTTTGAGACGTTCTTGTTCCCCAGCCCCAGCTGGCCTTGAGCGCTCTTTTCCAGTCTTTGCTTCCTGGGTGCTGAGATTTCTATTGCCCATCGAGAAAAATGTCCTCTAAGGTCTTTGTATTTCTGGAACTTTATTTCCTGAGAGTACTGACCCTTCTTATTAGTTTGACCTTTAATTTCTTGAAGCTCTCTTATGCATAAAATCACCTGCTCTACCTGAAACAAATGTGGAAGTTTTGTTTATTCCTCCTGGGATAGGGAGAATGACCTACTCAGAAGAATGCTTACTTGCTCTGGAAAAGACTTCTCTTGATTTAACAAAATGTAAGAACTAGCAGTGTTTCACCTAATCCAAGCCATCAATAATTATGGCATTGTTGTGTACCACTAAGTTAAAATGTTATTAAGTAATCGTCACTACTGGTTATAACGTAGCCCAGCTCAGGGGTGTTAACACTGGAAATAAATGCATAGTTGTGTACCACTAAGTTAAAATGTTATTAAGTAATCGTCACTACTGGTTATAACACAGCCCAGCTCAGGGGTGTTAACACTGGAAATAAATGTTGCCACAGAATTGATAACATACCTTTGTTGTTGCACATGGTAACGAGCTTTGTGCAACAATCGTCACTGAAAGATGGTGTCATTGAACATGTGAGATTGTCCTGTGATAATCAAAAGTGTAATTTACCTGGGTAGTGTTGGCGCACATCTTTAATCCCAGCATTTGGGGCAGGGGCAGGGGCAGGCAGATCTCTGTGAGTTTGAGGCCAGCCTGGTCTACAGAGTCAGCTCCAGGACAGGTTCCAAAGCTACACAGAGAGACCCTGTCTTCAAATCACACACCCCCCCATAAGTGTAATTTAGAGGCAACTAGACTTAGTGCTACATCAAAGGGTTATTTACTATTTGTGAAGATAATCTAATTAAACATTTGAGCTTCAAGGTGTTTGTAAAAGCATTTGTAAAGTTTAGTTAAGGAGTTAAAATGTGTGGAAACAGGATTAAAACTCCAAAGTTCCTAGCACTTGGGAGGCAGAGACAGGTGAATCTCTGTGAGTTCAAGGCCAGATTGGTCTACAGAGTCAATTCCAGGACAGGCTCTAAAGCTACAGAGAAAACCTCTGTCTGAAAAACCAAAACAAAAAACCTCAAGTTCATGGCTACATAATTTTTCAGTTGGGTGGCCAAATTTTGTATGATTATCCAATTAGTTTGATTGGCAAGCATTATGTCTCGAATTTGAAGGACTTTTTGCCAAGCAGATAAGAAGTGAGAGAGAGTGCAGTCTTCCAGGGTTCCATATTCCTGGTTTAATAATTCCAGCTGTGGTTTTACACGGGCACCAGTGCCACAGGAGGCGCGAAGGGACAAAGACATTCAAATGGCAGAAAACAGTCTTTCGGATGGAAGCCCTGCAGATTTTATGGAAGCTGCTAGAAATACCAGTAGTACAGAAAAGCTCACAGACCAGGTGATGCAAAACCCACAAGTGCTGGCAGCTTTGCAGGAACGTCTCAACATCTCTCACACTCCTTCTAGCTACTTAGAAACTTTACCCAAAGCCATCAAAAGGAGAGTTAATTCTCTGAAGCAGCTCCAGGTGAGATGTGCGCACATAGAAGCCAAGTTCTACGAAGCCAAGTTCTACGAGGAAGTTCATGACCTGGAGAGGTAGTATGCAGCCTTGTACCAACTTCTCTTTGACAAGAGAAGAGAATTCATCATTGGTGTCAGCGTGGCACAGTGAGAACGAGGAAGACAAGTTAGCTGGAGATATGAAGACAAAGAAGTAGCAACAGCAGAAGAGCTGACCCCCAAAGGCATCCCTGAGTTCTGATTCACCATCTTCAGAAACGTAGATATGCTTAGTGAGCTGGTGCAGGAATATGATGAGCCAGTCTTGAAACACCTGCAAGATATTAAAGTCACGTTTTCAGCCCCTGGACAGCCAATGTCTTTTGTTCTAGAGTTTCACTTTGAACCCGACTACTTCACTAGTCCTGTCCTGATGAAAACATACAAGATGAAATCAGACCCAGACAAGGCTGAGCCATTTTCTTTTGAAGGTCCTGAAATTGTGGACTGTGATGGGTGTACAATTGACTGGAAGAAGGGAAAAAAATGTCACATCAAAACCATCAAGAAAAAGCAGAAGCACAATTGCTGGGACACCGTGCAAACCATCACCAAACAAGTGCCCAATGAGTCTGTCTTCAATTTCTTCAGCCCCCTGAAAGCCTCTGCAGATGGAGAATCTCTGGATGAAGATTCTGAGTTCACCTTAGCCTCTAACTTTGAAATTGGGAACTTTTTCCTTGAGTGAATCGTGCCATGGGCTGCCCTCTATTTCACTGGGGAAGCCATAGCAGGTGATGACAATTTTGAAGAATGCGAGGAGGGAGAAGAGGAGGAATTGGAAGGAGATGAGGAGGGAGAAGAGGAGGATGATGCCAATGTTAACCCCAAGAAAGAACCCAGCCAGCCAACCGAGTGCAAGCAGCAGTAAGAAGCAACGACCCTGAGGGGCCATCTTGTGAACGGATGTCAGGACCCCAGGTCACAGCCAGGGTCCTCAGTCCCTGCCAAAACAATTTTGTTGACAGTGCTGTGACATCTAACCATTTCCAAGTGCATGATTTCTCTCTCTGCTTCCCTTCTTACTTTGCTTAACTTGTATAATGGAGACTGGCTGCAGTTCAGAATAGGAGATTTAGTTGTAGCACCAGCAGCCTTGGTGCCTGAAGACCATGTAGGGTGGGCTGGGGTTGTGCCTGGGATTGGCAGAGCCTGGTGATTCTGTGTATGCTACTGAGGCTCGTGGTTTCCAGCCACTGAACTTCGTGGGAAGCTGCTCCAGCTGTTGTACCCTAGTCATCTCCCAAGCACTGCAGAAGAGGTTGTGCTTGCCTTAGAGCATGTGGGGTTGTTTTGTTTTTTCTCCCCCCCTTGTGTTTTGGTTTCAGGGCTGGGTGGGTTGGGGCACACACCTCAGACCAGAACTGTCTGGTTCATCCTTGTACTTATTCATTCACTTGTGCTTGGGGGGCTGTGAACTTCACTGTCCTCTTCCTCCACTTACGAGACCATGTTGTTGACTCGACCAGGAGGATGTGGCATCAAATTGAGTTGAGGCCCGTGCAGGAAGCCCTGCTGCCTCCTTCCACTAGCTGTGCTGTGCCATGCAGACCATGTGTTGTCACCTCTGGAGTGTGCTAGGCTGTAGCCAGGGGGCTAAAGTCCTCCCTCACTAGGGATGGCTGGCCTGTAGAGCACAGCTTCAGCCTGCACACCAGGGCCACACCTGGGTTTAGTGACCAGTTGGTGTGTGTGTAGTTTCCGTTTGTGTGGTTGTGGTCTTTGGCAGCCTGGACAGCCATGTCCACAGTGACCAGCCATGAAGAGCATGCTTAGCCTTTCCTGCTAACACATTTGTAACTGAATATGGTGTTTTCAATTTGTACAGAATAGTTAGAATAGTCTATTAAGATTGTGAAACATGAAAAAAAAATTCCAATTGTGCTCATAGCTCATGGGAAAGTGGAGCAGGGGAGACATTGGGATAGGTAAGTTTAGGCACTTGCCTCTGAGTCATTTCTGCTGGTGTATTTTTATGTTCTGTAGCTTGAGGTGGAGACGCTAGATCTGCATGCTGCCTATCTGTTAGTGACCCTTGACTCCTAGACAATTAAGAGTTGGATCACATAGTTCCTGGCTAGCTTCCTCATAGTCCCTCAAACACTTTTTGTAACGACTACCCAAGAAAGTTAAATTGCTTCATCTCCCAGTCTTTGTTTCCTTTTTTGAGGTAGTTACTACATAGCTTGAGTGGGCCTCTAATTTGTAATCTTTTGCTTAGGCCTCACATGTTCTGAGATTCCAAATAAATAATGTTCCTCCAAGTAATAGGTTATATAGCAAGTACTATGTGTATTTGATAAGACAGTTGTTACCATCAGAACGTAAGCATGTTATGTCTTTATGGCATATAAGTGTATATGATATATAAATTTGTATGTTACAGATACATGTGTATGTTTTGGTTCACAGTACTAAAGGCATTCTGAAGCAACTGGAAAAATTTGAGAAATGCTACATCACAACTTAGTTCTTTTATTCCTTTACTAATTTTTTACCCTGAAAATTCAGTTTATTTTTCAGAGATTATCCTATCAGATCCTTAAATACTTCAATTTTTTTTAAAAGAAATGATCAACTGAGTGATGCTCTATTCTTTTTGACTTGTAAGATTCATTTATTTTCTTTTATGTATATAGGTGTTTTTGCCTGAATGTTCTCTCTGTGTACTACATTTTCTTAGTGTCCAGTGAGGACAGAAGAGGACATTGGATCTTCTGGAAATAGAGTTACAGACTGCCGTCAACTTGTCAACTGCTCTGTGGGCTCTGGAGCCAAGCCCAGGTCCTCTGGAAGATCAGCCAGGGCTCTTAACTCCTTAACTATCTCTCTAGTCCCAGAAATTCTTTTTTTTTTTCCAAGACAGAGTTTCTCTATAACTTTGGAGGCTGTCCTAGAACTGACTCTCGTAGACCAGGCTGGCCTCGAACTCACAGGGATCTGCCTGCCTCTGCCTCCTGAGTATTGGGAATAAAGGTGTGTGCCACCACCACCTGGCTCAGAAAGTACTTTTAAATAATGTTATTTGCTTGTGCACCTTGCAGAGCCCAGAAGAGGGTGTCAGACCCCTTGGACCTGGAATTATGGGTGGCCATGAAACACCAGGTGTAGGTATTGGGAACTGAACTCAGGTCCTTTGAAGAGCAGCAATTTTTTATAAAATACTTTAGGGGCATGAAAGATGGTTCATTGTCATGTGCTGGTTGCTGAGCCTTATGTCCTGAATTCAAGCCCCAGGACACACATGGTGAAAGAAAAATCCAACTTCCATAAATTGTTTTCTGACCTTCACATGCAAACACATATATACTACAAATGCCACTACATGTCTCTCTGTGTGTATGAATATAATTTTCTAAAAGAGTTTTGTTTCACCAGGTGGTGGTGGTGCATGCCTTTAATCTTTAATCCCAGCACTCGGGAGGCGGAAGTAGGTGGATCCTGTGAATTTGAGGCCAGCCTGGTCTACAAGAGCTAGTTCCAGGACAGGTTCCAAAGCTACAGAGAAACCCTGTCTCGAAAAACCAAATAAATAAATAAAAATAATAAAGTTTTTGTTTCTTACTCCTAGCACATTACTTGAGAAGGTGACATACATCTTGGCTGAACCAGGAACAAGAAACATGAGCTGATCAAGGTGGCATAATTCTGTAATCCCAGTTTATAGTTAGGTTATAAACCCAGCTTATAGTTATAGTTATAAACCCGAGCTTATAGTTAGGTTCCATTACTCAGAAACATTTAATATGAGATATATAGACTTGTGGTTTTCAAGACGGTGAGACTTAATATTTTAGAAGTTGATGAAAGTTTTTGCTTCTCTTTCGCGAATTACCAAATATAATTTTAAGGCGATTCCAGTGAATTCCCAAAATTCACCCCACTGAAAGGATTTTTCTAGCCTAAAGAACCGAGAAAGGCATGGCGACTCTGACACAGCATTTGGGAGACAGGGATTGCGACAAGTTCCAGGCCAGCCTTGCCTACAGAATGATAGACTACATAAATCATGTCTGAAAAGCAAAATAATTCCCGAAAGCAATCAGGGAGTGGTGGCACGCGCTAGTAATTTGAGGTACAAAATACAAAACTAAACAATGCAAACCCCCAAAGCAAGATATTACACTTGGCCATTAGTGTGTAGGCTCGCATCACATTACTTTGAAAATTCTCCTGTACACAGGTCCTGAGATTCTAGAACTTTGGTGCGAAGATGTCACGGGCTTTAAAGGAGGCAACCGCCGAGTTCCATTAGGCAAGTTTCGGTGGAGGAACGGAAGGGACAACCTTTACCAATTCTTTTTACATACATTATTGTTATTTAAATGTCGCGATAATTCCGCTGGGGGATTTAGTTCTGACGGCTAGAGACTCATCTCACAGGTCCCAAGGGGAAATCGCTGGGTGAAGTAACAGTCACACTCCACATTTTCGGAAGCGCAGAGGACTGCGAAGGAGGAAGGGGCGGGGCCGCGCACGCGCAGAGTGGCCTCACGCCTCAAGCTGGTTTCTCCCTCGCCGCTGACGTCGTCTCAGTGCTGTACGGTGGCCGGCACGGGCCAGACGCTGGCGATGAATGGAGGTGCATGGTGCAGGTTGAAATAAGTCTTCTCTGCTTTCCCCTCTCTCCCAGCTGTTTCTGCCCACCACCCCCCCCTTTGCAGTGTCCCAATTCTACGACCTGGTTGGTCCCAGCGTCTGAGTTTTTGGTGCCCGAGTCGACTCCGGGCACAGCCGGGGTTTGGTGATCCGGATAATCGCCTAGGCCCAACTTCGGACCGCGCTCTCGATTTCTGCCTCGTCCGGCGCTCGGACGCGGAGTCCGAGTGGGTCCCTTGAGGCTGGAGGGTAGATCTTAAGGTATGAAGCGTCGGCTTCTCGGGCCCAAGTGCCGCTTTGTCTGAAGTCTGCCTGACTCTTCTTAGCCCGGAGCACTCGGTTCTCATTGCTACCCCAGAGCACACAGGTCTTGTCACTCGAGCTCACTCTCCTGTTAAAAGACCAGCTCTTCCAATGGAAAACAGAGCACCATTTCTGTCCAGGACTCATTACCCACAGCTCTGTTAGTGAGTGGGTCTTCAGACGGACTGGCTTCTGCTATCTGTTCAGTGTCATCTCTCGTTTGCTGCCTTTAAGATTATTCAAGACCCACAAGTGTCCAATTGGGATTCTTTCTTTTCGTCCCTCAGCTGATTGTGCCTATACATACGCTCAGTACACCCTATAACATAGGGGGTACAGAATAGCGTTGTGGCTTTCAGAACCTTGAATCTGACATTACTTTTGGTCTGTGAGATGATTTCCCAGTGTTGGGAGGTGGAAAGAGAAGTTCAACTAATTTATATTGTAGGCTTGTGAAACTAATCTGCCTGAGGCCGTTCATTTTCTCTCCCTATTTCATAGAGCTCACCGAAACGGCATAAAGAGAAAAGTCTTAGTCTGGTGTGTAGTATAGCAGGGTTCAGCTTGAAATTTTTCCAAGTAGTATTACTGTTACTTTACTCTCTGGGGGCTCATGCAGTATTTATAAAACAAAGAGTATTAGGACAAGGATCCCGAAGTTTGGGAGAGACATTAATTCTCAGTTTTTCTTCTCATATTCTAGATGTCAGTAGAAGCAGGAAGACAGAGAAACCTGGTCTTTAATCGTACCTGCAACATTGCCAACACAGGGACCTACTAAATATCCAGCACACCTTTTCAGATTTTTAAGAAGGGTTTTCATATATGTGGGATTAGATGCCTGCTTTCATTTTGCTGTTTTTAACTTGTTAGGATCAAGGTGATGATGACTGAGTGTACCAGCCTTCAGTTTGTCAGCCCTTTTGCTTTTGAAGCCATGCAGAAGGTGGATGTTGTTCGCTTGGCCTCTCTAAGTGACCCAGAACTACGGCTTCTCTTGCCCTGCTTGGTGAGGATGGCACTTTGTGCCCCTGCTGACCAGAGTCAAAGCTGGGCTCAGGATAAGAAACTTATTCTTCGCCTTCTGTCTGGAGTGGAAGCTGTCAACTCCATTGTTGCTCTCCTGTCTGTGGACTTCCATGCTCTGGAACAAGATGCCAGCAAAGAGCAGCAGCTTAGGTAAAGCTGTCTTCTGTGTTTCTCGGGATTTCCTTGATGTTCCAAATGAGGGAATCACATGTTGCTCCGAGCTGTCAGAGCTCCAGAAAAGAGAGAGTGAAAACTTAAATTGGAGAACATTTTACTGAGGTCTTTTCTGTTCACAGTTAAAGTTCCAAGAGCTTTCTGTGTTATAAAATGTTATGATGTTATGTAATGAGGACTAGCTACATATTAGGCCAGTTTACTCTTAGTGGGAAGTGAGTAGGAAAACTAGTGAGGAAGGTTTTTTTCTTTTTCTTTTTTCTTTTAAGATGGGGTTTCTCTGTGTAACAGTCCTGGCTAAACTCACTTTGGAGGCCAGGCTGGCCTCAGATTCATAGAGATCAGCCTGCCTCTGCCTCCCAGGTGCTGGGATTAAAGGTGTGTGCTACCACTGCCTGGCTAGGGTGAAAGGTTTTATTAAAATCACTAAGTTTTTTAACATTACAGTTTATTCTCTGAGACTCTAGCCTGGTGTTAAATCCTTCCCTCACCGTTGTGTATCAGTTATTAAGCCATTGATATAGAATTCAGTAGCCTTTGTTAGTTTACTGTTTGTGAGCTCTTGGAAAACATAGAGAAACCAAGTATTTCAGAGGAAATGGAGAACATTATTGCAGTAACAGGTACTGATTGCCTTGCCAGTGGTGTAACTTGTTCTCCATGTTTGGACTTTACTAGGCATAAGCTTGGCGGAGGCAGTGGAGAGAGCATCCTGGTATCACAGCTTCAGCATGGACTGACGCTCGAATTTGAACACAGTGATTCACCTCGTCGATTACGGCTTGTGCTTAGTGAACTGTTGGCCATTATGAACAAGGTGCTTAAAAAAAACCCCAGCCCAAAGTATTCATGATTTAATATCTAGATCTAGAAAATCTTAAAAAAATATATAAGCAAGAAGGCACATAGGTTATGTGTTCCACTAGTATTTCTGTTTGATTTGTGTTCTTTCAAAGACTAAAATGATGTGATTTTTTTTGTTTTTGTTTTTGTTTTGTTTTGTTTTTTTCCCCCAAGACAAGGTTTCTCTATGTAGTCTTGGCTGTCCTGGAACTTGCTCTGTAGACCAGGCAGGCCTCAAATTCACAGAGATCCATTTGCTTCTGCCTCCCAAGTTCTGGGACTAAGGGTGTGTGCCACCACCACCAGGCTTCAGTTTTGGGTTTATTTAATCAACAGTTTATATGGGTAACGTTATTACATTGTTTCTTGACTTGCCTTATCCTTTAATTTTAAGTACCTCTAAAAATATAGATTAGAATAACTGTTTCTCCCCACTCTTCCTTCTTTTTTGTGGGAAAGAGAGCTACACTAGGTGCCAAGGTGGCTTTGTAACTTGAGATTCTTTTACCTCAGCTTCTCAGATGGTGGGATTATAAAATGCAGCCACTATGTAGTTCCTGACACTAATGCTTCCATGTCTGAGTAATAATCATGGTTAAACTGGTTAAAATTGACAGGGTCCCACATTCTTTGCTGCAGTATATTAGTCACACTAAAAGTGATTATTTGGGGGCTGGAGAGATGGCTCAGAGGTTAAGAAGGCTTAACCTCTTCCAAAGATCCTGAGTTCAATTCCCACACCCACATGGTGGCTCACAACCATCTATAATGAGATCTGCTGCCCTCTTCTGGCATGCAGGCAGAACACTGTAAACATAATAAATAAACCTTTAAAAAAAGTGATGACATTCACACCTTCAGTCCCAGCACTAGAGACGCAGAGACAAGGTCAGGAATTTTATACCATCCTAGGCCAATAGATTAAAGGCTAGCCTCGTCTATCTATTTAGTTCTGGGTACATGGTAAGACCCTACGTCAAACAATCACAGCATAAACTCATAAACAATAAAAATCATTAAAAATTACTTTAAATTAATAGTTCTTGCCTTCTTTTTTCCCTTTTTGTCTAAGGTATCGGAGTCCAATGGAGAGTTTTTTTTTAAGTCGTCTGAGCTCTTTGAGAGTCCGGTGTACTTGGAGGAAGCGGCAGATGTTCTTTGTATTTTACAAGCAGGTACTTTGCTGACTGGGTGCCAAGATACATTTCAGATATAGTGTCAAGTGAAGTGTTACTGTGTGGCTCGTCGGCCTGCAGTGCTGGATGCGTGTCTGTGTCTGTGCATGGGGTATCCTGAAGCTGGAGGCACAGGCAGTGAGGAGGCCTGATGTGGCTGCTGGGACTCAGGTCCTGTCCAAGGACAGTATCTTTTTTCAGCCCCACGTTTGGTATTTGAGGATTATCAAAACTGGGTGGGGTTGCAGCATGTGGGAGGCTGAGACAAGAGTGTCCTGACAAGCTTGGGGAATGGAGTGTGATCATGTCTCAAATAACAGCCCCCCCCCAACAAAAACCTTAAAAATGTCAAAGTTATTTACTCAAAATATGTCTTAAAATTTTAAGTTCAAGGTCTGGAGAAATGGCTGTGGTGGTTAAGAGCACTTGACGCTCTAACAGAGTACCTTAGTTTGGTTCAGGTAACTCAGGGCTGCCTGTAACTCCTGCTCCTTGGCATCTCACAGCCTCACATAGACACACCCACATGCACATAAATTCATTCTTAAAAAAAGTTTAAATTAAAAATGACTAATTAGAACAAAGATTCAATGACTTAGACTGTTTATATAGTATGCTATATTATGTAAACATTAGCATTGTATATCTGATTTACTGATTCATAATTTTAGTGATTTTATACATGTTCCTAATGTGTTAGATCAGAAAGCAAAGGGCAGAGGAGGTAAATATAATCTTAGTTTTACTTAATGTTAAAATTGCAAATGAGAGGATTAAAACTAGAAATTAACTATATTATTGTAAATAAATGTATATGTACGCACACATATACACACATACACACACACACACAATTAGAGCTAACATATATTTTTTTCCCTTTGTACCTTGTTTACCTTTCCAGATTCTTTTTCATAGGTATATGATAAAATAAAAATGAGAAGCTATAGAAATGTAAAGATTTTATGAAAATAAGTTTTTAGAGCAGTGCTATGTAGGGAAGCTTCTGCCATATTCTCTGTGTGTCATCCAGTTAGTAGCCCCGCGCCTTGCGTCACGTGGCTGTAGATTAGCTGAGTGTAGCTCATGTGACTGAGAACTAGTTCTCTAAGTGAGTTGCATTCTGGTGACATCTTTGAAATGCCAGCTGTTGAAGATGACACTTTAGGGGTCACGCCTCAGTAGTGACAGTGGCTTTTTTTCTTCCAGAGCTCCCTTCCTTGCTTCCTATAGTCGATGTAGCCGAAGCCTTGCTACATGTTAGAAATGGTGCCTGGTTCTTATGTCTCTTGGTAGCCAATGTTCCCGATAGTTTTAATGAAGGTAAATATGATTTAAAAACGAAATATTAGAATATTGGAGAACTTTGGTTTGACTTGTTTAGGTTTGTTTGTTTGTTTATTTATTTATTTTCAAGACAGTCTTGCTCTGAATCCTGGGCTGTCTTTGTGTTGTGAGTCTTTTGTCTCTACCTTCTGAGTGGTGCGGGCATTGCTGGTGCAAAGCACTGTACTGACTGCTGCGTCCCCTCCCTTCTGTGCTGAGCTGGAGCCCAGTGGCTAACATGCTAGCCAGTCTGGCTTTTAACTGAAGAACTTATATAATTTATATAAGCCATTTAATGTAATTATTGTGGTAGTTAGGTATATCTTGTTACTTTTATCTCTTTCTTCTTTTGTATTAATTTTTAACCATACATTTAATTCACGGGTTTTATGAGTTCCAGAATGTATTCTTGCTGCTTTTAAGTAGTTAATTCTTTTTTCTTCTGATTTATTTATTTATTTGGTGTGTGTGTGCGTGTGTGTGTGTGTGTCTTTGTGTGTATGTGCTCCTACGCACATGCATGCATATGTGGAGGTCCGAGGACAACTTCCACAAGTAGGCACTGCCCTAACTTGTGGGTCCCAGGCGTTGTACCCAGTAGTAAGTCTTGGTGGTCAGCGTCTTGACTTGCTGAGCCACTTCACCAGCCCACTTCCGATTTTTTTTTTTTTTTTTTGACAGTGTCTCACTGTGTAGCCTAGGTGGCCTTGAACTTTAAGTAATCTGCCTGCCTCTTCCTTCCTAATGCTGGCATTACAGGTGTGGGCTACCATGCCCAGCTGACTTTAAAGCCCTTTTTAAAATGTGGGGAAAAGGCTTTATCTACAGAGTTATTACTCTTGGTGTTCTTCATTGAATTGCCTTCATTTCATGTAGTGTAGATTATTTAAACTTATTTTTATTTTGTTTTTATTTTTGTATGTTTGGGATTAAACTACTTGCTTTGTCAGTGGGCTATCCCTTTAGCTTTGAAGGGTAGATTCTTTTATTTTCAGTCCCGGGGACTGGCCATAGTGCCTTGCACTGGCTTGGCAAGCACTCTGCTGCTGTTTTACATCCCTTTCTTTTTTAACTTTTTCATTTTGAGACAGGATCTCACTCAGGTGTCCATGCTGGACTTGAACTCACTTTGTTGCTGAAGCAGGCCTTGAACTGTGTACCTCGTGCTACCTGGGTAGCATTACAGGCCTGTGCTACTAGGCTGAATTAGTTGTTTTTCTTTTTTTGGGAATTTAATGCATAGCCATATGGGTCATGGTCTGGTGCTCTTCCACTGAGCTTAGCCCTAGCTTTTTTTTTTTTTTCCCCTTGTGGCACCAAATCACTATTTAGTGCCAGTTGGCCTTGATTTTGCATGTGTAGCCCAGGCTGGCTTCCAATTAGAGATACCCCTTTATATTTGTAGTGCTGTGGTTACAGGTTGTATACCACCATAGCCAGCTTGAATATATTTAGTTGTTTGCTACCTTTGTCCTGGGTTTGTAGTTACTAGTGTGGCTATATGTTGTCTTCCATGTTGTTATTGCTTAGGTCTTTTTCATTCCTTTGTTCCTTTTGTCTTGGTTTCTGTTGCTGTACTATCAAGCTCCCCAGTGTTTTCCTTCTATACTGTTTAAGCTGCATAAATGATTAATTTTCAAGGATGAAGAAATGGCTTATAACACCTTATTTATAAAAGCTTAACAAAGCTTAAAATAATAGTTTGTAGGGGCCTGATCAAAAATGGAGAACGACAAGATGAAGAAAGTCTTGGAGGCAGGCGCAGGACAGATGCCTTGCGGTTCTTATGCAGAATGAACCCTTCTCAGGCCCTGAAGGTCCGGGGCGTGGTGGTAAGAGATGCTCTTGTCTCCATGGGACAACATTTTTTTCTAAGAGGGTTTTCCTTGAGTCTATTTGAGAATCTTACAGAAACTGGGAGTTCTGATGCTCAGTGTACTGCCTTCCCTTTGCGGCCTTATGTTTTGTGAGATCTCCTCCTCAGCAATTTGAGCTGCATTAAATTTTGAGATGTCCTGGCTTTTTTTCTTATTGTGTTGAGTTTAATTTATTTTCTCTGCTGTGTTAGGTGGAAGAATGTCACTTGCCAGGCCTTGGAGTAGCTTTGACATTGGATCATACTAAAACTGAAACTTGTGAAGATGGAGTGAGTGACTTGGTTTGCTTTGTTAGTGGCTTGCTTCTTGGAACAAATGCAAAAGTCAGGACTTGGTTTGGAACCTTTATTCGAAATGGACAACAGGTGAGAGTCAAGTGTATGGGTAGGGTAGGATCATTGCTTAGGAGCAGTTCTAAGAGTGAAGAAACTGCTTTAGAAGAATGGCTTTAGTTAGGCCTGGTGGCTCATACCTGCAGTCCCTGTGGAAGACTGAGGCAAGAGGATTGCTATGATTTCAAGGCTAAAAGCTATGGGAACCAGATGTGGTGTCACATACCTTTAGCCCAGCACCCTGGAGTCAGAGGCAGGTAGACCTCTATGAATTTTAGACCAACCTGGTCTATAGTTTCAGGCCAGCCAAGGCTACATAGAGAAACTGTGTCTCAAACAAACAAAAAGCCATGGGGGAAAAATAAAAGAAAAAAAAAGAAAGAAAGATATGTTTAAACTAGTGGTTATCAGATTTACATTAAAAAGAATCATGAAAGATATGAAGAGTTTTGTTTATATGATTTTTGTCTTTTGATATTTCCAATATTATAAATTAAAAATTTTGAAATATGGAGTTTATTAAAAATGAAATGACCTCATTTAAATGTAAACATGAAGAGAAAGAGAGAGAGAGAGAGAAAGTGTGTATGTATTCTTTTTTTTTTTTTTTTTTTTTGAGCTTGGTCTTGGTATTTACTTGATTTAGTCAAGGCTGGCCCTGAATTCCTCCTGATCTTTGTGCCTAAGCCTGCTGATTACGAAGATCCTAAGAATGCCCACCATACTTAGTAAGCATTAAAATTTTTAAAAATATAAACAATCCTCCCTCCAAAGGATTCCTAGTGAGAATAGCGGTACTGTTTACAGGTTTTCCTGTCTCTTCAGTATCTAGTTTAGTAGAACCCTTTGGAGAATGTACTGGACATGATTGAGAATGGGAGGGACAAAGGCACTATCTTAATTTTATGAAGGGCTCTTTGTACTTTCTGGTCACGTTGAAACAATCTGGGGACTCTCTAAGGTCCTATTGCATAAGAACTTCAAAGTAATTTATATTTTATAATTTAATCTAAATGTGTATGCATTTGTGTGTGTGTGTGTGGTGGTTAAATATATATAACAAAATTTGCATTTAGTCATTTTTAAGAACCCAATTCGGTGGTATTAAGGACATTCACCTTGTGGGGCTAGAGACTCAGTAGTAATGTTTGCTAGGCAAACATAAGGACTTGAGTTAGAACCCTAGTAACCATGTGAAAGCAGGTGTGGCAGCATTTGTCTGTATCCTGGTGTTGGGGGGCAGGTACAGATGACCCGGATGCTTCCTGGACAGCCAGTGTAGCTGAAATGTCGAAAACATAAGGTGGGGCAGCTGAAAAGATAGCCCAGTGGTTAGGAGTCCTTCCTGCTCTGGAGGACTTGAGTCCTATGCTTAGCACTAAGTGGGCAGCTCACAACTGTCTGCAACGCCACTTCCAGGGGATCTGATGCCTTCTGCAGCCACTGTTTGCAACATGTGCATATATACACAAAGACACATGCAGCTTGTGTGCTTACACATGCACATACACACATACACAGAAAGGAAATAAAGAACCATTGGTAATATTATGCATACATAACCATCATCTGTTTTTAGGATTTTCTTCTTTTGTGGTCTGGCCTTTACACTTGTTAGGTCAGCATTCTGTCACTGAGTTCTATATCCTGTGTTCTACAGACGCTGAACCTTAAACTGCCTGGTCCTCTTTCTTGTAAATTGGTAATCGTGGCTATGTCTTTATTCTTGGTGAATTCTGAATACCATTCTAGGTACCTCCTATGGGTCAAATCATAGGATACTTGTCATTTTCTGTATACAATTTCCTTAATATATTGATTTCAAGGTTTATTCTGTAGCATGTGTCAGACTTTCCTTGGCCAGGTATGGTGATATACACCTTTAATAGCTAGAAGCAGGATTGTGGAATAGATACAGCTCACATTCACTGCCAGCTAGGCTACATTATGAAAACCCTCTTTTATGTAGAAAACACCTTTGCAAAGGAATTTCTTTCTTTTTCAAGGTTGCCTGGATTGATTTTGGCTTCCTCTGCCTCTACCTTTGAGTAGATGAGGTTATAGGTATATGTTAGCATGCTTGGTCTGTATGTTATATTTTGCAACAAGTTTGTTTGTTTGTTTTCTGTGTTATTGAAATAGGCTCTTCCTTTGTTGCCTAGGCTGCCCTGGAACATAGTAGCCCAGGCTGACCTCAAATTTAAGTTTGACGTAATCCTCTTGAGTGTTGGGTTTGATTACAGGCATGACTTCCATGTTGAATGGTCTTTTCCCCCTCAGCAGTTTTTAACTTAGAGAATACTTCAGTTTTTGTGAAACACTTATTTAGTGCTTCTGAGTAGAATTGCTCATGCAGACTTTCAACGTGTTTCACTCTGGTGGACAGCATGTGTATGATATACCATGAAGTCACATTATTTTACATCTAGGACTCACTTCTTTACAGTCTATTAAAGACTGCTCTTCAGCTTTGCTTTTTAAAAGGAAAGGAAACACATGTCCGCTGTGTGACTGTTGTGTGGCTGTGTGCTGAGCAGTCTCTATGCCCGTGCTGCTGCTCACAGTCCACTGTGCACAACACACTTTTCTTCTTGGAATTTAACGTTTTTGTTCAGGAAGGTTTATTATACTTTACTTGACATCAGTCTTAACTCTGACAAGCACTGCTGGGTGGTGGTGGCGCACACCTTTAGTCCTAGCTAGCTAGCACTTGGGAGGCAGAAGCAAGTGGATCTCTGTGAGTTCGAGGCCAGACTGGTCTACAGAATAATTTCCAGTATCACTAAGTATGTTATGCAGAGTAACCCTGCGTCGAAAAACAAATAAAAGCCAAAAACCAAACAAAAGAATAACAAGCACTGATTGAAGGTATAAGCCACTATCCCTGGCTAAGGAAACGCCTCTCCTTATAGTTTAGAATTGCTTTCATATGTGTGATCTTTCTTTGTTCATTTCTTAGTAGGCACTGAGTGCTTGCTACATGTCAAGTACAGTGTTAGACTTGAAGAGTGAGTGAAGACTGAAATATCCCTGCCTCAAGAGCTGGGGTTGGGGTGGTTATAGATGTATAAACTCTTAATTATGGTATCTTTAAAGGTACATAGTACTGATATTTATTTCCTTGTTAGGAAGGAACTTGGGGTTCAGAGCAGTTCACTAAAACAGTGTGAAGCACATAGTTGGTGGTGAGCTAGAGCTGAGGCTCTCGGGTCTCCAGACACCAGGTGCTGCTGCTGTACTGCCTCGTGGTGGAGATCCCCGTGTAGGGGTGGGGACTGAACCTGGGCCTCTGCAAGAGCAGCAAGTGCTCTTCACACTCGAGCCATCTCTCCAGCTCCTCCCCCTCCCCTTGAGTTTTTTAAACAAGTTTTTGTTCTTTAGTCCTGGTTGTACTGGAGTTTGCCATGTAGACTGGCCTGGGTGCAGCAGCTCTCGTGTCTCCGCCGTACTCAGATGAAAGTACTATTTAAACACTAGTCACAAGTCAGTTTGCATTAGCTTAGCATTTCCTCTGCAGTCGTGCAGCATGGGGTGAGTGGATGTGTGGGTTTTGCGTTTTCTTGTTTAAATGGAACTGCAGTGTGACAGGCTCCTTATGTTAGTTCAAGTGCTTGCGTGATGAACTTTCTTCAGCTTCCTTTTAATTTGATAAATGCTCCATACTCTCTCTCTTCTTTTCTCAATTCATACTTCCTACAGAGAAAAAGGGAGCCCAGCGGTTCTGTCCTTTGGCAAATGAGGAGACAGCTTCTCCTGGAGTTGATGGGCATTCTTCCTACAGTCAGGAGTACCCGCATTGTAGAAGAAGCCGATGTGGAGATGGAGCCCACTGTGTCTGTGTACTCTGGGCTGAAGGAAGAGCATGTCGTGAAAGCCAGCGCACTCTTACGTCTGTACTGTGCCCTGATGGGGATTGCTGGACTCAAGTACTCAATTCGATATTTTACCCTTTTATCTTTTTCTTCTTGTTTCTAATCATAGAGAAGTGAGCCAGAGGCCTTTTATTAAGAGGCTCCAGCTTTTAAATTTACTAGCAAGATTGAAGGTGCTAAGGCCAATTGTCCTTAAGGAATATAATTTCTGATTACAAATAGAATTATGCAGATATTGGAGGGATGAGAGTATTACCAGATTTTAAACACAGTGTAAAGGACCCTGTGATTTTACCATTTTGAGAGATCTGGGAGTGACCCATGACCACTCCTGGGTCAGGTGAAGACCCGTCTTTCGGCAGGATGTGCCTCTTTTTTTTTTTTTCTTTTTTTTTTTTTTTTAAGAGGAGGGTACACCTCATGTCCTTGACTCGGACTGTGCATGCTCTCTCTCATAATTCTTTTTAATGGTTTTATTTATTTCGTGTGCATTGGTGTCTTCTCTGCATGTATGTCTGTGTGAGGGTGTCAGATCCCCTGGAACTGGAGTTATAGACAGTTGTGAGCTATCATATGGGTGCTGGGAATTGAACCCAGGTCCCCTGGAAGAACAGCCAGTGTTCTTAACCTCTGAGCCATCTCTCCGCCCCCAGGACGTGGTTCTTTAGCACGAGGTTCTAAGTCCCTGCACCAAATCTTTCCGAATAGTGTCCTCAGCTGATGTGGGAACATTTCCTGTGTGTGTCTCCAGCTCATGTGCCTTTCAGTTCTAATGGCTGAGGCACATCATGACCACATATAAGTAACATGTGCTTGTTATGGCTGTGACCTCTGCTATTGCTCCCTTGAAAGTCTATTGGTCATTGAACTCAGTTTATTCATTATTTGGTTTTTGCAGAGAGAACAGAGTAATGCTGTTTTCCATTTCTCAGTGATAAATCCATATGCCATTAAAAAAGCACATAATTGAAAAGAGAATTGACCAATAATGATGAAAGTATAGGGTAATGTCTCAGGGTTAAGAATGCTTTCTCTGGCCGGGTGGTAGTGGTGCACACCTTTAATCCCAGCACTTGGGAGGCAGAGGCAGGTGGATCTCTGTGAGTTCGAGTCCAGCCTGGTCTACAAGAGCTAGTTCCAGGACAGGAACCAAAAACTACAGAGAAACCCTATCTCGAAAATCAAAAAAAAAAAAAGGGAATGCTTCCTCTGTAACCTTGATGACTTGTTTTGAATCCCAGCACTCACCTAAAACACTGGGCACGGCTGTACAAGCCTGGAACCTCACTGTTGTGAGAGAGAGATACGAATGTCCCAAGAACTTCCTGGTCATCAAGCCTGGTGGGAACACCTAGTTTCTGTTTCAGTGATCCGCCTTTCCTCAAGGCAGTTAGACAGATTACCTTTCTTCATATGTTCACAGGCATGAACATGCCCACACATGTGCACTATCATATACCACACACATACACCATATACATACAGCACAATAGATGCGTACTCTGCACTCACCATACTATGCGCTTGCACGCGTGCATACACAAATAAGTAACTGAATGTTTTTGTTTTGTTTTGTTTTTTGAGACAGTTTTTCTGTAGCTTTGGAGCCTGTCTTGGAACTCATTCTGTAGACCAGGCTGGCTTTGAACTCACAGAGATCCACCTGCCTCTGCCTCCCGAGTGCTGGGATTAAAGGTGTGAGCCAACACTACCCGGCTGAATGTATTTTTTTTTTTTAAAAGTGATGTACTTGAAGGATTAAAATGTTGGAAAACTCATTTCCTTCATGAACTAAAAGTAGATAAAGAAATAACTAAGTGTAAACTCTCACTGTGTTTCTCCTTTCAGACCAACTGAAGAAGAAGCTGAGCAGCTGCTGCAGCTGATGACCAGCCGCCCTCCCGCCACACCGGCTGGGGTTCGATTTGTCTCCCTTTCCTTCTGTATGCTGCTGGCCTTCTCTACACTTGTCAGGTACCTTACCGTATAGTCGCTCTACTCATTCAAGATGTGCTTTTATTTACTTATCAGAATGTATGTATGGGGGCGAGTGTGCAGTGTAGGTAGTGTGCTTGCCTAGCATGTATGCTGCCGCCAGAAAGGGTGTAGAGCATGTTATTAAATCTTGCCACAGAGACTGGCCTAGGCATGGACAGTCATGGAAGGACAGCAGCATCTCCTGAATACCACCGTTTTACTGGTCTTTGTCAGTGTCTCTGCTGAACATTGTTGAAAGAGTCAGCGTTCTTCAAGAGGTTTTGAAGGCTTATAACTTTCCTTCCTACTTTTTCTTCTTTGGAGGTAATATCTTTTAGTTCTTGAGTAGTTTTGGGTCTTACTAGTATATTGTTTAAAAACTTTTTACAAACTTCAATACCTGTTTATTTTGTGTTTTGCTTCTTGGTGTGTGTGTGGTGTGTGTGTGTGTGGTGTGTGTGTGTGTGTGTGTGTGTGTGTGTGTGTTGTACACCAGTGCTATGATGTATGCATGGAGGTCAGAGGACAACTCGCAGGAGTCATTTCTCTCCTTCTGCCATGTGGGCTTCAAAGATGGAACTCTGGTTGTCAGGTTTGGTGGCAAATGCCTTTACCTCTTGAGTGATCTCACTGGCCCCACTATTTCATTGGTGGTGACCCTTCTAGGTATTAGCTAATTGAATTCCCATTCTCAAAGATGAACAATTATTATTTTTTTCTCTGTCTGGAAACACTACATCTCTTCCTTTTCTTCTTTTCCTTCTGTTACCTTAGTACAGTTAGAATAATTTTAATTTGAACAATATATAGTTGTTTATATTTGTATTATGACTGTGTAAACATTGAGAGCTCAATTATGACTAGGTAATTTCTTATCTCTCTTTTAAAACAGTTTTGTTTTAAATTTTCTTGGTAGTCTATGTAATAACAGTTAACTAAATCTTTCTCTCTCTCTTTTTTTTTCTTTTCCTCTTTTGAGACAGGGTTTCTCTGTAGCCCTGCCTGCCCTGGAACTCACTCTGTAGACCAGGCCAGCCTCGAACTCAGAGATCCACCTTACCCCTGCCTCACAAGTGCTGGAATTAAAGGCGTACATCACCACCGCCCGAGAATCTAAATTTTGCTGGTTGTGGTAATTCATGCTTCTAATCCCAGCCCATAGGAGACCAAGACTGAAAGATTACCTTGAGTTTGAGACTAGCCTAGGCTACATAGTGAGATCCTGTCTCAAAAAACCAAAACAACAAAACAAAACAAAACAAAACAAAACAAAACAAAACAAAGAAACACAGACACACAAAACCGAACAATAGAGAAACAAAATGTAGCTAAATCTCTGGACCTAATCTGACTCATTAGACAGTTTAATCTTTCTCAGAAGTCTTGCCCAGGGCAGTGCTGTCTGCTCCGTCTTCACTGGATCCCTCTGTATCTAGTGTTCTGCAGCTGTACACAAGAACTGTTCTTCATTGAGCATCTTTAGAAAGCAGACATGTGGGAGGTAAATTCTTCTGAGCAGGGGTGGATTTCTGAAAAGGCCTCCATTCTGACATTTGGCTAATGGTGTGGAAGTAATTTCTTTTGAGGATTTTGAAAATGTGTGTTCCATTGTCTTCTATCTTCCCGTGTTGTTCCCTACCATCATCCCACTTCCTGCTTCCTTACGTGTCCTCTTGCACTGTGCAAACGTGTAGGGTTGGATCTTTCTCAGATAATATTTCCCAGGATAATTTTGTTCTTAGTGTTTTTTTGTTGTCTGTTTTGTTTTGATTTTGTTTATTTGGGACAGCGGTTCTGGGAGGCCTGGCCCTCACAGAAGTGCTCTTGTTCAGCCCTCCAGTTCGGGGATTTCACATGCTCCTTCACATCCTGTCCAAGTTTGTATCATCCTCAGCCCAGTCGGTCCTTGCTAATAGAAATAGATGTCCTTAGTTCTAGGAAATATTTCTGAATTAATTTGATGACAATGTTCTTCCCTTGGGGTTTCTTTGTCTAACACTTCTTTTATTTTTAATTTATATATATATATTTTTATTTTATGTGCATTAGGGTTTTGCCTTGCATGCATGTCTGTAAGGGTGTCAGAATCCCTGGAGTTACAGACAGCTGTAAAACACTTGTGATTGCTGGGAATTGAACCTGGGTCCTCTGGAAGAGCAGTCAGTGCTCTTAACCCCTGAGCTATTTCTCCAGCCCCCTAAAGAAATAATATATATATATATATATATATATATATGTGTGTGTGTGTGTGTATATATATATATATATATATATATATATATATATATATATATATATTTGGTTTTTCGAGACAGGGTTTCTCTGTGTAGCTTTGTAGCCTGTCCTGGAACTCACTCTGTAGACCAGGCAGGCCTTGAACTCACAGAGATCCACCTGCCTCTGCCTTCCAGTGCTGGAATTGAAGGCGTGTGCCACCACTGCCTGGCTCTAACACCTCTTCTTGAGTGACTTCTTTCAAAGATGTCATTGAATTTTCCCATCCCACAATCTTCTGTGCATTGTTTGTTCTTTTTGGGAAAAAAAAACCCATAAAGCATATCAGAAAATTTACGTAATTGTACACTTTGAACTCACAGAGATCTGTTTCTGTTTCCCGAGTACTGGAATTAAAGTCATTAAATCTGGCCCAGCTGTTGCTTATGTTTTAACATCAGATTGTTATTTTCACCAGATTTTTATTTTCCTATATGGAGTAAGTGATCAGTTCTTAGTACAGTTCTTTTAACATTTTAACCTCAGAGACCTTTATTTTTCAAAGGAATATGAGGTAATGTCACTTTCTCCACCTTGCAAATATACTAAGATTTGAGGTTTTGACAGTTTAGATTCATGAAGCCAAAGCCTTCATCTTTGAGTTCTAGAACTGTCTCATGTTTCAGTTATAATTAATGGTTCAGTTTAGCAAACCATTAATTTGAGTTGATATTTGAAAATAGAGGAGAAAAATAACTCCTAGGAAAAATAACTTCAGAACTGGAGAGATGCCTCAGTGGTTAATAACACTTGGTGCTCTTGCAGGAGACCTGGGTTCAGTTCTTAGCATCCACATAGTGGCTCGGAACCACTGTAATTCTAGTTCCAGGGAATCCAGGGACACCAGGCATGACATAGTACATATGTACACATGTAGGCATATTCCTCATACATGTAAAGTAAGAATAAATAAATCTTTAAGAACAAGGGGAAATGCTGTCAGGCTGCTTTCTTTCTGCTGTCGGGCTCACAGCCGCTGCTGCGTTGTCTCCGCAGCACACCGGAGCAGGAGCAACTGATGGTGGTGTGGCTCAGCTGGATGATCAAAGAGGAGGCGTACTTTGAGAGGTGAGAAAGCAGTGTGTGTCCACTCAGTTCAGAGAGCTCTTATTCGTCTCCTCCTTGAAAATTCACAGTGTCTCTCCTGTTTTGACAGTACATCAGGTGTCTCTGCTTCTTTTGGGGAGATGCTGTTATTGGTGGCCATGTATTTCCATAGCAACCAGCTTAGTGCTATCATTGACTTAGTCTGTTCCACTCTGGGCATGAAGGTAATTTTTAATAATCTTTTTTTCTGAAAGAAAATGTGTATAAACTGAACATTCTGTCATAGTATAAAATAAATACATTGTGTTCTTTTAAGTAATTTTAGATGTTTGCTAGTTTGAAGTTTTATTAAAGAATTCCTAGAAAAATAGGAATTTTTAGAACATTTATTCAAGCTTTATGTAGGTATGTGTGTCTGTCTGTGCATATGTGTATATGTATACAATTGCTGATAGAAACCAGACGAGGAATGGGAACCTGTGGCGCTGGAGTTCCAAGCTGCTGAGAGCCACCTGACATGGGTGTTAGCAACCAAACTGTGCCCTTTGCAGGTGCAGTCCATTGCTGAGTCCTCTTCAGTCCTCTTTGTTGTTGACTGACAGGCTGGCTTGGAACTCATGCTAGTCTCAATGGTTTTTTTGTTTGTTTGCTTGTTTTCTATGTAGATTTTCTAATTTATTATAAAGCTTAAATGAATAAACTCATTTATGTAAATATACACATAGGCAGTCATACATCTATATCTTCATATATTTCTCAAACTGTTTAAGATAGAACTGTGGCAAACAGTTACTAACTAAAAATGTGAGTCTACTAAATACTGTCAGGTTAATTTTTTGTAGAGATTTTTCCAGTATCATTGTTCACATTAATGCATGAGAGCCCTTGATTTGCTGATATTTTATCATGCCTAGACAGCCTCATTCTTTTTATCTTTTTCTTTTAAATTTATTTATATGTTTATTTATTGAGATGAGGTCTCTCTGTATAAACCCGGACTGTCCTGGAACTTGGTGTATAGACCTTGCTGACCTTGAACCTATAGAGATTGGCCTGCCTCTGCCTCCTGCGTGCTGGATTAATGGCGTGCATCACCATGTGTGGCCTGCAGATTTGAGTGGTGGAGAATGCTCCCACTTGTTTTATATTTTGTTGGTTATTAGTAAAGCTAGTTCTTTCATTCTTTTTGGTTTTGTTTTTTGAGAGAAGGACTTGCTTTGTAGCTCAGACTGGCTCAACCTGTCATGTGATCCCCTGCCTTTTCCACGGGTGTGCTGGTTTGTAGGTGTGAGTTGCCACACTCAGCTTACTAGACTTTCTTCTAGTTTACTTGTGGATTTATGCTCTGCATTTAAATCTTTTTTCTCAGTTCTAGTGAACAAACATAGGACTTCACTTGTACTAGGCAAGCACCCTTCCACTGAGTTATATGTACTTCAGTTCTGCATTGATTTTAAATGTTATTCATTTGAAATACATGGTGTGTAGTGTCATATATATATATAACAGTGTGTATGTATATGAAATATGTATGTTTCTTGTCTCCATTTCTTGGATAAACCTCTTCTATTCCCTTGTAGTTAGTGGTAGTAGCTATTAGCTAGTGCCAGTAGTTAGTACTATTTATTAAGTAATTTTATAATATGTTTTATCTTTATTTTTGACAGACATTCTCTATATTGCCCAGGTTGCTTCTGATCTCCTGGGTTCTAGTTCTTCCTGCGTCATCCTCCCAGGTGCCTGAGACTATAGGCACACATACGAGTGCATCTCTTATGTCAGGCTTGAGAAGCCACTTGTGAAAGAAAAGTTTAACTTTTGAACATTAATATTATACATCATACCCACATTGGATAATAAATTCATGAGAGTAAATGTATTTCATACAGTTTTACATGCTGTTGGAATTCTTTTTACTGTTTTAGATTGTGATTAAGCCAAGCTCCTTGAGCAGGATGAAGACCATCTTCACACAGGAAATCTTTACTGAGCAGGTACTTCCTTTTGTTTAGCTACTGACTAAACTACTTAGAAGAATAAAGTGGTCTTTTTTCGCCATCTTCAATTTTTAATGATAATTTATTTCATCTTTAAACTCTCTGTGAATAATTCACGTAATGTAACTGATTACAAAACAGTTGTAGCATGAGTTCTAATTGCTCTTACTAAATAAAACCCGGAGTCAGATATCAGGGGGTGAACTCTGAGAGATTAGAGAAGCAGTGCAGCAGCCACTTAGAGACCTTTTAGTCTACTGAGTCCTCAGACCAAAGGGGCGAGCCCGTCCTCAGACTGTGTCCTCAGACTGCACTGAGCTCTTGTCTCCTCCTGCCTTATATTCCTCTCTCTGCCCAGCCATATCTCTTCCCATCTCCACCTCCCTAGTGCTGGGATTAAAGCTTGGTACTCCCAAATACTGTGATTAAAGGTGTGGGCCACCACCGCCTGACCCCTAGTGGCTTAGCTCTGCACTCTGATGTTCAGGCAAACTTTATTTGTTAAAACCCAAACAAAATACCACTACAAACAGTGTATGTTGAGTTTCTATATTCTTGAAAACTTTAAGTGGTTACTTAAAGGTGTGGTTGTAGATATTGGTGATGTGTTCATGTGGGCTAACCATTTGGATTTTTCTGAGAAAACAGCTTAATAAGTCTTTACTTTGGTTCCTTAGTCTTTTATTTATATTTATTTGGCTTTATCACCCTTTTTATCTGTGGGTAAATCCAGGAATAATTTTCTTTTCAGTAAGTTACTTCAAAAAGTAAAAATTAGTTTTCACATTCATTTGTCAATTCGTTCATATATATATATATTTCCTCCTGAGACAGACTCTCACTCTAAAGTCCCGGCTGGACTGGAACTTATTATATAGGCCAAGCTTGTTGTAACTCTGAGCTTTCTGCAGTCTTCCTGCCGAGCCTCCTGAGTGCTGAGATTTCAGGAGTGTGCCAGCAGGTCCAGCTCATATAACTACTAGAAAAGAAATTAGCCCTCACAGCAACCCTTCAAAAGAGATGGTAGTCTTGTATTTTATTCATGTAAAAAGTAGATGTGAAAGGTAAGGGGGCTTCTGTAGAGTAAATTAGCCCAGCTACCTAGCTATGTTTTTTAACATTATCACATGTGCATTTGTGTACTTATTTCTTTTTTTTGCGGTTTTTTTGGTGGTGTTGGAAATGGAACCATTGGCATTTGTGTGCTATGCTACTGCTGTATCACTGAGTTACTCCTCAAGCCCTTTAGATGAGTTTGTGTAAAAATAAATAGAAAATTAGAGATTTGTACTTAGCAGTTGTGCTCAGGAATTTGCACATGTTAAACAGACATCCTAACACTGAGATGTATTCCTAGCCCTAGTGAGATAAAATCTCAGTAAATTGTTCAAGATGGCTTTGAACTTGTGAACCTCATTCATGCTTCAGCCCTTCTTGTGGCTGAGATTATGGATGAATGTCCTCACCTAATTTACTTTTTTGTCACTTGAAAATCATGAAAATATTTAGGCAAATGCCTGTAATCTAGCACTCAGGACAAAGAAATAGGAGGATTAAAAGTTCAGGGTCATCATCCTTAGGATATAGAGAGTTCAGGGCCAGCCTGATCTCTGTGAGACCCCAAGAGTTCAGAGTCATCATCCTTAGGATATAGAGAGTTCAGGGCCAGCCTGATCTCTGTGAGACCCCAAGAGTTCAGAGTCATCATCCTTAGGATATAGAGAGTTCAGGGCCAGCCTGATCTCCGTGAGACCCCAAGAGTTCAGGGTCGTCATCCTTAGGATATAGAGAGTTCAGGGCCTGTCTGATCTCCGTGAGACCCCAAGAGTTCAGGGTCGTCATCCTTAGGATATAGAGAGTTCAGGGCCTGTCTGATCTCCGTGAGACCCCAAGAGTTCAGGGTCGTCATCCTTAGGATATAGAGAGTTCAGGGCCAGCCTGATCTCCATGAGACCCTGTCTTAAAATAAAACAAGAAAATTAAAACTTGTACCAGTTGATTCTCATCATTCATCCTCATGGACTACATTTAAGTGTTGATGGCCTTCTTATCTTGATAGTCTATACACTATACCTTTTCTCAAACTAATTTTGAGTTTGTTATGTGTTATTATTTTATTATCTTAATGCTGTTTTTCCCTTTTAGGTTGTCACAGCTCATGCAGTTCGAGTCCCTGTCACCAGCAACCTGAGTGCCAACATTACTGGGTTTCTGCCCATTCATTGTATTTACCAACTTCTCAGGAGTCGATCATTTACTAAGCACAAAGTGTCAATAAAAGTAGGAATTTACATTTAAATTTTCAACTGTAACTGTAGTCCTTAAATATATAATGTTTGGTAGTTAGATAAATTGCTAGTTATTTATGTAGTTAATTAATTATTATTATTAAGTTAATAATGTAGTTTATTATTATTAAGAACCAAATTTTCGATTTTAAAACAATATCATAACCTATTTACAAAATGTACAGTATTATTTTTCCACTTAAATTCTCTCTCTCTCTCTCTCTCTCTCTCTCTCTCTCTTTTCTTTCAAGACAGGGTTCCTCTGTGTAGCTTTAGAGCCTGTCCTGGTACTTGCTCTGTAGACCAGGCTGGCCTCAAACTCACAGAGATCCTCCTGCCTCTGCCTCCTGAATGCTGGAATTAAAAGTGTGTACTACCACCACCTCACCTAAGCTACTTTCTTTTTTTAAGATTTATTTTATTTATTATATATACAGTGCTCTGTCCGCATGTTTGCCTGAACGCTAGGAAGAGGGCACCAGATCCCATTTTAGATGGTTGTGAGCCACCATGTGGTTGCTGGGAATTGAACTCATGACCTCTGGAAGAGCAGCGTATGGTCTTAACCTCTGAGCCATCTCTCCAGCTCCTAAGCTTCTTTCTTAATCAGGGTGTTTCTCAGAGGAAATAATCCCCTACCACAAACCTGTTATGATGGGAAGTCTTCCATTACACATACAGATCTCTAAATGTAGACATGGTAGGGACTGTTCAAAAACTCTGTACACCCAGAGCCAGGCTTCTCATGTCTTGTGTGTATCTTTCACTGTGTTTTCGATTCAATGATAAGGACTTTTAAGGCAATTATGAAAGAGATTGTATATTTTAGCTCCCCAAACTAATGGTGAGTATAGTGATATGAAAACAGTTTAAAGCTTTACGTAGTTCTATAGTTTTGATCTTTTTTCTTTGTCTTGATTCAATGCCATTTTCTTCTAGGACTGGATTTACAGACAGCTGTGTGAAACCTCCACTCCACTCCACCCTCAGCTACTTCCTCTGATTGATGTGTACATAAACTCTATACTTACTCCAGCATCTAAATCAAATCCTGAAGCCACAAATCAGCCAGTCACAGAACAGGAGATACTTAACATTTTCCAGGAAGTCATTGGGGTAAATAAAATAACGTTTCTGTTACATCTGTTACATCTCTGGCTTAGTCCATATTTTTCGTCCTTAGAAGTCTTATAGGTGATTCTGATTTCAAAATCAGATTAACGCGTAAGTGTGAACCCTTACACACACAGTTGGAAACACATACATGCTCTGCACACACAGATGAGGTTAAATTTTATTAGCTTACTAGTAAGAAAACATATAGTAGTGTTAATTACCTGTA
Organism: Myodes glareolus; assembly: GCF_982192425.1. NCBI lineage: Eukaryota > Metazoa > Chordata > Mammalia > Rodentia > Cricetidae > Myodes > Myodes glareolus. The sequence continues at coordinate 36,421,372 of NC_142034.1, forward strand.
GTTTGTCAAATGGCACTTACTGAAGAGTTCTATATATCATTTTAAAAATTATTTATTCCTCTTTTATATGTATTCCTGAATGAATAGTTATAGAGAAAGTGTCTTGCTTTGTAGTCTGGTTGGTCTCAACTCATAATCTTGCTTCCTCAGTTTCTGGAATATTGGAATAACAGGCTTACTCCACCATGCACAGCTCAAGAAGTTGTGTTGAAGCCTCTTGTTAAAGTGTAATGGGTACTTTGAAAATTATGTACTGCTAAAGGGCTGTGGGGCATTTCAACATATCCAACATGGTGTTGTTTAGCCTCCTGGGAATCAAAGATACACTTGGATTCAGTTGTGGACAGTTGGGTGAAAATCTTTTTTCCTTATTTTGCCAGGAAAAAATTGCAGTTTGCGCAGTCACAGTAATTATACAGTATCTATTTTACGAATTGTTTTCTTTATGGTAATTTCATATAGTGTTTCCATTCCTTCAAGTCTCTGAGAAGCAGCCTGGTAGGAGTACTGTGGAGAAGCAGTAGCTGAAGCCTTGTGACATTTCCCCCGTCTTAAAGACCGGGAAAGGATATTTCCTTTTGTGGTCTGAAGCAGAAAGTTGTCTGAGATTGCTGCTAACCCAGAAGTCCTCTCCCAGTCCAGCTGTGCTTGGTGCAGCAGCACTGGATAATCTATCGCTTTTGAAAAAGCAACCTGCTCTTGAGGTTTACTATGTTAAAGTTTTGTATCCCTCAGGGTGACAGCATCCGCCTTAATCAGCGCTTCAGCATCACGGCGCAGCTCCTGGTGCTCTATTACACCCTTTCTTATGAGGACGCGCTCCTGGCAAACACAAAGACTTTAGGTAAGTCCAGCAGAGCTGAGTGGTTCCGGTCGTTTGCCCACAGTCAGTCTGATAGCCCAGGGAAATCTAGTGAGTAGGTAGTGAAGAGATGCTAGGAAGTTCTTTTAGGCTAGATTTCAGACTGTTGGTATCGTATTGTGGTACTAAGATGCTGCATTATTTTTGATTTTAATGAATCTGATTTGAGAGAGGAAGGTCAGGTTAGAGGCTTTGGGCCATGACGTAAGGAATAGAATGGTTGCCATTTGAAATGAAAGGACCTGTAGGATCTAGGTTAGGTTTGCAGGGGATCAGGAGCTCAGCTTTAGATACGTAGAGATGTCTGTTCTTCTTTGAAGTGAGGACAATGAGTAGGTAGCTGTGTTCTAGTAAATACAAGACTGAATGTCTTTTGCATAAATATGGTATTTAAAATTATGATATTATGATAGGTTCTCAGCAGTAGAGTGTAGAGGAAATCCAGGACGATATGGTGTCCTAGATGCCAATAGAGGGAGGCTAGGAGTTTGTGATGACTGCTGTCAGGTGATCTGGAATGAGGAAGATGAGGACTGGGGTTCAGCTGATGACTGCACATCGCATGATAGAGATCACTTTGCCTGTAGAATAGTAGGATGAGGACCTGATTATAAGATTAGGATGGTGGTGCACGCCTTTATCCCAGCACTCGGAGCAGAGGAAGTCGAATCTCTGTTGAGTGTGAGAATGGCCTGAACTACAGAGTGAGTTTGGGAACAGCCAGGGCTACACAGAGAAACTTAGTCTTGAAAAACAAAAACAAAAACAAAAAACAAACCAAAAGAGAGAGAGAGAGAGAGAGAGAGAGAGAGAGAGAGAGAAAGAAAAGGGAAAGAAAAGCTAATTGTAATGAATTCAGAAGAGGGCTAGAGGACCCACAGTGCTATGGACCATGAGTAGAGAATGCACTTTGGGGGATTGTTAAAGGGAAAGAGAGAAGCAATATGGTAACTGTGATGGAAAGAAGGTCAGGAAGGGTTTATAAAAAATTCTTATTTTGTGTGTGTGTGTTAGTATATCACATGTGTGGGTACCCTTTGATCTCTGGAGTTAAGAGTACAGGCAGTTTCTGAGTAACCTGATGTGGGTGCCTGTGCTTTCAGCCTCTGAGCTGTCTGGCTAGCCCTAACTTCTAAGATGACAAGGGTACATGGCACTGCTTGTTGAGAGTGATGTGCCGAGAGGGGCTGTTGGAGCCAGTCGGCCTCCGGAGTCTGTCCTCTGCTGTGGTTTCAGCACTTTTCTGATTGTCCTTTGGTTTAACCCTTATGATAAACATTAGCAACCACCCAGTAGACGCAGAGGTTCAGAGGTAGAATCTAGGTGGAATCCCATATTGGAGTGTTATAGCTGTTAAAATACACATGTGTGTATTTATTGTTTGTTTAAAAATACTTACACACATGAGTATATTAATGTACATAGATATGTATGTGAATTCTAGTTAAATGTTCATTTAAAAATATTTTAGACAGAATATGAAAAGTACACACATTTATAGGATACCATTGATTTAAGTATCCATCCAAAAAAAGAAGTGTAGTAATAAAGAATGATTTCCTTTGTACTTATTACTTAGTCAAAATGTGAATATTCGTGTGTATTTCAAGTGTTTGTTCTTAAAACGCTGTGCTATAAACTGGGCATAGTACTGCATAGTTGTATCAAAATTATTTCAAAACAGACTGCTTTACCTAGAAAGAAAAATATCAGCTATATAATTTTTTGTTTGTTTGTTTAAGACAGGGTTTCTCTTTGTAGCAGCCCTGGCTGTCCTGAACTCACTCTATAGACCAGGCTGGCCTCGAACTCAGAGATCCACTTGCCTCTGCCTCCTGAGTGCTGGGATTAAAGGCGTGCACCACCACCACCACCACCGCCCGTCCAGCTAGGAAATTGGAAGTTTTACAGCTGTCAATCCTAGAGTTAAGCCAAGCATTCACAAAGGAAATGTTCTAATGGTTGCATGTCTGTAGAGCAATAGTATCTTAAACTTATTTGATGATTTATGTAATGTTGCTAGGCATGGTGTGCGTGTCTGTAGCACTAGCACTCAGAAGCAGGAGTGCATGCAGTATTCATATCTATGTTTGTTCATTTTTTTTTTCTTAAAAAAACAGCAATAACCACCCCAAAACAACAGAACTGCTGGGCTTGGCAACACATATCTCTAATCCCAGGAGGAAGAGACAGGTAGATCTCTGAATTTAAGGCTAGCTTGGTTTACATCGCAAGTCCAGACCAACCAAGGATACATAGTGAAACCAGATAAAATTTATAAATAGTAAAATTTTACAAAATTTAAAATTTTAATTTAATGAGGAAAAAAACCCAAACTATATTTTTATTGTTTAGAGGTAAAACTACTATTAGAATTTTGCTAGAAAATCTTTTCTTTTTGTATATATGATGCATTTGTAAAGTTAAAATTTTAATATATTTTATTATTGATTTCATTTATGTTCTGTGTGTTTGCTTGCATGAGTTTACATAGATCATATGTATATTTGTGAGTGTTTGCAAGTGTCTAGAAGTGAGCAGTTGATGCCAAGAGCCTTGCTCTATCCTCTGAGTCCTCCTGTCTGTGCCTCCTGGCTTTGCAATATAGGTTTCTCCAGCCAAGCCTGATTCTGTTGGAGTTCTGGGTAGCATCTAAGTTCAGGTACACATGCCTGCACAGGGAGCACTTTATCCACTAAGTTATCTTTCTCTTTTTTTATTTTAAATTACTGTGCGGGTATGTGTTATGTGTGTGATGGCATACACATATCATAGTATGAGGGAGGTATCAGAGAAAAGCTTTATGGATTTGATTTTCCTCTTTTACCTTTATGTAGGTTTTTAAATTGACTTTAGGTTGTCAGGCTTGTGTGGCAGCCACTTTACCTGCTGAGCCATCTTTTGACTTCTGAGACAGGATCTCATGTATTTCAGCTGGTCTCAGACTCACTGTGCCACAGTGGGTGGCCTTGAACTTCTGGTTCTCTTGCCTCTCTACCTTGCAAATGCTGTGAGTACATGTGTTTGCTGCTGTGCCACATTCATGACTCAACCCCAAGGTACTGTGCATGCTAAGCAAGTATTCTCTCAACCAAGCTATGCGTACATCACAAGCTTGAATGGTTTGAATATGGATGGAGGTCAGAGGACAACTTTTCAAGAGTTGTTTCTCTCCTTCCATCTTGTGTTTGAGGCCATGTCTTGAACTTCTGATTGGTTGCCCCATTTCCTACTTCCATCTCTTGCTAGAGTGCTGGGACTGCAGACATGAGTCACTGCTGGTTCCTAACATGGGTTCCGGGGATTGCACTCAAGCCCTTGAGCACAGTGAGCCATCTACTAGGCAACCCCAGAGCCTTCTAAAGCCCAGCAATTATCCTAACAAGTCCCTAGCTCTCAAGAAACTTAGACACTGATATTTCACACTGAGTTGATATTGAAGACTTAGAGTAAAAACGTTTTCATCTTTTAAAAAAATAATTTAAAAATATTTATATGTTTGAGTGTTTTGCCTTCATGTATGTGTATGTACTGCATACATGTCTGGTGCTTGAGGAGGTCAGAAAAGGACATTAGATCTCCTGGAACTAGAGTGAGAGCTACCATGTTGTTGCCAGAAACCAAACTCAGGTCCTCAGGAAGAGCAAGTGTTCTTAATCACTGAGTTATTTCCCCACCCCCAGTCTTTTTTAAGTATGAAGTTTTTAGGAGGTCTTGAGGTTTGAGGCCAAGGACTTGTGCATGCTAAACCACATGAGAGGTTGAAACAAGAAAACCAAAGCATATTTTAGACCATTCTGGTCTAATAGGAGTGGGTTTATATCTTCAGGCTTGCTGACAAGTGTCCTTACCCATAGAGCCATTTTGCAGTCCCCATAACACTGATATACCTCTTATTCTTAAAAAAAAAAAGGATTTACATCTTGCCATTTGAAAAAGAATAAATAATTATATTGGATATTTGGATATCCTTTTGTACAGTATAGGTAACCTGAAAATGGTTTACTGCAAAATACTTAGATTCGAATTAGAATGCAAGGTATACAGAAGAATGAGCTAGAGACGAGACAGTGATTGACTGGCAGAGATCGTGACTGTATTTGGCTATAGCACTCCACAAAGGTTTGAGAGTGGAGTTAGAGGTACAGGATTTGGTGAACGGTGTTTACGGAAGAGAACCGTGGCTGCAGGATGAAGGTTGTATTAAGGAGATGAAAGTCAGACCATAGTGACCACGGATGAAATAGGCTTTAAGACAGAATAGCATATAAAAGATTAAGTTGGACTTAAAAGGAAAAAGAGTAGATGTTGCTAACAGAAGGTAGGATATAGGCAAGAAGAAAGTCAAATTCACATTGCTTAACATCCTAATTGTATATAGTCACCAGGTATCATAAATAATGTATTCAAAGCTCTTTTTGTTTTTTAAAGAAAGTGTCTTAGGTAGCCCAGGTTGACTATAAATTTACTATTTAGCTGAAGATGCCTTGAACTTCTGCTCCTGCCTCCACCCCCCATGTGCTAGTATTACAGACATGTGCCTGTAATGCCTGGTGTTTTATGTATTGATTTATTTTTATTTTTTATGATTTATTTTTATTTTATGTGCCTTGGTATTTTGCCTGCATGTGTGTCTGTGTGGGAATGTTGAATCCACTGGAGCTGGAGTTACAGACAGTTGTGAGCTGCCATGTGGTTGCTGGGAATTGGACCCGGATCCTCTGGAAGAGCAGCCAGTGCTCTTAACTCCTGAGCCATCTCTCCAGCCCTTTTTTCTCACCCGCCTGGTATTTTATAATTCGTACTGGAACCATCAGGCTCTGAGTCTGTGTTTATGACTGCGCTAGGCTTTCCTAAACAGACGTGGGGAAGTCTTGACTGAGTTCTTTCAGTGTAGTACATTTCAATTCAGGGCACTTTCTAAATCTTGCCCTTGTTTTTCCCTTATAGCTACTATGTTGGTAGCTATTTTCATCTTTAAAACATTCATATATTAAGTGAATTAAAAGTAATTTCAAATTATCTTATTCCTAAACAGTTGAAAGTTAAGTTTTTTTTTTGATACTCTCTTACTTTATACTTTTTGTCTTTTACTGACAGCTTCCATGCAACGGAAACCCAAATCATATTCTTCTTCTTTAATGGACCAGATTCCTATCAAGTTCCTTATTCGACAGGCTCAAGGGCTGCAGCAGGAGTTGGGAGGTATTTGTGTTATTTATTTTTCTTTGCTAAAGTTGGTTGTTATGATATATAATAAGTTGTAGTCACCCTATAGGGTGATCCAGATACTGCTGATATTTGAGCATTGGGGTACATACATACCAGCGATGTATGGATGCCCACTACTTTTAATTTCCTTCATCTTATGATGAAGTTATTTGTACATAACCCTGTTGTAAGCTGCAATTATTTCAAATCCAAAATGCATTTATGACCAGGTGTAGTGGCTCAACCTTTAATCATAGAGCTTGGGAGGCTCAGGCAGTGAGATCTCTGTAAGTTTGAGATCATTCTGGTCTACAGGGTGAGTTCCAGAATAGCCCAAGCTACACAGTGAGATCCTGTTTCAAAAACAATGAAACATTTGCTCCCTCTAAGCTACAGGGCACTGAAGCTCAGCAGTCATGTGCACCTTGGAGTAGCGCCTGTTTTCTCCCATGATTGTAAGGCTAACTGAGCTGCCCGCCGCTGCTGCCTGGCTGTAGCTCCAGAGTTTGGTTTGTCTCATATTGCTACCTTGTAATGATTTCAGAATATAGTCTTTACCATGTGTATGTCACTCCCACGACACTATAAATCTAAGAACTCATTAATCCAACTATCCTAAAGGTGCAGGCTGTCTTTGGCCTAGAGAACATCAATTTCATGTGGTGAATCTAATAGATATTTACATAATAATGTATTAAAAATATGAATGATATTATATACTGCCTCCTTTTTTTCACGTTTCTTTTTTCATTACTTGAAATTTTCACTGAGGGCCTTACATTAAGCTAGTACTCTATCACTGAACTACATCTTCAACCCTCTGCCTCTTCTGAGGTCATTTTTCTTGGAGTCTTGGGTAAGTATCATATCAATTCATGTAGATTTACTTTGTTGTTCGAAACTGCTCCATAATAGTCCATGAAATATTAATATGGATGTAATAGTTCAATTGTAAATATTATTAAATAGATGTGTAATAATTTTAGAAAGTTGATTTTTTTTTTAATAAACCACCTTTCATGTTTCAGTGTGATTTTCCTCTGTCTTTGAAGTTATGATTTTTCTTCTCTTTTATTGTTGCGGTTGGTTTGGAAGAGGAACATGAGCCTTCGTTGGACATGGTTAGCCAGATGGCTACGTTTATTATAGCTTTACATAGTCTGTTTCTAAAAAGTTGGGACAGTATTTGGCAGCACTGGCCAATTAACATGTTTTACTGAAAAGAGTACAATATGTAGATGGATTTGCATGTCTCTGTGAGTGTTGGGAGTAATTTTAGTTGTACATGTGTTTAGAGATTTAAAGTTCAGCAGCACTGGGTTGTTTGAGTGTAGAGTACTGAGGGTCAGCCATGGTGGCACATGGTAATCTTAGCCCTTGAGAAGCTTTTTGGTTTTATTTTTTTCTTCTCTGAGCTCCTGAAACCAGCTATGTTAAACAGCTTTCCTGGTGAGAGTCATACAGTGGGGTAATGAAAGCTGGGGAAGGTTTGCTGCAAGGGGTCATCCTTAACTTACTGTGAATTAGTTTTCTTGGGACTTTTATTTAAAATGCTACACAGATTTGTTTTCTTAAATTAAAGAAAGAAATCTTTTCAGCTGTTAGCATTGAACGCAGACCCTCATACATGTGGGGCAAGTCCTCTGTCCTTTTCCCACACTTCAGTCTTTGTTTTGAGGTCGTGTCTACTGTTGCCAGGCTGGCCCTGGGCTTGGTGTGTATCCGAGGCAAGACCTTGAATTTAGGCTCTTACTGCCTCCACTTCCGAACAGCTAGGATTCCAGCCAAGCCTACCTAGAACCTCCTGAAACTTGGTATGTACCTGCAGAAGGGCTCTGGACTGCTGTTTCTGCCCTACTTCCTAGCATGGTGTCTTCACTCTGCATATGCAGAAGGTTTCTTAAGTTCTGATGCCAGAGAGCTCAAAGAATGCTATGAGAAACATGGTTAGTGACACTTCTCTTCCTATGGCTGTGCACTGCTGAATGTGTAGATATAGGGTGGAGGGTTCCTGTGAGAGAGACCAAGAGTCCAGATAACTTATTGGTTTTTTGTTTTTTCTTTTTTTTCTGAAAGGGCTGCACTCAGCTTTACTGCGTCTTCTAGCAACTAATTACCCACATTTGTGTATTGTGGATGACTGGATCTGCGAAGAAGAAATCACAGGGACTGATGCGCTGTTACGGCGAATGCTCCTGACGAGTAATGCCAAAAGCCACTCTCCGAAACAACTGCAGGAAGGTGCGGTACTGCTCATCCTACCTCTGATTACTGCTGTAAACAAGAGCTGTGCAGTAACGCTCATCCTACCTCTGATTACTGCTGTAAAGAAGAGCTGTGTAGCTGGAATTTTCTTTGCTCTGTCAACCAGCTCCCCAAATAAAGAAACCTATTATTGATTATAAGCGTTCAGCCTTAGCTTAGGCTTGTCCCACTATCTCTTTTAACCTATTTTTTAAATTAATTTAACCTATTTTTATTCAGTTACATTTTACCTAGGGACTTACTACCTTTCATTCTGTATGTCCTACTCTCCTGCTTCCTCTGTCTGTCTGGCTGGCCCCTGGCATCTCCCTGGCATCTGCTCTTCTTTTTTCCTCGAGCCTAAATTTCTCCTCCTACTTAACTCTCTCTGCCTGAAAGTCTCACCTACACCTCCTCCTATGCTATTGGCTGGTCAGCTTTTTATTAGACCAATTAGGTGCCTTAGGCAGGCAAAGTAAAACAGCATATCTTTACATAAGTAAGCAAATGTAACACATCTTTACATAGTTAAACAAATGCAGCACATCTTTGCATTATTAAACAAATATTCTGCAATAGTCGTAGGCTAATTAAAATCTTATATTGTAAGCAATTTGTTTGGGGTAAGGATTTTGAAGTATTTCTGTGCTATGCTGGGTATCTAGTTGACATGTTTGTATTGTTTCCATATTCTAGGTTGTATCACAAAAGATTTAGAAAAATCCAAAAATTCTAATCCCAAAATAGAAATAAATGCAGTAGAACATGGCAGTCTACTTGCTGTTATGGGTAATGTTCCAGATTAGTATCCCTGAACACAAATAGTGCGAGCCACACATTAAAATTTCATTAGCTGTATTAAAAAGTTTCAGTTCATAAGCCTTCTGAAAACAGTTGCACAATCACTGTAAAGATTGTCCTTGCACAATCTTTACTCCTCTTTGAGGTGACACCATTGGCCTTAGCACCCCACCCAAATCCACTTTGAATTTTTGTTGTTATTCTTGATGTCTTCTTGCTGTTATTTCTAAATCCTTTTATATTTTCCCTTTGGAGCTGCAGATTGATCTGGGCCTTTTGTGCATTCTTGGCCAGTGCTCCATCAGCTTACTCCCCAGCTCTTGAGGTCACTGTCTTTTCATTTTCTGTACACAATTGAAGGAATTGTAAATTATCCGATGCCAATTGTCCTTGACACATGAATTCTGAACTCAAATGCAAAGATGACGTGTGGTGTGTTCTTAACAGCTTTGGATAGTTTCTTCTATATTTCTTTTAGGTACTGTTGGTTTTCCATGGTGAAGGACATGCGTGACTGTCTGTTTGCCTTGAAGTAGTCAGTTGATCATGAACATTGAGGTTTAGATAGTTACTGTGATCGTGATGGCAACAAAAATAAATTTAAAGAATATCTTGATTTAATTTCATAGTTACAATACACTATTTCATATGAAATCAGAGTGTTAATGTGATTGCTCTTTTTTCATACATGCTCAGTTTTCACTTAGTGTTTATTTTATGCTTGCTAGCCAGATGTAATTAGTGGCCACTCTAGTGGAGAGACAATTCCAGATATTTAATAACAGCAATCTGCTAAATGTGTATCTTCCTCAGTGGGACTCCTGGAGGAAGGTATTAAGGAGTTTGAAACTTCCAAATTAGTAAGCCACAGAAGCAGCACTCAGGCCCACTTTCCTGCTTCATTGCTGTTTTTTAAGAACAGCCTGAATTATCCAAAAAATGAGGTTAGCCAACATGTCACTAATACGATTTTTTTAACATATAATTCACCATTTATTAAAGACAAAAGTGAATTTGAATGGCAGTTAGATAGATATTTATTTTTTCACGAATAATTAAAATGTATTTTTAGTTTTACATAATTCTTTATTGATTCATTGGGAATTTCACATCATGTACCTCAATCATGTTCACCTCTTAGTCCCTTTATATCCACCCCCACATCTGCAGCACGCCCCCCCCCCACCAAAGAACCACCCAAAATAGTAACAACAAAGCAATACAAAACAACCACCTCACTCCTCCGTCTTTCCAACACCTGTTTATTCATCCTAGCGGCATTAGGAGCTGTGGTGTGTCATGCAGTATATCCTTTTGTCCAATCAGCTTCTCCCACAAAATGTTTGCTGCAATGAATCATTGGTCTGGTTCAAGGTCTCTGGCACACCATCATCACTGGACCTTCACTGAAACTCCTCAGATCTCCTGTTGTTGCCCCAGTCATAGAAATCCTGCAGTTACTGTTCTGTAGGACCAGTCCCTTCACATGTTCCAGCGGGTCATAGATGGGGTAGATGTTAGGGTGGACCAACCCAAGGTCTGGGTGTTAGCTGAGCTTGTCAGTCTGGGCCACCGGGACTGCCCCACTCAGATGGGAGGTGGAACCAGCTCACATAAGCCCATGTCATCCAGGCCAGCTCTCCCATGCCTGTAGTGAGGGGTAGAACCATCTCTTCCATGGGAGGTGGGGCCTGAATTTTATGAAATACTATCTACACTTTTATGGATTTTCATTTATTTTTATTATGTTTTAATTAATTTATTTCATATGTGTTTGTGTGAGGCCTTGCACATGACACACTGCGCATGTGGAAGTCAGGACAGCTTTTGGGAGCTGGTTCTATTCTTATGTGGGTACAGGGTTGGAACTCAGGTATCAGGCTTCCCTTGCCCTATGCGCCATCTCACCTGCCATCCAAGAAGTTTTCTAATGACTATAATAGCTTTAGTGAAAATTGATGGAAAGTTTTACTTTTAATTCCATTGCTTTCTTGATTTGTTTGGCCCCTTCTCTAAGAAAGCAGTGTCTATTTCTGCCTGGTAAACATTACAGAATTTAGGTAATGATGGTGACATTCTCTTCTTTAGCATTTTCAGCTGTGCCTGTAAGTCACACACAAGTGATGCAGATTATGGAGCACTTGACTCTACTTTCTGCCAGTGAACTTATTCCTTATGCAGAAGTATTAACATCCAATATGAATCAGCTGCTGAATTCAGGGGTTCCACGGAGAATTCTTCAAACTGTCAATAAGTTATGGATGGTTCTTAATACTGTGATGCCAAGAAGGTAAGTTCTGTGTACTGCTGTGTGCACTGGAGAAGTGTAGAGCTTTCATAATATACAGGAAATTCAGTTGTTGGGAAAATTCGCATGGCAACTTCTATCAGTGTTTTTGAGTATGTAATAATAAAATTCCTTTCTGAAAGTAAGAATAGGAGATCTCTCTGAAGTTTGAGGACGGCCTAGTAAGATTTGCTACATTTTAAAGAATACTTTAAGGGGCTGGAGAGATGGCTCAGAGGTTGAGAGCATTGCTTGCTCTTCCAAAGGTCCTGAGTTCAATTCCCAGCAACCACATGGTGGCTCACAACCATCTGTAATGAGGTCTGGTGCCCTCTTCTGGCCTGCAAGCATACACACAGACAGAACATTGTATACACAATAAATAAATAAATAAATATTTTAAAAAAAGAATAAGAAATTAAAGTTATTAGCAGTTTGAGAAAGTTCTTTTAAAGTAGTTTTCTCTGTGTAGTTACTTGAGGCTGACTGTTGCAGATCACTGTGTCTTACATCATGGCTGTGGTTCTAGAGTCTGCTGCTCCTCGAGACATGTACGCTGCTTTAAACCCCTGATCCCCAGGTTGTAATACATGCAGTTAGATCTGCATCTGCAGCAGGTGCGAGGCATCAGGATGTCTAAAAGCAGAGCCCCAGATGATGCGTTGTGCTGCAGAGATTGGAGAACAGGGGTGTGCTTCCCTTGTGTTCTTCCGTTGGTGGATGCTAGTTCATAGATTGCATCATAACACCTGGCCAGTTGGACCATAGTAACAGTGGTTTGACTTAGCCGAGAGCTTGGTTTAGTAGTTCTGGGACTGGGAATAATTATGCTTTTAAATTCAAATTTTTTGTTTTGTTTCCATTTGTTATGCTATCAGTAATAAATAGTTCATCCTATACTCTTTATTAAGATGAGGCTTACTTTATAGTAATTTAGTTATAACTAATCAGTAAGATGATTTTCATGGGACATGTCTCTTTCTATCTTCAATTTTCCTGGAACATGCACAGCTGTCTTCAACTGCTGCTGTCTGTGCTTTGCTGGGAGCCCTGTTTTCTTCCTGGCTTCTGTCCACATGGAGCACATTCTGCAGTGCTCCTGAGAAAAGCTGAGTGCGGGTGAGGGGAAGTTATTGTTTTTTTGTGGTATTTTTGGAGGTTTCATTCTTTTCACATGTGATTGCTATTTTGCCTAAGTGTAGTTCATAAATTCGAGTGCACTGTTTTTCTAACTTGGAATTTCCACTGTGTAGCACAAGTTCTAATTGTTCTTAATAAAAACCCAGAGTCAGATATTGGGGCTTGAATGCTGAGAGATCAGAGAAGCAGAGTGGCAGCCCTTTTACCAATGCTCAGACCTAAAGGGCCATCCTGTCCTCAGACTGCAACTCCAGACTGTGTCCTCTGACTGACTGCTTCAGACTACTCCTCAGACTGAATCCTCAGACTGCATCTGAGTTCCTGTCTTGCCTCTTTCTACCCAGCCATATCCCTTTCTGTCTCCACCTCCCTGGTGCTGGCATTAAAGGCGTGGGACTCCCAAATACTGGGGTTAAAGGTGTGAGCCACCGCTGCCTGGCCTCTAGTGGCTTAGCTCCGCACTCTGCTCTTCATGCAAACTTTATTTGTTAAAACATAAATAAAATATCACCACACCACTGGCTATTAGTGATCTGGTGTTTTCCAGCTCTTTGTACGTGGCCATTGTTTTTTCATTCATAATAGGTGTTCCCTCCCTTTGTGTTCTGGAATTTAATAATGAAGTGTTTTGATGTGTATCTTTTTTTTCCTCTTCATAGTATTAGGTACTTGGTTGCTTTTTTGTTCTGATGAGCAGTGTCTTAATTTTTAGGACTTTACTTCTTGGATGAATTGAATTGTGTGTCTTTGTGTTGGTCTGTGCATGTGAGTGTGGGTGCCGAGCTAGTGGGTGCCTGGGAGACGGAGTCAGGGGATGGTGTGAGCCACCTTATCGGGTTCTGGGGACTGAGTTCAGTCCTCTGGGGAGCAACAAGTGCGCTTAACCTCTGAACCATCTCTCTAGCCCTAGTAATAAAGCCCTGTTTTAAAGCCTGGATGTGGTGGAACATGCCTGTAACAGGAGTACTCAGAAGGCAAGGTATGAAGATCAGGAATTCCAGGATATCCTGGCATACAAGGGAGAACTTATTTGTGTAACTCTGGCTGTTCTAGAACTTACAATGTAGCCTAGGCTGACCTTGAACTCAGAGATTGCCTCCTGCTAGGATTAAAGGCTTGTGCCTGCTGCCACCACCACCACCAGGCCCTTTTTCCCCTTGCTAATATTGTTCCTATATTTTCCATTGTTTTGGAGATTTTTTTCTTTCTTTAGTGTATTTTAATCTTTTTCTAAATAAAACTTCTTATAAATGTCTGGTCCTTGGATCCTATTCATATTTAAGTGGCAAATTCTGTGTGAGACACTGTAAGAGATCAAGTACCATCCATGGGTGTATTTTCTCAGCAGTTCTCTTGTATAGTCAGCTTAGCCACCATATCTGTAATCTGCCGATTTCAAAGTGACATTTTACAGTGAGATATATTTATGGGGCTAGTACAGTTTCAAAATTGTGGTAATTTTGATTTTTTATTTTTACTAAACTTTTCCTCTTAATATACTAAGTGTGCTAGGACTGAGTTTTTAATTTTTTTCCTCCCAATTGCTATGATCATTTCACCTCGGCTGCAAAGACTAGCGCCTGCTGTGTTCGTTGTTTAGCTTACGTTTGCTTTAGAGACATAATAATATACCATAGATGTCTAGTTTTTCTTTTTGTTTGTTTGTTTTTGTTTTTTCGAGACAGGGTTTCCCTGTGTAACAGTCCTAGCTGTCCCTGAGCTAGCTCTTGTAGACCAGGCTGGCCTCAAACTGACAGGGATTCACTTGCCTCCCAAATGCTGGAATTAAAGGAGATGTCTAGTTTTTAATCCTTCAGAGTTTATTTATTCCCAGGGCAGGGGATGTAGCTCAGTCCGTAGTGTGCTTGTCTAGTAAACATGAAACCCTGGGTTCCACCCCCAGCAGTGCATGAACCAGTCATGGTGGCACATTCCTGTGATCTCAGCACTTGGGAGGGGCTGTAGGAGAATCAGAAGTTCAGGTCTTCCTCAGCTATATAGTGAGTCTGGGGCTAACCAGAACTACATGAGAGCCTTTCTCAGAAACAAACAACAAAGGAAATCCAAAGTTTGTCACACCTGTTTTTCCTTTTTTTTGTTTACTTGAAAATATTTTCCTTCCTTCCTTCTTTCCTTCCTTCCTTCTTTTTTATTTTTTTTAACAAAGAACTATATGACCGTAGATGTGAATTGAAACGTAGCTGTTATGAACATATGATTGTTTTTTCATCAGGTTGTGGGTAATGACGGTTAATGCACTCCAACCTTCCATAAAGTTTATACGACAACAAAAATATACCCAGAATGATTTGATGATAGATCCTCTCATTGTCTTGAGATGTGACCGGAGGGTTCACAGGTAAGTTATTTGAATTTTATTTTTTTTAAAATATAGTTGTACTTTGTAGAATCAAAAGAAAATGGAAGAAAATAATTTAATATTCTATTTCTGTTATAAATATATATGTAATATAGTTTATGTAGCTTTTTGGTTTTCTGGCGGTAAATATTCATAATTTATAGTCAATGTAATATTTAGTCTGTGTACAATAAAATCTCGTCTTAGAGAAAAGGCATTCTTGACTCTGGTAGTCATGAGTAGGGCTTTTCTGTCTCTCGAAAGGCAGCCCAGAGAAGAACACCACCATTGCTAGCTCTCTGAAGTGACTTTGCTTTCTGTGTTTTATTTTGAAACAAGGTCTCACAGTACAGCGAGGGTGACCTTGAACTCTTGGTTTGACTCCTGACTCCTGCCTCAGTTGTCTTAGTGCTGGGATTAGAGGCGCTGTCACCCTGGCTTTAAAGCACTGGCACATTTCCATGTCATCCCATGCTTTAAAACTGCCACCTGCTCAACGTCAGTTGTGATGTTAGCTTCACCAGTCCCATATTTGTCTCTATTTCCTGGCTAATTGTTTTGAAATAGCTTCACTTCAAAAGGCAGAAGTTAATGAACAGAATTTAATATTTGAATTTCAAGCTGTCATTATAAGTAATTGTAAAGATAAATCGAGCGGCTTACCTTTAATGATCGCTATCTGAATGGGGAAAGAAGGTAGATGTATGGAGCTTTAACTAGCGTGGTCCTGTGCCGGTGAGTGATGTACTAAATGAATTGCTGTTGTTGTTGTTTGTATGAGTCAGGATCTCACTGTGTAGCCCTGGCTGTCCTGCAACTCACAGAGGTCCACCTGCCTCTGCCTCACGAGTACTAGGATTAAAAATATGCACCACTGCACTTGATCAAAATGAATTTTTTTTCTTTTTTTCGATACAAGGTTTCTCTGTGTAACAGTTCTGGCTGTCCTGGAACTCCCTTTGTACACCAGGCTGGCCTCAAACTCACAGAGATCCCCCTGTCTCTCTCTTGAGAGCTGGGCTTAAAGGCATGCGCCACTACCACCCAGCTGAATCTTTTTTGTGTGTGTGTTAAGAAATACTGTGCTGGGAGCTGGAGAAACGGCTTAGTGGTTGAGAGTGCTGGCTGCTCTTCCAGAGGAAGCTGAGTTCGATTCCCAGCACCCACATGGCAGCTTACACCTGTCTATAACTCCATTTTCGGGCTCTCACACTTTCACACAGACATGCATGCAGGCAAAACACTAATAAACAGAAAATAAAAATAGATTATTAAAAAAAAAACAAAGAAAAATGCTGAATGCCTTTAATCCCAGTACTTGGGAGGCAGAGGCAGGCGGATCTCCGAGTTCGAGGCCAGCCTGGTCTACAGAGTGAGTTCCAGGATAGCCAGAGGTATACAGAGAAACCCTGTCTCAGGAAAATAAAACCAAAACCAACCAAGCATCCAACGAACCAACCAACCAACAACAAAAACAAAAAAGAAAGGAAGAAAATGAAAAGAAATACTGGGCTTGGGAGATTGATCTTCTGCTGCCTTTCCCTGGGATTGGAGTTAACTTTCCAACACTCCAGCACTCTCAGGCAGCTTACAGTTGCCTATAACTCTAGCATTGGGATCAAATGCCCTCTTCTGGCCTCTTCAGGCACTGTACTCTGTGTAGATACACATACCCATCTACACACACACACACACACACACACACACACACACTAAAGGCTCTGGAGAGATGGCTCAGAGGTTAAGACCACTTTTTGCTCACGTAGAGGACCTATGTTTGGTTCACAGCACCCACAAGGCAGCTCACAACCATCTGTAACTACAGTTCCAGGGGCTCTGACTTCCTCGAGTACCAGGCACACATATAGTAAATAGACATACATGTGGGCAAGACACTCATACACTTAAAAAAATCTAATATATAGCAATTTCAAAAGAACTTTATATAATTTAAAACATAAAATCTTTTAAAAGTTAGGAAATGTGTGGAGGAGATGGGACCTGAGTAGATTTTAAAGGATGGACACAGGGCAACTTCAACTAAAACAGGTAGTGTTGCTTAGTGGTACATGCATGTAATTCCAGCATTTTGGGAGTCCAAGCACTTAGATCAGGAGTTCAGGGTCATTGTCCTTAACTATGTGAGTTTGAAGACAGTCTGGGCTAGAATCAGACTCTATCTGTCTAAACAAAAATGGACTGGTGAGATGGCGGAACAAGAAAAGATACTTACTGCCAAGACTAATGGCCTAAGTTTGATCCTTGTGATACAGATGGTAGAACTGACACATATATACCCAAATGTATATACACACAAAAAACATGAATAAATAAAAATGTAAACAAGAACAACCTCAGCAGCCAGAGAACCTCCACAGAACCACCACAACCACCAAGAGTGGACAGCGTAGTGATGGTGTTGTAAGTGATCGAGGAAAGCTGCTCCGCTTGGTCTTGGCTCTTTGAGACACGCTCACTATCCAGTCCAGGCTGGTCTGGAGCTTGTGGAGTCCAGTCTGGCCCTGGATTCATGCTGAGCTTCCTGTATCTCTGGAGGGCTAGGATTACAGATGTGCATCTGCATGCCCTATTTTCATGGAAAATATTTTGAGAAGAATATTTGAAGCAGAGGCTTAAATCTTGAGAAATGTGTGCTTTCTGATTGAGAAAATAAGTTGAGGTTAGACTATTGAGAGGACTTTGACTTTTAGGCAAAATAGACTAAAGTGCCTGCTGTGAGGACCAGAGTTCAGATCCCAGAACCCATGTGGGAGACTGGGATAGAGGCAGACGACACTGGGATAAGATAAGTTAGCCAGCCAGCTTAGCCAAATCCATGAACTGAAGGTTCAGTGAGACATTGTCTCAAAAAATAAAGACACTTTACATTAACTTTTGGCCTCCACATGTGTGAGCATGTGTCTACATCTACATTACAAATACATACACACACAAACAAATAAAATTTTAAAAAGATCTATCTTGCATATGTTTATTTGGTATGTCCCAGCAGATGACATTTTCAAAGTGATAAAACTTTTTTAAAAATCACCTAAATATAGTTTGCTGAGGTCAAGATTTTGTAGGAAATAAGAATCAGTAGAATAAGCTTGTGGCTACTGTATTTAAACCGACAGTGTAATCTAGAAAACAGACACTTCTTTTACTCAGTGTTTGACTTTATTCATTATTGTGGGGCGGGGGGTTGGTATGCATATTCTCACATGTATGTGAAAGTCAGATGACAACTTCATCAAGTTCCTTCTCTCATGCTACACATATATGGATTCCAGGTCACAGGGCTTTCATTGCAAGAGCCTTTATCTGCTGTTTGTAAAACAAATAACCTATGTTAAGAATCAGCCCAAGTAGATGACTTGGCCTCAGTTCTGTCTGTTGAAGTTTGCCATTAGAATGTATGTGGTGTTTTTATAGCTTGAACCTTTTGCTTGAGAACCTTTTCTTATATTAGGTGTGCATTCTTTTTTTGTTGTTGTTGTTTGTTTGCTTTTCGAGACAGGGTTTATCTGTAGCTTTTGGAGCCTATCATGATTCTCGCTCTGTAGGCCATGCTGGCCTTGAACTCACAGAGATCTGCTTGCCTCTGTTTCCTAAGTGCTGGGATAAAAGGTGTGCACCACCACCACTGGTCAACATACTCATTTTTAAGAATTTTGATTCATGTTGCCATCCATAAGTACTCAGCCAATTTACATTCTTTTGTAGTGTTTTATATTGTATACCTTCTTGTTCATTTTATTTTATATTTTATAGGAAAATGAAAATTGAATTTCTTTCTTATTTTATATTTTTATTAGGCAAGCACCAGCATACCCGGTTTAGGCCTTTAAGAATGAGTATTCTATTGGGAAAAGTTGTTAAACTGTATTTTTCAAAGAATATAAACTGAATTGGTTAAGTTCTAATTAAGGTTTGTGTGTGTGTGGTTTTTCAAGACAGGGTTTCTCTGTAGCTTTAGATCCTGTCCCAGAACTAGCTCTTGTATACCAGGCTTGCTTTGAACTCACAGAGATCTGCCTGCCTCTGCTTAGGGAGTGCTGGTATTAAAGGTGTGCACCACCACCGCCTGGCTAAGTTCTAAGTTTTAAATTGATATTCTTCCTGATACATTTTCTTCTCTGTTTAGGTGCCCCCCACTGATGGATATTACTCTACACATGCTGAATGGGTATCTTCTCGCATCTAAAGCTTACCTTAGTGCCCATCTGAAGGAGACAGCAGAGCAAGATAGGCCTTCCCAGAACAATACAGTAGGTTTGCTTGGACAGGCTGATGCCCCGGAAGTCACTAGAGAAGAGCTGAAAAATGCATTACTGGCTGCTCAGGTAAAATTTGCTAAAGTTAAATTAAGTCAAATGGCATGTTTGTTTCGTTCTGTTTTTTTTTTTTTTTTTTTTTTTTTGGGTGGGTTTTGAGACAGGGTTTCTCTGTATAACATCTCTGGCTGTCCTATAATTTACTCTGTAGACCAGGCTAGCCTTGGACTCACTGAGATCCACCTGCCTCTGCCTCCCGAGTGTGGGATTAAAAGGCATGCACCACCACCACCACCATCTGGCAATGTTTGTGCCCTGTATATACACTGTTGACATTGTGAGTTCCTTTTATTTTAGAATCTAAAACATGATCATCTTTGCTTCTGAGTATCTGGTGGATTTTCACTATGAAAATTTAATACATATTTTAATAAGATTTATAGTTAACAAATTTAAGCCTTTAATCAGTCTTAAGTTATATCTTCACTTGATCAGCACATTTATTGGACACCTGTGTGTCAGATAGTGTTCAAGCACCAGGGACTTGGTAGTAAAGGAGATATAATCTTTGGTTACCTGATTTTAAAGATGAGATGGTAGAAAAGGAAATCAGATGTTGGAGACACACTCTAAACAGAAAAGTAATGAAGACATAGTATTGTAAAATGTCAGGCTGTCTTTTCCATATGCTACCCTCAAACAGGTCACTTCTTAAGCACTGCTCTCTGGTGTGACATAAAGGAAAATGGGGACACACCTGTTAGGATCTTAAGGAGAGTGGGAGAGCGAGAGGAAGGAAGGGAATTAGGCTTGGGTCGGCTTTGGAGGTCTTTGATTCAGATTACCTGTCCGGTAGATGTTCATGAAATCTTCCTAGCAGTTGATGAGCCTTAGGAAGTATGCCAGGTGCTTCTTTATATGCTTATTTTTATTTTATGTGTGTGGTTGTTTGCCTGCATTTATGTTTGTGTATCATGTCAGAAGAGTGCACTGGATCCGCTGGGGCTGTAGTTAGACTGTTGTGAGCTGGATCCGCTGGGACTGTAGTTAGACTGTTGTGAGCTGCCATGTGGATGCTAGGAGTTGAACCCGAGTCCTCTGGAAGAGCAGCCAGTGCTCTTAACCACGTCATCTCTAGCCACTGGCATGCGTTTATTTTTAAGAGAAAAGTGTATTTTTTCAGACTCTTCAGGAGTTTGTAACCCAGAAAGTTACACTGTTACACTGTAAATTGCTCAGTTCTTCTCTAAGAATTACCACTTTTGTGGTATTTGTGTGTTTCAAAAGAACTATTATGCCATTTCTGTTCATATGAAAAAAGAGATTTCTTTTTCAGGTCAACTTCTCAGACTTATTTTTTCCCCCAGAGTAGACTTTTATTCTTTTTCATTGTTGTTTAGACATTGGTTTGTTCTAGGCTGATGACTTTATTATTTTTTAAATTTTATTTTACTTCCTGCCTGCAGTTTTCTCCTTCCTCTCCTCCCATTTGCTCCCCTCAACTTCTCCGACTTCTTACATCCACTTTTTATCTTCTTGTAGGATAGTGCAGCTGTCCAGATTCTCTTAGAGATTTGTTTGCCTACTGAAGAGGAAAAGGCAAAAGGTGCCAGTCCAGACATCTCCCTCAGGAATACTCCAAGTGTCATTACCAGCAGCACTCCACAGAAAGAAACGGAGGAAGGAGAAGACAGTCTGCTCTGTAACCTTCGTGAAGTCCAGTGCCTTATCTGTTGCCTGCTGCACCAAATGTACATTGCAGATCCCAACATTGCTAAACTTGTTCACTTTCAGGTGCGGGCTCAAAGAATAACGTGGAATTTTTGAATTTTATTTGTTCTCTAGGGTCTTATATATTAAATTAATATAGAAAATTTGAAAATGAGAAAGGATCATGATCCCATGCAATATATAGAAAAATCCAAATTCTGAATATTGCTAAGATACTCTAATACTCTCTGTTCTCTGTTCTAATGTGTGAGGAAAGTGCTGTTCCTGGAACAGTCACAGACATCTGGTACTCAGAACAGGTGCTACAGAAGGGAAGTGAAGCTGTCTCTGTATTTGACTTCTCCCTTCTTCCCGAGACAGGGCTATCCATGCGAACTTCTGCCTCTGACAGTTGCAGGGATCCCGTCTATGCACATCTGTCTGGATTTTATACCGGAGCTTATTGCTCAACCTGAACTTGAAAAACAGGTAGTGACCATTTTAGAACTTGATAAAAAATTCGAAGACATTTTATAATTTTTAGTAGTCTTTTCTAAAGAAATACATAACATTTGGATTTTGTATTCCAGATATTTGCTATACAGCTGCTTTCTCATTTGTGTATCCAGTATGCATTACCAAAGTCACTTAGTGTGGCTCGCTTAGCTGTCAATGTCATGGGAACTTTGCTAACAGGTGTGTAGCCAATCAACATCAACAAAAGCATCTAATAACGCTTACTACATATATTTTCTGAACTTTAAGACTCAGCAGCTTGTGTGTATGTGTGTGTGTGTGTGTGTGTGTGTGTGTGTGTGTGTGTGTGCATGTATGCATGCTTGGTGTGTATTTTGTTTGTTTTTTCAAGAAAGGGGCTCACTATGTATATTCCAGACACCTCTGTCTGTCTGAAAACTCACTCTGTAGACCAGTCTGGCCTTGAACTCTAGAGAACTTCCTGTCTCTGCCTCTCAAGTGCTGGGATTAAAGGCCTGTGCCCCTATGTTCTGCTTTTTGGTGTTTTTGTTTGTTTGTTTGTTTTTGATTTTTTTTTTGAGACAGGTTTTCACTAAGTAGCTTTGGAGCTTGTCTTGGCACTAGCTTTTGTAGACCAGGCTGGCCTTGAACTCACAGAGATCCGCCTCCCGAGTGCTGGGATTAAAGGCGTGCGCCACCACTGCCTAGCTCTCTTTGGTGTTTTTATGAGTCAGTGTGACACAGTATATGTTGCTGTTATTTTAACTTGTGCCATCCTTTGATTTACTATTCTTTTAAAAATTTCATACTTCCAAATATGATTTAGAGTGTGGAAGTATAGGTAGACACGTTTGTGGTTTTTTTTTAACATATAAATGTTATAGTACATTTTTAATAAAGTAAAATATGTAGAATTAAAACACAAATTAGAAATTACTAAGTGTGCTCAATTCCAGAAGAAAAATATTTGAAAATGTTAAAACCAGGCTGTGATGGCTTACCCCTTTAATCCCAGCACTCAGAAAGCAGAGGTTTATATAGGGAATTTCAGGACAGCCAGGGCTACATAGAGAAACCCTGTCTCAAAACAAAACAAAACAAAAAAGTCATAAATATATTAGCTATTTCCTTAAATTCCACAACTTACCATTTATATAAAATAAATGTGAAATTTTATTTTATATTTTTGGTTTTTCAAGACAGGGTTTCTCTGTGTAATAACTTTGGCTGTCCTGGAATTCACTTTGTAGATTAGGCTAGCCTCAAACTCACCGAGATTCCCCTGCCTCTGCCTCTTGAGTGCTGGGATTAAAGGCGTGAGTCACTCCCACTAGACCTTATCCTATATTTTAACCACTTCTGGTTTCTAGAGTAAAATGGTATAAAAATAAATTACTTAAAAAATATATGATGCCAGTTGTGGTGGCGCACACCAGTAGGATTTGCTGAAGGAGGTAGAGGCAGGAGAATCACGAGTTCAAGGCCAGCCTGGGCTACACATTAAAAAAAAATTTTTAATTTTTAAAATAATTAAAAATTATTTTAAATTTATTATATTAAATTAAAAAAATTATATGTATATGTATATGTATATACATATACATATAATTTTTTAAATTTAATATAATATATATATATATAAATACATTCAGTCCTTTAAAAGGTTATACTTCTCAATGTTCAAATGTTGCGTAATAGTTTCTTCATTTTCTTTCTGTTGTGTGAATTTTACTCTTTTGACTTTTGAGGGGGCCTACCACCCAGCCCCCAAATAAATCACACACGGAGGCTTATTCTTAGTTAGGAATGCCCAGCCTTAGCTTGGCTTGTTTCTGACCAGCTTTTCTTAGCTTAAATTATCCCGTCTATTTTTGTCCTTGGGCCTTTATCTTTCTCTATTTCTGTCTACCTTTTCTTTCCTTCTTACTCTGTATCTGACTGTGTAGCTGGGTGGCTGGGTGACTGACCTCTGAAGTCCTCCTTCCTCCTCTCTTCCCCAGATATCTCCTTATATTTATCCTCGCTGCCTGTCGACCCCACCTATTTATCTTTCCTGCCTTGCTATGGCAGTTCAGCTCTTTATTAGACCATCAGGAGTTTTAGACAGGCACAGCAACACAGCTTCACGGAGTTAAACAAATGCACATAAAATAAAGTAATATACCTTTAAATAATATTTCCAACCCTGTTCCCCAGTCTTTTTTTTTTATTTCCAGACAGGGTTTCTCTGTAGTTTTTTAGCCTGTTCTGGAATTAGCTTTTGTAGACCAGACTGGTCTCGAACTCACAGAGATCCACCTGCCTCTGCCTCCTGAGTGCTGGGATTAAAGGTGTGTACCACCTTAATCTGGTACAACTGCCACCTGACTTCCCCAACCCTTTCTATTATTTTCATCTCATGTTATAATATTTATAGTGGTTAAGAGTTCAGCCAGGGCGTGGTGGTGCATGCCTTTAATCCTAGCACTCGGGAGGCAGAGGCAGGCAGTTCTCTTTGAGTTTGAGATCAGCCTGGTCTATAAGAGCTAGTGCCAAGACAGGCTCCAAAGCTACAGCGAAACCCTGTCTCAAAAATTTTTAAAAGAATATATTATTTTTAAAAATAAAAAAAATATTTAGTTTCAGATTTGCCACTAACTGTTGCGTGACTTGGGATAGCATTATTTATTTATGTCCCCAGGACTGGAGATTGAGCACAGGGCCTTTGCAGCCAGGCAAGAGCTTTACACTGAGCTACCCCACTATCAGCCTTGGAATACTTTTTTTTTTTTTTGAGATAGGGTCTCACTATGTAGATCAGGCTATCCCCAAACTCAGTCACCTGCCACCTGCCTGCCCTTGCCTCTCGAGGGCTGGGATCTTTGAAAAACATGCCCCTAAATTGGGCCTTAAACAACCTTTAAAACTTCTCTAAAGTTTTCCTAATGTTCTCTCATCTGCATTACTGTTGGGATCGGAGAACTAAGTGAAGTAATGAAATCAGTGTCCTTAGCGCAGTGCTGGGACATAGGAAGATGGTTGATGACTGATTAGCAGAGTAGGGTTGTTAAAGCCAGACGTAGTTTCCCAGCACAAAAACAGTATTAATTTGTTCTGTAGGGCGTCTGTGTTGTTTATATCTGTGTAAAACAAACAATTCTGTTTCATTTCTTCCCAACAGTCCTAACACAGGCTAAGCGGTATGCTTTCTTCATGCCGACACTTCCAAGTCTGGTCTCGTTTTGTCGAGCATTCCCTCCGCTGTATGAGGATATTATGTCTTTGCTGATTCAAATAGGCCAAGTGTGTGCCTCTGATGTTGCCACTCAGACTAGAGACATTGACCCCATCATCACACGTAAGTGGTACCTCATTTTCATTTTTTTTCACTTTGTAATGTTTCAAACAAGGACTATATTCATTTCAGAATGTCTTGCTTTAATTATCTCCCCTTCCTCTCATTTTGTAGGTCTTCAACAAATAAAGGAGAAACCAAGAGGATTGTCTCCAATCTGTAAAGATCCATCTTACAAAAATGGATCCAGGGACACTGGAAGCATGGATCCTGACGTGCAGCTCTGTCACTGTATTGAAAGCACAATAATTGAAATAATAAACATGAGCGTTAGTGGAATTTGAAAAAAAATTAAACAAATGAAGCTGTTTGCTGCATATCCCCACCAGGAACCTGGACTTTAGGACAGCTCTAAGCAGGCTGGAAACAGTGGTCTTGGAAACCGCACAAACGGTTCTACTCCACATGAGTGTAATTTAGAGCCCTGAGGATTCTACTTGCTTATGTTTGATGGGCATATCTCTGGATCTGCTCTGATGGTATGTTTATATTAGAGCAGCTGAACTTTTCCATTGGGAATACTTTAAGAAACCTGTTTCTAGAAAGGGATTGGGCCATGCACTTAGCTTGTGAAGAAAGATTGCCAGACCTTTAATTTAATTTCTTACAAAAATGAGCCTGTGGCTATCCCTCATATCTGTGAGTTTTTAACAGTTCTCCACAAAGTGGAAATGAGAGGACGGAGAAAGAGGGATGTGGGGAAGGAATAATTCAGGAAAAATTACTAGTTAACTACACAAAAATCTCATACTTGTAATGCAAGAAACAGTAATGCAGGTGGGAGTGTTAGTTTGTGAGAAACAGTAGTAAGAAGGCTTTAAAAAAGGCAGGTTACCACTGCCTTTAGATCCCAGCCCTAGGGAGAAAGGCAGAGGCAGGTGGATCTCTGTTTTTGAGGCTAGCCTGGTCTATATAGTGAGTTCTAGGACAGCCAGAGCTACATAAAGAAACCCTGTCAAAAACAAAAAAACAAAACAAACAAACAAAAAAACCCAAGTAGACAACTGCCTTGGAATTATAGATGAAGATAAAAAGATTTTACATGTCTGCTTCAATTTTTCCTAATATATGAAGCCATATGTTTAAAGAGATACTTGAATAATTTGAAATTTTAAGATACTGATTGTAAAGTAGTTACAGAAAACATCTTTGTGTAAAGAATAACCTGAAAGTGAATTTCATTTATTCTTTTTTAAAATTATTTTTGTAATGCTGTATTATCTAATTCTCAGAGGAGCAAAGATATAGCAAATGAATTTTAGAGCAATAAACCCCAATAGAGCTCTTGGTTCATGATCAAGATTATAACTCATATTTTACTTTGAGGAGATCTTTGAGTAAGAAAATACAGTGTTTGAACCTCAGGAAAAATTATAATGTGGAGAATACTGTGTTGCTGATGTTTGTGGTCCTCTGTTGGGAACTTCATGATTAAGTAGATGCACTCAGATAACCAAAATCATTTTTAAAAATTAAGTAGCCGGTGTAGAAGGTACTTCTTTGCTCTCTAAGAAATACCTCAACCATTTGCCACCCCACTCAAAAGACTTCTCATTAAAGAAGGTAGAAAGCTAAAAGGAAAGTTTGTGTCTTTATAGTGAGCAGTTTCTCTTCACCCTTCCACTAGCACATAGCCACATCTCACTTCCCTCTGCTACTCCTGACCCTACCTCATGAAGGTGTTCTATACAAACCGGTTTAGAGCCATTTCCAATCATGAAGTGCATAGTATCATGCATGATGGCATATATATAATTTTTTATTAGATGCTTAATGTTCAATTAAGTAATTTTGATGTGAAGAGTAAAAGAATATGCTTTAATGATATATCATAAAAATTTTCATATTTTTTAATGAGGCAGTTTTGTAGTCTCTGAAGATTAAATACAACTGCTCCTATTTTGTTTTTAAATGAGGCCTTTCTGGAATGTTTTGTGTGAATAGTAGAATAGTAGAAATGGAATTCAGAAACATTTGAAGTATGTTTTGTAATGAAATGGATCAATTTTCAAAGACTGGTCATAACCTACTGTGTTAAAGTAATAACATAGGCTCTTTTTCATCCAGTTTGTTGATGATGTAAATAAAATGTGTAAATAATATTAGTAAATGTTAATATTCATGTATCTTAAGTTAAAGTTATAAACTTTGTCACAATGTGATTTTTTTATTGAAGTCAAAACAGATGTGTGCAACTATTTTGAATATTGATTTATAAATATTCATTCTTTATCAACAAACTAGTTTTTGTGTTTTATTCCAGAAATATAAAAGTGGATCAGGGGAGACTTAGGTGCTATGACTGCCTGTGTTCAGGGCTTTAATATATCTCTTTCTGTAAGGCCACACACGCCATAGGACAGGACATTAAGTACTGGGAGGCAGTAAAGTCTCAGGAGTTCACTTGAGGAAAGTGAGAGTCGTTAACAGCTGAGAAGGTCAGGCTAAGTGGTGCACACCTTTAACCTCAGCACCCGGGAGGCAGGAATACATAGTCTCCAGTGTGTGGGGGGAGCAGAAGGAGAGAGAAAGGAAGAAGGACAGAAAGAGAGAAAGAAAAAGAAAAGAAAGCCCTTTTAGCTGGGCACGGTACCAAGTGCTTTTAATCCCAGCACTTGGGAGGCAGAGGCAAGGAGGACCTCTGTGAGTTCAAGGTAAGCCTGGTCTACATTGGGATCTCTAGGCCAGCTAGGGCTACATAGAAAGGACCCTGTTTCAGAAAAAGAAGAAAAAATTAGGAGGATTGGGGATGTAGATCATTGCTCAAACATTTGTTGAGCATGTGTAAGCCCTGTGTTTGATGCTCAGCAGTACCAACAAACAAAGACCAAGGAGAAGAAATTAGCAGTCTGGGGTATTTGAAGGATTTCATAAATGATTCTTCAGCTCATTATTGTAAGAGGGAATCCCTCCATCTTTGACATACGTACTATCATACTACTTAATTCCTAACACAATTTGGAATCTGCTTTTTTTTTTTTAGTTTATTTTTTGAAGTTTCTTTTTATGTGTATGTTTGTACAGTGCCAGTGGAAGCCAGAGGAGGTCTGTGGAACCCTAAGACCTGGAGTTAGAGATTGTTGTGAGCCACCACATGGGTGCTAGGAATCAAACCTGGGTCCTTTTCACGGGCAGCGCATGCTCTTAACCACTGATCTACCTCTTCAGCCCCGGAAGTCTGCTTTTTAAAACACAATTTCATGGTGCATTTTTTTTTCTTGGAAGCAATTTAATTTTTTTCTCATCATTTTATTGATATGATTTATTCATCTATTGAACTGATAAATTAGAACTCTCTACTAGACTAAGGACTATGTAATTTTTTAGTGTTACAAAGAGACACTTGTCAACAGGAATTATTTAGATTATACCTTTAGGATAAATTTCGGGCACTGAGCTACTAGGTCAAAGGTACATTTATATTTTCCGATCACAAATTCCATCATTTTAGGAAGATGAAAAACCAAAAACAAGACTAACAACCAGTCTTCTCTTGCTCCTCGAGAACGACCTCATGGCTTTGCCTTTTGGGGGACACTAGGAGCTGAATCAAGTTTAGGCTACAAATAACAATATGTAATAACATATATAATAAAATATAATAGTAAAACATATAATGGCCAAAAAATTAACTTGTCAAGGGCATGATTTCAAGAAATTGTACCTCTTGGCAAGGAATAAAATGGTATGTTAGGTCGATGTGATCTGAAGAGATTATCTACCGCAGATTCTAATAACCGAGAAAGCCTTGAATATCACGGAATACTGTACCAGCTGCCATGTGACCTTACTTATTTTGGCATAGTGTGGCAATTCTCACACAGTTTGCTTCCCCTTCCGCCCCCCCCCCCCCCCCCCCCGTCTTTAGATGCTGTAACCTTGGGGAATTTACTCGCGTGCTAAGACAACTGAGGAAAAAATGTTTCCTTTTCGTTGGTAGCCGACCCTTGCAAACTAGTCTTCCAGTCATCAGAGAGCTGGCGGTCTAGGTCAAATCAGCCGTTTCCAAAAGTGGTACAAGTTTTTCCTTCAAGCAAATCTGCATGATCTGTTCCAGTAGTTCTCGTAGAGATGATCGCCTTCCGGTGCCGCCAAGGACTTTGGGGCTCTTCTTATTTCGCAGGCTCCCATTGGGCGTTACAGAGTCGACTTCGTATGATGATTGGCTGTTTACTTGCTCGTCTAGACAGGCGATTGGCTGGCGCGTTCGGCGATTGGGCCCCGGGAGCCAAGGGGCGGGAGGCGCGAATTCGTTCGTGTGGAGCGGCTGAGCTGCAGAGGGAGGAGTGGCCGTGCCGGGCACCTGGCAGCACCCTAGCCGCGGACTGGGGAGACTTCCTGCTCGCGGACTTCCCTCGAACGCCAACTTTTCCTTTCGTCCCGGAACTGGAGCCAGCCGCAGGCGAGTGGGCAAGTCGGAGGGGGGCAGGCGCCTGCATTCCGGCGCTAGCGGGCTCTCGGGACCTTCGGTGTGACCGAATCCCAGGCCCGGGGCATCCTTGGCTGTATGAGAGCTGGGAGCCTGGGGAAGTGGGGATGGGAAGCTGAGGAGCAGGACCCAGCCCCAGTTCTTACCTTCTGTGAACGCAGGTTTGGAAGGAGCCCCAGCCCCGGCCCCCGCAGTTCGTCTAGGCGGGAGAAAGACTTTTTTTTTTTTTTTTAAAGAGATAGGATCTCAGAATCTCACCCTGCATCTCTCAGACCGGCCTGGAACTCGCTATGTAGACCAGACTGGCCTCGAACTCGCAGAGATCCTTTTGACTCTGCCTCGTGATTGTTGGGAGTCAAAAAATCTGCGCCCCCACATCCGGAAGTTCGTTTCAAGGGAGGCTCCCATGGTTTGAATGTTGCCACAGCTGCAGGCATGGATTAGCATCCATGTTCATTTTAGTAAATCAGAGTCCCACGAAGCCTCTTAGGTTTACAGATAGAATCAGTGTTTGGATACTTTTCCTAGGAATCTTTCTTTTCTTTTTTTTAAATTCTTGGACAGTTTCCTACGTGTGGACAGTGTGCCATATCCATCCCCAGTACGCCCTTCACACTACCTGGACCTCTTCACACACCCTCTCCCACCTTCCTGTTGCCCCACCCACCCGCAGAGTCCAATTAGTACTGCCTGCTGGAATGTTGACTGATGCTTGCTTGATTTTTGCAGGTCTTGTCTGACAGAACAATATTAGAGCTGGAAAGTATCTTAGAGTAGTAGTTCTTTTGGAGCACTGAAGCAATGGTTACAGTTATTATTGACTTTGCAATCTGTTGAGCAATCCGCCTTATCCATCTCCATTCCCGGGCTGAATTTACCTTTTTTTTTTTTTTTTTTTTTTACAATTGCGAAAATTCTTCCGTCGTTAAAAGTGAGAGGTTAGATGATAGGAACAGTGGTGTTCACATCCATTTTCTTTCCGTTATAGTTATCTGACTTCAGAATTGCTGTGCCGGCCCAGGCAGGGAGCTGGCTCAGCAAATGAAGACCCAACCAAGCCTAAAGACCTCTGTTTAATTCCTGAGAGGCACAGGGTGGAAGGAGAGAACCTCCTCTGGCTCCCCGCCCACTGTCCTCTAACTTCCCACATGCCTTGTGGGTCCTGATTACGAAATTGAAAGAATTACTGTGGAAAGATACTTTCCCACAACGATTTAAGAATTAGATATTACTGCAGAGAAGAATTTTAGACCATAGAAGTAAAATGATAGGTCAGAGCTACCACCCCTGCCTCCTGCCTGCTTGTCTCTGCCTCCTCTCTTCTGTGTTAGGAAGTGTAGACACAGGAGATAGGAATGGGCAGAATAAGAGAAAAAGGAGTGGGCTGTGAACTAGCAGAGCTGCTTCAGAAATCTGTTTCTTAAGTTGATTCTGTGGAATCAAGTTGTGCCAGGAGCATGTGCGTCATCTGCCACGTACTATATGTTTTTACATTATTTTACATTTTTTTATATAACCTGTACAGCAGTCCTACAGGGGTGATTCTGTTACTGTTTTTATTTTGTACCTGATGAGATGGGGTTCTAGAAAAGTTAAGTGATTTGCCTAAAGTTACATAACTAATACATCATGGAGTCGGAGTGACAATCCAGCCAGGTTGGTTGGACTCCAGTGCATGATCTTGACCCTGCGATTTATTTATAAGACGCATGCCTTTAATCCCAGCACTCAGGAAGTAGAGGCAGGTGTATCTCTGAGTTCTAGGCCAACCTGGTCTACAGTGAGTCCAGGCCAGCCAAGACTGTTGCACAAAGAAACCCTGTCTTAAAAAATAATTTTTTTTGCTTTCATTATTTTTGTATACGTGCTTATTAATCCCAGTTTTTAATCAGACTTCTGTTCTATTGCTAATTGCCTGGCTCTTGTTGAATGACATTATCTTAATACTTAAACTATAAATGTGTGTGTGTGCGTGCATGTGTGTGTGTGTGTGTGTGCGCGCGCGCGTGTGTGTGGTGTGTGTAAATACAAGTGTGCCAGATAAATACAGCTTCTTACAGAATTCAGTTAAGGGTGAGATACCTTGGTGCTGGAGTTCCAGGTGTTTGTAAACTCCCTGATGTGGGTGCTGGTGCCTTATTTCCTCTTGAAGAGCAGCAAGTGCTCTTAACTTGTTAGACCATCTCTCCAGCCCCTCAATCGTATTGTTTCTATTGCAGTGAAGTATCAAGTGGAGAAAGCAGAATGTCGTCAGTGTCATCTGAATACACCATTGGTGGGGTGAAGATTCGCTTTCCTTGTAAAGCTTATCCAGCACAGCTTGCTATGATGAATTCTGTAAGTAATCCACAGCAGTTAAGTCTTTAGTAAGATGTCGTAGCTTAGGATTCCAGCTCGCCATTGAAGTTGTAGCTATTCCCATGTACAAAATGGTGGTTAATGTTTGTTGGATTCGTTTGGAGGAGCACTTCCTTTTAGGAACATACTACCAATAACTCCTAAGCTACTTATGTTTGGTTAGGATATAAGGAAGAACATCTGAAAAACATTCTCAGCTCCTTTGCAGCTTTGATTTCATTCTGTATGTGTGTATCAGAGAGAAGAGAGAGAATGTATATATGTTGAGTGTTCTCAGTCATTCTGTTTTTTTCTTTTGAGGCATAGTCTCATGGTAAACCTGGAACTTACGTTTTTGGTGTTGTTTTTGGCTAGGCTGGCAGCCTGCAAGCCCTATATATCCTCTAATCTCTGCCCACTTTAGTCCTGGGCTTACAGGTGTGTGTACCTCAGAATAGCTTGTTATATGACTTGTAAAACTGACATTCTTTGAACTCAGTCTATTTTGGTGAATGGCTCTAAGACCCACCTTGGATAACAAAATCTGTAGATGTGCAATTCCTTTATGTAAAATGGTGCACTATTTGCATATATTTTATAAGTTCACATATACTCTTAAATCATCTCTAGATTGCTTACTATGCTTGATATAAATGTTATGTAAATAATTGTGATCTTTTTAACTATGTATTAGATACTTAGGAAATAATAAAGCCTGAATGTTTAGTATGGATGCAGTTTTCGTTTTCTGGTAGTTTTAAATGTACTTAACAATATAGATTATTTTACATATGTTTAAACTTTGTGAATGAAATATTGTACATCTTTTTGTTTTGTTTTGTTAGATTGTTGTAGTGATATTTTGTCTGTGTTTTAACAAATAAAACTTGCCTGAAGAGCAGAGTGCAGAGTTAAGCCACTAGAGGCCAGGGAGTGGTGGCGCACACTTTTAATCCCAAGACTCAGAAGACAGAGGCAAAAGGATCTCTTGTTAGTTCAAGGCCGCACCGAGCTACACAAGATTGAATCTATCTAAAAGAGAAACAGCTCACACAAAGAGGATCCCAGCACTTGGGATCCCACGCCTTTAATCCCAGCACTAGGGAGGTGGAGTCAAGAGTGATATATATATATGGCTGGGCGGAGAGAGGAGTATAAGGTGGAAAGAGACAAGAGCTCTGTGCCGCCTGAGGTTTGGTGGAGACAGGTGCATCGGGAGATGCAGTCTGTGGACAGGACCGCCCCTTTGGTCAGCATTGGGAGAGATAACAGGACTCTCTAGTGGCTTCTCTGCTTCTCAGGTCTCCAGCATTAACCCCTGTATCTGACTCTAGGCTTTTAGTATTAATACCGATAAGATTTTGTGCTATAGATTGAGATAGTTAACTTTAATTATCAATTTGACAACCTTACCTAGGGAAAAAATCCCAATCAAGAATTGTCTACATTTGATTTGTGGGCATTTATGTGAGATCCTGTCTTTTGTGTGTGTGTTTGTGTGTGTGTAAGTCGTTTGCCTGAATGTATATACATGTACCATGTGCATGCTTCGTGTTTGAGGTGGCTATCATAACCTGTCTATTTTCTTGCGGGTGGTATTTAGGTTGCTCACAGTCTCTTGGGATTAGCAAAAATGCTACTTTGAATTTTTTCACACATATTTCCTGTGTTTGTGTAGGAAAGGTTTGGGGTATGTGCTTAGTGATGGACTTAGTGGACTTGGGCATCTTCCTTTTATATTTTTATTTTTTTCTCTAACTTAATTCTTTTTCTTTTCCTCCTCCTCCTCCTCCTTCTTCTTCTTCGTTTTGTTTTTTTTTTGTTTTTTTTTTGGTTTTTTTTTTTGTTTTGTTTTTTTTTGAGATAGGGTTTCTCTGTGTACCTTTGGAACCTGTCCTGGAACTCGTTCTGTAGACCAGGTTGACCTTGAACTCAGAGATCCACCTGCCCCTGCCTCCTAAGTGCTGGGATTAAAGGCGGCTAACTTAATTGTTTATTCATTCTTTGGGTATTTCACATCATGCACCCTAATCCCCCTCTCTCCTGTAGCATTCCCCCAAAAGAGCCCCCCTCCCAAATCAGTTCAAAACAAAACAGAAACCTACCTCACTCCTCCGCCTTTCCAGCATCTCTTCATCCTTGTGGCCTTGAGAGCTGTGGATTCTGCAGTCCACCCTTTTGTCTAATTAGCACCACCAACAAAATGCTCATTGCCATGAATCATCGGTTTGCTTCAAGGCCCCTGTGCACCATCGTCACTGGACCCTCATTGAAACTCCTCACGGATATACTGGAGTTACGGAGATCTGCAGCTATCGGTCCACAGGCTCAGTCCCCTCATGACTCCTGCAGGTCATAAATGGTAGGGTTGTAACAATCAGTCCTTCCATTAACAGTATTGCTCATTAAGTTTTTCTCATGCATATGCGTAGGTATTAGTATGTTACAGTCCTTCTTTCTTGTTTTTCTAGATTATTTTTATGTGTATGAATGTTTTACCCGCAGGAATATCTGTGTATCACATGTGTGCCTGAGGCCTGAGGAGGCCAGACTAGGGCGTTGGATCTCCTGGAACTGGAGTCAGAGGTGGTTGTAAGCTGCCACCTGGGTATGGGACTTGAACCTGAATCTTCTGCAAGAGTAACAACTGCCTTTAAATGCTGAGCCACCTCTCCAGCACATACTACAGTTTTATAGAAACAATTTGTGCTTGTATAATTAGATATAAGCTGCTTATTTAATTTCTTGTGTTTGATGTCCTGGTAAAACCAGCAGGTTGTTAGGGAGAAGTAAAGGAGCGAGTCTAGATTTAGCAGAATCTAGTTCTTCCTTCCGCCGTCTGTCTCCTGGAGTGCCTCCTTAGTCTTCCGTGCCGTTCTGTCGTGTTCCTGTTCGACGGAGAGAGCGCTGACAAAGTAATCCTTTATTGTGTTCTTTGTCCACAGATTGTCAGAGGGCTAAACAGTGGGCAGCACTGTCTGTTGGAGAGTCCCACAGGAAGTGGAAAAAGCTTAGCCTTACTTTGTTCTGCGTTAGCATGGCAACAATCTCTTACTGGCAAGTAGTTCTTATAAAAACTAGTATGTCTATTTTGCGTGTGCTTATTTGTGTGGGCGCATGTGCTACAGTATGGACGTCAGAGGACAAGTTGCAGGAACCACTTTTCTCCTTCCACCGTACGGGTCTGGTGCATTGAACTCCGGTCACCAGGCTGAGTGGCAAGTGCGCCTTCACCTGCCGAACAGTCAGCCCACCCCAGGTAATATGGTACACTGTATCTAGACTGGTTCAAACATTGTTCTAAGTGACTGAAATAATCTCTGTCAAGACATTTCTTCAAGATGCGTCTCCTGTGCCAGGCATGGTGGTGCCTGTATATAAGTCCAGCATTCAGGAGTCAAAGGCAAGAAGGTTGCTGCAGGTTCTAGGCCAGCCTTGTCTACTTAGCACAATTCAGGCCAGCCAAGGCCACATAGCAACCTCCTCCCAAAATAAAGCATTTTAAGTCTTCTAAAAGAAGTTGAATACATCAAAATTAATTCTTAAGTAATATTAACACAATTTAGTCCTTTTACTTGATCATGCAGGGTGTATGTGAACATTTTAGATGCTTAGGAGTTCCTATGAAAATAACAAGATGATAATTTGTATCTAAGAAATAGGAGATGGAGCTCTGATGGTGTTGATACGTATACTAATTGCTTGAATATATCCTTGAATATATTTGCTTATTTGACTTATAACATTAAAATGTATAAGTGTTATAAAATGTATAATGTTATAATTTTATAACATTAAAATGTATAAAACTATATGAAGAAAAAAACCACATAAAACTGGTATAGTGGTGGTCCATGCCAGTGAGCCTAGTACTGGGGAGGTTGATGAGGAGTACAATGAGCTAAAGGCCAGCCTGGGCTATGTAGCAAGACCCTAGCTCTAAATAAATAAGTAAGTAAATAAAAGATACCTCTTGCTCCCTTGTTTGAATATCGGGTAGACAGAAGCTTATTGTAATGATTGTATGAATTTCTGTCATGTCCCATTACCTTAATTGTTATCAGAGCTACACAGTGAGACCTTGTCTCAAAAAATAAATTTGGCTTTGATGTGGCATGTGCTCCTCCATCCCTAGGGATTCACTTAGGAAACTGAGGTGAGAGAGTCAGAAGCATTAAGGAAGCCTGGAATACTGCAAGAATCCGTCTTATAAATCCAAACTCGAGTCCTAGGCTAGGGGTGTAGTTCAGTGATACAACTCTTCCCTAGTATGTGCAAAGTCCAGGGTTCAGTACCCAGAACTTCCAGAAAATAAATAAAAGTGTATACACCCATATAACAAAAGATATTGGGGTACTGATTCCCGCTGCACCCTTTTCCAGTGGTGAGTTCCAGACTTAAATGTTTTTGTAAAATCCTACAGGTAATGCTGAATTAATGTTTCAGTTTGTAAAAACTAGATTTTGAGGTAAAGTCTATTTATAAGTGTTCCATGTTTTTGCTCATAAACATGTATGATTGTTTTTTATTAAAGTATGATATCATCTGGGTAAACACAAAATTGCTATTAATATTTGATGAAAAACTTTAATTTTTTAAGATTTATTTTCATTTTCAATTTTTTGTGGGGGGTTTTCAAGACAAGGTTTCTCTGTACCTTTGGGGCTTTTCCTGAACCTAGCTTTTGTAGATCAAGCTGGTCTCGAACTCACAGAGATCTGCCTGCCTCTGCTTCCTGAGAGCTGGGATTAAAGGCGTGCGCCACCACTGCCCGGCTTCATTTTCTAGTATTTATGTATGGATTTGTGTGAGCTGCTCACAGTGTTAGATGACCCAGAGCTAGAGTGACAGGGTTGTAGACTACCCATGTTTATGCTGGAGACTAGACTTGAGTTCTCTAAGAGAGCAGGAAGTGCTCTGGACTGTGAGCCATCTTTCCAGTCTTTTTTTTTTTTTTTTTTTTTTTGATTTTTAGACAGGGTTTCTCTGTATAACAACCCTGTCTGTCCTGGAACTAGCTCTTGTAGACCATGGTGGCCTCGACCCCACAAAGATTCCCTGCCTCTGCTTCCCAAGTTCTGGGATTAAAGGCGTGCACCACCACCACCCGACTAGGACTTTGTAATCTTAATCACAAATCTGAAATATAGTATTGAATATTTTTCAGGTATATAAATAGATAAGTCTGACCCAAAGTATTAGAAAAATGTGAAGTTAATCAAAGGTGTGTGTATAAGTATGGATGCATTATTAAAGGAAGTGTCTGGGCCGACAAGATGGTTTCAGTGTAAAAGACTGACCTCTAAGCTTGGTGACCTGATTTCAATTCCTAGAAGCCATCTGGAGGAAAGAGAGAACCAGCTCCTGCAGGCTGTCTTCTGACTTCCACATGCACACGGTAGCATGTATACACATATGCACAAATAAGTTAAGAACAAAGAAATATTGGTGTCACTGATAGAATTCAGTAACAAGGAGTGCTCAGTGCTCACTACTGGCCCTGATGACCCGAGTCCATCGTTGGCACCACAGGGTGGGGGGAGAAAGCTGACTCCTGCAGACTGGCCTCTGTTCTCCACACATGCCATGGTGTGTGTGCCCGCTTCCCCACATCACCACAGACAAATGGTGAAATACGGGTCAATAAAGACTGCTGACAAAAAGTACATTCTATGATCTTTTGACTGTCCATTTTGGTTATGACATTCTTTGGGGGGAAAGTGACATTTCTAGTTAATAGTTGAAATTTAATGACAGTTACCTGGGAAATGTTAATGTGTTACAAGTGTGAAAACAGTGTCATTAATATATTTAAAACATTCAGTTTCTTTTCCATTTTTTATTTTTGTTTTGTTTTTGTTTTTGTTTTTTTTTGTTTCCTCGAGTCAGGGTTTCTCTGTGTAGCCCTGGCTGTCTGGGAACTTGCTTGAACTCATGGATATCCACCTGCCTCTGCCTCCTGAATGCTGGGATCAAAGGCATACACCACCACTTCAGATTTCTTTTTCTTTTTTTTTTTTTTATTAGCATAGGTTAGTTACACATAATGGGCTTCGTTCTAAGATTTTTTTTTTTTCGTTCTAAGATTTTTATACATGTATATAGTGTGTCTTTATGTTTGCCTTTTTTCCCCTGAGGTAGTGTTTTGCTATGTAGTCTGGGCTGACTTTCAGCTTTAGGTTCTCCCATCTCAGCCTTCTGAATGCTGGGATTACAGGTATGCATGACCATGCTTGTTAATGTTAGCTTGTTAAAAGTATATGAGTTATGTATATCATGTGGGCACACAATGTCGACACTGTAATTTTCTTAAAAAGTGTTTATTTTTATTTTATGTGGGTGAGTGTATTTTCTTGCATGTCTATGCACCACATGCATGCCTGGTGCCTGAGCAGCCCAGATGAAAGCACTGGGTCATCTGGAACTGGAGTGACAGATGGTTGTGAGCAACTCTGAGGGTCCTGGGAACTGAACTGAGATCCTCTGGGAGAGCAGCAGATGCCCTCAACTGCTAAGCTCGCCAGCCCCTATATTGTAATTTAAAAAATTATATTTAGGTATCTTAATTACCTTTTTATTGAATTTGAATATTGTCTTAAAATGTACTTTGATATTTTTATCAGAATGTGTAGGTGATAGAATGTTTTTATTTGATTTGATTTAATTTTTTGTTTGTTTTTGAGACAAGAGTTTCCCTGTGTAACCCTGGCTGTCCTGGAACTCTTGTAGACCAGGCTTGCCTCAAACCCAAAGATCCACCTGCCTCTGCCTTTTGAGTGCTGGGACTAAAGGTGTGGGCCACCTCGCCACACCTGAATATTTCTATTTGAAATAGAAGTATGATGTGAAACTGGATGTTGTAGCTCACACCTTTAATCCCAGCACTCGGGGCAGAGGCAAGTAGATCTCTGTGAGTTTGAG
This sequence comes from Myodes glareolus, assembly GCF_982192425.1. Classification (NCBI taxonomy): domain Eukaryota; kingdom Metazoa; phylum Chordata; class Mammalia; order Rodentia; family Cricetidae; genus Myodes; species Myodes glareolus. Next base: position 36,459,761 of record NC_142034.1, read on the forward strand.
GTCAACCTGTTTTGCTTAGTGAGTTCCACAACAGCCAGGGCTTTGTAGAAATACCCTGTCTCAAAAAAACTAAAAAAGAAATAAAAAATAAGGATATGTGGACAGTGATAACCGTATCTTTATTATTTAGGATACTGAAATTTCAAATTCTTCACTTAGGGAAATAGCAGTAATGAAGCGCATATACTTTTCATCTTTATTTCAATACTTTTGCCTGTTTTTGAAGTAAATCTGAATGTAAATAAATACAAGACTGGTACTTTTAATTACATTGTTAATCTTCATTATTATGTTTTTATAGTTTATACATTGATAACATTTCTGAAAACATTGCAGGAATTGCTTTTCTCTTCTGTCCTGACTCGACACTGGAGATAAGGTTTAAGTAGATTGTGTCTCTTAATTTGATCTTGTGACCTGGGAAACTTCCAGTCCTTGCTGAACTGAGGTGGTTGCTTACTTTAGCTGGAAGGAAAAGTGCTCTTTCTTAGTTATATTGTAAATAGAGGTTGTGTTTTTCCCCTAGGAAAGCCAGTGGATGGAGGCTTGAATAAGAAGCCTGAGGTGCCGTCGTCATGTGGTTGTGTGTGCCACCCGAAGAGTTTTCCTAACAGTCACACGGACACGGGCACCTCTCCTCATTTCCACAGTCCAGGCAAACCGCCCGAGAGAAATGGCGCCTCATCACCCTGCCAAGGTAAGCTGTATTCTGCTTGTGTCGGTTGCTGTCTGAATTGGCTCCTTCCTTAGTTATTGCTACATTGTCTGAAATGTATGTCTGTGTTCCCTGTGTGTGCCTGATGGCCAGAGAGCGCGCGTGTGTGTGCCACAGCACTCGGGTGGTTGCCAGAGGACAGCTCGCTGGTCGGTTCTCTCCTTCCGCCATGTGGGTCCTAGCTCAGGTCACGTGTCTTGGGCACTTAATGCACTGAACCTCTCTGAAATCCTTCAAATTGTATTTATTTATTTTTGGTGCTGGTGATGGAACTTCAAGCTTCATGCATGTCAAGGAACGTGCTTTGAACTGAACACTGTGCCCCTAATGGAATAATTTTACCATAACATTGACTGCTCAGAACCTTTTGAGCTTTTTCGTTTGTGTTCTCACTTTAATTACTGAGGTATTTTGCTGGGTTAACCACCCCCCATTTATCTTTTCTCTGTGTTGTCTTCTGTCACCGTTGATGAACTTTGCTTCTTTATGGAAGTGGAATTAGATATATGGTCTTATATCTGTCTTTTACTTGAAATTGTATTGTTGAGAATCTGTTGCTTTTATTCTTTTTCTTATGTATATTATTTCCCTGTATTAAAAATGTATAATAGATATAAATTTATAATACAAATATAATATAAAAGCAAATAAATATATATCAGGATATAGTCATCTGTTCTACTGTTGTCAGATAATTGAGTTGTTTCCACTTTTGTTTAATAAGACAGACTTTCTTGTTTGTATGAATACAAATAGACAGTTTCTATTTGTATACATACTTATGAATGGAATGGTTATAGCATGTACATGAGCTGTGGTAGATAATGCCAACAGTTTTCCATTTTGTGCTCTTCCCTCTAGCCTCCCTCAATAATGCAGGCACGCCTTACTTCATTATACTTTGTGTGGATGCTGCATTCTTTTCAGGTCAAGAGTCTTTGGTAACTCTTTACTGAACGAATTTGTTGATGCCATTTTTTTTCTTAAAAGCATGATTGTTAAATTTTTTATTAGCAATTAGCTATTTTTTAAAATAAGGCATTTGAAAATTAAGTTTCTTTTTTTTTAAATAGGAATATTGCATAGTTAATAGCTTCAGTAGACACAGTGTAAGCATAACTTGTTATGCAACAGGAAGCAAGGAATTCATGTGACTCATGCCCTATTAGCTTTATTGAGCTGGTGTGGAATGAAACTCACAACATTAGGAGTATGCTTGTGAGCAGAGGTTTCCAACGCTCTTATCTCCTGATGTTTCCAGTTGTTTTAAATTTGAACCATTCTTTTCTCATTGATGTTTTATTTCTCTTGTTTCCAGTGCTAGGGATTGAACCTAGGGCCACCCCACTCCCAGCCTGGAGTTTTAATGGATAGTATGTCCTGACTAGTGAACAGTTTGCATGTTTATCGGTTCTTAGGAATATCACCTGTAGTGATTGCCTGTTTAAATAGGTTTATCTTTTGTACTGATTTCTGAAGAGTTGTCCCTCTCATTTCCCCACCCTTCTTTATTTCTTCATATATTTTGGAGATATCTAACTTCTTTTTAAGTTATGTGCCCTAACAATTCAACCTCTTTGGTGAACTTGCAGCTCCTAGGCTGTGGAGAATAGAAGAGGAGGAGCCGGGGAGAAGGCTCCTGCGGACTTGGTTTTGAATCCTAGCACCTAACCTCCAGTTCAGGGGAACCCCACACCCTCTTCTGGCCTCTCTAGGAACTGCATGCATGTGGTACATATGCATATATGCAGACAAAATGCTCATACACATAATGCTTAAATAAATGAAACTTAAAGAAAAAAAGACTAGGAACTATACCAAAAAACAATAATGTAGTTAGAAAATCAGCCTAACATGTGCTAAGTAAGAATAACTGTTGTCAGGAGGGCTGCTTGTTGGTTCCCGGCAGCTCAGCCCCGAAATAATCATACAGAAACCGTATTATTTACATCACTGCTTGCCCCATTAGCTCTAGCTTCTTATTGGCTAACTCTTAGATCTTAATTTAACCCATCTCCATTGATCTGTGCATCACCACGAGGTTGTGGCCTACCAGCAAAGTTTCGGCATGTCTGTCTCCTGCAGTGGCTCCATGGTTTCTCTCTGATTGCGCCTCCTTTCTCCCAGCATTCAGTTTAGTTTTACCCACCTAGTTCTGTTTCCCTATAGCTCTGCTATAGGCCCAAAGCAGTTCCTTTATTAACCAATGACATTGACAGCATACAGAGGAGAATCCCACAAATAACCTCAATACAGGACAATAAACATCATATTATAGCATATAAAGAAAACTGTCCTTAAAATTTCTGTTTTTTAATGTCTTTATGGGGAAAGGCTTCTGGATCATGGAAGATCTGGGACATTGATCCCTGGTGTTGAACATTATTAAACTCACTATTTTTTAAAAAGAGCTATTCCTATTCTGGCCCCAGCAAGAACATTTGTTCGCTAAAATGTTTGCTGTGCAAGCATGAGGATCTGAGTTTGATTCCCCAGCACCCACTTAAAAACCTTGAGTGTGGGCTGGATAGGTAGTTCAGAGGTTACGAGCAAGTACTGCTCTTCCAGGAGACCAGAGTTTAGTTTTCAGTCCTCATATTCTCTGTGGGCACCTACATTCATGTGCGTGTACACAATTGAAAATAATAAAATATCTTTAGAAAAACTGAATGCAGTAGTGTACATCTAACTCCAGCCTTGATGAGTTGAAGACAGGATCCCTGGAGCGTTGCTGTTAATCAGCTTAGCTAATCAGTGAGCTCCAGGTTCAGTGAGGGACATTGTATCAAGAAAAAAAAGTGGAGACTTGATTGACCTCTGGCTTCCATGAATATACACATACGTGCACCTGCACACGTGTGTATGCATGCATGAGTATCCACATGCGTGAACACACATTCTTCCATTAAACACACACCAAACATGGCATAGATTCCATTTTGTGTTTATAGGCTCACATTTGTTGTGCCTGTGAGTGAGTAGTTTGTAATTCTTTCCAGTTAGGGCATTGTTTCACTTCCATTGATTTTCATGCTGTCTGGCCATTGTGTGGTCTTGGTGTAAGATTAAAGGTTAAAGGGATTCAGGCCACAAAAGTGGAGAGAACTGTGGAGAGGAACAGAGGAAGGTGGTACCTTTAAAAAGGTACATAGTATCATATGGTGGTAAAGGCAGGGGAGAGATGCCATCCCCATCAACACCTGAGCCACATGGGAGAGCTGGCCCTGAAGTCAGAAGGGTGGGAGAGCTGCCCCTGCCTGCCACCAGCTGCAACATTTGGGAGAACAGGCCCTGTATTTTGCCTGAGCGGCATAGTAGAGCCAACCCCATTGGCAGAGGTATGGGTAGCCAGCCCTGATACTGTAAACATGGAAGAGCTGTTCCCATTACTCATCATTCCACCCCATGTGGTGACAGGGGTGGAAGAGAGGTGTGTTCTTGTTCTCGTCATCCCTGCCCCATCAATGCCTGAGGCAGGTGGGAGATCTGATCCTAGGGCCATGAAAGCAGAACTTCCCCATCCCCTGCCCCCATCACTGCTAAGGCAAGGCAGGAGAGCTCACCCTGGTGGTGAGGACAAGGGAGAGCTGCTAGGCTGACCAACCCTGTAACTACTTGGGCCCAGAACCAGGGTTATGTGTTGACCCAGTCCAGTATCCATGCCATCTGTGATCTGCTGGAGCAGGTGAAGGGGCCAGTCCTGCACGACCCAAACCTTCAGGATTTCCACAACACAGGGCGGCAGCAGGATGACCAAGAGTTCCAGTGAGGGCCCACTATCATTAGTGTAGCAGAAACCAAGGGCCTCTAACCAGACCAATGACTCTTTGCAGTGAACACTTGCAGGTAAAGATACAGGGACAAAAGGGTTTACAGTGTGACTCTCTGTGTCACACTACAGCTTCCATGATGAGATCCTCCCCCCATTTTTTTCTTTTCTTTTTTTCTCTTAAATTTTCTTGGGGGCACTGCAAGGGCAGAGGACACATATGCAGGGAAATGAATGGGGTCAAGATGTACAATGTGAATGACACAGATTAAATAAAAAGAAAGTTAAAATAAAAGATATTGGAAATGAGAAAATGCCAATCAAAGTAAAGTCATTTGTGTAGTTGATGCAAAATAAAGTCAATTTAGTTAAAGAAATACAGAGATTATTTCATGAGGTTATATTTAAAATAAATATGCTGTGCATGATCTGAGGTGGAATAATATTTCAGTATAATATTTCAGTGCAATAATGCCTCTTTGTTATTTATTCTTGCTTCACGTAATCCCTGGAATTGCCTGTGATTACAATTAATAAAGCACTTTAATAAGTGATAATTAAAAAAGAAAAGGTACATACGAAATGATGAAACCAATATATAGGATAGTGAGAAAATAGTGGTATAGACATTGAGGAAAAGGAAATGTGTTTGCCATGTTTCCAGAAATCAGGTTGCTGTGTTTGTCAGTACTGGAATTATCCTTAAGGATTTTGAAGTAAAATGGCAAATCTGTTGCACCTAAGAGCTACAAATAATTAACTTTGTAATACTGGGCATTTCTTTAAAGTTCACTTTTTAGGAATAATTTTTATAATTTAGGAGTTGAGAGGTTTTTGATGGTTGTAAGAATGAGCTTTCAGGATTGTGAGATTAAGACATATATCTTACTCTGTGAACATAATGATTCTCAGTAGGAAAGAAACATTAAGGTTTTCATAGTAATGAAATAACATTTGTTGAGTCTTGAAGGACTCAATTTGCACATTTTGTCAAGATACTTTGTATTAGAAATTGAACTTAAAGCAGCTCACATGCCAGGCAACTTTTGCTCTACCAAGTGAGCCATACTCCCAGCCCTGACAGTTGTCTTCCTTAAACTATATAATAGAGTATGGTCATAAAACACGAGGCTATGAGAAAAACAAATTGGGTGTTTCATGTTAAGTGTATGTTTCTTGAAATGTTTTTGTATTTATGGTCAAAATAAATGGGGTAATAAAAAGTTTTCAAAAAAAAAGAAAAAAAACCTTACTGGATGTCTAGGTGCATATTTTTAATTTCAGAGGCAGAGGCAGGTGGGTTTCTTGAGTTTGAGGCTAGTCCGGTCTGCAGAGTGAGTTCCAGGCCAGCCATGGCTATGTAGTGAGACACTATCTCAATAAATCAGTCAATGGAAAAAAAAATAGGTTTTAAATTGTGTTATGAAATTTATAGTAATAAATCTTGGTTTTCCTCTAAAAATTGCATATAATTTATAATATTTTTATTATAAATATACCATACTTACTATGAAATTTCTTTTTATATAAGACTCTCCTGAAAAAAATACTCTGGCTGCAAAGTTATCTGCCAAGAAACAGGCATCCACGCACAGAGGTGAAGACGATGATTTTCAAATAGAGAAGAAAAGAATCCGCCCCTTAGAGACCGCACAGCAGGTAAGCAGTTTATTGGCTGTTCAGATCATCTAGCTACCTAGTCAGGGCTAGCTGCACAGGAAGTTGGTGGCACTGGTAGAGAATGGTTGTGTCATAGCTACAAAGTAGACCGTCATTTTCATTTTATTGTTACTTCCTGCAAAGGAAGTTGTTAGTGTAGCAGTCTGTTCACACTGCTGTAAAGCAGCTGCATGGTGCTTCCTCATGCATGAAGAGTTTGGGAGAAAAGTATTTGCTTAAGGCATATCCTAAACATATAGCCACTTTATAATCTTCCAGAATTACTAATTTAAAAAGTGTTAATATAATTCATTGCATAAAATAATGAGTTTCATGATGACATTTTTATGCATGGGTAGTAATGTCTTTTGAACATAGTGACACTCTCCCGTCTCTCCCCCTCTGGTCTTTTGTTCCCAAACAGCTTATCTTCTGCTTTCTCATCTGATTTTTTTTTCTTAATTAAACTAGATCTTGCATATGAGAGAGTTAAAAATGCAGGTACCTTGTGACTCTTTGTGCCATTCTTGTACAGGGGCCATATTATTTTATATTGTTACAGTTTAATATCTATGCTATAAAGAATATTGTACTTAAAGTTTTATTTTAGTTTTGTTTTTTTTAATTTTATGTGTGTGTATGTTTTGCCTGCATGTGTGTATGTGCACCACGTGAGTGCCTGGTGCCAGCAGAGGTCAGACGGGGTTATTAGGTCTCCAGGAATTGGACTTGTGGATGCTTCTGAACCACCATGTGGGTGCTGGGAACTGAACCTATGTCCTCTGCAGGAGCAACAAGTGCTCTTAACTGCTAAGCCGTCTCTCCAGCCCCATTACTGTACTTTTAAAACTCTTTTTAAAAAATGCTTTTTACCTAATAATAGCGTTTTCTTTTGCTTCAAATACCTTTCACACTATAGATTATAGTGGCATTTCACTATAATTTAATAAATAAAGCTTACCTGAAGATCAGAGAGTAAAACGGCCCCACTGGTCAGCCTTACAGACCAGGCCATGGTAACACACACCTTTAATTCCAATAGCCACACTAGTTGCCATAGAAACTGGGCGGTGCATACCTTTAATCTCAGTGGTGCATGCCTTTAATCCCAGCCCTACAGAGGATTAAAAAACAAGAGGAAACGGCTCTCAAACAGTCTCACTGTGAGATTCCTGGAGGCTGGATCACCAATTTCAGATTGAGGTTGAGGTAGGAGCCAGTGGCTGGCTGCTTTGCTTTTTGGGTCTTCAGGTTGGACCCCAATGTTTCTCTTGAGTTTTTATTAATTGTGCTTCAGTAGATAATATTGGTTTGGTAATGTAAGTATAGTGACAAAGTTTACTCTTGTTTATTGGGAGTTAATGCTGTTTTAGTGGTGTTTTTGGTGTTGGTACATGTGCGTGGCGAGTCTTGAACCCCCATCCTCCAGCATGCTAAGCAAATACTCTGTCCCACTGAGTTTACAGTCCACTCACTTATTCTGAGACAGGATTTTGCTGAGTTGCCCAGGCTACTTTTAGATTTGTGATCTTTCCTTGGTTTTCTGCATAGCTGAGATTGCAAGCACCCATATGCCTGGCTACTTACTGAGTTTTTAAGATCAGTACATGGTAAGACATGCATAATTCTAAAACTTATTTAAAGACTTGAATTACCAGATACTTTGTATGGAATATACTGTTCATAGAGGAACACAGTCTTCTTGAAATGTATGCCACGAAGATAGGGGGATTGGGAATTTAATACACTTAGTTATAAATATAGAAGAGGGATTATTAATTAGCATTTCACTTTTATGTAAATAATTGAGTACTTTCAGATGGATATACTTAAATTGCTTGTATTCTAGTTTTGCATAGTTTAAATATCTACCAACAACTTCTACAATTAAACCTTGTTTTTAGAAGTAGAATAAACTAACTTATTTTTGTAAAAGGACCAATTATAAATGAATCTGGAATCTAGAATGTGGCTTAATTATTAATGTATTTTCCAGCCAGGTATGTGGTTTGGCTTTGCTGTAAAGCTTTGCTGTAGTGCTGATTTATTGTCTACATGGTGTGCCAGTTTTATTGGAAGATCATTGTAATACAGGAATCTGGTTTTTTAAAAAATATTTATTCATTTATTATGCATACAATATCTGCCTACATGTGTGCCTGCAGGCCAGAGAGGGCACCAGATCTCATTACAGATGGTTGTGAGCCACCATATGGTTGTTGGGAATTGAACTCAAGACCTTTGGAAGAGCAGGCAATGCTCTTAACCACTGAGCCATCTCTCCAGCCTCCCAGGAATTTGTTTTTAAGTATTTTTTATACGTTAATACTTGATTAGGATTCAAGAGTTGTTACTGTATATTCTCTTTGACTTAAATGGTGTTATGAGGTTTCTATTTGTGTTAGGTTTTTGTTGTTGTTGTTGTTGTTTTTATTTTTGGTTTTTCAAGACAGGGTTTCTCTGTGTATTTCTGGCTGTCCTGGAACTCATCTGTAGACCGGGCTGGCCTCAAACTCACAGAGATTCGCCTGCCTCTGCCTCCCTGAGTGCTGGGATTAAAGGCATGTGCCACCATTGCTCAGCTTTGTATTGGTTTTTAATAGTTTATTATTATTAATTAGAAATAGCCTTTTGAAGGAAGAAGAGAGAAGATACAAAATCTACAATCAAGCTATTCTTTATCTGATTCTGTGTTTATAGATGAGAAAACGTCATTGTTTGGAAAAGGACGTCCACCATTTGGATGCACAAGTATCTTTGGAAAAGAGAGGAAAACCCGAATCTCCTGTGGGAAAGACAAGCTCCTCTTTCCAAAATGTACGTATTATGCCTTTGCTTAGTTTAAAGAAGGAAAATAGGGAGTTTTCTGAATCTAAATTCATTTGAAAGTAGAGAAAGAGCAGCGTGATTTGAGTGATAGACGGTCTCACATCCCTAAAGTCTGACTGTGTTTGTGTCGCTAATGTGTGAGGTGACAAATCCTTTCCTCTCTGTGTCAGTTCCTCCTTTATAAAGTGATTAGAGAGCAGCACTAAAAGGGTTTCCAAAAGTTCTTTTTTGTTGCTGCTGTTTTCTAAAACTTTGTAAAAAGTATTTCTGTGTGTGTGTGTGTGTGTGTGTGTGTGTGTGTGTATACACAACATGTGTACATATGTGGTTGCTAGAGGTCAGTGTCAGGTACCTAACTTTCCTACTTGCTAATGTAACAAATACCTAACTTTCCTACTTGCTAAATGTAGATATAAGTATCAGTCTCACAAGGCAGGCATGTGGATTAAATCGTCACAGAGATGTTAGTATATTTTAGACCTTAAGTTGTACATAGTCGGAGAAATAGTAGCGGCAGTGTGCATGTTGAATAACCATTATCTGAAATGCTTAGGGTTAGAATTGTAAGGGATTTTGACGTTTTCTTCAGATTTTAAAATGTTTCTTTATATAGGTTGAATATTTTTTCTGTCTGAAATGCCTGATACTAAAGGTGCATCACATCTTTTAGTTTTCCAGATTTTGGAATTTTACATAGATTTTCTGTGATGAGCGGTCTTGGTAATGAGACCCAAGTCTAAGCTTGAAAACAGTTTTATGTGCATGGTATAATACACATAGCTTCAGTGTAAATGTCTATATTTCTAGTGTGGAATTTTTTGACAGTGACATACAACACGAGCCCTGGTGTGGGTTTACCACGTTTAGTGCTGTGTCAGTGCTAAAAAAAAAATGCAAAGATAATATGTTTGTGTTCTTGTTTTTGCTCGTTTTTGAGTTTGCAATAGAAAGCATAGTTGCATAAAGTAGTTTTTTAATGTATTTTCTGAATGGCTAGGCAAAAAAATGCCACAAAAAACTTTTTTAAAAATTACTTAATTTTAGGTATATGAATGCCTTATCTATATATATGTCTATGCACCACATGTATGTCTGGTGCACAGGGAGGCAGAAAAGGACATTAGATCCTATAGAACTATAGTTAACAGATGTTGTGAGCTACCATGTAGCTGTTGGGAGCCCAAGTTCCCCTGGAAGAGCAGCCATTTGTACTGGTACCTGTGAAATACAGAAGAGGGTGTAAGACCCCCTAGAGTTGGAGTTACAGGTGGTTGTAAACTGCCCCATGGGTGCTGGGAACTGAATTCAGGTCCTCTGAAAGATCAGCAAATGCTCTTAACCTCTGAACCAATGGATGCTGGGAACTTCTGAAGATCAGTGCTCTTGACCTCTGAGCCATCTCCAGCCCTGGATGTAGATTTTAAAGAACAGTGAGAAAGAACTCCTAAGAGTGGAAATGGTTCCCAGTTGCTTTTGTTGTTGTTTTCAATTCTTTTATGCATATGAGTGTTTTGTCTGCATTTTTGTATGTGCAGCACATGTGTGCATTGCCCATAAGGGTGAGAAAAGGGTGTCATCTGGTCCCCTGAAACTGAAATTATAGTCACCTGTGAGCTGCCATGTGGGTGCTGGAAATCTAACTTGGATCCTCTGGAAGATCCAGTACTTTGACTGCTGGTCCATCTCTGCAGCCCCTATTCTTTTCTTTTTTAATTGTCCTTTTGTTTTATTTGTTTGAGACAGGTCTCTTATGTCTCAGGCTGGTCTTCAGCTTCTTCTGTAACCTAACAATGATCTTGAACTTCTGCCTTCCTCTAACTTCTGAGTACTGGTATTACAGGTGTGTACCATCACAACTGGCTTTTAGATTCCTTTTCTTATAATAATTCGTATATTAGCAATCTAATGAATCGTAAGTCTTCGCATGATTAGAATTTTGTCAAGAGAAGCATTGGGTTTTGCTTATTATAATAATAATCTAATACTGCTTTGTTCCAGAATTTTTTATCATTTTCTTAGGAATTGATTTAAGTTTTTAAGTAAACCTTTATAATGAGTAAGGTATTACTACAGATATGTTTTATTCTTATTCAAATGTTTATTTATTAAAGAAATGATAGCATTAAATACATTAATAATAGTAATTCTATTTGATTCTGTGTAGCAAGCAGGAGCAGCTTTTTGTGTAGGAAAGACTTAGTTCCAGCAGAGTGCGCTGTTGACCTTTGTCAAAAGCTGCTGCCCAGGAGCCTTGGGGCTTCTTCCCCCACCCTCACCCCTTTCTTTTTCCTTTACCTTTGACCCCTCTCTTTCTTCCCTTCTTCCTTGTGTCTCTGTCTTTCTGTTTCTGCTTAAAAGTGTCTTCTAGGATCTCATGAGAAAATGATCAGTTTTCTTTCAAAGTGTTTTTTGGGTCATTTTCTCAATTTTAATTTACTTTTATTTAAAACGACTAGTTAGCTGTATTGTGACAGCGCATATATGGTGATGCTTATTTAAATGATGATGTTTATTGTGTGCTGGAACACTTCTTTAGGAAGTTCAGGAATGTTAATTCACTTGGAAAATATAGATTCTTGTACGTGAATTTTTATTGTCAAATTATATTAATTTTTCTTTGTGCTTAGTTTCAAAACAAAGCAAAAGCATTTGACTTAGTTATATCGTTCTCACGGGGAAGATTGTTCCCCTAATCCTACAAGAGAGAACTGAGGCTCATCTCACAAGGCTGTTGAGTAGAGAGGCGGGGTTGAATGGTTACGTTCCTCCAGAGCTGGGGTGACAGGCAGCTCATGTCTGTGCTGTCTGTGCTGTCCCAGGTCACACAATGTACAGTACTTTGTAAGTATTGCTTCAAGATAGTTTCTCACTCAGCATCCTGTCTGCTATCTTTACAGTGTTTTCGAAAGCTTACCATCACATGCATGTTTATCCTGCCGTGTTTGTCTCATTGGCAGGTTGTTTACGAGAGCAAGTACAATGTCTTTTTTTCGCATTTTTGTACCCGCCAGCATCTAGCACAGAGCCTGTACTTGGTGCTCACATATTTGTAGAATAAATGAATTTTTTAAAAGGCCTAAGTTAAAGAAATGCATGATTCTCTATTTTTAGCTTATGACTTTTGGTCAGATCCTTAGACGTAAGCGGTATAATAGTATTGTAGTACTAGAACTAAATACATTTTGTTTTGTGTATTAGCATACTAAAGGAAGATACCAAACAACAAGTTTCAGGAGTTATGAAGTAAGTTGATAAGTAATATAAATAAAAAATTAGGAACAACTTTTGACTTCTGTAGCTACCAGAGGGACAGGTTGTTAGATAATATTATAACTAGCTGAAACCTAATATGGGAACAGAATTTTAAAACCTTTGCCAGTCGCTTGCATGCAGTAGCCGATTTCTCAAGGAATTATAATAATATGCTAATAGCTTTTTGGAATCTCTTCTTGTACCAAATAATTTATGTCTCCTTTCATTTGATGTTAACCTCAACACCGTGGAGAAAATAGAGCAGATGTTAATCTGATAGTTGAGAAAAGTGAAGCCCAAGGATACTGGATAAGGGGCTGGAGGGATGGCTTAGAGGTTCAGAGCACTTGCTGCTTTTGCAGAGGACCCAGGTTCAGTTTCTAGCTCCCATGCTGGTGGCTCACAGTTGACAGTCACTCCAGTCTCAGGGGATTCAAGGCTCCCTTCTGGGCTTTCAGGGCACCCACACACCTGTGGTGAACATACATACAGATATATACGCATTCACATAATTTTAAAAGATACTAAATTTGACCATGGTCATGGTCAGGTAAATGGTGAAATCATGATTACAAAATTTAGTTTTAAAATATAGATTCATGGATTATAAATGAGGACAAGGGAAAGAAAAAGAAGGGGAAATTTTTGTTATTAACTGATGCTTAAAAATATGTAAGAGAAAATAGATTTTATTATTTAATGTGCCTGATATTAAAATACCTTTAGCTAGAGTGGCTTGGGTCTATAATTTAACCATTCAGGAGGCCCAGGCAGTAGGATTGTGAATTCAAGGCCAACCTGGGGACTCCATAGCTGGTTTGACACTGCCAGTCTGGTGACACCCTATATAGAATAAAACAGAAGAGAAAAAGATCGAGTCAATCTGTGAATCAGAGAGACATGATCACAGTGCACATGTTTTGTGTGTATGGGTGCTTTATCTGCATGTGTCTGTGCGCTACATGTGCACGGTGCCCACAGAAGCCAGAAGAGAGTGTTAGATCCCCAGGATTGGAGTTACAGGTGAGTGATACCATGTGGGCACTAGAGATTGAACCAGGGTTCCCTGGAAGAGCCATCTCTCCAGCTCCTAGAGGACAACTTTGTGAGATCAGTTGTCCCCTTCCACTTTTCTCTGGGTTCTGGGAATTAAACTGAGGTAGCCAGGCTTGCACAACAAGTGCCGTTATCTGCTGAACCATCTCTGGACCTAGATTTGATGTTTATTTAAAAAAATAAATCGTGGCTGCCTTTTTTTCTAGACAACACCTTCTATGCATCCTGAGCTGCCTTTGAGCTCTTGACTTTCCTGCTCCAGTCTTCTGAGTGATTGAATTATAGGTATAAATATACTCCCATGGTTGGCGCAAATTCAGCTTTTAAAAGAAATGATAAATAATAACTGATCTTTTTAAAAAAGTCTTACCAGTGTAAGTTAGCAGAGTAAAAACAAGATGTTCTCCTTAGTACTTCTGTTCTGCTTTGCCTTCGTGCAGATAAACACCATTGACTCTTGAGAATCTTTCTAGGTCCTTTTCTATAAATTTACAGCACATTTTTCTTGGTTTTCATAGTTTTGTTTTTTTCAAAAAATATGGAACGCTTCACGAATTTGTGTATCATCCTTGCTCAGGGGCCATGCTAATCTTTGTATCATTCCAACTTTTTAGTATATGTGCTGCTGAAGCGAGTACCATAGTTTTGTTTTTATATTTAAACTTTTATTTATTGTTTGTCTATCTATCATCCATCAATCATTCTATCATCTATCTGTCTGCCTGCCTGTCTGTCTATCTATCTATCTATCTTTGAAACAGGTTTTTTTTGTGTGTGGGGCCCTGGCTGTCTTGGGACTCTCTCTGTAAACCAGGCTGGCCTCAAACTCTCAGAGATCCGCCTGCTTCTGCCTTCCAAGTGCTAGGATTAAAGGCATACACCATCATGTCTGGCTTTTTTTTCTTTTTAAAAGAAAGAGTCTTGCTGAGCATTGGCTGACCTGTAGTTCAGTATGTAGAACAGTGTGACCTTGAGTCAGAGATCTTTCCACCTCTGCCTCCAAGTGCTGGAACTACAGGTATGTGCCACCAAACCCCACCTGAACTAATTTTTTTATTTTTTAATTTTGTGTGTACCTACATGCCTGTTTGGTAATATGTATGTAAGTGCTGGTGTCCAAGGAGGAAGATTTGGTAGTATGTATATAAGTGCTGGTGTCCAAGGAAGAAGTGAGTGTTATATCCCCTGGAGCTGAAGTTCCAGGCAGTTGTAAGCTTCCCGATGTGGGTGCTGGTAAACAAACTTGGGTTCTCTGAAGAGCTGTGTGTATTTCTCTAGTCCCTGAAGCATTATTCTAATCAATCTTATCAATAAAAACCAGGAGCCAGATATCGGGGTAAAACCTGGGAGATCAGAGAACTGGGAGCAGCTGCCAGTTGCTTCTTACCGGCCTCCTTCCTCCATCCAAAAACTGGCAGCTGCTCTTGGTTCTCTGACCTTCCAGGCTTTATACCGATATCTGGCTCTTGGCTTTTATTGATTAAGATTAATTATATTAATGCTTCATTCTTTATATTTAAAATTTTTTTCTTACATCTAATTATTTATGTTTGTGTGTGTTGTGCTTGTCTTAGACATTTTTACCCAGTAAGTCATCTTACTGGCCCAGAATTTGTATTTTTAATGACATTTTTTTTCCTTCCTTCCTTCCTTCCTTCCTTCCTTCCTTCCTTCCTTCTGTCCTTCCTCCCTGCCTCCCTCTCTCCCTGCCTCCTCCCTTCCTTCCTCCCTTCCTCCCTTCCTCCCTCCCTTCCTTCCTCTCTCTTAACAGATCTTGGCTCACTTTGTTTGTATGAACAGCATAGGGCACTGATGATCTGTAAATGGGGTCTAGGTCTGTCACACCCGTCCATTTGCTTTTACATCGGCAGACAGGAACCTTTTCTATGGGGCCTTCACAGGGACCTGGGCACCTTTGGGATTCTAAGCTAGTGCTGTGGCCTTGGCTTTGGTTTGAACCTTGGGATTTCGTCGGCAGAACCTACAGCCCTTGGCTGTGTAACTTTGAATCTACTTCCCAAGCTTGTGGGGCGCAATGAAAGCAAGGTGACTGAGTTTGAGTACTGGGGCCCTTTGGCACCTTGGGCGTCACCAGGGCTTTGATGGCTCCTGCTCTCATTGCCTTCTCACTCTTGGCCTGCGTCTCCTGCTTCCTGGAAAAACACATGTTCCTCAGGAACTAGGGGTCAACCCCCTGAAGAGATTAGAGTCTTTGTGACTGGGATTTCT
Source organism: Myodes glareolus (assembly GCF_982192425.1). Taxonomy (NCBI): domain Eukaryota; kingdom Metazoa; phylum Chordata; class Mammalia; order Rodentia; family Cricetidae; genus Myodes; species Myodes glareolus. The sequence goes on from NC_142034.1 coordinate 36,475,270, forward strand.
TGATGCCAGTTCTTTTGGGGGTCGGTTGTGTGTGGTGTGGTTCTTGGACTTATCCACGTCTGCACAGTAATCTGTACGCTCTGAAATGTTTGGGACCGGAAGGCAACATCTTTTCCTCCTGAATAAAGGCAGATTTATTTATTAAAGAAAACTTGGAAACCATCAAAACATATGAGTAAGTTATTAGTCCTATTCAGCTATCCCTTCTGTCAACCCCGATGTTTTGCCTACTTTTACAAATGTGTACTTGTATGCACGTGTATGAACATATACATAACTGCCCATTGCCGTGTAACAAACTAAACATTTATTTAGCTTACTTTTGGGGTCTGCATTTTGGTTGACCTCAGCTGTGCGTATTTTCTGCTAATGTTGCCTGGCCTCTGTCTGTGATCAGTGATAGGTCAGGAAATCAACCCTGGTTTAAGGAGCTCACTGTTGGTTGGCTCGAATGCTGGTGTGGGTAGCTGTCATTCTCTAGAAGGGGAGCAAGAGAGCAAACCACAGGTCTCTAGTATTTCTTAGTCTCTGTTGGATTTGCTAATGTTACAGTCCCCAAATGCAAGTCACAAGAACATATATAAGGTGTGGAGTTTTTTGTCTTTGTGAGAAGAGTTGAGTAATACTGAGAAAGCACCAGGAATTTTTAGCTGTTTTTGCATTTTAGTGTGTACTATATGTTGACTTTTATCATATTTTTTTTTATTTTTATAAAATTTATAGTTTGTAGATTTTTTTTATTATTTGATATAGTATGATCATAGTAAATACTTAAAACTCAAATTTTTGCTTGCCTAGTTTTACACATGCATTTTGATGTTTTCCTTTTTGTATGGTTTATGGCTGTGACATGATGGCTTATTGGGCTAATTATACTGATGCTCGTTGTTATAAAGAATTTTTTCTTTTTGTTTGTGTGTGTGTGTTGGAATAGTTTACATTCATTTAGACATCTGTTATACTTTGCTCTTTAGCAGCAGAGTTGAGGGCCAGACTTGCTGCCACACCTCATACTAGTACTTGGGGGTTCTAGGGCACACTGGCACATAGTGCGACTCTATCTCAATCAAAGAAAAACAGAACAAAAGTAGTAGTGTCTACAGCCCATAAAACCCAAAGTATTTGTTCTTTGCCCTTTAGAGAAAATATTGCCAACTCACCAACTCTTCCAGTCTGTTTCAGTCTTAGTAATTGAAGCCAGAAGTTACTGGCTTCACAGAGATCTGCCTGATTCTGCCTCGTGAGTACAGGGATAAAAAGGTGTGTGCTACCAAATATGACAAGGTAAATTTTTTTTAAGATTTAATTTTTATTTTCATTTATCTGTATGTTTGTATGCCATGTGCCTGTGGGAGCTAGGAATCAAGCTTGTGTCCTGGAAGAGCAGAAAGCAATGACAACGGTTGAGTCATCTCTCTAGTCCCAAATGCAAATTTTTGCAAAACCCCTAGGGAAAGACCAAAGGCCAATATCCAGGATAAGGAAGGAATTTCTCTGGATCACAAAGGTTGCTCTTGGCTGGAGAATGAATGTACTTTGACTACAACATTCAGAAGGACTCTTTGTCATTTTGTGTTGAGACTTTATGATCATACACCACTCATAAGAAGAATGAGCTCATGACAAAGATGCTTGGGTTGGCTGCCCTAAAACCCTTAAAGGTACCTGAAAACGGCAGTATTAGTCACCTTGGATGAGCGTGCCCTTCTTATGACCAATCACTTTGACAGACATTATGGAGACAATCTTATCTGACTTACTGCCTCAGTGACCCAGAAGACAAATGAATGTGTGTGAGTTAAAGACCAGGTACTGACAAGAAAGCCAAACCAAACCACAGATGTACTCAGTGTGTGTTGGCAGGGCTAGGTGTCTGAGGGAACATGACAGCCTCCTCCTCTATCTCTTCAGCTAGCATACATTTTTTTCCATGGATGTCCACGTTACCCCAAACAAGAAGCCCACAAAGGATAGCAAACTGGCATTGGGCCGGGTGGCGCACAGATGCAGACTCCTCCTGAGATCCTGCGTGAGGCCGAGAGCCTGTGTGCATTACTCACTGTGTTCTGCATTTATGAAGTGTAATTCTTTGTTGTTGGAAATGTCTAGGAGATTCTGCAGCTATTCCTGTGAGTCCCAGTGATCAGAAAAAGAGGAAGCCTTTATATTTACAGCACAAGGGCCGAAGCTGGCAGAGAGTAGACAGTGGAGAATGGCCTTAGAATGACCCATGAAGTGAAGAAGCAGAAAGAAACTTGAAATTCTGTGCTGAAAATGAACAACAGAAGTTAAATACAGAAAAGCACTCCAGAAAGCTTTTGTGCAGATCTTGATCATGAATTAAAGTTCTCTGTCTCTGTTAGAGTGAACACACACTGCTCTGGGGTATGCTGAAGAAGCAACGATGTGCTCACAAACTTCAGTATTGAAAAGACAGTAGTCAGTAGGCTGACTGTAGCAACTTAAGAAAAAACAAGATGTTAACATTTCGAAGTTTTGTGATAAATGCATCTGTTGAGCATCGTTTTTGATGATTAAAATTTGACACCGGAACAAATCTGTAACTGCCGATGAAGCGTCCCTGTTTTGATGTTGTGACCCAAATATAAAATGCCGATTTATAGCTGACGAAGTAGCCGTACAGGGACCAAGAGTGCCCAGGACAACTCTGCTGGGTTGTGCTGACTTGCTTGCTGTGACAGGCTGCAGCCTATATCTACGCTGTTTAAAGGAGTGAGTTTCTTCCCAGTCTGTCATTACAACAGAAGGACACAGATTGTCAAGGATGCTTTCACTTCTTATCCCAGTGGTTTGTGCTCATTGTAGGGAAGCTGGCTTGGATAACAGCTATGACTATTTCCGTTAATTAAAATCGCTTAGTTATGCTAATTACTTTTTAGGTGCGTGATGTTCTCATCTGGCTAATGGAAAATACATTGAATAGTCAGATGTTGAGCCATCCATCATTAGAGAAGATTTTGTTGGGGGAAGGCACTGTGTTAGAGGTTTGTGTGTGGATGATAACTAATTTTCAATGGCCATAATAGAAGCAAAACAGTTTTGTGTGTATGTATACATGTACACCTGCAGATATGTGTGCATGTGTGTGTCATTTGTTTTGTGTAATCTACCTTGATTATTGAGACAGGGTGTCTCTGTTGTCCTGGTGCTCTCAGATTAGGCCAGGCTGGCTGGCTCGGGAACCCTAGGAATCCTCTTTGCCTCAATCCAGAACTGGGATTCTGTGTACACTCTTACCATGTCCATCCTTATCATGTGGATTCTAGGGATCAGACTCAGGTCCTCACTCTTCAAAAATCAAGTACTTTGCCGATTGAGCTGGCTCCCCAGCCCACAAAATTACTGTGTATAAATTCTGTTGATAGCATTTTGGTCTGAATGTGCAAGATGACTTTATAGAATAGTATTGTTCTCTTATTTAATTTAAAAAGATTCAGAATAGGGGTGTGAGAGATGGCTTAACAGTTAAGCACTTTGCTATTCTCAGCACCCACATGAGGCTTATAACTGCCTGTAACTTAAGTTCTAGGAGATCTGCTGTCCTCTTCTGTTCTCTGCGGGCTCCTGCATGTGTGTTGCGTACATGCAAACATGTAGACAAAACATTCATACACAGAAAAATTATAATATTGAAATATAAAGTAGAAAATAAAAACACTTCTAGTCTTGTGGGGTAGTATTTTTAAATACTTTTGAAATGTATACAGGTGTGCATGTCAGATGTACATTTGGATCAATTTCTACAAACTAAATGCACACAGGTCTTTTTATCATTATTTCTCTGTTCCTGTGTGCTTTCTTTGCCTTATTTGAATCTTCCTGTACTTTGGTAGGTATTGAGCATGTCTAGTCTGTGCTAAGCAAGATCTGATCTACACCCTAACGTTGATTGTTGACTTTAGAACCAAGATGACTCAGAATGACATTTCTTACATCAGGAGGCATATGAAACAAATTTATTTTACTGTTGTTTCTGTATTGTCTTGATGTAGGGTCTCTCTAGTCTAGGCTTGTCTAGAACAGGCTGGCTTTAGACTTACTCTTCTGTGTTAGAAGTGTGAACATGAGCGCCCGGCTTGTTACAGCACTGTTGATGCTGAGTTAACCACTTGGTCAAAGCTTTCGTAATTGATGGTTAATCCTGGATAACTTTGGTTTTTTGAGATAGGGTTTCTCTGTTTAACAGCCCTAGCTGTCTTGGAACTAGCTCTTGGAGAACAGGCTGGCCTCAAACTCACAGAGATCCTCTGCCTCTCGAGTTCTGGGATTAAAGGCGTGCGCCACCACTGCCCAGCCCCTGGGTGACTTTTTAAAAATGTTTGTTTATTTCAAACCAGGATCTCACTATGTATGCCTTGCTGACCTAAAACCCACGGTCTTCTGTCTACCTCTGCCTCCCAGATGCTGGGATTAAAGTCATGTGCCAACACACATGACTATTTCATGTGTATATATGTGTGATTGCAAGTATGTATGTGCACTAGGTGCATGCTGGTGTCCGAGGAGGCCAGAAGAAGGTGTCAGATACCTTGGAACTGAAATCATAAATGGTTGTAAGCCACTCAGTGTGGTTCTAGGAACCAAACTTGGGTCCTCTGCAAGATCAGCAAGTGCATCCTGCTCTTCCATAGCTGCTGATCCATCTTTGCAGTCCTGTAGTGATCTTTGAGACTATGTAATTATTTTATTTCCCCAACAGCTTTTCACTCAATGATTTTGTTGGTGGTGGTGGTGGTGGGGTTGTTGTGTTTTGACACAGTCTTACTCTATAGCCCTCACTGTCCTGGATCTCACTTTTAGTCTATGCTGGCCTCTAACTCACAGGGATGTTCCTGCCTCTGTCTCCCAAGTGCTGGAATTATAGGCATGGGCCACCATGCCAGCTTGCCCAATATTTTAACATTAGTTTAGGCCACTTGCCTCAGTCCCTTAATCAGTTGTGAGAGCTGCAAAATGGTGAGTTTAGAAACTTACTCCACTTAAAATACATAGCAGTCCTCTGTAAAGAAAAATTTTATTTTTCACTTTCTTTTTAGATAAGATCTAATGTATTCAGCCTAGCCTCAAATTCCTGATCATCTTGCTTTTAATTCCCTGGTTCTGGGATTATAGATGTGAACTACCATGCCTGGCTTTTTGAGATCAAGTCTGGCTGTGTATTCCATGATGTCCTTGAATTTGGAATCTTTCTGCCTTAATCTCCCAAATGCTGGGTTTATAGGCTTGTGCCACCATTCACGCCAGCTTTTTTTTTTTTTTAATACCTCAGGTATTTTTCCTGAAGTCGGTCAGTGGGGCTCATCGCTCTTTCATTATTGCTACGATTGTATCTGCATATAGTGCTATCAGAAGTTCTACGTTATAACAGGCTGATCTTTTCGGTATGTTTGTTAAACTGAGACCTTTCCTCGCACGAATTTTTCTTATGTAAGCTTAGATAAAACTTATCCTACTCTGGATCTTTTTCGATTAATTCTACTGAAACAAGACTTTTCAGAAACTGGGGCTCCTGTGTTGAGGAATTTCCATTTACACTAGGCAAGAAAGAAAACAGTAAGTGGAGAGTAGGGTAACAAACACTCACGGTATCAAGAACCAGCCGTGAAAAGGATCTGTCTTAATGTGCTAGCCCACTGCAGTTTAACATATTGCTTACAACCTTCACAATAGAACGTGAGTGACTTCGGTTACACATTCCAGGAGACTGGCAGTCCGTTACAATCAGAGTCTGAACTTCAGAGCAGGCTAATTTACAGAGATGGGATGAAGAAAGTTGTGGATTTGGATTACACACCCTCACCTGACACTGGATCTGATCCCATACCTGCTGATTGACATCTTGAATGAGCTCTTTGAAGCAAGTTCCAACTTAATTAAAACGTTTGCTTGGTTAGCAGCGATCTGTGAAAGCCTGTGATAAATATTGAATCAGGTTCACCTGCTGGTTGCTGCGAGCGGATAGACAGCTGCTTTGTGCAGTTTAATCATGGAACTGGCCGCAGGGTACTGCTGCTTAATTTTTTTTAAAGCGTGATTGAAAAGGTATGGTTACGTCGCACTCTCTTACTGAAGTGTGTGCTTATGTGCGCGTTTGCACAACAGGCATCCAGTACCTGTTTAGATGGCTTAGAAAGCAGCAAATGGTTGATAGAGTTAACGGCAAGCCTGCTTCTTGTGCCCCACAGCTTGTATTATAATTCTATGTTAATTGGTCTTTCTCTATTGGCTCTTTATATGTGTGCCTTTTTAAAGTAAACCCATGGTCACACAGATGGCCCCAGCTAGACTAAATAGATCACAGAACACAGCCTTAAGTGTGAGAAAGAGGCTGCCAGGGCGAAAGGGAGATAGGAGAAAGCCAGGGACAAGCGTAACCAGGTGTATCGTGCACACGAGTGAAACTGGCTCCAGTCCTTAAGAGGGCTTCCTGGTCTTTGAGAGCTCAGTTCCCAGTACCGGGATCAGGCAAGGCACAGCAGCCATGACACCCGTTCCACGGACACCCTTCTCTGCCCTCCTCAGGTGTCACACACACACACACACACACACACACACACACACACACGGGGCAGATGTTTATAAGCACACAAGCACAGAGATAAAAATAATTCTTAAAAAGGGAAAGGGAAAAGGGTTTTGTATTTTTTACTCGGTTAGATGGTAAGATTTAAGGTTTTGAATTTAACTTCCATATATTTAGTGGATTTTGCAGTGACTTGAGGAATTCCTTCTGTCTTTCCGATCTGTAAAGTAGAAGCGTTTCAAGGCTTTTAGCCTTATGTCTTATTAGATAATTAATGAATATTAAAACTGAGATGAGTTTAAAAGCATGGTCGAACCTCTATGAAATTATCTTCTTTTGACTAGCACCTTGTTTATTCCTGTGTGAAATAACTGTGTATGGCCAAGCTGCTTATCAAGGGAGTGCTGTTGCCGTTTTATTTCCACTATAAAATCAGACAAATTTTGGAATAAAGCCCTCACCCAAATTAGTCATAGTTGTTTTTGAGCTCCTGTTATGGAATCTCTACTTTAAAACTGATTTCTAAAGCTGGAGAAATGACTCAGCCGTTAAGAACACTTGATTGTTCTCCTGGAGGACCCGGGAGGAAGGACCTAGTACGTGGCTGCTCATAACTGTCAGTTCCAGGCCATCTGACACCTTCACACAGACATGCAGGTAAATCACTATTTCACATAAAATAAGAATAAAGAAATCACTAAAAATTAAAAATAAACTGATTTCCTGGCACAGCATGGGTGGTGCACATCTTTAACCCTGCTTCTTGTGGGCAGAGGCAGGCAGATCTCTTTGAGTTTGAGGCCAACCTGGTCTACACATAGTGACTTTCAGGCCAGTCAGGGCCTCACAGTGAGACCTTGTCTCAGAAAAAACAAACAAACAAACCACGCACACAAAACAAAAACAAAATGCCCTCAGTAGGATTATCTTGAATTTCTGAGCCTTCTGCTTCTCTCTCTCAAGTTGCACAGTTGCAGGGCTGTGTGCTGGGAGTTGAACCTAGAGTTTTGTCTATGCTAGGCAAGCACTCTACCCACTTAACCACTTCTCCAGTCCTGTCTCCCCAGATATTGCTTATCAATGTGACTATTTACTAGAGTAGTCTTTTCTAATTCTCTACTTAAAGTTTCATATTATCTCTACTTTCAATTTATTTGGAATTTTATGGAGAGAATTACATTTAGGTCATATTCAACTTGTTCAACATTGCTATGTTGTATATATGTTCGTACATAAAATTCTAGTTCATTTTTGTATATGTATATATTTTCATTTATACACATAAAATAACAATAAATAAATACATCCCTTTCCAAAGGGGGTGGGTGGATGTAGAGGTGTGTTCCTATAATACCAGCATTCTGGAGGCTGAGGCAAAAGGATCAACTTTGGGACCATTTTGAGTTACATAGAGAAAGTTCAGTGACCCTGTCTCAAACAAAAGTTTTCTCACATTTGAATCACATGAATCTTTCTTTTCTTTCTTTCTTTCTCTCTCTTTCTTTCTTTCTTCCTCCTCCGCCTCCTCCTCCTCCTCCTTTTTTTTTTTTTTTTTTGAGATAAGGTTTCTGTATATATCCCGGGTTGTCCTGGATGGAACTCACTAAAATTCAGATTCACAGAGATCCACATGCCTCTTCCTCCTGAGTGCTGGGATTAAAGGTGTCCAGTGTTGTTTTTTTTTTATTTTCTTATATAAGACCTTGTAGCCTGAAAAGCCTGAAATCTTTATTCTCTGACCCTCGATGAACAGTGTTTGCTGACTCTTGCTGTAAACAGTCTCTTAGTGGAAAGAGCTCACCTCCCGCTTCTTTGTTGTTCTTAACACGGATCTTGATAGAAAGTATTTAATTCAAATAACAAGTTTTAAGTAATTTTTATGAATTTAGTTATATAGTTTATCCTAGGTATATTTTGTAATTGCATCAGAAAAATAATGTGCACAGAAGTAACCAGAAACAGTTCCTTAATTCATGAAACTGGTATTGATAAACTCTCCAGACTGCTGCTTTTAGGACAATTAAAGAGAGAAGCCCTCTTTGTGGATGAGGTTGGGTGACCCTTGTCATTGTCTTCTACTTGGCTTTGTGGAAGCAAGGATTCTAATGTCTCTTGGCTGAATGGATGGATGAAATGGGATACTGAGTGTGAAGTGCCTCATGCCAGGGCAGTTTTATTAGGTGGTAATTATTAATATTGAATCTTAGATATGTATTTGTTGTTCACAGCTAAAGTGGCTCACATATTAGCATAACTTCAAAAAGTAGTAAACTATCCTGTGCTTTTGCTTTTAAAGAGTAGTCATTTGATTTTTTTTTAAAGTTTATTAATTTATAAAAGTTTCCATTTCCGCCCCTCCTCCCAACACCCTCCCACTCCCCCCATTCCCTTTCCTCCTCCCTCTCCATCCCTAAGAGCAGTCAGGGTTTCCTGCCCTGTGGGAAGTTCAAGTTCCTCCCTCCTCCCTCCAGGTCCAGGAAGGTGAGTATCCAAACAGACTGGATCCCAAAAATACAGTATATGCAGAGGAAACAAGTCCCAGTGTCATTGTCAATGGCTTTTCAGAAAGACCCCGTGCCAGCCACATTCGGAGAATCCGGCCACATTCAGAGAATCTGGTTGGATCACATGCTCGTTCAGACCCAGTCCATCTGGCCTTGGTGAACTCTCATTAGATCAGTCCCCTTGTATCAGTGGGTGAACGCACTCCTCATGGTCCTGCCTTTCTTGTTCATATTCTCCCTCCTTCTGCTCCTCATTTATACCTTGGGGGCTCAGTCCAGTTCTCCAATGTGGGTCTCTGTCTCAATCTCCATCCATCAACAGGTGAAGGTTCCCTCTGGTCTTGCCTTCTTTGCTCATGTTCTCTTTCTTTCTGCTTCTCGTTTGGACCTAGGGAGTTAAGTCCAATGTTCCAATGTGAATCTCTGTCTCTATCTCCATCCATCTCCAGATGAAGGTTCTATGGTGATATACAAAATATTCATCAGTATGGTTATGGGCCAAGGTCGGTTCAGGCACCCTCTCCTCTGTCCAGAGAACAATCTGGGGATCTCTCCTTGGACCTGGGATCCCCTTTATAATCAAGTCTCTTGTAAGCCCTAAAATGACTCCCTTAGTTGAGATATATACTTCCCTGATCCCATATACATCCTTCCTCCCTCCTCCCCATCCCAATCCCCTGAGCTTTCCCCATTCCTCCCCTACTCCCTTCTCTCTAACCCTCTCCCCTTCCAACAACCCCTCACCCCCCCATGCACCCGAGGTTACCTGGCACTCTTATCTACTTCCAATCTCCAGGAGGATAACTACATGATTTTCTTCAGGTTCACCTTCTTATTTAGCTTCTCTAGGATCACGAATAAAAGGCTCAAAGACCTTTAACTATGGCTAGAATCCACATATGAGTGAATACATACCATATTCCTCTTTTTGGGTCTGGGTTACCTCACTCAGTAAAGCGTTTTCTATGTCCATCCATTTGCATGCAAAATTCAAGATGTCAAGTCATTTGATTTTTGAAGTGTGTTTATTGTGCTTATATCACTTTAAATTAGAACTGGAGTGTCCGTCGGGCTTTAAAACTGTGAGATTAGGTTAAGTAGTTTGGGGACACTGTGTCATGGTCCTCCAATGGAAACAGTTTAAATTAGACTTACACACTCAGTGAATAAGTTGTGCAAAGAAACGTGAGTTGCTGTACTTTAGGAGTTTGTAGTGGGTTGGGAAAAATGAAAAGAAGGAGAAAGAGTGGAGAAAAAGAACGTGCAAGCACACACGCACGTTTCCGGACTGAGTCTCAGTCCGGACTCTTCAGACTTGCTGTGCAGTGAAGGAGACCCTTGAATTCCTGATCCTCTTGCCTCCACTCCCCAAGTGCTGGGTTACAGGTGTATGCCTCCACACCTGGCCTAAATATTTATTTTGTTCAGAATGAATTTGTTCTTTTTGGTCTACTTTGAGGATCCCATCCATTGTCACCTTTTAGCAGTGACATGATACCCACAGTAAGTAACAGAGTAACCTGAGGACTTCAGTCAGAATGTCGTGATAGAATTTGCTTCCATTTTCCCTGTGATCCTGTTGGTAGATAGTTCAGTATGCGCAACATTGACTGATGTCGTTTGGTTCCTGCCTTGCTGTAGATAGTGTAATTAATTTGTTTCCTAATTTCCTTCTCTAAGAATATTTCATGACCCTTCTCATTTTATTTTTCAATAAGTAGGCACACTGTTTCACAGGGAGTGTGCCGGGAGAGTGTGGAGAGGGCTTTGACCCTTCAGCAGCTGGTGTTCTAGTGCGCTACACTCGGGGTTGCTCCTCCCAGCTCTGTACAAGGGGTAGTAGAGGACGCAGCAGCTGGTCTTTCTCTCAAAACCAAAGCTTCTACTTTTCTCCTCTTTCATAGAGTTTAGGTACATCTTTATACAACAGGACAAAAGAAGAACTAGAAGTCATTATTAAACACGTGGAAAATTTTCTAAATATTCTTGGTTGCTAGCTTCCCAAGGACAGTGTTGGCCATTATAGAATTGAGAGGCCTTTCTGAGCAGGTGACTCTTGTCCCGTCTACCCGTGTCCCCTGTATTATTCTTTAAGATGATACTTTGCTTTTGCTGCTATGCATGTTGGATGTTCTTGCCTTCCGTTGAAGGGAAGCTAGGTTTTTTTTGTTTGTTTGTTTGTTTTTAATTTTTGAGACAGGGTTTCTCTGTAGTTTTTGGTTCCTGTCCTTGAACTAGCTCTTGTAGACCAGGCTGGCCTTGAACTCACAGAGATCCGCCTGCCTCTGCCTCCCAAGTGCTGGGATTAAAGGCGGTGGTGGATCACCGCCTGGCCGGGAAGCTAGTTTTTAGACATGAAGAGGAAGCTGCCATTTTTACAGAGCTTGATCAGAACTCACTACCATTTACAAGTTATAAAGTTGACAAGTTTTGGGGATCGTGTGTTTTACCTGTTGGCCTTTAGTATATTGGATGAAAGTCAATAGTTTTAAATTTTATTTTGTAGTGTCCTGATGAAAATTCTATACATTTAAGGAATATATGCAAAAAACAACCACCCTATGAAAAACAAACCTGTCAACAGGAGAAATAGTTACCAAGAGAGGCAAAGTTGCCGGATTTTATTCATCTGACTGCTTCAGTACTTCTAAGTCCAAAGGTTTCAGAGAAAGGCCGTAAAGTCACAGCTTATTCACGGGTCAGGGTACATTCTTATCTCCTCTCCTTGCTGTGTCCAGATCCTATCTTGTGTTTTCTTTCAGCATTGGAAGTTAATCATTTTGATATAAGCAGTTCCTTTTTGTTATTAGATAAATGCTTATTTAAAAGCTTTTCTTCTGGTGTCATATCACTTTTCTATCTTCAAATATGATTTTCTCAGATCTTCTAAGTAGTGACCTCTATGGGAAACCACTGTGGAGGTAATTATTCTTTAGTAGTGCACAGGAGCAAGGCGTGACTGTCTTAATTTCATTCTCATTTTTTCCTTGTGTAACTACTGTCCTCTGAAGGCATCTACCTTGACTTCATAAATACATATTTTTTTCAATTCACTTTAAAAGTTAACAAACAAAGCATATTTCATATGAAAATATCTATGGCCTATACTTTTCTGAATTAATGGTGTAGAAATTGGTGATATTAGATAAATTGGTGCAATAGATAAATCTATTGCAGTTAAAAACATTTTAGTTATGAATTTTTGTTAGTAGAGCTACTACATAACATTTTAAGATGAGAACTGATTTATTGATGCCAAATTCACCCATCTTGAAATGTAAAATTTTGAAATCAAAATAGCAAGTTGTAAAACTATATGGTAGTGTTTCCATTTTATTTGGAAATAATTATATGAAAGGTATGTTTGTATATCTGTGAAGGTCTGTAAGTTAAATACTAAAGTATTTGTGAAAGTTGATTTTATATATATATATATATTTCTGTACTTTTCTTTTTTTGAAAGGGAATCAGAAAAAAGGAGGACTTAAAAGAAGCTAGTGGTAAATATTGAGTGAAATTAATGTTGAAAAGTATTCCCTCAAAAAGGAGTTTGCTAAGCCTTGAGAGCCATTCTAGTGAACTATTTTTAGGGTTTTATATAATGTATCTATATAGGACAAAATGATTTAATGGGTCCTACCAGTCTGATTGTCCAGCAAATTCAACAGCATTATAGGAATCAAAATAGTGTAATTGAGTAAACAGTCTGTAGATATGAAAAAGTACCTGTAGTTATCTTAGCTTCTCAGTACGTTAGTTAATTAATATGATCACTACAGAAACCAGAAAAACAATTCAGTGCAAATATCATGATATAATTTGCATTCCATTTTCTCTGTGAGTATAAGTTGTTAGATATTGCAACATATGTAACATAAACCACAAGTCAGCTGTTTCCTGCTTCACTGTTGACAAGGGCCCCATTCATAACTCTTCTTTTATCCTTTCAGTGAATAAGTAATTATTCAATATAGAAGGCAGGATATTTGGAACTGGCTCTTTACTGTGGCAGCACTCTGTAATGAAATCCGCTGTTACTGGCAACCTGAGAGGGGAATGTAACAATTCCAGCATGACTGTAACTTTATCTGCTTTGACTGAATGTTTATTTGGCACATCAGTGAACCTTTTATCCCAGTGAGTGACAGCCCCAGAAGGGTCACATTTACATCCATTCTATCATGCATTGTAATATTTAATGGTGGACAAGGCTGAGCGAGACTAGGAGTAATTTGAACTTACTTTTCCACTGAGCAGAGGCTAAAAGACAGCTTGATCTCCAGCATTGTGGTGTAACATACTATGACTTATCATTTGTTTATGAAGGCTAATCTTACTGATTACAATTTTTTAATGCAGTAAGTAGAGTATTTGTCCTACCGGACCGAATCCTTGCAGTGTGAAGTCTTTTCCATGAGTGTGCCGCTCCCCCTTTTCCTCAGTGCTTGGTTCACAGCATTTCTCTGAAATGAGGCTTCATTCTGTCTCATCTGGTGGGGGAATTGAAGTTCTGAAGGGGATATTTGTTAAGAATCTGTGAGCTCTCATAGATTAAACTTGCAAGAAAGGGGGTGGGGCAGAATTCAGAGGTGGGAATTAAAATCGGGTGAAGTTTGGACTACTCTTGAGGTTCCATTGCTGAGTTTAAAGAGATAGTTATGTGATTTCATTTGCGATACTGAATGACTTGAGAGCTTGTCCAGGATGAGCTATTTTAGTAACAGTTTTTCTGGTGGGTTTTGATTTCACACATGTAATTGGATTTCAGGCATACTTGTTCCATTCAAGCAGCCTGTTTTCACTCACTGTTAAATGTTGATATTTCTGTATTCATTTTCATTCCTTTGTTAGGGAAGAGTTTTCTGTACTTATTTTGTAGTGGTGCTTAAGATTCAACTTCTTATGTCTATTCTTTTGTTAACCACATTTCAAATACCTTTTAAAAATAGAATATTTGAGCCGTGCTATGGGAAAAACTATCAGTTCTATAATGTCACAATGGCCCAAGAGAAATGAAATGATCTTCCAATCTGTCATATCATTTTAAAACTACAATTTTATAAAAGAGAAATGTTAAGAAGTACTTTAAATATTTGGAATTGAATATGTCGGAAAGAATGCAAAGATGGAGAAGCATCGTTTATAACTTGGAGAAGATAGAGAACTAATTTGTGTGTAGTGTGTGGTTTCTTCTTCAGTGGTGCATTAGAGGCTACTCTCTGAAAGCTTCTTGAACCTTTAGGATTCATTACTTAAGGGCTTTGATTCTGAGAGGTGGTACAGTGTTTGTTGTGGTGGCCCAGACATTTTCTGTTTTCTTTCCTTGTTTCAGCTTGATGGCCACTGCTCTAGGTGCTGCTGTTCTACTAAACAAGGAAACAGTGAAGACTCTGCAGATACTATTAGGAAAGATCACGGGGGACAATCCAAGAGACCCAAAATTTATTTTGGGACACGCACACACAAGCAGATTGCTCAGATTACTAGAGAGCTCCGGAAGACAGCTTACTCAGGGGTCCCAATGACTATTCTTTCCAGCAGGGACCATACCTGTGTTCACCCTGAAGTAGTGGGTAACTTCAACAGAAATGAAAAGTGCATGGAACTGCTGGATGGAAAACATGTGAGTAAGATTGCTTTGATGTGGAGAAAAGAAATAAGGCTGAAGAGATTAGAACTTCTTGGTGCATGGTGTGTATATTTATATACTTACCATTAGATAATATGAAAATCAAATTAATTACTATTTAAAGATATTACCGTAAGAAAATTTTAATTCACATTTAAACTGATAGATTCTGATTTTAAAACTTATAAATAAAATTCCGTGATATTAATTTCTGTTGTATTGAGATGTACATCTTTTTCTTTTAAATCTTTCTACCCAAAGTAGTTGAACATGAGTGATGTCTGATGAAGGCATAAAATGTTATAAGAATCTTATCTAATGAGATCTAATCAGCATATTTTATATATTTAAAAACTTCAAAATAAGAAAATTTAAACTGAGCAAATTTGGAAATTTTTAATGTTGAAATGCATGATTATTTATTTTATAGTTCTAATTAGTACAATTTTTTTAAAAAAATTGTGGGATTGTTTAGTTTAAAACCATGTATAACATGTAAAACATGTAAGACATGTTATACATGGTTTTAAACTTTTCCAGGGAGATTGGAGTGGTATGAATTCTTAGGTTGGGTGGAGTGAGGGAAGACATGCTGTTGTAAATACCGTTTAATCCTGGGCAGGATTATTTTGGAAGTCTGCATTTGTTGTAGCTAATTTGCTTGAAAATTGAAGTTGTAAGTATGAGATTGTTCTCCGACATAGCCAGTGAATCAGTATATAAAATGAGCAATGATGTAGACTTTGAAATTTTTTTTGTCTTTCTATTATTTTATCAAAGTTGATTCTACACAAAAGCCTATGAATAATAGCTCCAAAAGTTTTGTTTCATTGATGGATCCTCCTCCTGTATAATATGAATAAATTAGGTTTCATTGTTTATTTTTTTATTTTAACCAGATGAGAGTTTACTTGGGTTTTTTTTTAATGCCTATTCAAGTCATATTTTAGTAGCTATTTAACTTTATGTAGTCAGAGACTGACTGTACAGTGAAAGTGAGGAGCAAGTGTAGTGGACAGGCTTGAGTGACTGTTCAGAGCAAAGAAGGAAACAGAATCATTCAGTCAGAATCACTGCTGAAATTCCGTAGTCGTATTTGTTGCCATTCAGTTCCTTCTGACTAGCTGAAGAATGACGTGGACTCTCTTACTGTGTGTGTTTACAGGGTGCTCAAGGAATAGGGTTTTGCGGTAAACTGCAAATGCCTCCATGAGTTACTGACTGCTCTGCTAAACTTAAGTGCTGTCTGCCATTGCCATTACATATTTTTAAAATCTTTTTTCACTTGTTCTTGACAAAAATTATGCATTTGTAGGAAATATATAAGTTAAAATATATTGGTGAAAGCAATGAAAAATTTTAAAGCAGATAGTCTTATTTTGTATAATAGTCTAGAATCCTGCAGTACTGTTTGCATTTGATCTTTATGCTCAGAAGTTTCAATCATGTAATAAGACAGTTCGGTAGACTTGGATGCTCAGAACTTCCCACTGGCTTGAAATGAACAGCTAGTTTGTTTTTGCACATTAGAGATGAAGTCAACAGAGAGAGCTGCTTGTGGCGTGCTGTCTCCCAGCTCCGTGTCAGACTGCTTACCTCCCGGGTATACACAAGCGTTCATTTCTTGTTCCCAAGCCCTCAGAGTAATTTGGTATTGTAATGAGGGCCAATTACAAAGTTACCATAGGTGTCTGTGTTTACTGTGGCTGATTTACCCAGGAGAAATGATAAATAGATAACTGACATTGAGTGAAAAGGGTTTACAGTGTGATAACACTCCCGCCGACAGACTCCCTTCTGGGTTCTGTTACACGGCTAAAAGGGATGAGCTTTGGGCTTCACTATCAGCCTGCGCAGAGCTGTTGTCCTAAGAGCCCTTCAGGTGTAAACTTTCTGATTATTTGGCTTGATCTGAAGGTACATGCGTTTTTGTTCGCGGTCTCTTTTAAAGTG
Organism: Myodes glareolus; assembly: GCF_982192425.1. NCBI lineage: Eukaryota > Metazoa > Chordata > Mammalia > Rodentia > Cricetidae > Myodes > Myodes glareolus. The sequence continues at coordinate 36,491,900 of NC_142034.1, forward strand.
CCACCATACTGGAATAATAGTCGGTTAAAATTTTTCTTTTCGCTTCAATTATGAAAATGAAAATTGAGCCTGGAATGCCAATTCTTTTAAAAATTTTAGATGTAGACGATCTTGTTTTTTAAAAATTCAAACAGCTGAGATGGTTCAGAGGTTAGAAGAACACTGGCTGCTCTTCCAGAGGGTTCAATATCCAACACCACATGGCAGCTCACAACTGTCTGATACCCTCGGTCGACACCAGGTATGCACATACACACATGCAGGCAAAGTAAGAATAAATATATTTTTTTAAAGTATCTGGGTATTGTGATGCACACTGGTGATCCCAGTCTTTTGGAGGCTCGTGCAGGAGTGCAGATTTAAGGGTAGCTGGCTACATAAGACGAGCCTGCTTTCCTCTCACCCTGAAAAGAATAGAAATACAGTCACACGTACGGTAATGCATATTGGTAGATAGAGAAGTCAAAGCTAGCCCAGCATGACACGTCCTCCCCCGTCCTCTGATCCCTCGAGGAAACTTCTGCAAGGTTCTGTGTATTTTGCCAGAATGTTTTTTTTTTTTAAAAAAAGCATTATTTGCTAGAGTATATATGCATATTTATTCTTCAGGCAAGGACACTTTGCACAGGCCTAGTCATAGGTTTACACATTTGGTGACTGTTTTCTCATTATAACATCTCCAGAGAACCTAACAAATAGCACAGTCACTTCAAAGGGTGTGTCATTTGGTTTGTTTTGAAACAAGGTCTCATTATGTAGCTTTGACTGGCCTGGAACTCGATCTGTAGACCAGGCTATCCTCAAACTCAGAGATTCCCCTGCCTCTGCCTCCTGAGTGCTGATATTTAAGGTGTGTACCATTGTACCTGTCCTTAAAAGGGTGTATTTTCTTTAAAATGACTTAACATGTCAGCTGTTGGTCATAGAAGTTGGATTTAGATGAAGTTTTTTGTTTGTTTGTTTGTTTTTTGCTTTTAGACTGTGCCATGTATCTAATTTTTATCATCAGTATACATTGATGATAAAAGTCAGATTTTTTTTGTTTTGGCAAATTTCCCATTATTCAAAGCTTCTAGTACTTTCATTACTCAAGGCTGAGATTTTTGTTGAATTTTTTTTGTAACTTGACTATTAGTTTTATACATTTTATTTGTTCACTTATTTAGCTTATTATTTTAATTAGAAATGTTGCTATGAAGGTCAGTAGACCTTAAATTTTCTATCCTCCTGCCTCAGGCGCCCACATGCTTGGATTATAGTCACCCACTATCATGCTGGGCTAAGTTTATGCATCTTAGATTTTTGTTCTAATGTATGTGTTTGTGATGAGCCTGCCTGCACACTACGTGCATGGAGGCCAGAAGAGGCCTCATGTGCCCCAGAACAGCAGATAAGATGGTTGTGAGCTGCCATATGTGTGCTGTGAACCAAATCCGGGTATTTTGCATGAGCAGTAAGTGCTCTTAACACCGAGCTATCTCTTTTGTCCTCGCTTTTAATCAGTTAAAATTGGTATATGACATATTCATACTTGGAGTGAGTTGTAAAAATTTTAATTTTTAATTAATACTATGTATTTTTTTTTTACTTCCAGCAACATAATAGCAAAGGCATTAATAGATAACATCAAAGAAATAGGAATTACTGTGGATCCTTTGTTGAATGTTCATGTAGGGACTGGAGATTGTAACTCAGTGGTAGAGTGGTTACCCTGGGTGTGTGAAGCCCTGGACTCAGTGTCCAGTACCACACACACAAGGACATTCTTTTTTAAAAAATATTTATTTATTATGTATACAATAGTCTGTCTGTGTGTATGCCTGCAGACCAGAAGAGGGCACCAGACCCCATTACAGATGGTTGTGAGCCACCATGTGGTTGCTGGGAATTGAACTCAGGACCTTTGGAAGAGCAGACAATACTCTTAAACACTGAGCCTTCTCTCCAGCCCAAGGACATTCTTTCAAAGAAACATGACACCTTAGTAGAAATTATAAAAAGAACACATCGAAACAAAGTTTTGTTTTTCACCTTTAAAATAGGCAAAGGTGAGGCCTGGGGAGATGGCTCAGCTGTGCAGTGCTTCCCTTGCAAGCGTAAGGACAATCTAAACGCCCAGTACGAAGGGAACCAGTTCATTTCTGGCATCCTAACTCAGTGTACACATGCGCAACAGTGAAGTGAGATCTTCCTGATAGCAGTTTGTTTTTAGTCTTAATATTGGGCCATTTTATAGAGATGTAACTTTCTATACATGTGTATAGAAGAAATGTGAGAGCCGGGTGTTGGTGGCGCATACCTTTAATCCCAGCAATCAGGAGGCAGAGGCAGGCAGATCTCTGTAAATTCGAGACCAGCCTGGTCTACAAGAGCTAATTCCAGGACAGGCTCCAAAGCTACAGAGAAACCCTGTCTTGAATAATATAATTTGGAATTTTGGGGGTACTTTTGTATTTTATGAATTTTTGTAGTTATTCCTCTTTATTTTTTTCCTTCAAGCTAGTCCCTCTTTTTCTTTCCTTTTCCCCTTTCTCCTCATCTTCCTTTCTTGTTTCCTGACTTCTAATATTGTCACATGGCCTAAATTTGAGAAGAGACAAGAGAGTCAATAGAAATTTCCTCCCTATGCCTGTCATCTAATTCCATTCTAAAAGCAGCAGGAGATACCACCTCTTTGTTCATCTTCCAGGGATGTTTTACGGCTAATGGCACGGCTACATCACACAATTTAAGCATATTTTTCTCATTGATTTTGTGTTGGGTGTTCTCTCTGATCCGGAGTGAACTACTGTAATTTCTTTAAATGGTTTTGGATGTAGCCTCTAATTCCAGCTACTAGGGAGGGTGAAGCAGGAGGATCACTTGAGCCCAAGAGTTCAAAGTCAACATGGGCAGCGTAGTGAGATTCCTGTGTCTTGGCAGGAAGATAAAGTTGTGATTAGAAGTATAGAAGTATTTATTTTCTCTATAGATTATTAGCTTTTGGTTCTAGTAATCTTTTAAAGTTCTGTGATAACCTTACCTTATTTCTTCTATTCCAAAGCTGACTCGCATTTCAGTTATGTCTGTCCATTTTCAGGGAAAGTCCTGCTATTTTTACCATGGTGTCCATAGAATCAGTAATCAGCAGGCACTGCAGTCTCTTCAGAGGATGTCCAAAGCCTGGGACATAGAAGAGCTTGTCGGCCTCGGGAGGAAACTGAAGGCATGTCCCTACTACACAGCGCGGGAGCTGGTAGATGATGCTGACATAGTATTTTGTCCCTACAACTACCTCTTGGACGCACAGATAAGGGAAAGCGTGAGTACCTATGGAGATTAGAAGTTTCCCTACTTAGAGATAAAGGTGATGAGTGTGGAAGCTTTTAGATGTTTATGTCTTTCCCCTCTGTATCGAGTTTACGTAAACAGAGTACTGAACATGTGTTCTATGGTGAATTAAAAGGTGACTTTTTAACCCAGTTATTTTAATTTCCAAGGTAATAAGCAGTTAAGGCTCGAACTGTAGTGTGTTCCTCAGGCTTGAGTGAGTCACCTAGCTGTGACGGGCTGTCTGTGCTTTGTGATGTTTAGTGGTAACCCCGGTTCTGTCTCTGAGATGCCAATACAATCCCTACAGTTGTCACTGTCAGAGATGTCTCTGACATTGCCAAAATGTCCTCATTTCCCCTGTGGAGCCAAATTGTCCCCATTGAAGACCATTATATAACCCTTGTTCTCTCCATTCACGAAGTTAAGACTTATCTAAAAATATTTCTCCTGGTGGTGGGGGAGGGGATATAACTGCATTGAAGGAGCTATGTGAAGAGAATATGTATTGTGAAAGTTGTGCTTTGTGAATTTTTTAGTAGTGAACTTTAAATTTTATTTATTTGCCTGGTTCTTATAGAGATAATAATCACTATTGCCTAAGACAAAGTAAACGATTTGGTATAGCCAGTTACTGCTTTCTTTAGGTGTGACTATGCAGTTCATATTAGCTTTCTGTTTCTTTCTAGGTTTGTTGTTGTTGATACAGGGTTTCATGTAGCTCAGATTAGCCTTGAACTTGTTAAATAGCTGAGGATGACCTTGAGTTTCTGGTCCTCCCGCCTCTACTGCCCAAGCGTCGGGATTACAGGTGCATGCGCTGTACCCAGCCTCTGCGGTGCTAGGAACCAAACCCTGCTAGGCGAGTGCTCTGCCAACTGAGCCATAGCTCCAGCTCTGGCTTTTTAAGCTAAGAATTAATAGGCATTTACATTTTATATATTTTATTTAATTTTTTAATATTATGTGTATGAGTGTTTGCCATAATGTATGCCTCCGTAACGTGTGAGGTGACCGCAGAAGCTAAAAGAAGGTGTTGGATCCCCCATAAACTGAAGTTACAGTTTTGAGCCCTCATGTGGGTGTTGGAATTGAACCCAAGTCCTCTGGGAGAGCATCAAGTGCCCTTAACTACAGAGCCTCCTCTCCAGCCTCAGTAAGGCATTATTTACTGCCATACCATTATTCTCTACTGCTGTACCTTTCATTGGGTAGCTCTTAATTAGGCATCAGATATAACAGTGTTAGTGAGGATAGCCTTCTTAATGTTACTTTTATTCTATCAGTCCCCTGCTTGAAAATATATTTCTTCCTTTGCTGTGGGATAGAGTTCATGTTTTAGTTCCATTTTCAAGATGCTCAGTAGTCTGGCATAGAACTGCTGTTTCAGCCTTTCCCAAAACTCCCAAGTGGATCCCCTGAGTATGCCTTAGAACCGCTCAGGGATTCCTGTGTTTGTTTTTGATTACACCCACTGAAATACTCTACCTCGCTCCTGTCCTCCTCGGAATCCCTCTCTTGAACCTCAGCCTGTGTCTGCCCTCATAATTCTCCTCAGTCTCTCCCAGACTGTGTATGTTATTACTTTCTCAGAATCATTTATTGGAGGTTGCTTTAATAAAATTTTCTTGTTTTATTGCTCAGGATTTTCTATTCCAAGATATACAAACCTAACTTGAAAAGAGCTTAAGAAGAAAGAGTTGGCTTTCTCTTCATTTTGATGGTTTCGTTCTTAGGAAGTCCTTTTCTTGTGGGACCGAAGACAACCGCAGGCAGTTAGCTAAGCTGGAGGAAAGGGCGTGAGCTCGCACGCATCCCCCCAGTCTCTCTGTTCAGCTCAGCTTGGTTGGCATGTCCATTCCTGAATCTGAGCCAATTTCTGACCACAGAAGCTCAGAATACTTTACCTGATGAGCCTGGTTCTGAGCTGTGCTTTACCCTACCTGTGAGAAACATGATGTCACTTGATCTGCAGATTAGTAGACTTACCAGCATCAGCCAGAGAAGAGCAGTCTTCAAAATAAAGTACATGTCGTGGGTCGGACTGTACCACTTCTTGTTAGTTTTTGGGAATCATTGAATCTGCCTTCTTGTTTCCCTTCACAAGGTTTTCTCTTCAGGGATAGGGATGCAGCTCATTTGTTAGAGGGCTTGCATGGCAAGCATGAAGCCCTGTGCTTAGCCACAGCACTACACACACACAAAAGTGGTCGTCAGTGTTAAAATTGTACTGAATGTTCTTTATTGTATAATTGTATACCATCTGTGCAGCCGGTGGTACCGTCATCTATGCTCAGCGGATAGGCACATGTTCATTGAGAGGTTGGTTACCCAGTGTTCTTAGAATGGAAATACGAGTTCTATGGAATAGAACTGGTATCTGGTAGATGTTAGTGCTTCTGAAGTTGTTTTAAGGCTTGAATATTAGTTTTTTAATGTAAATTGCACAAGTAGTATTGGCCTATATTGTGAATTTTTAAACGAAATCTTTTGCCTACTGCTTTTCAATTCATTTTGTCAAATATTTTAATAGAATATTATTTTATCTTACAGATGGATATAAAGCTGAAAGAGCAAGTTGTCATTTTAGATGAAGCTCATAACATTGAAGAATGTGCTCGGGAGTCAGCAAGCTACAGTGTAACAGAGGTTCAGCTTAGGTTTGCTCGGGACGAGCTGGATAGTTTGGTCAACAATAATGTAAGGAAGAAAAACCACGAGCCCCTACGAGATATGTGTTATAACCTCATTAAGTAAGAATTTTTGTCTCTCAGTGTATTTGCATTGACTTTTTGTATTAAAGATATGCTTGATGTCGGGGTTCTTTAAAGTTTGTAAACTTAGGGACCAAAGACAGTGCTTGCTGTTCTTGCAGAGACTTGATTTCAATTCTCAGCATCCACATCTCACAGTTATAATTCCAACTCCAGGGGATCTAATGTCCTCTTCTGATTTCCTTGGGGACCTGCACACATGTGCCATACCTTCACACAGATATATACACATACACATAAGTATAAAATTAAGTTAGTAAACATTGGCTAACCAGGCTATCTGGGAAATGGGTTTTCTTTATCAGTTCAGCTCTTTTTAAAAGCTAGTCATATTTTCTGTCCTATTCAAAAGACTAATGAAAGTAATTGACTACTAAAAGCTAATAATTTCAAGAACCCATTTTTAATTCACTAAAATAATCAAATAACAGAAATTAAGATTTTTAAATTCTGGGTCATAGTCTTTCATTTTAGATTTATTTTGTTTATGTGTATGAGTGTTTTGGTTGCATGTATTATGTAAGTGTACCGCATGAGTGCCTATGTAGGTCAGAAGAGGGCATTGGATCCCAGGGATTAGAGTTACAGACCGTTGTGAACCATCATGTGGGTTCTGGGAATCAAACCTGGGCAAGAACAGGGTCCTAGTTAGAGTTTCTATTTCTGTGATGAAACATGACCAAAAAGCAAGTTGGAGAGAAAAAGGTTTGTTTAGCTTACACTTCCACATTATAGTCATCACTGGAGGAAGCCTGGACAGGAGCTCAGACAGCAGAAACTTGGAGGCAGGAGCTGATGCAGAGCTCATGAGGGAGGGGGTTGCTTACTGGCTTCCTCCCCATGGCTTCCTCAGTCTGCATTCTTATAGAACTCAGGGCCACCAGCCCAAGGATGGCATCACCCACGATCACTAAGAAAGTGCTCTACAGGCTTGCCTGCCTACATCCTGATCTTTTGGAGGCGTTTTCTCGTTGGGGTTCCCTGCTCTCAAGTGACTCTAGCTTGTGTCAAGTTGACATAAAATTGGCCAATATAAAGAGCAAGTGCTCTTAGCTGGTGTGTCAACTCTCCAGTGCCTTAGGGCTTTATTTATTACATCATTCGAGTGTGATTCTGACTTGGTGGGCTTTAATTAAAATTAAAATTAAAGTTTAAATTTTATTAAATTAAAATTAAATTAATTTTATTTAATTAAATAAATTAAATTTATTTATTAAATAAATAAATTAAAATTAAATTAAAGTTTAATTAAAATTAAAGTTTTAGTACTTTAAAAAAATAGGTTTAGTGCAAATTTTACTAAAATTTATTTTAGATAATTTCTCTTTCTTACTTTATTCTAGAATCGTGTTGTCTTAAAAGTTTTCTGACTACATCTTATCGCATGCATTCTGGCATTTTCTGTTTTCTTCATTTTGTACATGGAAAAGTTTAAATGTATAGTCCCATGGTTTGGACGTAATCTATACATATTTAGTAAAAACTACCTTTCATCCCATCCCTTATTTGTTTAGTCCTTGTTCTCCTAAACAAGGTTCTTCAGGGTATTTGTGTGTGTCTATGAATGAGTCAATATAAATAAATTCTCTTGCTTCTCATTTTTTCCCAAATGATGGCATACTATACCTGGTACTTATTTCATTTGACTTTTCATTTGACAGTCTTTTTTGTTCTACCTTGGTGTATGTGAAACGTGATATTTCAAAGTAGTTTTCACTTAACATCGTTCTCAATATGAAAGAAATCAAACACCTTTAAGTCAACTTATAGGTTCCTTTTGTATTAACTACTTATTGAAATTTTTCTTGATCTTTGCTGTGATTCTCTCACTGGTGTATAGAAGCTTGTTGTTTAATAGGAAATCAGCCTTCTGTGTACAGTAAGAGTTGCAAATCCCTTTCCTTTCTCTTTGTGCTACCTGCTTATGTCTTCCTTTGTGATGTGTGTGTATACAGATATATATTAACTATGTTACTTGTTTGTCTCTGTGTGTGGTATGTGTATTGGGGGTACATGGGGAGGTCAGAGGATAACTCTGTAGAGTCGGTCTGTCTTTCCACCGTTCCACGGGTCCCAGGGATAGAACTTGGATTGGCACTATGTCATCATCAGGTGACAAGCCACTTTATCACAGTCTTGCTTGCTTTCTTCATAGTAGCTTCTCCAGGCAGGATTTTGTCATTTCTAGTTCACAGCATAATTTGTAGTCCATAGTTGCTTCTCTTTTTCTCATTTACATTCTTCATCCATCCTGGTGCCGCTGTTCTTGTCAAGGCACCAATGATCTGCCACCAAGTTCAGTGGCTATTTTTCTGTTATCTTGACATCTCAGCAAGGTTAGATATTATTGATAGTCAGCCTCTTGAGAAGTGTTTTTAAAATCTTTATTATTATTGTGTGTTTATTTGACGTATATGTATGCATGTCACGGTAGCGTATATGGGGAAGTCAGAGGACAATTTTTGGGAGTTGGTTTTCTCATTTTATTGTAGGTTTTGCAAGTCAAGCTCAAGTCATTAGGCTTTCATAGCCAATGCTTTATTCATTCATTCATTCATTTGTTCATGCTTTCATTCATTCGTTTGTTCATTTTTAATTAAAAATGTAATTTGTGTGTGAATTTGTGTGTGTGTGTACTTGTGGCAGGACACACAACTAGGCTCACAGGGCAATCTGTAAGAGTCAGTTCTCTCCACCTTGTGAGCTTGAGCCCCAGGAATTGAACTCACATCACCGACTTCGGTAGCAAACACCTTTACCCATTGAACATCTTGTCATCCCTGAAAAGCATTTTTGCCTTAGCTTCTGTGAGGTCTCTGATTTTATTCTTACAGCCCATTCTTCCTCGGTGTTGTTTGATGTCTACTTGTTGGAATGCCAGAGGACCTGGTCCTGGGGCCTGATTTCTTTCCTAGCTCTGTATCCTGCTCAGTCATGTAACCTTGTGACACAGCCTAGAGCAGGGCTTCTTAAAGACTTTGCACTCAGAACCCCTTTCTCCCTTTCTGTCCAATAAATCATGAAGAAATAGTTTAAAACTGTGCTTTGATATTCATATAATTTTATTACTTTGTAAAGACAAAAACAAATTTGTGTGCTAGTAAGGTGAATATGTTTGTTTTTAACATTAAAAATTAAATGTTAGCTAAATATTTGATACTGTAAGATACAGAACATCTTCAACTTTTAAAAATTACTATATTTTATGTGTGTGTGTAGATCCGAGAACAGTTTTCAGGAGTCTGCTCTCTCCTTCTACCATGTAAGTTCTGGGACTTGAACTCAGGTCATTGGACTTGGTCGCAACTAATTCATCCATCTTCAACATTTCTCAGAGTTGATTTTTAGCTGATTTTATAATCATCTATGCCAGGAACACTGTTCCACATGTGTATGTAGCGCTGGATATCCAGTGCCTCAGTTTCTTCTAGCTCCTCAGATGGCAGAAGTGTATTTAACAGCGTTTCAGAAGCTAGAAATCATGTCCTACTCCCAAGCCAAAATTCGCTGCAGAATTTGTCATGAAACTCAAAGTAGTAACTCAAATGGGACTTTTTAAAATCAATCATTTAACACAATATGACTTACATGTTAATTAACTTACGTGTTAATAAATAAAGGTAGAAAAATACTAAAAATGTTTGTTTTCCTTAATTAAACTATTATGTGTCTGAACTCTTTTAAAAGTACAGGGGCTGGAGAGATGGTTCAGCGGTTAAGAGCATTGACTGCTCTTCTAGAGGACCCGGGTTCGATTCCCAGCACCCACATGGCAGCTTCCGGTTCCCGGGGATCTGACACCCTCACACAGAGTATATACAGGCAAAACACCAGTGCACATTAAATAAATAAATATGTCTTTTTAAAAAAAAACTGCAGTAATCATTACAATCTTTAACGAATAATGCTCTTGACTCTGAGATGTTTCACGGTAATACTGATAGGTTTGCCTTTATATGTTACTTGGCCTTTTTCCTTTGCGGCTCTTAATATTCTTTCTTCTGTATATTTAGTGTTTTGAGTGTTACGTGGTGAGGAGACTTTTTTTTTCTTTTTGGTCCCATCTATTTGGTGTTTTGTGAGCTCATATTTTCATAGGCATGTTTTTCTTTAGGTTGGGAAAGTTTAGTTTTATGATTTTGTTGGATATATTTTCTATGCCTTTGACTTGACTTCTTCAATTTCTATTTTTCTTAGGTTTGGTCTTTTTATGGTGTCCCAAATTTCCTGGAAATTTTTTGTTAAGAATTTGTTGGATTAACATTTTCTTTGACCGATGAATCTATTTCCTCTATCATATCTTTAATGCCTGAGATTCTGTCTTACACCTTTTATATTGTTGTTTAGACTTGCTTTTGTAGCTCCTGATCCTTTCCCCAGATTTTCCTTTTCCAGATTTTCCTCAGTTTGTGTTTTCTTTATTGCCTCTATTTCAGTTTCTAAGTCTTGAAACAATACTTTAACCCATTTGCTTGCTTTTTCTTGGTTTCCTTTAAGGGATTTGTTGATTTCTTCCAAATTTTTGTTTGTCTTTCCCTCCACTTCTTCTTCTTTTATTTTTTTCTTAAAGAAAAATGTGTAGCCCAGGCTGGCCTCGAAGTCGCGATCCTCCAGCCTCTGCTTCCTTCAGCAAATCCTACTGGCATGCACCATCACAACTGGTTTCCTCCCCTTCTTTAAGGGGAATTTTTATTTCCTCTTTAAGGGCCTTAATCATTTTCATAACGTTATTTTAAAGGTTGTTTTCTTCTGCTTCATCTGAGTAGGTATATTTAGGTCTTGCTGTTGTAGAACCATTGGTTCTGGTGGTGCTGTATTACTCTTTATGTTGTTGAGTGTATTCGTACCCTGTTGTCACCCATCTCTTCCTCCAGCTGGAACAAGTGGAGCCTGTGTTTCGGGGTGGTCCCTTTTTCTCCAGTTGGTGTAGTTGGGGACTGTGGCTCTACTGAAGCTCCTTAAGATATAAGCAAGGCAGAACCTTCCTTCGGTGATTTTTCCTCCCGGTGCCTACGGGCCCAAGACTCAGATAACCGCTCCTCCAAAACCCAAATTTCTTTTCTTTCTTTTTTTTTTTTAGATTTTTATTTATTTATTATGTACACAACATTCTGCCTCCATGTATGCCTACAGACCAGAAGAGGGCACCAGACCTCATTACAGATGATTGTGAGCCACCATGTGGTTGCTGGGAATTGAACTCAGGTCCTCTGGAAGAGCAGGCAATGCTCTTAACCACTGAGCCATCTCTCCAGCCCAAAATCCAAATTTCTTGTCCTTGCTCTAAACGGTCTGATTCTAGTTTATCCGTGTAGTGCTGTTTGTACCATTACCTCTTATTGCCCATTGTGATGACCAAACTGATTTTCTTTCAGGCCCACAGAGGGGCAAAATTTGTTAGCTTTGCCCCAACTACCCCTTCTGCTTTGAAGCATGTTTCTGTTCATTATCCCCCTGGGGCTGGCCATGCTTCTGCTTTCAGTTGTTAGAAAATCCTTTCTGGGAGTGTATCAGAGACTTTCGGATTAAAGTAGCTACCAACTCGTGATTAGCTTTGTTTTTGTGCATATCACTACTCCCTCCTGTGGTGTTGGGAATTGATCCTAAGGCCTCTTGGGTGCTAAGCAAGCACTCTACCGTTGAGTTCTATCTTTTGCCCTGGTATTTCTTTTCTTATGTATTTGTTTCTGTGTCTGTTTCTGACTCCCTTTAGTAGACTTTAATTTCCATGAGAATAAAGATTTTCTTTACTTTGTATACTGCCTTAACTTCTACTTGTATCTTTGCTATAAAAATGGCATTCAAGCAGATATTAAATGAGTGTACATTTCAATAAATATATTTATGCATTTTCAGGTATTTCTTTTTTGTTACTATACAGTATAAATATTTGTTTTGCACTTATTTTTGTGTGATTTGATGTGAGCACCCCATGCCTGGGTGTTGGATGTGAGTATAGCAGTGCAGCTCTGCAAAGCCTCGCGCTTACTTCTTTCCTAATAAAATTGCCTGCACTTATGTGTTTATTTTACTGTATGAAATGAGCATTTTGGAGGTGTGTTATTCCTTGCGTATTTCCTAACAGCTTCAAAGAATGTATACAGACCCATAGATGGCAATAATAATTTTGCAGTTCTGCCATCTAGAGATGACACTGGCTGACAGACTGTTTGTGTGTTTTATTCCAGCTGGTTAGAAACAAATTCTGAGCATCTTGTGGAAAGGGACTATGAGTCGTCTTGTAAAATATGGAGTGGAAATGAAATGCTCTTAAATTTGTACAAAATGGGCATCACCAGTGCCACTTTTCCCATTTTGCAGGTAAGGTCTCCCCGTGGCATTCAGTTAGTGAACGGTACGTCATTTAGGAGTGACTAAAAACAAAACAAAACTGTAACAATCCAGGAAAGCGGTCAGAATTTAAAACTAACAGCTTAAAAGTTGTCTAAAAATTTTCTTATCTAAATCTGATAATCATTTGGTGATAACCTAAATAAATTATTATTTACTTTGTAAAAATAAGACTTTAAAGGAATTATTCTTAGTCACAGCTAAAGGAAACCAGTATTTTTAGGTTGTGAATGTTTTGTGTCAATTATAATACTTAAAATTTCAGAAACTAAAAAACTCATATTTTTGTACTGAAACAGATTGGAAGTTTGTGGAGAGGTAGTTAAACCTTTAGGAACCTCATTATGGGTATCAGTTTTGCACATTCTTCAGGATAGAGGTTCTATACTTTTATCATCACCTCACGACTCTGTCTCCCCTTTAGCAGGGGGACAACAATATTTTGTTCTTTTTCTTCTTGTTGTTCCTATTTAATTATGGAAATTAACAGACTTTATTTTTTAAGAACAGTTTCAAATATAAAGAAAATTTGAATGGAAAGCTCAGAATTCTCATTATATTCTCATCCTCACCACCTCCCCCAACAAAGACACAACAGTCTTGCCCATTGAGAATAGAGTCATGGAATATACTTGCCACAATTGATGAGTCAACATTAATGTGTTATTGTTACCCAAAGTCCACAAATGTCCTGGCAAGTCACTCTCCATGTTGTATACTTCAACAAGTGTAGTGATATTTCATTTGTATTTTAGTAAATAAAGCTTGCCTGAAGATGAGAGGGTAAAACAGCCCCACGGGTCAGCCTTACAGACCAGGAAGTGGTGACATACTGTTAATTCCAGAAGCCATACTAGTTTGCCATAGAAACCAGGAGTTAGCAGTATACACCTTAGAGAGGAATATAAGATGGGAGGAGACAACTCTCAGACACAGTCTCATTCTGAGAATTCAGGAGGTAGGGTCCACATTTCGGACTGAAGTAGAAGTAAGAGCCAGTGGTTGGCTGTTTTGTTTTTCTGACCCTCAGGTTGAACCCAGTATCTGTCTCTGGTTTTTATTAATTGTGCTCCAAACTAGATTTTGCCTTGTCGTCCACCGTTATGGCATCATACAGAACATATTCACTGTCCTAAAACACCCTCTGTATCCCACCTCTTCATACCTCTGCTGTGCCATTTGACAAAACCTAGGCAAGCACTAATCTCTGATTCCATAGTCTTGTCTTTTCTAAAAGGCCATGCAATTGGAATCATACTGTATGTGGTCTTTCTTGTAGCAACATGTGGTTAAGTTCTTCCCGTGTAGAGTGTGTGTGATGCACAGACCCAGGCCTGGGCTTCCTCTCTAACTTTTCACACCTTGATGCCTTCCTTCTTTTCATCACGAAAACATTCACTGCCTGTGTATACCACAATTTGTTTATCTGTTCACAGGCGAGGAACATTGGTGGTTCCCAATTTCTGGCAATCACGAATTGTTATAAATGTAGATCCTTGTGTTTTTCTGTGGATATGGCTTTTTCTCTCAAGAAATGCTTGGAAGAATAATGTTTGAGTTCTATGGTAAGAGTACTTTTAACTTCAAAAAAACCATCCGTTTGTGTTTCCATGGATTCCTGTTGCTTCACCTTTTCATCTGCATTTGAAGCTTGAGGACAAGCCACTAAGCTTGGCTTCTCTTTGGTCTTTTAATTTACAATTCCTGAAGACAAGATATTTAGTTTCTTTTTGTCTGTTCACTTGACATCTGTCTAAGTTCTTTGGTCTTAGGGTTTCCATTGCTTTGATAAAACACCATGACTGACGCGGGTGGGTCCTTGTGGGACCACCTGCCCCGAGGTGGTCCTGGTAGGGAGCTGGGCCCACCTGCGTCAGTCACTAGTCTGAAATGCACCGCAGACTTGCAGCCCAGCAACCCAGTGCAGGCGTTTTTCTCAGTTAAGATCCCTCCTTCCAGATATGTCTAGGTTGTGTATGCTGAGGTGTGCCTGTATCTTTTGCTCACTGTTTAATTTTTGTTCCATTTTAGGAGGTTTTCTTGTATTTTGAATACAAATGCTCCATTAGATAAGTGTTTATAGTTATATTTTCTCAGTCAGTGACTTGCTTTTTCATTTCATTGACGGCGTCTTACACAGAGCAGAAGATTTTAATTTTAATTTTAATGAAGCTTATCTTTCCTCTTATTTCCCTCTCATAAGCTATGTGTTAGGTTTTATATCTAAAAACACAAACTCCACAGTCGTCTAGATTTGCTCCTTTTTTGGGGGGGAGGGAAGTTTCATGTTTTCCAGTTTACTTTGGGTGACCCATTTTGAGTTATTTTTATGGAACCTATAAGGTCTGTCTAGTTAGCATGAATTGCAGTTCTTCCATCACTACATACGGAAGGGGTCCCTTCTCCATCGGTTATCTCTCTTTCTTTGCTGGAGATAGTTGACTGTAGCCGTGAGGGTTATTTCTAGGATTTCTGTTGTGCCCCAGTGTCTGCTTCTTCCTTTGCAAATATGACATTGTCTGCACTGTTGTAACTTTGTATTAAGGTGGGTAGTGCTAGCTCACAGTCCCTCTCCAATATTGTGTGGGCTGTTCTAGAATTCTTGCCTGTTCATATAAACTTTAGAATTAGTTTACCACTATCTGCAGACTCACTGGGGTTTTGTTTCTGATTGCATTGAGTCTATAAGTCAATTTGAGCAGAAACTGATATCTTAACAATATTCTATTTTCTTGGTGTAGGGTGAGGTCTGTGTTTAATGAACTAAACCCAGGAGATGGATGTGGAAAGGTTTCTTTTTTGTTGTTTTTGTAATGAGAGTTTGCCTGTGTGTGTGTGTGTGTGTATGTGCATCGTGTGCGTGCCTGGTGCCTCGGGGGCGTCGAGAAGAAGGCATCATACACCTCTGGACCTGAAGTTACAGACAACTGTGAGCTGCCGTATGAGTGCTGGGAACTGAACCTGGGTCCTCTAGAGGAGCAGCCAGTGTTAACCCCTGAGCAATCCTTCTAGCTGTGGCTCTTTTGTCTTTTAAATAAGACTAAATAATATTGTATATTTTGTTTTTCTGTTTTGGAGATAAAGTCTTACTTAAGCAGCATGATCTGGCCTTGAGCTTGCTAGATGCCTAGTGATGGCCCTGAGCTCCGCTTCCTGCCTTTACCTCCAGTGGCAGGAGTGCAAGCATGTGCTGCTGCGTCCAGTTTGTATGTGTTTTATTGTATAGTTCCTTCATCCCATTATTCATAACCAAATTCTTACTTTTTCTCCTGGGAAGATTTTTAGACTGAGGGATTCTTTCTTGGGGCAAGAGTGAAATAGCTGACCTGTGCTTACTCTTCAAGGATTTTTTTACTCTTCTTGGATTTTTATTTTCTTATTTTACTGTATTCTTACATTATTTAAATTTTGCTTATCGGGCCTTAGGTATGTCTCAGTAGAGTCCCTGCCTAGTTTTTTTGTTTGTTTGTTTTTGCTTTTCAAGACAGGGTTTCTCTGTATAACAGCCCTGGCTGTCCTGAAACAAGACCAGGCTGACCTCGAACTCACAGAGATCTGCCTGCTTATGTGAAGCCCTGACTTTGCAAACTCCGTTTTAGAGAAGGGAGTTTCATCTTAAGCCGTATAATGATCAGGGGCCTGATCTTGGCTCCAGAAACGTGCTGTGATAGAAGAATTTGAACGGATACCCTGAAAATAGCCAATTAAGAGCTAGGGAGCAGGGCCATAAAATTTAACGAGGTCCATATGTTCCTGAGAGGCATCCTGTCCTTGAAGATACCTTGTCAGTTATTAATGGGTTTTCATTAGGTTTTTAGTGCCCAGAAACTGCCTTACCCTATGCTTTCCTTACCCAATCCCTAGATGACTGGTATGACCGCCCCTGATTACAGCATTTCCCCTTTAAAAGTTCTATCCTCCCAGGGTTCACTGCCACACTTTCCTCAACCACCTTGTTGGGGTGCTGGAAAGTGGTATTCCAGACTTGGGTTTGTAAAATAAAGACCCTCATGTAATTTGCATTGGAAATTACATGATTAGTAATTTGGGCATAACACTTCTACCTCCCAAATGCTGGGATTAAAGGGGTGCAGTACCACACCTGGCCCTTCCTAGTATTCTTGAATACCTGGATTCATTCACCAAAACAACAGGACCAAAAATAGATATTAATAAAATTTGTTTATCATGTGATAGTCTCATTACCAGAGTTCTTGCCTATATATAATTCAGGCCTTCAGGGAAACATAAACTCTATTAAAAGTCAGTTGGATTTTTTTTTAATTTGGTTCATTGCTTTTGAAGGGTACTAAACAGCACACCAGCTGAAGAAGTCCTCCTGAATGTCTTTACTGAAGCAGCCTATTATTAAAGTGCCTTTGACTCATAGGAGTGTTTGTTAACATGGCAATCCAAACTGTATTGCTGGTTTTAGGTTGTAGGTCAGTTATTGAATGAATGTCTATATGCACGAAGCCCGAGAGTTTCATCCTAGCCACCGTGATAGGTAAAGAGGCAAAAATACAGATGCAAAATAACCTGCATTTTTGCAGTCATGTATACCTGCTTCATTTTGGCTTGTATTTATACTTTGCAAAGGATTTTCCTTCTGTCCCCTTTCTACCCCTTCACAAATAACATGGTAATTTTTTACAGAGACATTTTTCAACTGTTCTTCAAAAAGAAGAAAAAGTGACATCGGTCCACGGTAAAGAAGAAGCAATACATATACCTATTATTAGTGCTTCAACTCAGATAATGCTCAAAGGGCTCTTCATGGTGCTGGACTACCTCTTGAGAGAAAATAGCAGGTAAGGGGGGTACCTGTTGTGCTGGCTTTGTTGTTGTTGTTGTTGGTCTGTTTTCATTTTAGTCTGTGGGTCAGCGAGATGGCTCAACCCGTAAAGGTTGTACGTAAAAGCTGTACAAGCCTGGCAGCTGGAGTTACATCCCCGAGCCAGAGCCACGTAGAGGGGGAAGGTGAGAACCAGCTCTCCAAGGGTGTCTCTCCTCTGACCTCCATGTGCACACACTCAAGGATGACCTTGAACTCCCCTTTTTTTGGTTTGTTCATTTGTTTTTGTTTTTGTTTCTTGAGATAGGTTTCTCTGTGTACAGTACATCTGTCCTGGAACTTGGTTTGTAGGCCAGACTGGCTTCAAACTCACAGAGATTTGCCTCCCTAGTGCTGGGGTTAAAAATGTGCGCCACCACCTGACAACCTTGAACTCTTGGTCCTCCTGCCTTCACCTCTCCAATGCTGGGATTGCAGGCCTGTCAATGTGCCCAGCTTTTCTCTTGAAAGTTATGGTTCTACCAACTTCCAGGAATTTTGAGTGTTTTAAAATTTTATTTTCATGTCAATATACATGAAACTGTTACTGCCTTAACCAGTGCAATAGGCACCCCTGCAGGGTGCAGTCAGCACCACCGTTATTTCCAGGATGTTTTGTCATTCCAAACAAGGATTTTACACTTAAAGCGATTGCTCTCCTCCTTACTGTTCCTAGTAATTCCTCCTTTCAGTTTGTTCTTTCTAGTTACTTCAGACACAAGCAGGCATATAATGTTTGCCTCTTTAGGTCTGACTCATTTCTTTTAGTATCATTTTTTTTTCAGAGCTTGTCTGTGCAGAACATATATCAAATTTCATTTCTTTTTATGGCTGAATAATATTCCACTGCACAAATATGCCACTTTTTTGTTAATCTTTTTATTGTTAGGCATTTTTGTGTTTCTCCCCCTTGCCTACTATTTAGTATGCTGATGTGAACATTGGTGTACAGATAACTGAGTCTGCCTTCATTTCATTCCTCTGGAGGGATGTGTTTTACCTGGCTGTGGACCTAAAGATCCTGCGATAGTCCGGTTTAACTTCGGAAGGAATGTCTTGGTGTTTTGCACAGCAGCGGTATCATTTGGCCGTCTGTTTAGCACTGTCTGAGGTTATGACTTCTCCATATCCTTGTTCATGCATTCTTTGTGCTCTGGGCATTTTTCAAAAAAGCCATCCTAATGAATATCAAGTAATTCTTCCTCACGGTTTTGGTGGGC
Organism: Myodes glareolus; assembly: GCF_982192425.1. Taxonomy (NCBI): domain Eukaryota; kingdom Metazoa; phylum Chordata; class Mammalia; order Rodentia; family Cricetidae; genus Myodes; species Myodes glareolus. The sequence continues at coordinate 36,510,388 of NC_142034.1, forward strand.
ATTTCCTAGTGACTAATGATCCTATGACTCTGTGTACCTGTTGGGCAGTTGTATGTCTTCTTTGTAGAAAAATCTACTTAAAGTCTATTGTCCATTTTTAGTTGACTTGCTTCTTTTAATTGTTGATTTGTAGTTATTCATGCAGCTGGGATATTAATCCTCTGTGAGACATAATAATGCTTTACAGTTCATTTTTACTGTGTTGTGAGTTGTCTTTTTGTAGCTTGATTGTCTTCTTTTAATATAAGGGAAGTTTTATTTTGTTCTGGTTTGGTTTTCAGGGTTTGCTTTTGGTTTCTCTGTGTTTCCGAGGCTTTCCTAACTCTTGCCATTGTCCTGCCTTAGTCTCCTGAACCCTGGGGTTGTATATGTGAACCACTCAGTTGAGTAGAAGTCTTAGTTATGATGTCTGGTTTCCTCACCTCTCTCTTATTAAATGTACCTTAGAGTTTTATAGTTCGGGGATCTGAACATTTTTATAAAATTCTCTTCACAATTACTGAGTCCTGCCTTGAACTTAGAGATCTGATCTCTCCAGAGGTGAAATTAGGGGTAAAATGCCGGAGAGCATCACTGAAAATGACACAGCTCATCCCGAGTCAGCAGAGGCCTTCGTGGATTCTGAGTGATGCTGGGATGGGACCATATGTACTCTGACCCTGTAACTCATGAAAAGAAGTTCAAGATGTAGACCCAGATTTTAACTTGAAAATCTTATAATTCAGGTTAGTAAGGTGTCTCAGCAGGCTAAGGTGCTTGCTGTCAAGACTGATGCCCCAAGCTTGATCTCTGAAGCCCACAGTAGAACTGACTGGCTCTACAGGGTGTCCTCTGGTGTCTGTATGACGTGTCCTGGCATTCACATACCCTGCAGCAGGCATGTTCCCACACATACACAAATCAAATGGAAAAGGGTCTTAGGTTTTATCATCTTACTTGCTGACACTTTTTAAACTGTCCCTAAAATTACCTATTTTCTCACACAATAAAAAATATAACTTGTCCTTGACTTTAGTTATAATTTCTGTTTTCTACTTAGTAACTAAAAATTAAGTAGTAAGTTAAGTTAGAAGGCATGAAGTTGAGTTCTGATTCTGCCATGGTTTATCTCATGTTTAAAATGAAATGGGAAGGTGGCTAACGAGGTGAGCTAATTAGATAATTTTAATATTTCTTATAAGAATTTGTTGAATCCTATGAGTTCATGACTTAATTTATATCAGAATTACCAAGTTTAACTAGTGAGGGTGACTGCGGTTTCTTTGTGTGGGAAGGCGTGTCAGGATGTTGAGTTTTGCGAGTATCAGGTTTGATGTTATGTAACGTGATCTTTGTTTTATGTTTTGTCATTCAGTTAGCATTGTTTTTGCATTTAGATTTGCAGATGATTATAAAATTGCTATTCAGCAAACTTACTCCTGGACAAATCAGATTGCTGTTTTTGATAAAAATGGGGTTTTGGCTCTACCAAAAAATAAGAAACATTCACGACAGAAAATTGGAGTTAATGTGCTGAACTTTTGGTGCTTAAATCCAGCTGTGGTAAGCTCACTCTGCCCTAAGTGCAAACTCATCTTGACTAGAACCAACAATTAAATGACTGTTTGGCTTTTTCAAAAGATGACCTCATTTGTTCCATGTTTCCTTGTAGGCCTTTTCAGATATTAATAACAAAGTACGAACCATTGTTCTAACATCAGGAACACTGTCACCTCTAAAATCCTTTTCATCCGAGCTTGGTGTTACATTTAACATCCAGCTAGAAGCTAACCATGTCATCAGTGACTCACAGGTGAGCTGCTTTGCTTTATTTTGTTGAAGCTCTCAGTCTTTTTACCTGAGTGTAGTTCCATATAAGTAAATTAAAGGACGCCATAAATTCTAATAAGCAAACTCTGATAGGAAATTCACATTTTAGTTTTAGAATAAAAGATAATCTTGTCAACTGCTTGCCAGTCTACCGAGTCAGTGGAAGAAACACTGATGCTGCCCTGGCAGCTGTGTCTCTTTGGACTCAATAACTACTAAAAATTCCTCATTTGAGTAAGTTTTAGTTTCTCTATGAAATCTAAAAGCAAGAAATATTCACTCTTCTACTATAGTTCCTATTTGTAGTTATTTTTATTTCTTTTTTCCATAAGATTATAGTATATTATTGTTTCATTTATTTATTTTTTAAAAAGTGTGTTTTGGTGTGCCTTCATTAGTTTGTGTGGGGCTCATGCAGATGCCTGCGTGGGCCAGAAGAGTCATCCCTAGAACTTGAGGTGTAAGCATTTGTGAAGCAGGTGACGTGGGTTATGAGAACCAAGGCCTTCTGTAAGAGCAGTCAACAGCCCAGATAAAAAGTCAATATTCCTGCTCAAATGATCTGACCAAGCGATCCTTCACAGGACTGCCCAGCTGCTCGTGTTTCAGTAGTTCCAGATCCAACCAAGAGATAACCAAGATTAACCATACATATACTTTTTTTTTTTTAAGTTTATGTGTAAGTATACCATGTGCCTCAGAGGACAGAAGAGGGTGTAGGATCCCCTGGAACTGGAGTTGCTGATGGTCGTATCTTTTTTTAAAAAAAAAAAAAATTTATTTATTATGTATACATTATTCTGTCTATGTGTATGCCTGCACGCCAGAAGAGGGCACACCAGACCTCATTACAGATGGATGTGAGCCACCATGTGGTTGCTGGGAATTGAATTCAGGACCTTTGGAAGAGCAGGCAATTCTTTTAACTGCTGAGCCATCTCTCCAGCCCTGATGGTCGTATCTTTGCAGTTACTGTGAGGATTACAATGGTATTCAAGAGTTATGATTTTGGATAGGTACCAACCTAATTGTATTCAATTAATTAAAGGTATTAAAGGCTCTCAGGTTCAAAATACATTTCTGTTAAGTTTGTTTTGTCATCTTTTCCTATAAATCACTGAAAACTAAAAATTAATTTTCCTGCTTTATTTAGGCATATTGCTAATACTAAAATATTTCTTTCTAGGTTTGGGTTGGTACTGTTGGCTCAGGTCCTAAGGGCCGGAATCTCTGTGCTACCTTCCAGCATACCGAAACATTTGAGTTCCAGGATGAAGTGGGAATGCTTTTGTTATCTGTGTGCCAGACTGTGAGCCAAGGAATTCTGTGCTTTTTGCCATCTTACAAGGTAAGGAATTGTTTACTGTTTGTTGGTTTTTATTTATTTATTTATTTGTCTCTAAGAGAGATGTGGGGTTACCACAATAAATTTCTAGAGTGAGAAACAAGGTAATTACGATTCTTCCAGTATAATGTTATTTTATTTGTGACGATTGTTGCCTGATTGTTTTATTACTGCTTCACTTAAAAGTCTTCCTAGGAAAGATAAGACCTTTTTTTGCTATAAAAATGTTATTTATACAACAGTACTGTTTATATGTTCTTTTCATTCTTACAGGCAGCTTGTTCTTTCTCATGTTAGTAGAACGAATCTCAGCATCCTTTGTTGCCCTTGTTTTGGTTCCTGCATCTGGCCAGAAGGAGCTGTAGGATTCTCCTCCTTCTCCCCCGTTTTCCTTACACTGGGGGCATCCTCAGAGTTTGTGTGCGCTAGGCAATATTATTTCATTGATCTGCATCCCAAGGCTTTCAATCTTTATGTCTTCTGATCTACCATGGGTCTTTGGTCATTACCGTAGAGACAGACCATGGTGGTTTAAACCAATTCTGTCTATGTATTTTGATTGCAAAGTTTACTATGTTTATACATGAAGCATTGAGCAATAGTAATTAAGAAAGGAGCTCTGTCTTTGTTTGTCGTTTGTTTGGTTTTGAGGAAGAAAGGGTCTCACTGTATAGCCTTGGCTCTCTTGAACTCTGTAGACCAGGCTGACCTCTTACTCACAGAGATCTGTCTGCCTGTCTCTGCCTCTTTAGGCTGGGATTAAAGGTGTGTGTCACCATTCCCGGTTACTTCAGCCCTTTTTCCACTTCCTTGGTTCTGTCTTTCCCCTCGCTATTTGCTCCGTCATTGGTGGTTCATTCGTTCCTTCTTTCTTTCTCCTTTCTTCCTTCCTTCCTTTCTTTTCTTTTCCTTTCTTTCCTTTCTTTTCTTTCTTCCTTTGTACTGACACACAATTATTTCCTTTTTGTTCTGTCTTGTGTGTATTTTAGTAACTGTTTTAGAGTTATTTTATGTCTCTGAATGCTTTGTCTGCATCTGTGCATCACTTGTGTCCCTGGGGCTCAGGGTGGGCAGGAGCAGGCACCAGTTTTTAGACCTCTCCTCTGTAGTTGGCACAGGGATGTAATCCATAATTTGTAGAACCCTTTTCTAATAGTGGAACTGACTACACAGAGTAACGTATTACTTTCCAGCTTGAATACAAAATATCACAGGTGGAGCTGACTTAAGCAGAAGAGAGTTTATTTTCTTCTTCTTGGGAGGTTTGAAACCGAGATTAGATATTGGGCGTTATATTTTCTTTAGAAATGTCTGTCCTAGACTTGTGGTGGCCACCTTTTTGCTGAGTTCTTACAAAGAGCTTATTTTGTGCTTTAGTATACCTAGCATTCCTAAATTTTTAAATTTCTTCTTTTTATGAAATATTAGTTAAATTGAGTAGGAGCCTCCCTGTAGAACTCAGTGTAAGTTACTGAGTGTCTAAAGACACAATCACATTCTGAGACACAAAACACAATCACACAATCACATAGTGGGGATTCGGGCTTCACTGTAGAAACTTATGATGGGGAAAGCAACTGGAGTTGGGGGTCCTAAATGTTATATGTACTTATGGTGGGAATTTCTTAGGTGCGTTTTGTCCAAACACATTAAACTTAACATGAATGTACCTTTTAGTTGTAAATTATGTTTTAAGAAAGTATTTTTTTCAAATGGTAAAATGTCAGCCCAAATATGACAAAAATTTGCATTGTAAGCTTTATTACAGTGTTTATCTGGAAGGGATTTAGATCTTTTTGCCTAGGAACCTGATGTATCTTTTATTGTGTGGCACCGTCATGTGCCTTACTAAAATTGGCTAACCCAACAATACTGCAATACCTGTATTGCTTTCCCTTTCCTGTAAGAGCATGCACAGCTTTGCAGAGGGCAGGGGCTGGCTCCCAGCACTCGTGCCTGGAAGCTTACAGCCCCGTCCACTTCCAGCCCTCTGCACACAGCCACACATGCACATAACCAGAAATCAGTAAATCCTAAATTTATTTTAAAAAAGTGTGCAACACTCAGAAGGCAGAGGCAGGTGGATCTCTGTGAGGCCAGCCTGGTCTACAAGAGCTAGTTCCAGGACGGGCTCTAAAACTACAGCGAAACCCTGTCTCGAAAAAACAAGATAAATAAATAAAATAAAAAATTAAAAAAATGTGCAAAATAATACATCCTATCCATTAAAACAGATGGTGTTTCAGTATTAATAAGTAACAAGAAAAAATAGCTTTTAGATGTTATAGTCTATACTGAATCCTGAGACTTGTTTGTACAAGTTGACATGCCCCATTTTCAAGTGGGTCAGATTTGTAGTTTATACTCCCAACAGTCTCCTACGTCATGAAACCTGGTATGACAGACACAGGAGACAAGCAGATGCTTAATAAAGCAAAATATGAAAAAGAATTGAAGGCATGGTATTAAAAATTTTTAAATGGCCAGAGAAAATAAAATTGTTTTCATTAGAGATTATAATATCTATTGATGACAGCTTTTCAGAATATTATTAACATTCTGATACTAAACATCATTCCATAGCTGTAACATGATTGACACACCTGATAAGGTATTATTCTGGTCTTCTGTCTCATGGTTCAGTTTTAATCGTATCTGATAGCTTTGTAAACCATGGAGCAGTCAGTAGCTGTGAGAACAATACGATTAGTTTTCCGTGGGAGGCGGTGGCTGGGTTATTCCATTGGCTGCACCAATGCTTAGCTGCATTCTGCTGCAGACAGGCTGATGATATGATCACTAATAGTTTTTATCTTAGCCATAGTTAAAAACATTCTGTATTTTTATAAAATTCTGTTTTGGGGGGGTTGTTTTTTGAGACAGGTTCTCTGTGCAGCCTTGGGCGTCCTCGAGCTTTCTCTGTAGACCAGCCTGGCCTTGAACTGAGAGATCCACCTGTGTCTGCCTCCCAAGTGCTGGAACTAAAGTCATACACCATCACCGCCCAGCAAGAACTGTCTGTTTCTAAGCAATTTTTATTTATTTTTTTACAAGGTTGTTTGACTAACATTAACACTGCTACTTTTACCATAAATATACTTTTTAATGTACTGTCCCCTTATTTCCTAATCACTGAAAAGAATTCTAAAAACATCACACATTGTAAGGTTATAGTAAAAGTATTAGAGTTTTCCATAGAAATGGAACAGAGAGGGAAATGGCTTGTACTGTAGTTGAAAGCCATGTGTCCACCTTTTTAGGAAGGCCTTCTGCATTACCATGGTTAACACTGAAATGCTAATTTCTGGGATACAGCATCTCAGAAGCACGCAGAGATGCCAGGGCTTCCTGTGGCCTAGGCAAGCTGACAAACATAATAACATTTCCCAAATAAATAAAAATCAAAACTAATATGTAATTTATACATATTGATTAAAATTTTACTCCCCTTGCAAACTCTACTTTTAAATATATTTTCATGTCATGTAGTTGTACGGTTGATCTCAAAAAGCTCACAGTATGTTATCTTTTTCTGTGTAGGGGGCTAAATGCTAAGAATTAATTCATCTTAGGTGTATAAAGTGAAATTTAATAAACTTTGAGATTATGGTGTCATCTTCATAACAGTTGATTGTGTCTTAAACATGTAATATTCTGTCAGGAGAAAAAAAATATGCCTCAATTCATAAACCTAAGCTAGTTCCTGTACTCTTAGCTACTCTCTTGGATCAATAATAGTTTTTTTGTCAAACCCTTGAATTTTTGAAGTTATAGAAGCCTGACTACTTTTCCCTTTAAATTTTCTGTAATATCTTCACTCTCCTGCTGCAGTTTGACTAGAAGGACCCCGCTGTGTCGAGCACTCGTTTTCAGTCTGTGGACTATTTTCAGAGCTTCTGGGAACTTTGGGAGGTGGGGCTTAGCTGGAGAAAGGTAGTTACACAGGGCAGGCACTATCTTACCTTGGGCTTCTTTCTCTTGCTCTTCCCAGCCTGCCTTGAAAGACCCACCTCCCGCTGCCTTAGGCTCTGCCCAAGCACATTAAAGCAGGCAGCCTATGAAATCATGAGCCAAATTCTCTCCTTTAAATTCTCTCAAATATTTTAACACTAGCTTCATAAAAATAGCTAATGTAGAAAAGTAGTAGCAGAGGACCAGGTAATTGCTTGGACCGAATCTGATCATACGCGTCTTTATCCTCTGAAGTTGTTTTTGTAGGAGACATTTGGAAGTAGCTCAGTGGACAGTTCCAGTGGGGTTAGAAGACGGGAATGGGAATATCTAATAGAAACGGGGAAGGGCTGTAGCAGCTGGGCTGGGAATTAGACTAGAGACCTTACAGATTGTTCTGAGACTTATGTCTGACTGTGACAGTAATGGAGAAATGAATTTGGTAGAAGAAATTTCATGACAGAATTGTTTTTAGGCTATGGCATTTTTATTCTTGGAGGCTTTACAGTGAGAGGTTTACATTGAGAATTGCGAGCAAAAAGTATGGTAGAAAGATTTGAGAAATATTCAGTTTGGCCAGAAAATGGACACGTTTAAATTCATGGAAAGAAGGACCTTTTTTAAAAAATATTTTTAAATCCTTTATTTAACTTTACTTTATGAGCATTGGTGTGAGGGTGTCAGATCCCCTGGAACTGGAGTTACAGACAGTTGTGAGTTGCCATGTGAGTACTGGGAATTGAACCTGGGTCCTCTGGAAGAGCAGCCAGTGCTCTTAACCACTGAGTCATCTTTCTAGCCCTGAAAGTCCCTTTTCCCCCTTTTTCTTTTTATTTTGGAGTGGGGGAGGGTAGGGAGGTTTTTCAAGACAGGATTTCTCTGTGTAGCCCTGGCTCTCACTTTGTAGACCAGGCTGGCTTTGAACTCACAGAGATCCACTTGCCTCTGCCTCCTGAGGGCTGGGATTAAAGGTGTAGGCTACCACCGCCCAACCAGAAAGAAGACTATTGCTTCCCACTGTAAACTAGCCGAGAATTAGCTAGGTTTCCAGAAGTAGAAATTTCAACTCATCTGAAAAACTTGAGAAGACAGCACACTTCCCAAGAAAAGGCTACCTAAGAAAGTGTCCTCTCTGCTCACCACACAGCGCCTCAGAGACCACTGCTCTCAGGGCACAAGGGAGCACTACTGCTGAGTTTGCAGCAGACCATGGCTTCATTTGCTGATTGGATCCTCAAATTGTAGGCAAACAGAATGCAAGGTTCAGTATCATGAATGCTTTCATGCTTGGCTTTGTTTGTTTTTGTTTCTGTTTTGCTTTTGTTTTCTGTGGTACTGGTAACTGAGCCCGGGCACTTGTGTGTGCTAGGCAAGTAGTTGTCTCCCTTAAGCCCCACTACATCCTTTGAGACAGGTTCTTGCCCAAGTTGATCTTGAATTTGTGGTCCCCTTGCCTTTACATCCTGGATTCTAGGCTTACAGGCGTGAGTCACCACATCTGGCCTCTTCCACCCACTTGTCTTTGAAATAAGTCCTGGAAAGTGAGGCTGGCGTGAATAGAGTTGGACCCCTTAGGTGGTCTCTGAGGAGGAGGCATGTGGAGGTCAGAGTGTGAAATCTAAGCTGCAGGGGAAGCCCCAGGATGTTAGGGGACTCAAAGAACAAAAATACTTGTCAAAGATAGCCAGCCACGTGGTTTTAACCAGCTCAGGCGAGATCCCATATAGGCTGCAAACCACTAGGACATCGGGTGGGAGTGCCTGAAACCTTTGGAGCTTACATCCTGACACTTTGTGTCCCCAGGTGTAGGACATGGAACTGCAGAATTTAACGTTTGCCTTGCTACATTAAATTCCGTCCTGTTTGAGTCACATCTTTCCTTCCATTTGCAGTATGAATTTTAACTCGATGTTATGTATGTTGATAGGATGTAACTTAGTTTTTTACCATTCGTGTAGGCACTTGTAGCTAAGAGTTTGCCCTGACTCTCAGGGGAAATTTTGAATTTAAATTTTTGAACAATGTTGAAACTGTTAAGCCTCTGCAGTCCCTTGGGGATGAGCTAATTGCATTTTGTGTTATGCCGTGGCCTTGCGTCTTTGAGGACTAGGAGTGGAATGTCATGATCCTAATGTGAAATTCCCCCAAAGGCACATGTCTGGAACACTTGGGCTCCAGTCAGAGATGCAGTTGTAGGTTTTGGAAACATTAGGAGGTGGGGCCTGGTAGGCTCCTCTCTCCCTGTCTCTTGTTTCCTCTCAGCCCTCATTCCACATGTTTCTGTTGCCGTGATGTTCTGCCCAAGCGCAGGAGGCCGAGCAGGCTCGGATCGCACCCTCTCAAACTATAAATTAGAAGCCAGAATAATTCTTCTTTTTAACAGCTTAGGTATCCGCGCAGCTATTTTGATCACAGCTGAATAAAGTAACTAATCAAATCTTCTTTTTAAAAAGTTCGTTTTAAAAAGTTTGTTCACAGCTGGGTGGTAGCGGTGAACACCTTTAATCCCAGCACTCAGGAGGCAGAGGCAGGTGGATCTCTGAGTTTGAGGCCAGCCTGGTCTACAGTGTGAGTTCCAGGACAGCCTGGGATACACAGAGAAACTCTGTCTCTAAATAAATAAATAAAAAGTTTCTTTTGCAGTGTAAGTCCCAATCATAGAATTCACTTTTGAAGTATAGCACTCTGGGCTGGAGAGACAGCTTAGTGGTTAAGAGTGCTTACTGCTCTCTCAAAAGACCGTTCCCAGCACTTTGAGCAGGAGAGCATGATGCTCTCCGGCCTCTGCAGGCACCTGTGTGGATGTGGGGCCTGCACATAAACTCGTACAGGTACAGACACGTAACCATGAAAATAAATAAACAAAACTTTGAGGCTGGGGATGTATCTTGGTGGTTCAGGGCATCTCTTGTTCTTGCAGAGGACTTGGGTTCAGCGCCCAGCACCCACATGGTAGCTCACAGCATCTGTAACTCCAGCCCCAGAGGATCCGATGCCTGCTGATCTCTGTGAACACTAGACCCTACCTGATTTATAGACTATACTCAGGAAAAACATACAGTAAAATAAATCTGAAAAATAAAGTCTAGAACTCAGCAGTCACTCATACATTCACAAATCGTGAGCCGTCACCGCTGTCTAGTCACAGAAATCCTCACGGCCCTTAGCAGTCACTCTCTCCTTCGCCTTCTGTCCCTGGTAGACACTCTCCTATTTTCTGCTTTTACAAAGCTGTCTTCTGTGACGTTTCCATATAAATGGAATTATATAGCAAGTGGCCTTTGTGTCTGGATTCTTGACTTAGCGCTTACGGAGCTCTCTGTGGTAGAATGCCGATGTGGTTTTAATGGCTGCACAATACTTGCTACTTTCGGTTTGTTATGGATTGTGGCTTTAGCACAGTGGAGCACTTGCCTAGTTCAGTGTATTTTGAATGTTAAGTGTACCTTTTGTAAACAACATATGGTTGATTTGTTTTAATCCGGACTCCTAACCCAGATAAGGTACATTGTTTTAAAGTACTAAGTTAGTGTGGTTTGCTATGAAACAACAAAAAAGTGATGCAATCCCCCTTTCATATTTCAGTCCTGGTTCCTAATGTTGCCCTGAAGGAAATTCTAAGACAGACTTTGTCCGTTGCATGTTCAGTGCTAAACTCCAGTGGAAGGGCAGGACGTTTGCTAAGTTTTAGTCACTGTGCTGTGCCCTGAGGAAGTGTATTAATCAGGTCTAAGTAAACTATATGAGTACTATGAAACTCCGCTGAAAAAAATGCATTTTTCCCACAGATAAAAATTCGGATTTACAAACCCAGCTCCGATAATATAAAGAGCTTGGAAATCATCACCGCCCTCTGTAAGATTAAAAACAAACCACATTAAAAATGAATAATTTTTGTGGCATTCAGCTGAGAACTAAGAGCAGAGCAAACCACCATTCTTAGACTGAGCAGAGGGCACATACAGAGAACTACAGCAGAGGTGTGTTTAGTAGGAACAGTGAACCAAGCATAAGCTAACAGCAGCAGCTGAAAGGTGATGCCGAGAGACTGCTGGGGCCGAGTGTAGACCACCTGAAAGCAAGAAACTCAGGGCCTGCGGTCTGTGGAGGCTCTCACAGTTTTGAAACTATTACTTCCAGAAACCCCACAGCTCTGACAGTGACCAGCCAAGAAAAATCTTCCCATTTCTGGCAATAAAAGGGGAAAGTAACCATTCTGAAACAGGCTGGAAGCATCTCCCATAACTAAGGGCAGTCCACTACTAAGAAAGCCTTTCTAAGAGCTTCATCCAGCGTACGGGAGGGAAAATTACCTCAAATCCAGCTCCCTCCAGACTCTTGTCTCACATAATGAGACCTGTAATGATAGGAGTAGCGGGCTGCGGCCCTGCTCGTGGCTAGCTTTACCTGAGATAATCACTCAGAAACTGTATTCATTTAAACACTGCCTGGCCCGTTAGTTCTAGCCTCTTATTAGCTAATTCTCACATCTTGATCAACCCATTTCTAATAATCTGTATTTTACCACAAGGTTGTGGCTTACTGGCATGAGTCTAGCCAGCGTCCGTCTCGGGAAGGGGAATCATGGCGTCTTCCTCATTGCCTTCTTCCCAGCATTCTGTTCTGTCTACTCTGCACACCTAATTTTCTGCCCTATTAAAAGGCCAAGGCAGTCTCTTTATTAACCAATGAAAGTAACACATAGACAGATGACCCTCCTACACCAGAGACCTGTGAAGAACTGTGAAACACTTGGAAGGTCACAGTGCAGGAACGCGGTCCCACTAAAAGATGACACAAGTGTGAGACGTACCTCTTGACCAGCAAGCAGGGACGACCACAAAATCGAGAATTCTTCCCAAATCACAACTTTATTGGAGCACTCGGTTGAAGGGGGAATGGGGGACGAGAGAGGGCGAGAAAGGGAGAACAGGAGAAGGCGAGAGGGAAAAAGCAAGAGAAAGAGAAAGGCCCAGAGGCAGCTGCTTTTAAAGGGTGGAGGGACTCGGAAACTGTCCTGATTGGTGAATACCATTCTGCTGGTGCCCGGGGGTTCGGGATAGGCTAGGGAACCAAGGCTCAGTTACGCATGTGCAGGCAAGGGCACTCAACCCCACGTGGCTATGCCAAATATAGACTTGTTTACCTCCAAGCTGTAGGATCACCTGTGCCATCTCGTAATGGCGATTTCTCCAGGTGGCTCCTTACACAAGGAAAGGCCAGGTGATGCTCCCTTCCTACGCTTTCTTCCCTCCGCCTACCACTGCAGCAGAGCTCCAGTGTAACAACCGTAAGACTGACTCTAAGAATCTATGTTAGGACAGGGGGAGTCAGTGGTCACTGGATGTCTACAGCACATGTGAGACCCTGGATCTGGTGACTTTACAGACCAACTCAAATCTACATTAAGAATCATAAAAACAGCCCGCATGGTGGGCACACCTTTAACCCCAACATGATGGATGGCTGTTTTCTGTTTCACGTATTAAAAGACCGCGTATCAGGAGTCCACTGGGGCTATGGTCTCGGAAGAGGGTTGACTGGGAAGTCTCTTCCAGGAGGCCTCAGGACTTTGACAGAATTTATCTCGTGGTTTTCGAGCAGTGGTAGCCTGCTGCAGGGGCGGTAGGAGTCTTAGGGGCTGTTGTGTGACACTTCTTCCTATCACAAGGCTTCATCTTTCAGTTTAGAAAAGAGTTGGGGTAAAGCTTTGTTACTGTGCTAATGAGAGTGATAAGAATGAAGTGTACTTAAGGGTATTGTTAGAAGACAAAGGCGAGTGGAGCAGATAACTCTGGAAGTGCTTACTGAAAGTAACATGTGAATGGGCAGATACTAACTCATCTTTATTCCAAGTCTCTCTTGGTTTTGGTTTGTTTGGCAGAAACTTGATTTGTGGTCTAGGGTACTTCAGACTCCCCATGCAACTCCTGCAGACTTGTTTCTTGATCCACCTGCTCTAACCACAGTGCTGAGATTTCAGGCCTCTGCTGTCAGGCCAGCCTGTTGACAGAGGTTTCTGTCACGCCCTGTCCTGTACCATTTAGCCCCAGCAAAACACACAGAGGTCTACATTAATTAAAAACTTGTTGGCTCAGGTTTCTTATTAACTCTTATAACTTATATTAGCCCATAATTCTTATCTGTGTTAACCACATGACTTGGTACTTTTTATCAGTGAGGCAGTCACATCTTTGCTTCCTCTGTGACAACTGCAGATTGAACCTATACCTCAGGGAAACTATTTAAGAGGAGGGAAGATTTATTTTTGCTTATGGTTTCAGAGGATTCAGTCTGTAGTTGCCATCTGCATTGTTTTTGGAGTATAGAAACAGAACAGGTTGCAACAGAGGGAAGCTATTTTCAGGGAGCAAAGAGGAAATGTTAGCATTGTCATGGCTGGCTTCCTCCTTCTTGCTATCCATCTGGGCCTTCTACTTCAGTTATGACTCTGTAAATACCTTCACAGACTTACCCAAAGTTAGGCTTTATGAATCTAAGCATCTTGCAGGCATCTTGGGGAATAGATTGGATAACTTTCTAGACTAAGGAGACAGTATCAGCAAAGTCATGGAAAATGCTTTAAATTTTATAAATTACTTATTATTTGCTTGTTTTTGTGCATACACATGTGCATGAAATGTATGCATGAGTACATGTGCCACAGTATGCATGTGGAGGTCAAGGAATAACTCTGTGGTATCTTTTCTCTCCTTCCACCCCTCCATGAGTCCTGGAGATCAGACTCAGCTCACCAGGCCCATGCGACAAGTGTCTTCACCTGCACAGCCATGTCTCCAGCCCAGAGAAAGTTTCTTACAGTTACAGTTTAGCTTAATCTGTGTGAAAAGGAGACTAATGGAAAGGAGATTGCAGGTTCTCATAAAAGAAACACAGAAAGACCTCTAAAGCTTTGGAAGTAGGCCTTTCAATGGCAAATCCTTATTCCTGTAATTTAAACTTGATTACTTGTGTAAGGGTTAAGGTCCGAGGATTATTCTGAGCCTCTCTCATGTGCTTTGAGAGCCTGCTGAAATTACTAGAAATCACAAGTTTTTGTGAAGAATGCCATGCTTCCCCCAAGACCAATTCGATTTTGACTCTGTTGTTTAACTTAGTAGCGCCCTGCCTTAGAAGTCACTGAGCAATCATGATTATGGGCTGAATGGGTTGAAGACTTAAAGTTCTCTTTATAGATGGCAAGATTCCATCGAATAACTTTGAAAAGGCATTGTCTTGTGCCAGAAGAAGCTTGCATCTTTTCTCTCTGTTGCAGACTTTGATGTTCCTTTATATTTTATAACTAAGTTGTGTGACCCATTTTTCTTGAGGAACATCTTCTCATTCACCATTGAATGTTAAGTAATAAAACGAAGTTTTTCTGTTCAGTCTCTATTAAGACTTTATATGTGTTATTATTTAGAATTAAGGTTTCTTTTTTAGTTTTTGTTTGTTTGTTTGTTTGTTAGTTTGTCTCTAACTTTGGAGGCTGTCCTGGAACTAGCTCTGTAGACCAGACTGGCTTTGTACTCACAGAGATCGGCCTGCCTCTCCCTCCACCTCCCGAGTGACTGGAATTAAGGCCACCACCGCCCGACTATTAGCATTAAGTTTTTATGTTGAGAAATTTACAATGCTACTAGTTTGATGTTTGCCATTTTTAAGCTAATCTAAAAGACAAACTAAATTGCTACACCTAAGTTTTATTTTTATTATTATTATTATTATTATTTAGATGTTTGACATCTCTGTAGGTAGAACACTGCTTCTGTGTTAAGTAGAAGAACTCTTTATGGTGTTAAGATCTTAGGGTTGTGGTAAGGTGGTTGTGCAATTAGAGGTTAGGCATAGTAGTTGTTCAGCTTATCTGCTACCTAACCACAGACATTGGCATACTTGTGTTCTTTCCTGTGGTCACTGGAAAATAGTGGGTGAACACAAACCACATTTTGGTAAATAGTTAAAATAGCTTGGTTAAGGGATGGCCTCGGGGCTTCGAAGATTGAACATTTGTTCCTGGCACTTTCACCCAGGCTGCTGGGAACCTCACTGATACTTTTATGACATCCCACCTACTGACTACCTACCGGAAGTCCTAGTTGTATGCCTGCCCAATCCCCAGTTTGTGTTCTGAGCCTGCTAGAGATCCAGACTGTCAACCAGGACTCTGAAGCAGGGGCTGGGACCTACGTCTCTCACCTTGATGCCACGACCCTCATCTCCCATCTCCCCAGTTTCCTTCTCTGAAGGTTGTGTATCCCATCTGGGTCTCTCTTGGTGGCCTCCAATTGTTTGCTTGATTTCTTTCTGCCTCTTTTTATCTTTCTCAAATTCTTTTTATTCTCTTCATTTTAAATTTTCCCTCTCGTTTCCTTTCCTTCCCCCCCTTTCCCTTTTTCCACTTTTATTTTGTTGTCTTGGGAATATATTTTGATTATTAAACCCTTAGTGGGTGCAGCTTTTTCCTTCCAGATCTATAAGTTGTCTCTCCAGTCAATAAAAAGTTTCTTTATTGTTTCCTTCCTTCCGTTTTTATAGATCATTGTTAGCATATGGAAACATCACAGATGTTTTTCTTTTCATTGTGTTAGAATAGAACCCAGGACTTTGCACATGCTAGGCAGGCAAACTCTGCCTCTATGTCCCTTTCAGCCATACTACAGATTTCTGTGTGTTGATTTTGTATCTTGCAATTTTAAATTTTTTTTAAACTTACTTTCTAGGGTTTTTGTTTTGTTAGTGGTGGTAGAGTTTTCTATGTATAAGTTTCTGTTCTTAGCAAAGACAAACAACCTCAGTTCTTCCTTTCATATGTCTCTGGATATCTTTTGTGTCTTTGTCCTGACTAAATGACTAAATGTCAGGACAAGGACTTTTAGTACAGTGCTGAATAAATGTGGCAAGAAGGGAAACCTCATGTTCTTCCAGATGGTACTAGAAAGACTTTCAGTTTTCTGTCATGCATAATACTAGCTCTGGCTTTACCATATATGTGCTTTACTGTGTTGTGGTACATTCTTTCCATGTCTATTTTGACAAGAACTTGAATTTTGTCAGATGTCTTTTTCCTCATCTAATGAGAAGGTCATATGGTGGTATTTGTCCTTTTGTCTATTAAAATGATATATCCTATCTATGAATGTGTGCATGTTGAGCTACCCCCACTTCCCAAGGTACTTCTATGATTGTGGTAACTATAACCTTGAACTTGGATTGCAATATTTTGTCCAGAAATTTTGTTCCTATGTTTATTAGTGATATTCTCCTATGTTTGGCTTTGGTATCAAGGTAATGCTGTTTTGTTGAGAGTTTAGAAAAACTCTCTAATTTTTTTGAAGGATTAGCATTAGTTTACTTTTAAATATTTGATGCAATTCGGAATGAAGACAGTGAATATCCTGGGCTTTCCTTTTGATAGCACAGTTTTGGTTACCTAGTCAGTCTTCTTATTAGCTAGAAGTCCATCTTCAGATTTTTCATGTCTTCATAATTCCATGTTGGTATATTGAATGTGTCTAGAGCTAGGACTGTAACGGTTGATAATACTCCCCGACAACCCTCCGACTTCTGTGCTCTCAGTCTAATGCCACCAGGTTTATTTCTGCTTTTGAATCGTCTCTCTAAACTAATCTATCTGAAATTTTATTTTATCATTTCAACATCTTAATTCTTGTTTTATTGATTTTTCTTCATAGCTTCCAGTTTCTATTTTATTTCTGCTTAGTTTTATTGTAAGAACCAGTCACTCTTAATTTATTAAGTTTTAGTTCACATATAATCTAACAAGGAGTATTCCATAATCAATTATGCTCTGATCTTTATTAATTCCATCTGCTAACCTTGTACTTAATTTGATATATATATATATGTATGCGTATATATGTATATATATAAATATATATTTACCAAACAAATATATATGCTCCTAAAAAACAGTGTTTAATAATTTATTTTACTCCCTTCCTCCTCTTTTTCCTCCTTTTCTTACAGTGCTGTGCTGGAACTCAGAGCCTGTGGTACCTGAGTTCTACCACTTGAGCCTTATCCTGCCTGTGTGTATGTGCATTGCTTTGGTTTGGTTTGGGTTCGGGTTTTTTGTTGTTTGGTTGTTTGATTGGTTGGTTGATTGATTAGTTGGTTGGTTTGGTTTTTCGAGATAGTGTTTCTCTATGTAGCGCCATGTATCCTGGACCAGGCTGGCCTCGAACTCAGAGATTCGCCTGCCTCTTGAGTGCTAGGATTAAAGGCATGTACCATCATCTCCCAGCATCTTACTTTATATTTTTATAAGTCTAATATTGTGTTTGTGTGTGTGCACACATATATAAATGTTAATCTCTATCGCTTTATAGTATTTTTAAAAATTTATTTTTGAGATTATGTTATGATTGCATCATTATTCCTTTCGCCTTCCTTCCTTCAAACCTTCCTGTGCACCCTTCCCCACAAACACACTTTCAAATTCATAGCATCATTTTTCACTAATTGTTGTTAACTCGCGTGTATGTGTATATTCCTAAATATAGCCAGCTCAGTCTGTGTATTACTAATTCAGAGATGACCATTTGGTATTGGATAGCCAGTTAGTGCGCTCTTTTTATGAGAAAGACCATGTCTCCCCCTCTCAGCGTTTGTTAGTTGTTTGCAGTCCTCTGTGTGGGAGTGAGGCCTTGTGGTCTTTCACCATCCACTTTGGCATGTCTGTTGTTACCGTCGTTAGCTGATGTTTAAGCACTCATGTTAGTGAGACTTTATTAAACACAATATCATAGCAAGTTCCTCTATCCTCTGGCTCCTTACGGTTTTCTGCCCCTTTTTCCGTAATGTTCCCTAAGCCTTAGATACAGGAGTTGTCTTAAAGATGTGTCCATTGATATTGGGCTCCACAGCTCTGCCTTTGATTGGTTGTGGTTTTCTGTAATGGTCTCTGATGTCGCAGAGACATCTCCTTGTGAGAGATGAGAACTACACTTACCTGTGGGACAAATGTTTAGAATGTAGTTAGGGATATGCTGGTTTAGTAAATTATAGTAACTTAAAATATGTTTACATAATTTCACACAATGCATTTTGATCATATTTGACCCCTACCCAACCCCTCCCAGGTATCCCTCCTTTCCCCCACCTAAATTTCTGTCTCTCTCTCTCTCTCTCTTTTTTTTTTTTTTTGAAGTCTTTTTTTTTCTACCCATATATTTTTAGGTGTGTGATCATCCCTTGGGGCATGGTCAACTTACCCAGAGGCAACAATGCTCAGAGAAGACTGATTCTCTGTCCACCAGTTGCCAGTAGTTCCTCAGCTAGGGGTGGAAGTTTATGTCGATATCCATGTAGTCTGATGCTTTTCTCTCTGTCTCACCTGGTCCCACTTGACCAGCTTTCCTCCTGCCTGCTGGTCCCCGCAGCCGCTTATAAAATAATCATTCAGAGGCTTAATATTAATTATTGCTTGGTCAATGGCTCAAGCCTATCACTGACTAGCTCTTACATTTAAATTAACCCATTTCTAATCATCTGTGTTTCGCCACATGACTTCATGGTGTTGCCTGTTCTCTAGGACATCTTGTTGCTCTGGCGGCCCCTGGCATCTCTTTCCCACCCTGCCCTTCACCTGTATCTCTGCTTGGATTTCCCACCTAGCTATAGTCTGCCCTGCTGTAGGCCAAAGCTGTTTTATTCATCAACCAATGAAAGCAGCACATATTCACAGTGTACAGGACATCCACATCACATCCCCTCTCTATACTGGGATTTGGTCTGGGTTGAGCTCACATGTGGTTTGTGCATGCTGTCACAATCACTATCGTTCATATGTATAGCTGCACCGTGTGTCTAGAGGATACTGATTCCCTGTATTCATCCGCTGTATCTGGTGCTTACATTCTTTCTGCCCCCTCTTCTGCAATGATCCCTGAGCCTTGGAAGGAGGGGATCTTTTTGCATACTTTCCTCATTTTTATATGTCCTTTAAAAGGAAATAATTCTCTTCTATACACAATATAGTTAAGGGTTTTTTTTAGCTTCATTAAAAAACAAAAAACAAAACAAAAAAAAAAAAACAGGACTTTGAACCCATAGAGGGCTGCCTGTCTCTGCTTTCTGAATGTTGGGATTAAAGACATGTACCATCATACTGAGCCCTAGGTTATATATTTTATATATTCATTCTCTATGACTTTTTATTATATAGATTCATTGTATTCATGGTAATTATTGGTACTTGTGTTAGCTTTCTATCATTGTGATGAAATACCTGAGAGGAAGTATTTTACAGAGGGAAAAGCTCATGTTTTCAGAGGTTTTAGTCTGTGGCCACTCTGCCAGATTGTGACAAGGCCTCATGGTAGAAGCACTTGGTAGAAAACTCACCTCATAGCATCTAGAAACCAAGCACAAGGAAAAGAAGGTCTCAGGGACCCAGCATGCTCTTCAAGGTTGTAAAGGAGTGATCTACTTCTGGGTAAGCCATGCCGCCTTACACGCTGCCTACCAGGCCTTCAGCCCCCCCCCCCCTCCCCGGCCCTTGGGTGACATGTACGTTCTACCCTTACAGTAGGTCAGGACCAACTGCTGTCATTTTCTGATTTGTTCTGGTTATTTTGTAGAAACTTTGTTTTTCTCTTGCTGATGCGTTTTGTGGCTTGTGAATCTCTTTGTTGGTGTGATGCTTTGATGCTTCCTCACCTGTTTTCTGTCACATGTTTTCACTATTTTCGTTCCAATCGTCTACATTGTAAGATGAAGCTTTTCCGGCTGTTGTCCCTACTGATTGCGTAGTTCAGGTTTGCAGCAGATTCAGCCTAACGGTATCTGACAGCGGTAATTTAGGAAACATTGCAGTATTTGGTTCTTGTACATTTGTTTTTCTCAGCCTGTAGTCTGTGTTGGTTCTCACAATGTAGCTCTGCCATCACATTCTGGTTAACATTAGTTCTTGTCTTTTTACAGGAGTATAGAAATGCAGTTGATTTGGGAAGGGATTGTTCTTAGTCTCCTCACAGAATCAAACACACATTTGATTTTTGTGTGAATAAATTTATACTTCTAGATTTCATTCAATGTTTGTTAAGCCATCACTTCTTAAAATAACAAGAATGGTCAAATACATACATTTTTAATTATATGCTCAATCCATGCATTAATGAATCTTCTGTTCATCAGTGTTGGTAAGTCAACAAAAGTTCAGAATCCATTTTTCAAAGTTAGAAATTTCTTCCATGCATAAATAGCTATAAGTTCCTAGTTTCTGTTCAAGAAATTTTAATTAACTAGATTATCCCTTGAACTATATGAATTACTTCTTAAGTTCACATTGTAACTATTGTGCTTTCCTATGTATCTGTGAGTATAAAATTGGCTGTTCTCAGTAGTGCAGCTCTGACATCATCAGACTCCCTGGACTTTCAACCCATTAGTAAGAAGAATACTCTTTTTCAGAGAATTTCAGGATCTTGTGTTTCTGTTCAGATTGCCAAAAACTGCAGTGAACCTTGTATTCACTTCAGGGTAGTATCTACCCAGATTCTTTCTCCAAGTGTAGTACTGACTGCGCAAGTACTCATCGAGATTTAACCCTGAAATGTTGAAGACAGAGTACAAAGCAAATGTAACCATTTAAGTAAGGATTACTGTGTGGGTCTTTTTATAGTTTATATTTGAATACTGAAAACTAAGGCTGTGCTCATCTTACGTTAACTAAACATGTTATTTAGAAAAACTACTAATTTTTCATTTTTATTAGTATTTAAAAATACTCTTATTTCTAACCTACCACTCATAGATATGTGTATCACCTGAATGAAAGAATATAGTTCTCAAATATTAATACTTCGTGAAATGAATAGCAAAGAATCATCTTCAGATGGAAAAATATGATTACATTTTACCTACGAAGTAAATTATGTGAATAGGATTATAGGAGATAGTCTATGTAGGTAGGACTATTAAATACATTAGGACTTGAGTACTGGCTATTAAAGTGAGTAAATTGCAATATTATGAAGAGAAACATATGCCAAAAACCATTTTCCAAAGGGCTAGGATTGTAACAATACCAGTAATGAGGGCAGAGAGGTCTTAATGCAATTTGCACTTTCTAAAGTTTCAAAAAGAGACTCTGGGTTAGTGCGTTATTAATGTACTGAACATCTGGTCTATAAAAGCTACGGACATCGGACAAATGCAGGATTCTGACTTATTGCCTCCCTGGTGACATACTGGTTTTAAGAAGCTTGAAAAAGTGAAATGACAATATCCAGATAAGACACAGGCATTCCAAAGTATTCTTTTAATTTGTGAGATGTGACTTTTTCAAAAACTTGCCTCTAAGGCTAATGAATCCAAGTAATGTGAACAGCAATTGGTAAACTAAATCATCTCTATCACTGTGTGTCAGCTAGTCTCCGAATATGACTAGTATTTACTTTTTATGAGCTATAAAAATAACTTAGGAATACCTTGTGTTTTTTTTCTCACGTAGTAAGCCTGAGAAACAGAGGCAGGTCTGTGTCCAAGTACTTTGCTTTAAGCTGCTTGATTGCTAGGTACCTAGCTGTGATATTTAAGAGACCGTAGCCACCGAGTTGTGCATCCAGTCACTCCGGACAAGAGGGAAACAATTAAGCTGTACACACATGCCCTTTGAGGGTCACCTGCAGTGAGAACAGAAAAGGTGTAGACAAGTATTTGTTTGGCAAAATTGAAAAGGAGAAAGAGAGCCAGGGGCTGGGGAGAAGAGGCCAGGAAAAAGGAGATGGAGTAATGAGAAGGGAGGGAAAGCTAATGGACCTCACCAGCAAACCCCCAGCCTGCGTTCGGGTCCTCTGATATATCACTTCTCCCCTCTGTCTCCTGTCATCTTACTAATCACTTGAATAATCTTTCGTAGAAGACTTGGCCCCAGGTTTTGTAGTTGTGTGATTCTTGTTTGTTTGTTTTGCTTTTGTATTTGCCTTTCTTTATCTTTCTTGATTGACCATTGGTTTGAACTTTGTTGATTATTAAGTTCATCTGACA
The DNA here is from genome assembly GCF_982192425.1 of Myodes glareolus. Lineage (NCBI taxonomy): Eukaryota > Metazoa > Chordata > Mammalia > Rodentia > Cricetidae > Myodes > Myodes glareolus. The sequence goes on from NC_142034.1 coordinate 36,532,508, forward strand.
TATTTATAGAGCATTTTCTACATGTGATGCATTCTAGTATTAGACAATCACCAGAGAACTAAACATTAAAAAAAAGTTAATTGCCTTCCTTACATTTCCGGGGATGAAAAGTTGAAGTTAAACGGGGTATAAAAAGATACGGATATGTTAGATAATGTTATGACTTGATGTGTGTCTGCTAACAAGCCTGTGTGGCAGCTATAGCCCCCAGTCTGGTTACATTTGAAGAGGGACAAACCTCCAAGGATGTCCTTAAGGTTATACGAAGACCTTGAGGATGGGTCCTGGTCTCATAGCCTTGGTGTCTTTGCACCAGAAGACACTAGAGAGCCCGTTGCTGTCTGCATAGGCACAGGCAAAGGCCACGTGAGGACATGGAGTAAAGGAGGCCATCTGCACGATAGGAAGAAGGCCCTTTTTTCTCTCTAGGACTGTGAAAAATCCATTTCTGTTGTTCAGTCATTTAGTCTGTGGCATTGTGTTACAGCAGCTCAAGGGGTCTGATACAGTTGGAGAAAGGGAAAAAGAATTCTGGGGCTATCAGAGATGGTTTATAGTTCTGACGGGATGATTTAGGAAAGTTTGTTTGAGAAAGTGATGTTGAATAGAAGTCAAGGAGGGAGGGAAGGAAGAGACAGTTTTGATGGCTGGGGGAATGTTTAGGTGGAAAACCTTGTAGTAGGAAAGGCTGGTGTGCGCCTGTAGCAGTGTGTGAGATGAATAGAGGTCAGAGAAGGGGCCAGGGAAGCCCACAGTGCAGTAAGGCTCTGGGTGAGATTCTAAGTGCAATAGGAAGCCTTTGGAGGCCTTGACTTAAGCTTCCGGGTTGTTTGAAGCAGTCCCATATATCCCAGGCTGACTATGAACTGTTGTGTAGCTAAGGATGAGCTTCAGATCTTTTTGTGTCTCTGCCTCCTGAGTATTACAGGTATACACCACTGGTTTTGGTTTATGTTTTGCTGGAGGTAGAACCCCCATGGATTTGTGCATGCAAGACAAGCATCCTGCCAACTGAGTCACATTCCCATCCCTAGCCTTAGTTTTTAATGGACTGTGCTGAATGCTATGTGGGCAAAAGCGGGGACTTCAGAAAATGTAGGAAGAACAAGACAACAGTTTAACAAAGCCTAGTGAAGCAGGGTGGCAGATGATTGGTGACTCAGGAACACAATAGCAGCAAAACTAATGAGAAATGTTTAAGGTCTAGGTATCATTGGAAGCTGATTCTGGGAGGATTGGCTAGTGGCTTAAATGCTCAGTGATAATAAGAAGGTAGGTTCGGGGGCTAGAGAGATGGTTCAGCAGTTAGGAGCACTGGCTGCTCTTTTTAGAAGACCCAGGTTCAATTCCCACCATCCATGTGGCAGCTCGCCACTGTCTGTAACTCCAGTTCCAGGGGATCTCACACCTTCACACCAATGCACGTAAAATAAATTTTAAAAAAAGCAGAAAGAAAAAGAAGGTAAGTTTTCTTATTGGAAATATTTCTTTTCATTTTTGGGAGTTATTTTTATGTATATGGATATTTTGATAAATTGCCTTGTGGGTCCTGGGAATTGAACCTGGGTCTTCTAAGAAGAGCAGCCAGTGCTCTTAACCACTGTGCTATCTCGCCAGCCCCAGTATTTTAAAATGGGGATATAGTGGCTAGCGAAATGACTCAGCAGATAAAGGTGCTTGCCGCCAAGCCTGACCACCTGAATTAAATCCTTGGAACACACATGGTGTAAGGAGAAGACCAACTCGTGTGACTTCTGCATGGATGCCATGGCACCTGAGTGCAATCATGTAAATTTGATAGTATTTTTAATTTTTTAAACACAATTTTTTAAATTGATTCCTTGGGAATTTCACACCATGCACCCCAACCTCTCTCATTTCCTAGTCTGCCCATATCCGCCCTCCACCCTTGTAACCTCTCCCCCAAAAGAAAATAAAAATTTTAAATTTAAATTAAAAAAAAAAACCAAACCAAAAAAAAAAAAAAAAAAAGCAAACCATCTTGTCAGTCCTCCTGGACAATGACCTTTTCTGCCCTCTCTCCTTCCAGTCATGGCTGTCACACCTCCAGCTGCCTTACTTGTTCGGCTCCGCTCTGTCTTCCCCGCCCTCCGTCACATTCATTTATTGTGATGATATTGGAAGCTATGGTGTGTCACGCAGTATATCCTTTTGCCCAAATAGCCTTATTTGCAAATGTTCATTCTTTCTGCCTCTGCTACACCGCTGTTACTTAACGCTTCCTGCATCTCAGATATCTTGCTGCTGTCCTGTGTCATGGGGATCCTGCGACTATGGTTTGGCAGGACGGGCCCCTTCGGTACTCCAGCAGCTCATAGATGGGGTAGATGCTGGAGTGGGCCAACTCAGGGCCCTGAATCTGGGCCTGGGTGGTACCTGAGTTGATCAGCCAGGTCTCAGAGCCCTCTGCCCCATGCTACTGCTATCATAGTGGCTGGCTTTTCTGTGGCCAGCAAGGGCAGGGCCAGCTTGGATATCAACATGGCTTCAGTTGGCAGCCCAGACTATGGACATCTGAGGGACCTTTGGTGATACCAACGGCCTCAGACATCAACACAGACCCCAGCTGCAGTAGGGCCACAGACCCAGACATGGCCCTAGGCAGCAGCCAGGCCTGGATGTTACCATGGCCTCAGGTGACAGTGCAGGCTCTCATATCTGCCTGTTCCTCTCCGCTGTAGCATCTCCAGCTCCAACTCTCTCCACAGTGTATGAGCCACTCTGATCCTTGTTCTCACCCATCTCCCACCATGTGCTCTTATTCTCTCTCACCTCGTCATAGTGGCACCTGCTGCCCAAGGGTGGGTACTTGGGTGGCTTCTGGCTGCCCCAATAGTTTTTTTCTTAAATAGGACTTTGTTTTCAACTTTAAGTAAACTATTATTTACTCTTTTACTCAACATGTTTAGTTTTGTAATTCATTCTTTTGGATTCTTAATCGCTTATATGGTTTTTAAATATTTCTTATGTATCTTTTTCCTTAGTCAGTTCATCGGTATTGGTGATCTTTTTATAAACCAACTCTCATTTTGTTCAGTTACTCAGCATTTTCCTCTCCTCTTTTGTTTCTGTTCTAATCTTAGTTTTCTTTTACTAACTTTGCTCTGTGGTGCAGTGTATCAAACATAGAGCTTTGGGCGTGCTAGGTAAGTGTCCTTCTACAGAGTAGAGCACTTTTAAACTTGTTGAGACAGTCTCACTTGTAGCCTAGGCAGACTTTGAACTTGCTACCCTCCTAACTCAAACACCCAGTCCTGGGATTTCAGAACTGTTTTTCCTCTTTAATGTAAGCATTTGCTTCATCTACACACTTCTTTCTTAATACCCTTTTGTTGTGCTCCTTACTTTTGGTTGTATTTCATTTCTCTTGACTTCAATGTAATTCATAACTTCCTTTTTAATTTCTTTTAACTCATGGTCACTGATCAGAAGTATATTGTTTAATTTCTACATCTTTCTAAAGTCCTTAGTTTTCTATTGAATCCTAGTCTTATTCTGTTGTGGCTGAAAAAGATGTGATTCTTTTTCAGTCTTGTTAATTTTGTGTGTATGTGTGTGCATGTGTGTGTGTGTGTTCATGTGTGACTGAGTGAAGGTTCAAAGATAACTTTGAGGAACCAGTTCTTTCCCTCTGCCATGTGGATCCTAGGGATGGAATGCAAATCATCAGTCCCAGGGGCAAGTGCCTTTATCTGCTGAGCCATCTTTCTGATTCTTGTTAAATTTATTAAGATTTGTTTTATGACCTAACACATAATAGATATATACATTTCAGAAGAATTAGCATTCTGCTACTGTTCTGCGTATACCTCTTAAGACTTCCAGATTGTGGGATTGTTAAGATTTTCTACTTCCTTATTGATCTTCTGTCTGAATATCTTATCGATTTTTTGAAGCTTGGGTATTTCAATCTCCTAGTATTACAATGTCATTGTATGTTCTGTCAATTTTCCCTTGAAATACTTGGGTGATCTTAAGTAGGCTTGTATAAATGTGTGCTAGTTGCATGTTGTTGGCAAATTGGCCTGTTATCTTTACAGAATGTCTTTCTTTTGTCTCCGTGATAGTTTTTGACTTGCCTGTTTAGTTCAGTGTGGATTGTGTGAATGCTTACCACTTATTAGGAGTATCTTTTTTCAGTCTTTTAGTTTAATTCTGTTTATAACCTTAAGTCCAAAGAACTGATAAGGAAGATGGTAATGCTGTTTGCTGTAGGATAATGCTCTTGTGCACTGCAAAGATTTGTCACTCGTATTGGTTTAATAAAACGCTGATTGGCCAGTAGCCAGGCAGGAAGTATAGGCTTGGCAACCAGACTAGGAGAATTCTGGGAAGAGGAAAGACAGAAAATCAGTCACCAGCCAGACACACAGGAAGCAAGATGAGAATGCCTAACTGAGGAATGGTACTGGGCTACGTGGCTAAGTAGACAAGAATTATGGGTTAAGTTGTAAGAGCTGGTTAATAATAGACCTGAACTAATAGGCCAAATAGTTTATAATTAATATAAGCGTCTGTGTGTTTCTTTGGGACTGAACAACTGTGGGACCAGACAGGACATAAAGTTCCGTCTACAACTATTTCCTCATTTTCTGGTTCTCTACAGTCTTTTCCTCTTTTCTTGCCTCATTTTTTTTTTCTTGGAAAACAAAAGATAGTATAATAACTCCTTAGTTGTGTTTTGAGAGTTTAAACGAGTTCTTCCTGCTTAATTAAAGCAAATTTGAGTACTGTTTTCTTTTTAAGATAAACTCTCACTGTAGCCCAAGCTTATCTTAAACTTTGGAACCTAATACCTCTACCTACATGTTAGTGCCACAGTATTTAGGCAATATTGATTTGTTTTTTATTTTATGTAGTGTTTGCATGTGCTGTGTATTGTACATGTATATTTTTGTTGTATTGTATTAGCCTCTGTGTGATATGATATGTGTGTTATACCCTGTAATGTGTCATATGCTGTGTGAGTATGGTGTGGAGCACATGCTGTGTTTGTGATGTGATGTGTGCATGCATGTGTGTTATTCTGTGTGTGTTTAATGTGATATGTATTTGTGATACATGCACATCATGTTTACATGTATTGCATGAGTAGAGTGAGTTTGATCAAGACCTTGGAGCATTTATGACCTGAAGTTTGGTAATTGTTGTTATCTCTGAGTCAAGAAATCAGTGATTAAATATTACATTTGTTTTCAAATTCAAGGAAAATGGTATATCATTGTATTAAATTCCATTAAGTAGCAGCAGTTATGGAAACTTGTAAAACATTTCATCTGGTTTCCTTTACTCTAGAGATGGTACTTTTATTCAATTCTTCATCGCTATTCTGTAGAGAAGTTTAAGTAATTTACTGTTGTTCTATACTTCATTGATTTTTTTTTTAAAAATATCAATCTTTTCTCATCAATTAAAGACCCATTTTGACCCCTCCCTACATACTGTTGTTCTGAATTTGTCAAGAAGGTTTTTGTACTGTCTAACTCCTAACACAAGACTTTTACTTCAAAGCAGTGCATATTAAAAAAATCAAATTCTAGCAACCAATTCATGAGGCATTTCAAATAGAAAATACTTTCAGTAATGACAGTCCTATGAGTCTTAACATAATATAATATTATGGGGAAATTAAGTTATTGATCAACCCTAATCATTGAGTAAATAGCAGTAATAGAAAATTTGGTTTATGTTCTTTTAAATTTTGTTTCTAAGAACAATAAGTTGTCTTAAGAAAATAAATGAGGTTTTGTTTGTTAGAGAATTTCAGTTGGTTTCTTGGTACCTCGTTACACTGTGATAACTCGTCCACAGAGCAGTAGAGCTCATGACATTCAGATGTGGTGAAGACAATTCACTGTGAAGTATTGCCTCTTACCTAGTTCTTAATTCATTTTTGCTCGTTTTCATTTGTATTTAATTTTCTAATGTATTGAAATTAATGCCTAACTCTATGTTTAGATTATTAAAATGACATATATTCAAGCTGTTGATGTGTTTCAAGTGTTCATCTTGCTTTGATGCATACATTTTATTGTATTCTGCTCTAATCCATGTTTTTAAGATTGTTTTAAGGTAGGGCTTTTCACTGTCTCTTATTTTTAATCTAACAATACATTATTAGAATGTGTGTATATTATGATACAGGTTAAAATTTGATTTTTTTATTCTAGTATTTGTAATTTACAAATAAGAGTCTTTGTTCAGCTAGACTGCAGAATCAATTTTCTCTATCTCCTTTTAGCTATTAGAGAAGTTAAGAGAACGTTGGGTTTCCACTGGCTTATGGCATAGTTTGGAGTCAGTGAAGACGGTCATTGCAGAACCCCAAAAAGGAGAAAAAACTGATTTTGATGAATTGCTGCAGGTGTACTATGATGCCATCAAGTTCAAAGGAGAAAAAGGTAATAGGAAATAATTTTATGGTCAGTGAAAAGGCTTTTTAAACTATAAATCAAATAGAATTTGATTGTGTTAAAATGTCATTTTATATTGTCTCTTTAAGTGAATTGTACTTGGGAAAATTATATTTTATAATCTTAGGTAAATAGACAGTAGGTTAAATAAAAAGAACATTTATATTCAGATATTAAGCCGCCTTTTACTACCTGAAATATTTTGTGCAAGAAGGAAGGTAAGGTAGGTGTAAATATCTTCCTCAATGACCAAGTAAGGTCTGCATGTTTTACACAGGTAATGTAGCTGGTGCTTATAGCTTACCAAATAACATAAGCTTAAAGGGTTTTGTTGTTGTTTGTTTTAGCTTTGTTTTGTTCCTGTTGTTTGAAACAGGGTCTCACTCTGTAGACCAGGCTGGCCTCAAGCTCTCAGAGATCCACCTAGCTGTGCCTACAGAATTAAACTTAGGTTCTTAAAACACCAGGTGTGGTGTTTGACTGTCATCTCGGCACTCAGAAGAAGTCAGGGAAGGAGGGTGGTACGTGCATGCCAGCCTGCATTCAGATCTTGTCTCAAACAACAGAAAGTAACTGAGGACTCAGTTTCCACATTTGAGAGTTTGATGAGCGCTCGTAGCAGTGGTTTAGGAGCAGTGCAACAGTGAAGGTACTGTGAGTCGTTAATACGTTTTTAAAGATATATTTTATAATCTTATGTGTATGGGCCTGAGTATATGTGTGTACATCACATGTGTACAGTGCCCAAGGAGGTCAGAAGAGGGCACCAAATCCTCTGGAACAGGGGTTCCAGGCAGCTTGAGGTACCATGTGAGGGTTAGAAACAAATACATTCTTAAAGACAAGATTATAACCAAGGATGAGAGAGCGAGAATCTCAATTCTTGGGGAGCAAAGGGCTAGGGGAATGAGAGTTCAAAAACGGTATGGCTTACGTACTGAGTACTGTCTCAGAACAAACCAGAAACAAGCAAAACCTCCAAACAAAGCATCCCAGAGGATTGCTACAAGAGCGGGCTGCATTCGTGCTGGTAAAAGTAATGATTGGATTTTAGTTTCTTTATTTAATGCTTCAGTTAATTTGCTGCTGCTTCTGAGCAAAAGTAACTTTTTTACTTTATTTTATTCTATTTTCTTTTGGTTTTTCTAGATGTGGTTTCTCAGTATAACAACCCTGACTGTCCTGGAACTTGCTTGTTTTGTAGATTTGGCTGGCCACGAGTTCACAGAGATCTGCCTGCCTCTGTGTCCCGAGTGCCGGGATTAAAGATAGGCGCCACCACGACTGGCTATAAGTAGCTTTAAAAACACACTGTTTGTCTTTGATTTGCTACCATTTCTATCTAATTTTGTTTCCTTATTTAGTTAAAGATAATGAGATTCAAAAACCGTGTCTCATAAAACAATCCCAGGTTGCTTTAAATTTACTGAAAATACTTACGACAAGAATAAACAATTTCTGAGAATTTTGAGTATTTTTTTTTAATGTTTAATTCCTATTGCTTAAGATGGAGCCCTTCTCATAGCGGTTTGTCGCGGCAAAGTGAGCGAGGGCCTGGATTTCTCAGATGATAATGCCCGTGCTGTCATAACAGTAGGAATTCCTTTCCCAAATGTGAAAGATCTTCAGGTAAGTCATAAAAGCCTTGAGGTGCTCCGTCTATGTGCTCTATGTAGAGTTAACTATATGGTTTTCCTGAATCCTCAGGCATTTAAATCTCTGGGGAATCTGAATGAATGAGAGTGTTTTAGGAGGAAATTGTATTTTTGCATATTGTTTTGTTCAATAAAAGTGATTTTGAAAGTGAAGCCTCTGATCAGCATCAGTATCACTTGTGAACTTGATGAACACACCGCCGTTTTCTTCTGGCCTCTCTCAGAATCTTCTGAGTCAGGAACAGTGCTGTTGAGGCCACAATTTGTGCATCATCAAAGCTCTCAGCGAGATACTCACAGGTCCCCTGGGGATTCCAGAGTCCTTTCTTTTTTATATAGCTCTCTAGGGCCCTGTTGTACCGATTGCATGGCTTTAGCCATTCCAAATTCCTTCTAGTCTCTTCCACTTGAGTTCAGTAGGACCGCTGCATTGAGCTTGTACTTCAGTGGTATGTACTGTCGGAAGAAAGCCGCTCAGACAGGGAGTGAGAATAGTGGAGTTCACTAACTGATCCCCAGTCTCCTGAACAAGTCCTGCGTTGTTTGGTGAAAGGATGGGACAAGTTCTCAGCACAAAGGAGATGTATTTGCACCAGAGGGACAAAGGGCAAGGAAAAAGAGGCAAAGACAGGAGAGAGATTGAGGGAAACAGGAAAAGGAACAAAGGTGGAAGGGGGAAGAGATATTTGCCCCAGAGGGACAAAGGATTACCTCTGGTTAGAGAGGAGACAGCTGTGGCCCATAGGCAAATGGCAGTTTATAAAAGGAAAGGGGGATCCCCACTTTATGATGAGTTGTTTGTTTTGATTGGGCATGTTAATTAAGACTAGCCAAAAGAGAACTTTTGATTGCTGGACTTCAAAAGATGGACATTGGTTGTCAACATCAAGAGGAGAAAGTACCAAATAAGGGAACAGACAAGGTGGCTGGCTTTAGGAATATAATCTAACAGTTTTTAACAAGGGGAGAAGGGTAAAAGACAAACCCTGTTGTTGCCATGTTTGCCATGCTTGAGCCTACTAGAGACCTTCATTTGGCATCTATGCCTTGAGAATGTTTGCTCTGTTTTGCTGTTGCTCTGACTAGAAGAGTCATGCCTAAAGCAGCATCTAGACCAGGAGTTCTCAACCTGTGGATTGCTACTCCTTTGGCAAACCTCTGTCTCCAAAAATATTTACATTACAATTCATAACAGTATGAATTACAGTTATGAAGTAGTATTACATTACAAAAATAACTTTATGGTTGGGGTTACCACAGCATGAGGAGCTGCATTAAAGGGACACAGCGTTAGGAAGATTGAGAATCATTGGTCTAGACAAAAAAACATGTTTCATTATCAGTGTTTGCTTCCTAAGCTTTATTCTAAGTTTATTCATAGTAGTAAGTGCTAAGGTGGTGTATTAGGCTTCTCCAGAGAAACAGAACCAACTAAAAAAAGAATGTAACCAGGTGGTGGTGGCGCACGCCTTTAATCCCAGCACTCGGAAGGCAGAGGCAGGCAGATCTCTGTGAGTTTGAGGCCAGCATGGTCTACAAGAGCTAGTTCCAGGACAGGCTCCAAAGCTACAGAGAAACCTTGTCTCGAAAAACAAACCAAAAAAGAATGTGCATGTGTGCGTTTTTATGTGTATACGTGGATGGACTTGCATATTCATTCAGTTACAGGAGCTAACTGAAAAGTTCAACAAAAGCCAAATACAGGCTGATTGCATGGCTTATTTCAAGAAGCTGAAAGACTTAGAATCACAGGCATTGATGATCTAGCCCCATCCAAGGTCAAAGGCCATCCCACACACACACCCCAGAGATAGCCCTTGCAAGTTTCAGGGTCCAAAGGCCAAAGAACTTACAATCTGACATCCAAAGTTAACTGTAACAGAAAAATGAGTCGGCTTCAGAGGGACAGCTAGAGAGCTTTCTCTCTTTGCCTTTATTCACTTCTTTGGGGCTCACAGCTGAACGTCTTCCTCACTGAGTTTGCTGACCCACAAACCATCCAGAAATAACGATGTCCTAGGCATCCCTTAGTCAAGTAGTCAAGTCAGCACCACAACTGGCAGTAGCCTCTCTCAGAGAGAGTTTTCTTTTGTTTCCCACTGACTTTTGAAGGTCCTAGCAGTGAGAGAACAAGACTTGGCACTTCTAGCCACTGAGCTGGCCCACTGAGTACTTTCACAGCATACAGCCAGTTAAGGTATCATGCCAAAATACAAGTTCTTTCAGTAGCATAGTTATCTTCACTATGATAGTAAGCACTATAAACTATATGTGCTACTTTTAATTCTCTAGTGTAGAACAGTTTGGGGGTAACATTAATAATAAACAAACAAAGATTATTTCATCAGCTTTGAGTTTTCCAAAAACCTAAACTTCTTCAGAATTTCTACATCCTCAGGAGAGTATATCATCCAGTGCCTCTTGATCTAATCCTTCTAGGGTTTGCTGGCCTTGACAGCTTCTGTTGTCTGCAACTACCAATGTTTCTCTTGCCAACATGCTAGGCTGTGTCTGCTATTCTGAAATGGCTAGTGTTGCCCAGACAACTGTTGTGGGGTGACGTGTGCTTTGGAACACCCAGTGTTCACCATCAACAACTTTCAAGCTAAGTTCTGCAAGAGCCCAGCTCTGCTGTTGGCCCACCGTTGTGGTTTCAGAAATGATTAACATTTAGTATTTGTTATATTCTTTTCTGGTTTTTCAAAAATTCTTTAAAAATGTTTATAAGAAAAATCCTTCTTTTGATTTTGTTCTACCTTCAACAAATGTAATTCTAGGCCTGTTTGTTATCCAGAACTTGGGTTGTTAATGCTTTCTTTCTCTGTTAATCAGTTTTCCCTTCCTCTCTTTTGGGTTCCGTAAGGTGGATATGCACGTGTGTGTATGCCTGTGTCTACATATGCAGAAGCCACAGAAACATCAGGAGTCTTCTCTATCACTCTCTAACTCACTTGCTTAAGACAGGTCTCTCACTGAGCCTGAAGCTCACTGTTTTAGCGGCTGGCCCCAGAACCAGGATTCACCTGTCTCCCCAGCATTTAGATTTCAGGTATGTGTGGCCGTGCCTGGCTTTTTGTGTGGTCTCTAGGCATTCGAACTCAGGTCTTCTTGCCCGCATAGCAAACGTTTTTACCATCTCCCCAGCTCTAGTAGTATTTTCTTTTTCAGGAATATCAGATGTAAAGGAATGTATATTTCACATTGTCATATGTCTGTATCAGTCCTGTATGACAAATCTAGACCTTAGAGACTTGAAGCAATAATTATTTATTATAGATCACACATTACAGAGTGTGGCTGGCCAGCACCAGTTACTGAAAAATATTTATTTGTCTACCACAATGGAGCGTAAAAGAAATACAAAATTTTCACATTTTGATGAAATCCAGTTAAACTACTTCCTGCTTTAGGAAGTTGCTAGCAAATTCAAAGTCATGAAAAGTTTGCCACAGATAATTTCTTTTGTTTCTTATATAAATTTAAGTTTAGGTGTATGATCCTTGGTGAATAGATTTTTATATTCAATACAAAATAAATTTCCTACTTATATCAAATTGAGTCATTTGTAGACACCAAATTGTGATAGAATTTTTTTTTTATTTATCCTGCCAATCTCTGTCCTTCACTTACAGAGTAGTTCATAGTGAGGAAGAACTTACCGTTGGCTGTTTGTTTTCCGTGTCTTTGTGTTTTTGTTTTGTAGACCTTCACTCTTGCCCTTTTTTGTTTAGTTGTTTTATAGTACACTAGAGGCTGAATGTCCTGTATCCAAAGTGCTTGGGACCAAAGGTATTTCCTTCTGTGAGCATCTCTCATCTGAAAACTGAAGTGGTCTGAACACTGAAATTTATTGGGCTCCATATTAATCATCATGTTTCAGACTTCAGGGATCCCAGCCTGTATTTTAATCCCTTCCTCCTTCCTTTTGTAGGTTTTAGTCATTTTGTTAGCGTTTCTGTTTAGAGTTATAACTACACAGAGATCTACCTGCCCCTGCCTTCCAGAGTGCTAGGATTAAAAGTGCATGTCACCACACCTGGCTATTACTTTTTAATTTATTTTTTCTTCTAATTAAAATATAATTACATCATCTCCTTCTTCCAATCCCTCAAATGCCCCCACCACTCCCTTTCAAATTCATGACCTCATATTCTTTAATTATTATTGTTATATATGTACAAATAGGTATGTAAGTGTAATCTGAGTCTGTTTAATATTACTTGAACCTGTTTTAACAGGACTGGCCACTTAGAATTGGATAACTTTGGTGGGTTTTTTGTTTGTTTGTTTGTTTTTGTTTTGTTTGTTTTTGTTTTTTTTTTTAAAAAAAACAGAGTCTAACTATGTAGGCTTGGCAGGCCAAGAACTCTCTAGGTGGACCGACCAGACTGCCCTAAAACTCAGAGGTCTACCTACCTTTACTCTCTGAGTGCCAGGATTAAGAACATATGCCACCACACAGGCCTTTATTATTTCCTAATGCATATGCACAAGGATTCATTCATTGTGTTGTTTCTGACTGTTATGTCTTTGACTCTGCCAGGTGGTTTACACTGAAGATCATGGCTTACCTGGGTCTTCTCGGGGTTCCATAGGCTGCATTCTCAGCTGTAGTTTGGGATCCACTTCCGAGCTCATTCAGGTTCACTGAGTTCAGTGTCTTGTGGTGAAAGGACTGAGAATTTTCAGAACTCGGGAGCCGCTTTGGTTTCTTGGAAACTGCTCCAAGCTGCTGCTGTAGAGCTGTCTTGGAGGTCCTCTCCCAGCACTTTGACCTTTCCTCAAGGTCAGTAGGATGCTTCCTTGTACTGTCAGCTCAGACAGGATCTTTTAATCTTGAGATGAACAACCCTTCCTTTGCCATACAGCATCAAATGAGTGGTTGTCCCGGAACCCATACTCCTCGCTATACGCTCGCCTGCTCTCTCCAAAGAATATATAGGTGTGACTCTTCACTTGGCCCCCAGAGTGTGTTCCCATACTTTTTTTTTCTATAAAAGGAAATAACAAGATCAATGATTCCCATAAACACATCTCCCAAACTGCTTCAAATTGCTGGACTTTAACCTAGAACTTCACAGTTTTGTAATACTGTTTGTCACGCAGAATTGAACAGAAGCCATCTATAGGTAAAAATAGTTTCTGTAGTCTAATAGAAATGAAGCAGGTTAACCACTGCATTATTTTCTGTCTTTCATTTGAATTCACATTTTTCAAAGTTGAGATTCATGTCTGAGTTAGAAAAGTGATTTGAATGAGAAAAAGAAGGCAATGACATTAATTTTATGGTACTAATTTCTAAATTTAAGAAAGATTATGGAGGTAAAAATTTAAATACAGCTTAAAATACTGACCTAAGACTTTATAGTCTTGCTAGCGGAGCTTGGCTTTTAGAGAGACAGGAAAATGTATGTTAGAGCCAAAACTATGACTTCTTTGGCTGTGACCAGGATTTCCTCTTCCCACCCTGGGGACTAAAAAGTAGAGGTAGGGAAATTTCATTTTGGAGCCAAGTGTGACTTGTTTAGTTCAAGTCATAATTTATTACTCATTCTTTAGGGACTTGGAAATAAAGAAACCCACTATGAAATGTTGATAATGGGCCACTCCGAAGGGTGAACATTAAGCTAACTTTCCCGGCGAGGATTTTTTTTTTCATATCCACCTTTCCCAGATGCTTCTGATCTTTCTGTAAGAACATACTTAATCGTATAATAGCTTAAAAGAAAACTTTCTGCACCCTAGACTGAAGTACATGAGGGGCATGAGAGGGAACCCAGGCTTCTCTGTGAGTAGAAGCTGGTAGGAGGCATAACTAAGAAAAACAGTATTTTCTTTTAATGCAATTAAGTCATGTATAACAAAGCTACCTTTTAAATGGGTATCTGAAACAAATTCACTGCATAAAACAACTATAGAAGCGGTAGCATTAATATTCAGTCACCCACATCACAAATTGGTGAAGTACATACAGGTACGAGATTACAACAAAACTTTTCAGATTATAAAGCTAGCCAGAATAATGTCGCAGCCTTCCTTTTTACCCAGCTAGAAGCACAGACTGCTGTCCTGGGTCCCGGGAGCACAGTACTACCCGTTTCTCCTGCAGATCTCGGTCTAGGAAGGAACACTGGCGGGACAGTAAAGCAGTCACGGTGGTGCCGAAGGACGTCATAGGAACCGTGAGAATTACCGGCATAGCAGGATCTTTATGGGTTGGGAAAGGCTTTCTGAGGAAGTGGTATTTAATCTGACACAGGAAAGAAGGGGAGAACGGTGTAGGTGAGCAGAATGGATGACAGGATCCTTGGGATACAGTCGCGAGAGCTGTTTTGGGGAGCCGGGATGAACGGCCTGTGAACTCATCTGGGAAGTCAAATCACCTAAGGCTCTGTACGCCAATTTCATGTTTCGGGATCGTATTCTGTATTTTGGGAAACCAGATCCTGGAACAGAGCCCAAAGTTAGACTGGGGTGGAGTTCTGGTTGTAGTGTAGCATCTGATATAGAAACCCACCTGGACCTAAACCCAGTAACAACATGTGCTCCCCAGGTGATGCCCTGTCGAGAAATTTAAAGGACTGTAGTCTAAACTCATAACATTTAGGACAGCATGGTTAGAAATACTTAGGCCAAATGAGTTCAGTTTCAGTGACTTACACCTTACTCTTCAGAAAATCCCTTTCTAGCTTAAAAGGGGGTTGGGGGAGGTACTTTGGCCAAAAATATTGAAAAGCAGTTTATAAATATATCTTAAATTTTAAAACATAGTTTAAGTAAGCAACCAAAGTTGACCACTTATATATTTGCAATGGGCAATTTTACTAAATTGGGAAAATACTACCCTTTGAAAGACAAATGAATCAAAGGAGAACCCATACAATAACTAATGAGTTGCTTTAGTTACTTCTCTCCCCTCCCCCTCCATGCTAGAACTCAACCCGAGGGATTTGCGTGGATTAGGCGAGCGCTACTGCAGAGCCACATCCCCAAGATTTGTCTGTGTTTTCCTTAAAGGGATGAAGATGAATAATGTTTGACATTGTGAAAAATTCTAAATTTGTTTTCTTTCTGATGTTTTTGCAAACATAGGAGCATTGTAAATTGATTTTGACCTCAAACTAGGTGAGAGTCTTTGGACTTCCATGTCACTGCTGGGCACGGGAGGTTGTTTGGTTCTTGTATTCACGCTCATCTGTTGACACAACATAACTAACAACACCTCCTCAAGGGAAACTCTGCAACTGGGTTTTGACTTCTCGAAAAGTAAATGTAATTTTGTTCCTCAGAGGTGAATTTGAGTTATGAATTTTAACTACACAATGTTGGCCAAAAGACCAAGAGGCAGTGGGTCAGTCTCTTGGTTCACTGTCCGACTCCTCTAGAGCTATAGTTCCAGACATATGGATGGGCTACAGGTGTCCTTCAAGCTTTCCCTGTAGACACATGTTAATGGATCAGATAATATAGGTGTAATATGTGTCGCTATTTACAATATCAGTCTTCCTACTTTTGACTGAATTTAATATTTTGATAAAAACAGCCGTGATACACTCCTACAATCCCAGAACTTGGGGACTGAAGCAGGATGATCGAGTTCAAGGCCAGGCTAGCCTATATGAGACCTTCAGTAAATAAATACATAATAGCTTGACTCCTTGGAAATGGAAGGTGTAACGCTTTCCAACATAAGGCATAAAAGCAGTGTGCGAGGGATTTCAGTGAGCTGTGCCGTAACTCATTTTCCCTACTGCGTCAGCCCGGTAGCTGTGTAGCCTGATATCAGAGTCTATCACACGTGGCACTGTTGACCTGCTGGGTGTGACAGGGCAAAAGTGCATACATGTTGCAAATAGCATCTTGTAGGCAAAATTTAGTTGCACACATTCCTTTACATATAACATACGTACGTGTATATCATGAATTAAAATGAGCAATCTACAATAATAGCATGTGTGCGTGCATGTGTCTCTCACTGAACCTGGAGCTCACTGATTGGCTAGACATGTCCAGATTCTTCCATTTCTGTCTCCCAGAACTAGAATTACAGGCACTTGCAGCCTGTCCTTTTTTGTGTGGTTGGTTTTGGTATTTGGTTTTATTTTGTTTTGGATGAAGGTATTGGGAATCCAAATTCAGGTCCCTTGCTCTACTCCCTCCCCTTTTATTTCTGACTGACCTCACTATGTAGGGTTAACCTTAGAACCCTTTGTTTTGCATTTCTAGGGAATGTAACCTAACCCACATGCAAGTGCTCATCCACTGAGCGTTACTCACAATGGCGATATTTTTCCCATAAGGAACAGGGTTTT
This sequence comes from Myodes glareolus, assembly GCF_982192425.1. Taxonomy (NCBI): domain Eukaryota; kingdom Metazoa; phylum Chordata; class Mammalia; order Rodentia; family Cricetidae; genus Myodes; species Myodes glareolus. The sequence continues at coordinate 36,548,909 of NC_142034.1, forward strand.
TGCTATGTTGCCAATGTTACCCTTGAAGTCATAACCGTCCTGCCTCAGCCTTCCAAGTAGACAGAACCATAACTTTGTGGCCCCGTACCCAACCTTCTCCCTCATCTTTGTACCATGCATTGCCTTACAGTTTTCTCTACTAGTCCCTCAGCCTCCAGTTCCATCGGCACATCTGTGCTTTTACTGGCTTATGTTTTAGAAGAGGCTCTGAGGGTGCATCGGTTTGAACTTCCTCTTCTTTGTGTAATCATTTATCAGTTGCCCATCTGCATTTTCTATCTGGGATTTGGAGTGCGATCTATTTTAACATAACTGAAGTTAAAGTTTTTGAAGAACGGGAAGAGAGTGATTTTTTTGTTTTTTAATTTTGTAAAGTTCAAAGTCTCCATTACTTTTACTCTAAAGCATTAGTTTTCAAACTGCTATGGTTCTGCATGTCCTTTTCCATACTCACATGTTCACATGTAAGAAGCTTTGAGTAGTGCATTACTGACAATCATAGAAAATAATAGTTTTTAAAAGTAATATGTTCACTTTTTAAATGTCTTCTTTTCAGGGTTTTGGTCTCTAAAAGTTTTATGTTTTTATTTATTGTGTGTATAATTGTGCATGTGTGTGCACGCCATGGCACATGTGTGGAGGTCAGGGCAACTTTCGACTCTTACCTTCTGTCTTGGTGAAGCAGGGTCTCGTGTTTCTGCTGTGACGCTATGCCGTGTACTCCGGGTTGCTGGCCTGCTGGCCTCTGGTGGACCTACCTCCCATCTCACTGTGAGAATGCTGGGATTACAGGTGTAAGCCGCTGCATCCAACCTTTTATGAGTCCCTGGGCGCAAAGCTGGGTTGTCAGGCTTGAATGGCTAATTATTCTACCCACTGAGCGTTATCTCCAGCTTCTTATTTTAGAAGATAATTTGGGTGTAATAGGGATCTAGACAGCAACAATGTTCTACTTCATTAACACCTGGACTGTAGAGTTCATAAATTGAGTTTTAACATTTTTGGTATGTATTCAATGTGTGTGTGTGTGTGTGTGTGTGTGTGATGGGAAGCAGGAGTGCACCATGTCCTACTACATACAGAATCCTGCCTAGTCTCTAATAGGATTATAGGCGTGAACCCGATGCTGCTAGCTCCAGAGGTTTCCAGTATTCATTTGATACAGTTTTTCTTACATTTGTTGTCTCTTCTTGCTTGTGATCTTAAACATTTGAGCTTGTCAGATATGATTCTGCATTTGGTCTGTTGTCACTGGAACCCCCCAGGGTCATTATGTCCTTTGCCGTATCGTATGGCATTCAGAAAGCCTTTTCCCTAAGAGAGCCTGTCCTCCTCCAGAGAGTTAATAGTTGTGAACATAAGCAAACGTAGGTCTCTGTAGCACGCCGAATGAAATACTGCTCATTCCCCTTAGCAAAGTCTCTTAGCAGTGCGTCATTCTTTAAGAACTTGTGGTTCTTTACAACTGAGCACTGCTTTCTGTGAGGGATGCAGGGGCTGGAGAGTAAATTCACCTCAGCTAAGCTTGTCCTCTACCATGGAGCTAGTTTTCTCACATAAGACAATATTTCATTTTGCATAACTGTGATTGCTAGATTTTTCTCCACCAGTTGTGTGACTTTTACAAGAGAAACACTAGAATGTAAAATACTTGAATGAAACAATGATTAAATTAATACAGGCGTAATCGTGCACTCATTCTCAAATGTCTCTCCATTTCCATATTTTATGTAACTGCTTTCAAAAACAAATCATAGATTTCAAAGTGACCAGAAAGTATTAGAAAGCATATTAAAGAGTGTTTATGTAAGCCATAATTTCTCAGAACATTTGTGATCAATTGCAGAAGCTGAGAAAAAGATGTTCCAGAACTGAACAGTGTTCTCTGTATAGTCTGCCAATGTACCTTTTTCATTGATTTATTTTTAACCATGCGACACAATATTTGTTAACATTTTTGACAGGTTCAGCTATTACTGAATCTTGTAATTCCTAAACTTAAATTGGGAGCAAATGGCTATCATGCAGAGTAATGTCATCATTGCCCCCTGGGAATGCAGACTGCATCATTAACGACCATTCCTCAGATGGAGGACCAGGTGCAGGGTTGACTCTTTCTGAATGTTGTAATCAGAAAGAGTGTGACCATCTTCCAGCTGCTTGCCTGCAAAGATGAGTCTCTGCTACGGGGAGTGAAGGATGCCCTCTTTATGCTGGATCTTAGCCTTCACATTCTCGATAACACTGGGCTTCACCTCTAGGATGCTGGCCTCGTGAGTCAGGGTCTTCACGAGGGTTTGCATTTTGACCTGTTTACAGATGTGATGAAACTACAAACTGAACTGCCAAGTGCCTACAAACACCTTGACAGAAGAACCGCGGAAGTGGACAAACTCTTCACTTCATTGTTTTGTTTTGTTTTATGAAAGTGCCATAAACTAAAGAAATTTATAAGTCACCTGAAATTTTATATACATTCATTAGTATAGTTAAATAGCCAGATGTTAAAACCCTAATTTGGGTTGAAGAACCTAAGGCAATGACTATATAACCTACATAATCCTGTGCCTTTTTTCATGTTCATGCAGCAGTGAATTACATACAGTTGACTGTAAAGCCCACGAAGTATCTGTAGTGGGTTTTAGAAGATGTGAGAAAAGTAAAGGCTTGAACCCACTTACTCCTTTCTCCCCCTTCATTGCTGGATATGGCACGTAGGGCCTCACACACACCCTTAGGCAAGCGCACTAGTCTCAAAATAGAGCCCAGCCCCCTTCCTCCATCCTTTCCTTTTTCTTTTGACGCAGATCTTGCTAACCTATATAGACTGGTCTTGAACTTGGAATCTTCCTGCACTAGCCTCCTGAATAGCAGGGATTCCTGCTGGCCTGCACCACCAGTCCCTTCGCCAGCTCACTCTTAATATATGCTGCTTTCCTGCTTCATGCTCATTGTCTTTTTATCCAGCCGGTGTATGAGGTAAGGCTGACAGAAGCCATTTCCTCTTTTTTATAGGAGAGGAACCTCAGAAAAGAAGCTTGTGGAAGCACTGTGGTTACTCCCAGTCTGCAGGCCGTGTGCCCTGCGGCTCTGCGTCCCTCGGAACAGACAATAGCTTGAGAGGTGGCACTTTTCAAAGACGATAACCGAAGCGTTTGCGTGTCTGTCCAAGCTGTCTCCTAACGCGGATAGCCGTACTAAATTGCTGGGATGCCTAGGACTCAGAAAGTTTTAAACTAAGTCCTTTCCGAAATAAGCATATTACAGTTTCCATCATGACCTAAAGAATTAACTGTTTTCCTTTGAGTAGGAAAATATTAATTTTCTCTTTTGCCCTGTGCTCTTACTTGACAAATTGTTTGGATAATGAAAAACTAAGATCTCACGTCCATTCCAACTGAAATGTTTTTGTGCCATGATTGTTAAAGGATTTACTTGGGAGTACCTAATTAAATATTCCGAGGAGTAACCATAGCTAAGTTGCTTTAAGTAGTGGTGGTGACTGTGTAGAGAACAGAAGACACCTGACTTCTCCCCCGATCTCTTTTTTGGGATTAAACCTAGAGCCTTGTTTGTGCTGGACAACATCTTTCCCTGAGCCTCAGCCCAGCTGTTTCTTAAATGTCAAATGTTCTGCTGTGTTTTTCAACAGCTACAATTTATGACAAAGTTTAACAGATTTCTCTAAAAAAGTGTCTTGTCCAAAAGCAGTCTTGAAGCACATATGAAGTAAGTTACATTGCTGTTACTGTGTCTTAGTTCTTGTTTCTTGGTAGATTATTGTGGGTAAGTCCTAATGTAACAGAAAGTAACATTTGAAAACTGTTTCTAATGTGCTTTTTTAAATGTTATTATTATTTAAAAGGGAGCTTGGCTTCTTAACTCTTGGCAGAAACTTTTTTCCCTCATTTAAAAAAAAGTTCTATATTTGGCTAACTTGGCATTTCAGAAATGTTGAAAATATGCCAAATGGAATAAAACCAGTTACACTCCTTTTATCTAGCCAAATTATTCCACATTACAAGGTCTTAGACTCAGCTGAGAGCTTGAGCCGTTGGAATTTATATTGTGATACAATGATAAAAGCGTTTACACTGTAGCATAATTCTGAACAGTAAATGTCTCTCATGTAGTCTTTGTCCCTAGCATGGATTTGTTGTAAATGCCAGGGTTTTAAGCTCTACCTTCACCAAAATTAAAACCATTCTTCTTGAGTGCTTAACCAGAAAATACGTTTATTTTCCTGAAGGTGCTTTCTTACTATTATTAATTAATGGCTTTAGATGATTGTTCTTTTTTATTTGGAAGTTTGAACTTTAATTTTTTAATTTAATTTGAATTTTTATGCAGGTAAATATAATATGTTGAACATATTCTCCCATGCCTCTTACCCTGACTTTTCTAATCCCTCCCCCTTCCTAGTTGTCTCCTTTGACCGCCTAGACTAGCTATTCTCAACCTGTGGGTCATGACCTCTTTGGGGGTTAAATGACACTTTCACAGTGGAAAACACAGATATTTACACTATGATTCATAACAGGAGCAACATTACAGTTACGAGGTAGCAATGATAATAATTTTATGGCTGGGGTCACCACAACATGAAGAACTGTATTAAAGGGCTGCAGCGTTAGGAAGGTTGAGAGCCACAGCCCCAGGCAGGTTCTCTTCTTCTTTCATTTTACATATGCGTTGGTGATTTTATTCAATTGTATATAAAAACCTAGAAATTACAAGTGAGAGAAAACATACAATATTTGTTTTCTGATACTGACTTAATTCAGTTAGTATGATTATCCATTTCCTGCAAATAGCATAGCTGCTTTCTGTCTTAAAGCTGGAAAACTTGTGTGTGTGTGTGTGTGCCACCTTTTCTTCTTCCCTGTGGACGGACACTTTAGATGATTTCATAACCTTGCCTTGTGAGTTGCCGTTATCATTAGTAGACCAGTATCTCTGTGATATATTGACTCAGAGTCCTTTGGGTAAACCCCCAGGAATTGTATAGCTGGGTCATATGAGACACCTCTGCACTGATTTCCATGGTGACTGAACTAGTTAGCATGTCCACCAGCCATATATAAGGATTCCCTTTTATCCATCTCCTTGCCAGCATCTGTTGTGATTTATATTCCTGATGACTGGTATTCTGACTGAGGTAAAATAGAACATCAATGTAGTTTTGATTTGCATTTCTCAAATGTCTAGAAAGAAGGAACTTTCTTTCTGTATCCATTGGCCATTTCGTGTTTTGAGAACTGCCTGTTCATTTTCCTTAGCCCACCTATTGGCTGGGTTTTTTGTTTTTATTTATTTATTTATTTTAGTTCTTTATGTATTCTACATAAATTAATCCTAGGTTGGATATATAGCTAGTAAAGACTTTAGTCCTGTTGTGTAGGGTTTTTTTATTTGATTGTTTGCTTTGCTATACAGAAGGATTTTAATTGTTGATTTCTTTTTGTTTTGTTTTGAGATAGTCGTCTATAGTCCAGGCTCACTCACCTCACGGTGTGGCCCAGACTGGCCCTAAAGCCTGTCTCAGCCTCTGGAATCCTGAGATTCCCGCTGTGCCCCACCATACCTACTTTGAAGGCTTGAACTTTGGTCTTTAAGCTTTCATACAAGGAAAAAAACTGCCTAAATTGGCTGCTTTCAGGAGGCCATATACTGCTGGAATCATAATACACGTACTTGTGAATTTGAATAAAATCTACCGTCTTTCATGTCGGGTGGTGGTATTTATAGTTCTAGTGCATTTTTGTCAAACCATTTATTTCTTAAGAAACTACTTACAAAACTAACAAAATGGAGCTGGAGAGATGATTCAGCATTTAAGAGCACGTCCTGTTCTTCCAGAACACCAGAGTTCAGTATCCAGCACCCCCACTTTTGATAGCACACAACCACCTGTATCTCTGGTGCCCCCTCTGGCCTCTGCAGGAACATGCACCACACAAATGAAAATTTAGAAATGTCTAAAATCTCATAAATGATTACTCTTACGCAGGGGCTACTTATTAATATCAGCATTGGGATGAGATGGAAAACTGAAAAATAATGTAAAGTTGAAAATTTTTTGATATGAGATATAATCCTTTGGATATGAATAATTAGTTAACAGTAAAATAATAATAATATTAACTTTTTAATAAATACATGCAGCATCTGACTTTGGTGTGTTGCACACTTTCTCAACTATAATAAACAGGTTATTTATGACTGATCAAGTTGAGGAAAACAATGAAAAAGCCAAATATTTAGATGTTGGCAAATACTATTCTAAGCCATGACTAAGAGACATGCTAAGTGGGCTTTCAATTTGCATCCTTTGATAAAGTAGCTAGCCTCTCACTTCTGTGTACACACTCTTCCAAAATTATACATACACCAATTTATTATGGATGGGGAGTGTTTGATTTACACTTCTTCCAGATAGCATAGCTAGTTATATTTTCTGTTTGGGGGAAGGCTTGTAAAATGCATTTGAAAAGTTATGGTAGATGATCTAACCACACTTGAGGTTAGTTTATAGCGTTTACTTGCTGTCAAAACTTAGAAAAAACACTCACAGCTAACATCCATAATGCAAAATGTCTGTCTCATTAGGCATTAGAGAAGCATCGGTCGACAGGTATAATATTATTTGGCTGTGTAGCTGATGTGGATGTGGGCATGACCTCCCAAATAGATGAAAGAATAATCTCTTTGACAGTTACTGGATGGCAGAGCTGGCCTTGGGCCTTCTGCTGCTTCAGTTGAAACTGTCTGTATGGAAAGCCTGCCTGGGGAAGGAGGATGTTTATAAGGATGAGCAGGTAAAAGTGAAAGGTTGTCTTCTGACATTTCCACTAATCCCTTCCAGCCTTTGCTTTCCTTAGCATTTCGACTGTTTGCTGGCAGGAGAAACTGCCTTTTTCACATATGCTCTGTGTCATTTTAAGTTGGGCATTGGTTTTCATGCTTGATGATCATTAGACATTTGACGAAATTCTAGACCATTTTTCATTTAGTTTCTTTACTCCTGTTTTTGTACAGGAAGAGCGCGGCACGGCAGACTCGGCTGACCTAATTACGTGAGTTAGGGTCATTCAGAAAAGCTATACAAGTGTTCAGCTCGGTGGCTTTCGCTCTGTAAGAGAGCTTGCTCTGAATTTGATCCACATCCTAGCACTACTTCAGTCCTTTCGCTGCTAATTTTCTTATCTTTAGCATGGAGTGCTGTCTCCCTTGTACGACTGTTAGGTGACGTGTGTGATGCCGTCTGTTGTCACTCAGTCCTGCACTGTGCGTGGATTGGTACAGAAACTCACTGAATGCTGTTGTTTTATACTAAGAACTTTGACTCCCAGAGTTTCCAATTTTGAGTATCTATTTCTTAATGTCAATTTTTATTCCAAAATATTTTTCTCCTTACATTTTTGTTTGTTTTTAGACAGGATATTGTCATACTGCCTGGTTGTCCTTCAACTCCTAGGCCACCCTACTCCTAGTCATCCTGCTGCGGCAACCCCCGGCTTGGATTTCAGGTGTGCAGGCTGTACCTGGCTTACCATTGTCTTTTACTTACTGTTTAGAAGTTTAACCTAAACTAAGTCAAGCTCACCTTTTCCCTCAAACGTACTTATCTTCTCTGGGTACCTGCCGTACTTCTCTCTAGCTGGAACGTTAGAGGGCGTTTGGCATTTTTTTCCTTCGCTTCTAGTTGGCGACTTCAGTCTTGTAGGTTGACATTGTGTTTCAGACTGGACCTCTGTTCTCTTCCTTTCCTTCTCCAGGGCAGGCCCTCACTATTTCTATACCACATTCATGGATTATCTTACTTTCTCAACTTTTCTCACTTCCATATACTCTAGTCAACATAGTATCTTTTTATTTTTACCCCCAAATGGGATTTCTCTGTGTAAAAGCCCTGCCTGTCCTGGAACTAGCTCTTGTAGACCAGGCTGACCTCGAACTCTCAGAGATCCACCTATCTCTGCCTCCTGAGTGCTGGGATTAAAGGCATTCACCACCACTGCCCGGCTGACATTAACATCTTCACATCTTCATTTGGTAGCCATTTGTGCGTGTAGTCTTTTCTGTTTATTACCTTTGCATTCCTGTTACCTAGCATAATGGCTTACACCCAGCCCAAACTGCATATGTTAAGCTGAATTCAGTGTTTCAGCCTCCACAATTCTTCTGTACTGTTTCAGTTCTCATACTTTAAATGCTTTTTTTTTATTGCATTTCTGCAGCATCCTTAAGAGCTACTTCAGACTAGCTCCTTTTTTCCCTACTCAATTAGTATAAACATTCTGAAATTGTAATACAGTCAGTCACCTGTCAGCATCTGTGGTAGATTGATTCCAGAAAACAGGGAGAAAAGAACATGCTCAGATGCTAAGTTATAGTAGTGTATCCTTAGTAGTGTAGTGTTGGAGCTGACCTGTGCCGATTCTCCTGTGTACTTTAAATCATCTCTAAATTATTCACGATACCTAGTGCAATGTAAATGCTCTATAGTTGTTTTACTGCAGGACTTTGGAAGAATGACAAAAGGTTATATGTCTTCGGGATAGCCCAGGGTGCTTTTGTTTTGCTCTAGATATTTTTCCATCAGTGGTTGGTTGATTTCACTTAGGACCTATCAGCATGGAGAGACAGCTGTCCACTAGAATATTTTGAACTTGAATAGTTTTAAAGAAGAACTTCTTTGTTGTGTAAAAAAGCAGTTCATTCTTGGGCTGATATCAGTATTAGGCAGCAGAGACTTATGAGGCACATGGCAGAGTGTGTTAATAGTACTGGGAATTGAACCAAGAGCCTCACACATGCCAGCTAAGCACTCCACACTGAGGTGCCCTCTGCCAGCCCTTGGTGTATTATAGTAGATGCTTCAGTACTATTTTAACTCTGGTTTGCTTAGACTGTCACTGAATGCTTTTATATGCGTAGATTCTCTTACACAAGTGTCTTTTTGGTGTGCACGTATGTAATTTGCTCTTAGGTGTGCTTGCTTCTGAGAGAGACTTCTGGTCACTCTCTCGTGCTTCTGCCTTCCACTCTCAGTCGCTAAACCCATTCAGTGAAATCTTTTCTGTTACTTTATGTTTCAGTTATACCATTTCCATTTGAATTTGTAAAGTGTCCACCTCCAGGGTTGAGGAGATGGTGCATTGGGTAAGATGCTCGTTCTGCAAGCATGGGGACCTGAGTTTGAATCTCCAGGATCCATCCAAAAAGCTGGGCATGGACACAGATGCCTGTAATCTCAGCATTGGGGGGTTGAAACAGACAGATCCCAAGAGCTAGTCTAGCCCAAATGGCAAGCTTCAGTTCAGTAGGAGACCCTGTCACAATGACGCATAGAGTAATAGAGGAAGACTCTTGAAGTCTTGCTGTGGTCTGTGCATGTGTGCGTATGGGTGTGCAAGCCTATATATTCACATGTTTGGAACGTATATGCCATATATGCACATACACACATACATTTTAAAATAAAATAATTTTTTACTTCTCTGCCAAGATTATCTAGAGTTTATTCAGTAAATTATCATTTTAAAAAAATATTTACTTGTGTGTGTGTGTGCGTGCATGCCCGTGCATGCATTTCTGCGTAGGTTTATTTGAACCACTTGTATGCATGTGCTGCTGGGAGTCAGAGGGAGTCAGATCCCCTGCAATTGGACTTAGAGGAGGTTGTGAGCAACCTGATGTGGGTGCTGGAAACTGAGCCCAGGTTCTCTGGAAGAACAGTAAGTGCTTTTAACCACTGAGCCACCATCCCCCCAAACTATGTGTTTTTATGTTACTTAATAGGTTTTCAATGTTGGCTTTAAAGTCCTTAACACTGTCCTGATGCTTTTCCACTGTTGTTGACTGCTGTATTTCCCCTTCCCTAATGTGTGTCATGTTCTGTTAGTTTTTGTTTTGTTTTGCGAGACACAGTTTCTCTGTAGCTTTGGAGCCTGTTCTGGAACTTGCTCTATAAACCAGGCTGGCCTCAAACTCACAGAGATCCACCTGCTTCTGCCTCCCAAGTGCTGGGATTAAAGGCATGTGCCACCACTACCCAACTTGTTAGTAATTTTTAATTGTATACTAGACATTATAGATGGCATATTATAGGGATTTTAAGTCCTATTCTCTTCTGTGAGATATTGATTTTTGTTTATATAGACAATTCAGTTAGCATCTGGTCATCTTGAACTTGTGTGCATGTGATTTGATGATTTGTTACTGAGTTCTCAGAAAAATACTTGATCTTTAAACTGTTTTGGGCCTTGTCAGTTTGGTTTAAGTCTTTGTTGGGGTTGATTTAAAATGGGCATTACTTTGAATTGCCTTTATTGCTAACATGGCAAATGGCATTTTTGATGTCTCAGGTGGCTGTCAGGGGGTTAAACCTATAATTACAGCTATCACTAGTCTGGCAATTGCAGCACCCTAAGTGTTCTTTGACCATTTATGTGTCTTTCCTATTCTTAGCCTAAGTTTGGTGCTGTCTGGCAAGCCATGGGTGAGTCACCCTGAACACTCACTACCAGACCTTTAACTAGGAGCTGGCAAGATTGTTCTGCTGGTTAAGGCTTCCCCCATGACCTTTGTTGTGCAAGCTGAGGTGACCTTTCCCACATTGGAATTGTAAATAATTTTCTTAAGAATATAAGTTGTTCAAAGTGCCTTAAATATATCTGTGTAATGTTTTCTTGCTTTTCCAAAAGTTGTCCCTAACAGTATTTAATAGTTTATCCTTTTCCCACCGATTTAAAATTCCCCCTTCTGCCAAATAAACAGTGACCTGTATCCAGATTCTGTTCTGTATTCTGGTGTCTGATTTATTAGTCGTGTGTTGGTAGATCAGCACCACAGTGTTTAAATGAGTGTTTGTTTAAAGATCTAACCAAACACATCAGTCATTATTGCATACGTTTTTTTACTATTAACTTTGGGGTTATTTTATCCCATATAATAAAACTTTCCTAGCATTTTAACTTAGAAATTAGTGTAGCCAGGCAGTGGTGGCACACGCCTTTAATCCCAGGACTTGAGGGAGCCAAAGGCAGGCGGATCTCTGTGATGCTGAAGCCAGCCTGGTTGGTCTACAGAGTGAGTTCCAGGACAGCCAGGGCTACACAGAGAAGCCCAGTCTTGGGGAAAAAAATAAAATAAAAAGAAAGAAATGAATGTGTTGTTGATGATGTACAGTGGGGTACATTACGCCTTCAACTGCCGCACCCTGGAGACAGAGGCAGGCAGATCTCTGTGAGTTCCAGGGCAACCAAGGCTACCCCGAGAAACCCTGTCTAGGCGAGCCCCGCAGTACCAGGCCACAGCACACAGTGTAGGGAGAATAGAGCCAGAGCCTAGTAATCTCACTGCTGTGAAAGGTTTCGTGGCAGTGAGAATTTGCAAGGCACAGTACCAGAGAGGATGGAACTGTGCAGGGAGAAAGCATTGCGTATCTGCAAAGGAACCGCTTTGAACCATTAAATGAATAATGATTAGCACAGACATGTGTGGATCCTCCTGAAGTCCGGGAAAGAGTAGGCAGGCAATTCCTCAACCTTATAAAATGCTGGGACTGCTTTGTGCTCTCGCTAGCCATGGGGTAGAGGGCAGCTCTTAATACAGGTGGGGTAGATTTTGGAGTAGACCAGCTCCAAACCCTTGATGTGGGCTTGGGTGGTAGCCAAACAGCCCTCCTATGCCCATGCCACCTAGGCAAACTCTCTCGAAATGCCCAGGAGATGGGCAGGGCCAGCTCTCCAACAGCCCTGGTGAGGGGTGGGACCAACTCACCATGACACTTGGACATCAACACAGACTCCTACGGACCCAAACATGGTGGCTGGGCGTAGACATCTCTTTGTCTTCCATCTCTCGTTTACACACTTGATTATTATAATGGCAGGGCCTGTGGCCTCTCTATAAAAACTTTTTTATACCAAAAAAAATATGGAATTATAGATGAGACAATAGGAAAAATGGCAATATGATAATCTTAAACCCGATTATAACAATAACTTTATTGAATATAAATGGGATAACCATTGCATTCATAAAGCAAGGATCATGAAACTGGAAAAAAACCAAGTGAGAGATAGAGTGAGTGAGTGTGTGTGTGTGTGTGTGTGTGTGTGCGCGCGTGCGTGTGTGTATGTGTGTGTGACTGTTCTTTTGATGTGAAGAGACCGTGACCTTTTAAAAAGAAACATTTACCTGGGGGCTTACTTATAGTTTCAGAGGCTTATCCATTATCCTCATGGCAGCCACCATGGTACTGGAAAAGTAGCTGATCCTCAAGCGTGGTATGGGCTTTTGAAATCTCAGAGCCCACCCACAGTGATATATTTCCTCCAACAAGGCCATACCTCCTGATCCTTTTAAATCTTTCAAATAGTTCCACTCTCTGGTGAGAAAACATTCAAATATGAACCTTACAGGGGCTGTTCTCATTGAAACCACACATACACACATTTCACATATAAATAAATGGAATACGTATGTGTTACAGTTACTTTAATATGAATTTCCAAAGTAATGTATGTAGTATGTTCCAAAGTATGTAGTCAGTATAGACAGAAACGAGTGCAGAATGTCTAATAACATTTACTCAAAATTTCAGAAAAGACAAAACAAGCAAGTCTGTGGCTGCCACAGCCAGGAGTTTAAGAAGACAATCGATTGAGAAGATACCAGTGTTGGAAATGATCTGTATCATAATTTCCTGATGGTTACAGGCTGTGCATTTGCTAGAACTTATTTTACACACTGAGAATGTGTGGATTTTATTGTGTGGAAATGTTCTCACACAAATAATTAGATTCTTGAGAGCTGGGAGGAAATGAATAAGAACGATTAAGACTTGAATGAGCGGGCTGGAGAGATGGCTCAGCGGTTAAGAGCACTGACTGCTCTTCCAGAGAACCCAGGTTCAATTCCCAGCACCCACATGGTAGCTCACAACTGTCTGAAGATCCAGTTCCAGGGAATCTGACACCTTCACACCAATACACATAAAATAAAGTTAAATAAACCATAAGAAATATTAAAAAAAAAGACTTGAATAAGCTGAAAAAAACTCAGAACTGAAAAACAAAATACTTACTCTAAATAAAATTTTAAATGTTAGATATGATGTTTAAAGTAAGCTTTACTTATCCACTACTTTTTTGATGTTTACATTATTAGGTTGAACTAAAGCGACAGTATAATGACCACCACTCAAAACTGAGAGGCCTTTTGCCTGGCCGCCAGTGGTATGAAATTCAAGCATACAGAGCCTTAAACCAGGCTCTAGGCAGGTGAGTAAAGTCGGACGGTCACAGTGTTACAGTCTTGCCTGTGCCGAGAAGAAACAGTGATGTTTGCTACTTTTAACAATCAGTGTGGAGAGCTGGGCAGTAGTGGCGCACACCTTCAATCCTAGGGCTCAGGAGGCAGAAGCAGATGGAGCTCTGTGAGTTCCAGGTGTACAGAGTGAATTCCAGGACAGCCATGGCTACACAGAGAAATCCAGTCTCAGAAAGAAAAAGAAAATCAGTGTGGTAAAATTTTATTTAGTTTGAACTCTCGGAAGTATGTTTTCCATAGACGTCAGGAGTGTGATGAGAACTGTGGCGTGCACCTTACCAGTTGTTACTGGCAACAATACCATCGTTATTCCAAGCCTGTGGGGTAACTTTTTAAGTTGTCATCTCAGGAATAAGTCTTTAAATTTAAATTTGATTTTTTGTTGTTCTCTTCAAACCAATTACATTGTTGAGCTGCTGTTATCTTGCTGTCTTTTCTGTCTGACATCCCATTTTCCTTGCCCCCAAATACACTGCATGTTTTTCTTGAGCATTTCGTTCTCGCTGCCTGTTTCTGTTTGAAGTATAATATTCAGCTAGTAGTTTTTAGAAATTTTTTTTTAAAGATTTATTTATTTATTATGTACACAATGTTCAGCCTCCATGTATGCCCACAGGCCAGAAGAGGGCACCAGATCTCATTACAGATAGTTGTGAGCCATCATGTGGGTTGCTGGGAATTGAACTCAGGACCTCCGGAAGAGCAGTCAGTGTTCTTAACCTCTGAACCATCTCTCCAGCCCAGAAAATCTTGAATATATGTTTTTAAATTCTTGACTTTAATTTGTTATACTTAATTTTAGAAAATTAAGTATTCTTACCTTCATTGATTTTTATATTAATATAAGTAACACATTGAGCTTCAAGAACACGTGTGACGTACAGAGTCCACCTGCATTTGTTATGATTTAAAGCCCCACATCTTAGCACGTTTGATTCTTCAGTTGATAATACCAATAGCAATGCAAGTTGGAACCTCATAATTTAATTTTCTTGTTTTGTTTTCAAACTGGTTAATCTGAAAGTAAATTACCTGGGTAAGGTCAGATAGCTATTAAATGACCCTTGGCCCCACCTACACTTTTAAAACCACAGACTTGCTTTTCCATCTATATTTCCTGCGTCTATCCACTAACATTTTCACCATGAAGCCTACCATATTGTGTTGTGCCTTTCTGCCTTGGAACTTGGGCTCCATGCCATTCATATGGCATAGTAGCGGTTACAACCTGTGAAGTCATGTCCTATGTGGATGCCTTGTGTCTCTTCACTTCCAGCTGTTTAGACCCTAGTATTCCCAGGAGATTGTGTACATTATCTTTATCACCAGGTAATAGCTTGTTTATATAGTTGTGTCCCTTCCCATATATGTATATACTTGCATTCTCAGCAACTTCCTGTGTCTCATCTTGACATTCATGCTTCAGAATTGCTTGGCAAATGGTAGAAAATGTAAGCTTTGCTGCTTTGCCGCTTTGCCCCCCCCCCACTTCTATAGCTTCAAAACATGATTTTTCAAAGTTCCACAAAAGTCATGCATTTGCAGTATCAACACATAGTGCTGTGCCTTTGGTATTTTATTGATTGTATTGTCACTTACTGATTTTCAGGAACACTGTCAGCAAAGGGAAATTTATCACAAAGAACTTTTTTATAATAAAGTTTTTAATGAAAAAATAATAATGAAATGAATGTTTTTTATTATGACTGCTAATTGATATAAAGGTGTTTATAGTCAGGCAGTGGTGGTGCACGCCTTTAATCCCAGCACTTGGGAGGCAGAGGCAGACAGATCTCTGTGAGTTCAAGGCCAGCCTGCTCTACAGACCGAGTACCAGGACAGGCTACAAAGGTACACACAGAGAAAAACCTTGTCTCAACAAACCAAAAACAAAAACAAAAAAAACCAAAAAAAAAAATATTTGATTATAATTTGAAGCACTCTTATGAAAGACACATGCAGAAAACTGAAGTAAACAGAAGCCAACCAATTGTTTTAATGTCTTGAGTGCATGTGGGGGAGTGGAGTGGATGGGTTATTGGGGTGGGAAGTCCTTCTATATATGTGTACTTTTATTGGTTAATAAAGAAGCTCTTGGGCCTATGACAGGACAGAATAGAGCTAGGCAGGAAAACTAAACTGAATGCTGGGAGAAAGTAGGCAGAGTCAAGGAGATGCCATGTAGCCATCGAAGGAGACAGACGCCCAGGAACCTTACCAGTAAACCACGAGCCTCATGGTAAAATATATAATAAAATATATAATAGGAATGGGTTAATTTAAGATGTAAGAGTTAGTTAATAAGAAGCCTAAGCTATTGGCCAAACAATATTGTAATTAACACAATTTCTATGTGATTATTTCTGGTCTGGTCGGCCAGGAACAAACAAACAGTCTCTGTCTACAGGTTATCTCATTGAATGTGACACTTAAAGTTAGCTAGATGGTTGAGCCAGAGAACCCCAGATTCTTCCTGGTTCTGCCCCTCAGCACTGGGGATGCAGGAGTGTGCTACCGCCCTGGATTTTCTATAGGTTCTGGGAATCTGAACTTAGGATCTCATGCTTGCCCCATAAGTTTACCTTCCCAGCCCTGCATTGTCATCTTTTTTAAAGACTACATGGGCATTATAATTATCTGGAGTAGAAAAGTCTGTGGAATATAATAACAGCCTTCAGAAACACACCAGATGGTTTTACAGCCAAGACACAAGCAAGAGTTTTTTTCACCGTCTGCTTCACTTGTAGTATGGTATCATTTCTCAAGTAAGCATGATTCATTTGAGCAAGGCAGTAAAAACAATGGAAAAGGAAAAGGTGGACCCTTTTTTCTCTTTAATGTTTTATTAATTTAAATGCCTCTCTACCAAAACCCACTCTAAACGCAAAGTGAACCCAAAATAGACTTCCCTGACTTCCTTTTGATTTTCAACACCCTTCTGTAATGATGACAGTATATAACTTGGTCCTGCTCTGCCTTACGTTATATGATCTGTTGTCCTGGAAACTGTAGCTTACTGTAGAATAATGTCCAAGAAGAATGTCATATGAAATTAAAAGGTTTAAGCCATAAAAGTTGAACATATATTGTTGCCGCTTCCTTAAAATTCCATCTCAGCGAAAGAGTAAAAACGCCACACTCCAGAGTGAGAAGAGAAGGAATGGCAGACAGAGATGTTGTCACGTTTTTAATACTGGAAACCAGTTGAGTGACTAAATGACTTAACAGGCGAATTAATCACAGTAATCACAGCTGATACATTATTTTTTAAATGACTTAACAGACGAATTGACCACAGTTATTCATAGCTGATACACCATTTTTAAACTATCCCTCTGGAAATCTTGCTTTATTTTCAGTGCTTTATACACGCTTTATTTTCCCCTTTTTTTGTAGGTGTATTCGACACAAAAATGATTGGGGAGCTCTTATTCTAGTGGATGATCGTTTTAATAGCAACCGAGATCGCTATACATCGGGTAAGATTCTCAGTTTAGAGTAAAAATTGCTAATAAGCTTTGTTTTTCCTTAGTGATAAAAGCCACATGAGATCAACCTATTTGTGCAATATAATTGTGTCTATATAATATAATATAATAACATTATTGTACATTAGATCTGTGGAACTTGTAGTCTTAATACCTGAAACTTTACACTGATGGGCCATCAGTTCCCCATTTTGTCCTTCCCCATACAGTGGCAACCGCCGTTTCTCCTTGAATTCAGCGACTTCGATGATGCCTGCAAAGTTGAGTCATGCAGTGTCTGACCTTCTGTGACTGCTGTGTTTCACTTAGTATGCTATCCTTAAGGTTCATCCATCTTGAAATACCCAACAGGACTTCCTTATTGTCTGTGGCTGAATAATGCAGTCTGTGCAGGGTGTATTTCTCTATTCATCTCCAAGTGGGTATTTTGGTTGTTTCTGCTTGTTGGATTCTGGGGACTACAGTGAACATGGTGGCTGGACAGTTTATCATATTTAAGAATGAAGCCACAGGATCATATGTAAGTTCTAGGCCAGCAGATATTTATGAAGATCAATCTTTTGAAGGTATGCCTTTATTTTTTTTCTTCTATGGTTTGTACACAAACCTGGAAACTTGGAGCACACTGCACAGCCTGCAGGCAGCTCGGCAGACTGTAGACTGTCTTTTCCAGCTGGCTCAGTTGGTCTGAACCTCTTCTGTGCTCATTGGCTGGGCCCTGCCTCTTGGTAGGTTGGCTGGCCTGAGTACTTCCCAGCAGTTCTTACTGCCCATATACACTCACTGCCTATATACACTTAAGGAAGAAGGAGGCTAGTGTATCTGGTCCAGAAACCTTTGCGCTTCTAGAGTAGAGAGAATGTTTCACCTCCCTTTAGAACAGTGCTTCTCCAGTATAGTTGGACTTTCTTTGGACCACCAGCTCCCAAACAATGGTAGAGACTTCTTCTTAAATATGGAAGCTTGGCCTTGGCTTAGGCTTGTTCCACACTAGCTCTTTAAACTTAACCCGTTTACATTAATCTACTTTCCACCTTGTGGTGTGCTGCCTGTCTTCCCTACAATACATCGCTAAAGCACATCCGACTTCCTCAGCATCCTTCTTCTCAGAGTCTTCCCCTGAGTGCCTCTCTCCCCAGAAATCCCACCTGTCCTCTCCTGCCTAGTTATTGGCCATTCATCTCTTTATTAAATCATTCAGAAGGTATTTTAGGCAGACAAGGAGGGACAGACACATCTTCACACACTGTGATCAAATATCTGCCGCACTCAACCTTCCTAATGTTTCAACCCTTTAATACAGTTTCTCATAGTGACCTCCAGCCATTATTTTGCTGCTACTTCATAATTGTAATTTTGCTACTCTTATAAATCATAATGTAAATTATATTTTCCAATGCTCTATGAAAAGGTCATTCAACCCTGCCCCCCTAGGAGTCGCAAGCACAGGTTGAGAGCCGTTACTTTAGGACACACTGAATCTTAATGGGCTTCCCTCCAAGGTGGACAGTTTGATCTCCAAGAAAATTGCTACACAACACTTGCCATTTTACTCAACATTTGCTTTTATGTGTGTGTACACGTGTGTATACATGTGTGATGCATTCGTGTGTGAATGTGGGCATACACATGATGGTACACATGTAGAGGTTAGAGTACACCCTCGGATGGCTGTCCTCGTCTTCAGCCTTGTTTGAAGCAAGGTGTCTGTCGTTATCTGATTGTGCGTTCCAGATCAGGAACCAAGGGCTCCAGGGAGCTCTCCCATCTCTGCCCCCCATTATCCCTGTAGGAGCGCTGGGGTTACTCATCCGGCTTTTACATGGCTTCTGGGGAGTCGAACTCCATTTCTCACTGTTGAATGGCAAGTGTTTTACCCGCTAAGCCATCTCCCCAGCCCCAACATTTACTTTTCTGTCACCAACGCTTGTGTTAAAATCACAAATTACCCTTTAAAGTTATATATCTACCTATATATTTTATCCTGATTAATATTTTGTATACTTTTATCTTTTAGATTCTGTGCCAAAATTAAAAGTGATTTGTGATACTTGGATGTAGCTCAGTGGTCAAATGCTTCTGTGTTTACATGGGTCCTGGGTTCAGTCCTCAGCCCTGGAAAGTGGGGAGAGGTCATTACTGCACTTAAATATTTGATAACTGTCTATACCGTTACCTTTATTGGCCAGCTGCCTTTCGTGTGCTACTGGGTTCCCTGTTCTAGCGGTCATGAGCTCCCTCGGCCTTTGTCAATCTGAGAAAGTCTATCTCACCTGCATTTTTTGGTGGACAGTTTTACCAGATACAGCATTCCTAGTTAGTAGTTTCAGGCTTTTCTCTTCAGGGCTTTGAATATATCATCTCATTCTCTTGAAGCCTGTGAGATTTCTCCTGAGAAATCCATTGACAGTCTTTGGAAGTTTCCTTGCCTATGATGGATTGCTTTCTGCTTGCTGCTTTTAAATTTCCTTTTGCTTTGTTCTTAGTTTGATTTATAATCTATCTTTTATTTTAATTTATTGCTTTTTAAAGAGGGAGCCTTGTCTACCTTGGCTCTGGGATTACAAGCATGAAACCATTTTGCACCACTAAACCTTTTGTTTTGAGATAGGGTCTTACTCTGTGGCCCTGGCTGACCTAGAACTCCCTGTGTAGACCAGGCTGGCCTCAAGTTCGCAGGGATCCACTCGCCCACCTCTGCATCCAGAGTGCTCTCACGAAGGGCATGCACCTGTCTTTATTCTGTGTTTTCGAGGGCATCATGAAGTTTAGACTGGCTTTAAACTTGTTCTGTAGCCAAGGTTAGTCTCAAATTCCTGATCCTCCTTTCACCTCTCTATAAATAAGCTTCCTGACTGTTTCATCTTTTCTGGGAGTCCCAAAATAGACCGTTCTGCCTAATGGTGGTCCCACAGTTCCGTTAGGCTTGCTTCACTTTTTATTATTATTATTATTATTATTATTATTATTATTATTATTATTATTATTATTATTATTCCTCTGTGTTTCAGATCATCTTAGACTAAGGTTTTCCTCTGCTTGTTCAAATCTGCTCCTGAGCCCCTCTAGTGAGTGAACATTTTGGCTCCAGAATTTGGTTCTTTCTTGTTTTTTTTTTTTTTTTTTAATTTCTTTGATGATTAGTTCTCATACTCTTTCTCTTGTATCTCCTCCTCTCTTCTGCTCTCATCCTTTTTGCAGTTACCTCGTTCCTATGATGGGCCTGTCCGTATGTTTTTGTAACGTTGTGTTGGTCTCTACACATTTGATGAAAGTCACCTCTCTCTCAGAAGTCTTTACTACAGCACCTTCGTATACATAGAAAGACCTCACTTATCAGCCCTGCTAGGCAGCTGGCAGCCCCTCTGATCTTCTGTATGGATCTGATGTCTTTGCATGCTCAGTGTGGATACCTAATTAGACCACGGCCTTGCCAGTTTCTCTCTTTGCCGCTTTTTCTCCCTAGAGATCAGAACCTATTGTGCATGCTTGTGTGTCTCTTGTTGTGAGGCCTCTTACGTAGCAGCCTGCTCCTCAGCCTGCTCTCTTGTTCTCAGCAGCCTCCAGGCACTGGAGCCATACAATGTCAGTGCTCCCTAGTGGCTGAGACAGCCCAGTCCTAGGCAGTTCACTGGGAAACTGGCGCCCTTTCCTCACTATTCTTCTCTGTGCTGAAGCGCTGCTTTGCTGGAGCAGCCTCTGTCCTGTCCTGTGGTTCTGGAACAGCAGCCTACCGCCAGCACTGCAAGACAAGAGTGGGCAGAAGCAAATGCTTCGGAACCTTGGGCCTACTCTCCAGTCTCCTTCCCAGGGACTTCTCTCCTAGCCGGTGGCGCTCACTGTTCAGAGACGGGGACTATGGTGAAAAGGTGCCACACATTTTCCTGCCCGCTCTGATGCAATTGGTTTTGCTCTAGCCTGGGTTCCAGAACTTTTTAACTTGTCTCTGGATTTCTCATAAAAGGATTTGGGCCATGAATTATTGGATCCATGTTTCTATAGGAGGAACGTGGGATCTGGGGTTTCCTGCCCTGCCATCATAATTTTTTTATATTTTACAGCTTCTATTTTATGACGTGTGTGTACGTGTGTGTGTGTATGTGTGTGTACATGGGGATACAAATGCATGTGTGTGCATGTACATGGATATCAGCCTCAGGTGTGGTTCCTCAGGAGCCCTCAGCTTGTTTGCTGAAACAGGATCTCACTGGTTAGGCCAGGCTGGCCAGCCACAAGTCCCAGGGATCTGCCTGTTCCACTTCTTCAGCAGTGGGATTACATGTGTGCACCACCACCCAGCTTTTTTACATGTGTTCTAAGGAGCAGATTCAAGTCTTCATATTTGTCAAGAAGCTCTGTATTGACTAAATCATCTCTCTAGACCTCTATAGCTTCATTGTTAATAATGAAGAATTTGACTGAGAATTTGAATCATGATATCAAGCATGGTCAGTTCCCACTAACTGAAAAGTTAGTCTTTGAATTCTCATGTGTTTGTAAAAAGTCTGTATAAATGATAAATTATTTTAGTCATCGACTATTAAATTAATGCTTTTCAGTTTTATAGGATGTGGTACATAATTTAATAATGTCGCAATATTTTGTTTACCATTGTCAAAGTAAAAGGTCTTTCTCAAAATTAATTTTTCAAAAAATACTAAGGTTTGTTACTCATGTAAGTGCATCTCTTTTGACTGCTTGACTGATTTATTTTCAAGTCTGCTATTGTATTTATTTGCTTATTTCTTTAAATATGTTTCCGTTCTTCTGAGCTTTATTTAAAGAACTAGGGAGATGGCTCAGTTGGTCAGTGCTTACCATGCAAACACTAGGGCCAGAGTTCCTATCTCCAGCACCCACATAAAAGCCAGGTGCGGGGAGCACTTCCATAACTCCTGTGCTGCAGGGAAGGGAGGCAGGCAGCTTGCTGGAGCTTGCTGGAGCTTGCTGGAGCTTGCTGGAGCTTGCTGGCCAGGTGGTATAGCCAAATTGGCAAGCTTCTAGTTCAAGGAGAAATCCTGTCTCAAAATAAAGCGGAGAATAATTAAAGAAGGTGCCTAATTTTAATCTCCAGCATCCACACATAGGCAAACACAAGGGTGTGCACACACATAAACAATATGCATACATACAAAATAAAGTTCATGTTAGTCAAAGCAGTGTTTCCTAAAAGTGAAGAGTGCAGGTGGCCAGAAAGGTATGTAGATGGCCATCTAACAGGTAGTCGGGTGCCCGCGGTTTGCATCCGCCGTGACAATCCGTTCAGTCAGTGCCGGAAATATGCTGGCTGTCACAGAGCTCTTGGCATTTAAAGCAGAGTATATTGCTCTAAGGGGTTTTTCCCCCTACTTTTGTTGTGTCTAAACAAAGCAGCACCTCAGATCAAGCAGTAACTAAAAGCAAAAATACTAAGTACTGGTGTTTAGTCAGTAGGTGGAGCTCAGACCCTGCCGAGTGTTCAAAGTGCCAATGACGACTTGTGCTAAAAAGACTTTCTTTGTTTAGGAAAAGCTCAAAATGAAGAAATGATAGCACTAAAATTTTTCAGTTTTGGAGAATTTCACATTTCCATTTGATACACTCATTTTTCAAAATAAAGTTAATGTTAGTGTTTTTCTTAAAAAATAAAAACTCAAATTTTTATTTTATAACTCAGATTTATTAATGTTTTAGAATCAAATATTTCCCAATTTCTGTATTATTTTAATTATGAAGTGTTTCTTTGGTGATACTAACTTGATGCATTAAATTTATTTTAATGACAAATTTTTGTTTAAATTCTATTTTCATACATAAATAACTCAGAAAAATTCTATTTTAAGAAAACTAAAGAAGTAAACTTGAAATTACAGTGTAATTTAGGTTTTGTGAAACCCTGTTTTATCTTCTTTAAACATGTAATGTCTTGGTGGCTTTGGGCTGCTAGTTGCGGGGCTGGGGCGCATCTCAGTGGGTAAAATGCTTACTTCCCAAACTTGAGGGCCCGAGTGCAGATTCTCAGCACACATGTGAAAGCCAGCTGAGGGTGAATACATTTGTAATATCAGAAAAGCAGATCTTGGGAACTTGCTTCGTCAACCATTGTAACCAAAACTGTGAGTTCTAGGTTCAGTGAGGAGAGACCTTGTCTCAAAAAAATATGGTGGAAAATAATACAGGAAGACACCCAGCATCGGCCTCCGACCTTCATGAGCTCACAGCCACAGTCACACATGTTTACCACACATGCATGCACACATACACAAATAAGTGAATAATTTTTAAAAGCACAATTGTTCCAAAACACAATGCCAGTTTTTTGCAGCATTATCCAGGGATATTTGTTCTACGATAATCTGAATATTTTTTAAATCTAAATATTTTTTATTTTAGTTTAAACTAACTATACTACAAAACACCGTAAACTCTTACTAAGGTTCATTTTATATAGTTTCATGCACCCTTTCAGCATGTCCCTGATCAAATCGTATCTCTTGTGTTCACTAACGTGTAAATAAGTAACAATTTGAATAGACATGATTTTCTCCAGAAAAGTGTTGTTTCTTTCATTCCCAGAGTAGTTTAAGGAATGAGCAAAAGAAGGGACAAAATTATAAAAAAACAAAAACAAAAACAAAAAAAACTTTGAGACTGAATCTTGAGTTTATTTTTGGAAAAGGAAGCAAATTTACGTTTATAACATGGAATACTGTGTTCTTTATAGTTTCTTACCCTGCATGGTATTGATATGCATATTTTGAGGTATCTTAATTTTTTGTTTTATTTATTATTATTGTGTAGGAGCATGTATGATGTAGTGGGAGTGCCCTTGCGCAAGTGTAAGGTCAGAGGACAACTAGGCAGTTCCTTCTCTCCTTCCGCCTTTACATGGGTTTCAGGAGTTGAACTCGGGTCACCAGGCTTGCACAGCACTTACACCCTCGGACTTATATTACTGGCCCAATTTTGAGAAATTTTGGTAAAACTAAATTTATAGACGCTTCTGACTTGCAGTGAGTCACCGTTCCGGCGCTGTGAAGGCGGCACACACTCAGCAGAAACCGCCCTTCAGAGCAATTTGCTCTTTGCCTAGCTGGGGATCAGGGTGTCTGAGATGCTGGCAGTATCAGGAACTGCACCCCCAGTGCGTCCTGCGATCACAGCAGCAAGCATATGGTGCTCTTAGCTCCCTGTGTGGCTAAGCTCTGCTGGGGTGGGTTAGGCACACTGCCTGCACTTTCAACTTGCTAAGTATTTTGAAACTAATGATGCATTTTTCAGGCCATAATCCCTTCATAGCTCATATACATGCAAATAGATATATTTTTATATATTTAAATATATAAAAGATTGAAAACCATTCCTTATGTTCAAATGCAAATTAGGTTGCTTCACTAGAAACAATAAAGTTAATCTTAAATGCATAAATATTTTGGTAACTAAGTAACCCGTTTCTCACTTGGCTCGCTGTTTTTTAGGACTCTCTAAATGGGTGAGGCAGCAGATCCAGCACCACTCAACCTTTGCAAGTGCCCTGGAGTCCCTGACTGAGTTTTCTAAAAGGCACCAGAAAGTTACTAATCGATCCAAAAAAGACAAAGAGTATATAAAAGACAAGGAGTCTACTTTGAAAGTGGCCTGTTTGGAGGATAGCTCTTTGACAAGTGTGTCAAAAGCAAGTCCTCTATCGCCAGAAAATTCTAGGGAAGAAGAAGCGAAAGTCTGTGTCCAGGAGCTGCAGCTTCCCCAGATGACTGCTAAAAACCCTTCCGTACAGAGTCACGGCGTCTCCAGAAGGAAGAAAAGTATGTTGAATTCTTCCTATTGACCTGTTTATTATGTAATAGGGCAATGATAATGATTGGGTACAGATTAATTTCCTGAAATATGTTAGTATATAGCATGAAGTAGCCATAAGATAATACAGCATGTTTGAATGAGGACAGACTTTTGTTAAAATCCCAAAGTGTATTTTCTGCTCTTTCATTAACTTTGCCACTTAACTAGCATTGTAATTGTGAGGACCCACTTGACCTTTTTAAATTATAATAGAAAAAGTGAATCCTTATCCCTCTAAGTTGAATTGTAAAACTCAAATAAGATAATAAATATAGCATTGTAAAATGCTATAGAAGTGGTAGACATTGTTGTAAAAGCTTTATAAAAGTTGAGCTAAAGTGGGTATCATGGTACATAGCTGTAACCCCAAACACACTGGAGGCAGAGGTAGGAGAATCAGCAATTCCAGGCCAGGACTGGTGAGATGGCTCAGCAGGTGAAGGTACTTGCTGTCACATGAGACAACCCACATTTGGTCCCTAGAATCCGGAAAGAATAAACCTACTCCTGTGAGGTGTCCCAGTGAGCTCCTTGTGTATGCCTGATGTGCACCACCATCACTATACACACAATAAATAAATGTCAAATTTTAGACAGAAATAGTAGTAATAGTAATGCAAAAGTATTAAATTAAAAAAAAAAGAAGAACTCAAGGCCAGCCAGCCTTAGCTGCATCAAGCCTCTGTAATTGAAAGGTCCCTGAGATGTGAATCATTTGTTCTAAATAATAAAAAACCCTGTCTTCAAATGTTAGAAATAATGGACATATCAGGGATTGAACCCTGGCCCATCCTGTTGGCTTGTTTTATGTTTAAAGTTTAATGCAACTAGGCCATATCCATTTGTTTACATAATCCAAAAGCAACAAAGTTGAGCGATTGTACTCTTATCCTAGAGTAGCTAGCCTACTTGAATAGTTGAATCAGACATAATATGTACCATAAAACCTAAAATATTTGCCATCTGGCCTGTAACAGAAAAAAAAATGCCAGATTCTAGAGATTGGGTATAATATTAATTTTAATAGTCAGTATAGCTTAACATCCCTGTTCTCAAATATTTTGTGCTTTGTGCTTTTACGTAAGTGTCAGAGTGACTTCAAGGCTTTTGCAGTGGCATTCGGGAAGCCCAGGATCCAGCTCCGTCCCTACATGCTGACCAGTTTTATGATTTGAGGAATATCATGATGGTAGCTTTGCAGCCCTCAGTGTCCTTGTAGGGTTAGTCTTTTTCCTGGTCACTAATGAGTGGATTTTTGAGGCAAACTTCTCTTTTTTCTTTCCCCCTACAGTGCTGGATCCAGCCTTGCACTTGCTGGGCCAGCGCTCTACACTGCAGGGCTCCCCAGGCAGCAGCCTGTTCCCTCTCCACTTGGTCGCTTTCTCTTCCCTTTTTACCCTTCTTCTTCTTGGGCAGCATTGTAATCTTCATAGTGTTTATATGGTCATTTGCAAATAGGATTTTAACTCAGGCCAGAAACTACTGGAGTACCACTGTTTCTTTAGAGTTGACATTCTCTCTTCTAAATTTCAAGATGAAAGTTCAGTGTTGCTGGGGGTAGCTGCTGTTAAATACTGACTTTAACTGTTGTTAAAGTATTTCTAATTAAAAAATAGCATTTTAACAGTTAATGTTACCTAGGAGCACAGAGTTAAGACTGATTTAAGTTTTGTGTTCCTAGGTGATCCAATACTAAGAGAAGGGTCTGTTCAAACAGTGAAAACAGAGAAAAATGTGATTTCCAGATCCTCAAGCCCAACTTTCGGGAAGCAAGCAGAGCCCATCAGCTGGCCTGTCTTTAATTCTCTGAGACAGAACTTCACTAGTAAAGTAAAGAATTGCATGCCTGCACGTGTGTCATCAGAGAGCCATGCCTCTGGTTCTTCCACCTTCAAAACAGAAGAAACAGAAGATAAAGCTGCTTTGCCACCCACGGATAAATATGTGTCCTCAAACGAAACAGCAAACGCATCATTAGCACCTTGCTCTCAGTCAGAAGTCATGATTCCGTCAGTGAAGGTTGGTGCTACTCCCGCTAAAAAACATTCCAAACAGCCTTTCTGCTCTGAGAAAGACCTGCATCTGGAGAGTGAATTGCCTCCGGTAAGTGACGAGGCCAAGCGTTCTGGCTCAAGTAAAGCTATTGAAACAGAAGCAGACGATGACTCTCTGTGTTATACACCTGAACTTTTCGATCCTGTTGATACTGATGAAGAAAAGACTGAAGTAGATGAAACCGATAGATCCAGTAATAATTCAGCAGAAGACCTTTTTGAAACTGTAACTGGATTCAGCCAGAAATGAAAGTCAAAGGTTACAGAGACATACAGTTGAGTGGAGTCATTCCGGTGGAAGGAACAGAGCTGACAACTCATATATATACACGCGAGTTAGAGCTGGGAAAGCTCTCGCGAGACTATAAGCAGTGGTGGGAGGGGCTCCCTGACCTTAGCTAATGCTCTCGGTTTTGTTGAGCCTCACTGTGTAAATAATAAATTGTACTTTGGTTAAATGTTATAATTTTAATTTTTACATATATTTCCGTTTTAATTCATTAGCAGATTTGTCTATTTTATGCTCAGAAATACAAGTTTTATTCTAGAGTTTTAACTAGGTAATCCATACAAAGTACTTTCCTGTAATATTTAGTTTCCTGAGGCACTTCTAGTTTCACACAGTTACTCATGTTTTATAGCTCACTTAATGTGGCTTCTTACTAATATACAAAGATTAAGCTCAGTTGAATCTAGACATACTTTATCCATATGTTACTATATATTTTAATTCAAATTCGCAGAAGATGTTTTTAGAAAGCATACTTTATCTCCAGAAGCTTGCTGTTTCATTAACCTGCCTTAGGTTGGGCACAGCGTATGCAGTTGCTTTCCCAGCACGTGGAAGACTGAGCCTCTGGGCCTGTTTCAAAGTCTAAAGGAAAAAATTGTTTACAACTAGTTAATTAGAATGAAAAAGGAAAGAGTATACATATTTCCTTGAAATTGGGGTATTTTTGTTTGCTAAAACTAAAATATCAGGAACAAAATTATATGCAGTTATAGGATGTCATTTGAAATATTCCAAGAATCAATTCTAATTTTTTAGCTTCCCTGACATCATAGAGAGTGGTATGCCTGAATCTCTGGCCTCCACACACATATGCACAGATCACAATGTGTATGCATGTACACTCATGTACACATACACGTGTACACATATATGAAAATAATACACAGATCTTAGCAGTGCCAGCGATGTCGTACATTCTGGTATAAAGTTTTAATTCTGTAACTATTAAATTGGAAGACTTGGCATGTAAATTTAATAAATAAGCAAATGTTACGTATATGTGTGTGTGTGTGTGTGTGTATATATATATATATATACACATGTACTCATATATAAGACAGTCTCTGAAATATGCTCCCTTAAAGAACAGGAATCTACTGTGAATTTGGGGGTGTGCAAGTTTCAGGGAGTAGAATTGTATATCTATCTGATCAGTATTTATAAAAGGTGGTCACCTCTTACAGTCCAAAATTACATCCACTGACTTTTTCCCCAAAGAATGGACGTTTAGACTTTTCAGGATGCTTTGAATTGAGAGTATGGTGTGTGTGTGTGTAGCTGGAGATCAAGCCCAGGGCCTCGCATGCTGAGGGGCATTCTAGCATGGAGCTGAATCCAGCCTGAACTGAAACTTTGTAAGGCGCTCAACTACTCTGCATGGTTTATTATTGAGTCAAAAATTCCCAGTAGTTATATTTTATGTTCTTTTGAGCAAGTGCATTATCACACTTGCATGCATTTGCTCTCATTTTGATAGCATTTAGATCTGGTACATGAAATTTAAATTGACAGCTTACCAAGGCAGGAATTTGTCTGTGAATTTAGAAAGTGATTTCTACATTGTTTTGGAAGAAACCGTTTCTCCTATTGTGGATCTTAAATCATAGATAGGGGAGTAGTCAGGTCCTGGAGAGACTGCATGGTGGACAGAAACATGGCCTCTGCTCCTAGCTGGACCTCAGACTTGATACTTGCGTGGCATTACCCTGCCGTTCATGGAATTCGTTTCATTTCTAAAATGTGGACATTAGGACTATAAAGGCTTGCAAATTCTTTAAGCAATTTAAAGGAATATCTGTTGGTATTTTATTCTGAGTCCGTTTTTGTTCAAAAATGCTTAAAATAAAACATACAATTGTATAGAAAAGTTCAGCTGTCTTATCTGCATTCTGGGAACATACGTATGTGTGTGGTGACTTTGAATGCTGAGTATTTATTTTAACTGTTGCGGTTTGAGCATTTTTGATATCTGTGGAGAGTTGCCCTTCTTTTTCTGTTTTTGTTGTTTGGTTGGGTGTTTTGTTTTTGTTTTTCAGACAAGATTTCATATATTCCATTTCAGCCTTGAACTCCCAGTTCTCCTGTCTCTGTCTTCCAAGCTCTGGATTGAGTATACTGTATCACACTCGGCTTGAAATCACCTTTAGAGGAATCATTAAACTACACAAAAAACATCAAACAAATCATTTTGCAGTTAGGTACCAACTTAACCACAAATACATGAATTTTTTTCCAAAATCTAACACTCTGCATATTAATAAATAGTTTTCAGAGATGTTCCACAAGCTCTCAGTATTTCAAAACTATTTACGATTTTTTTATACGAGGATAGCATTGTAATAGATCAGAGGCTCTCCTCGGGTCATCATTCAAAACAAGATGATCGTCCCGAAAGTAAGCTACTGGCCTTTTGAGAGTAGGAGATAGATAGACCATTTTGCTAGTGAAAACAAGAGATGCTTTTAGAGTTAAAATTGGAACATAGAAGGACGTGCAAAGGAGTACCTGACATAGAGCAGTTAGTGAGGTCGCTGCACCTCTGCTGTGCCCCCTGGCTTCCGCGATGCCTTCCCTCACTATGGACAAGTAACTGGCAATAGTAACTGTTACAGACTCAAAGAAAAAAATGCTTTGGCTGGTTTATTTTTCCAACTCTTTGAAATACATAGCAGAAACTATCAAGTAATTTGTCTTAAATGTTTAATATACAAGAAGTAATCATTTAACATTACATTTATGGTCGAAAGTAAATACAGCACAAAGGCTGTACGCCAACTCTGCCAGTTGGAGACTGACTGGCCATACATGAAAGGAAGGTGTATGTAGAGAGTAGATAGCTGAGTGTTAGCTGGACCACGTAAAGCTTTCTCAGATTGTGTAAGGAATTAATGAGCACCCTTCACTCTATTCCTACTGTGCATTCTATTATTATAAGGTTCTGTTTCCATAAAGCTTTACTTTTATTCTTGTGATCTTTCTATTCAATACACGAATTATTTAAAAGGAGCCATTTCTACGTTTTTCTAAAATAGGACTTTGCCTTGCTTTCTGCTTAAAATAAAATACATTCAAAGTATTTAATCCTTTAGAAGTGCTCATAAAACATCTGTGCCGAGTGCCTGTCGTGACATCACTTGAAGGACTGCTGTCCTAACCGTCAGCAGCTAATGGTGTATTATTTGGATATTGGAGTGCCACACAAATCCCACCTCTCTTTAATCTTTCTCAGTGAGTTACACAGAAATTTATTTTTTTATGAATTTGTGGTAGTCTTGTCTGTCTGCAAGGGTAAAGGCACTAATTCTTTTGTAAAGAAGTATTTTTAATGAGAAATTTTATAATTTTAAAAATAGAAGGCTATATCAGACAATGCATGCATAAGAAATCTAAATCCTTGTGGAATATCTATCCTATAAGACAATAAAGAACATCGCAGGAGAGGGTTATCTGGAACAAAAATGACCAATGCTATGATCCACTGGACTTAAATGATTTTCATGGCTTTTTTTATAACAGGTGTTTAGTAAGGTTTCATTTGATGGGACCATTAGTGGCTAGGCTTCCTGTGTCTCACTTAGGTGCTTATAATGTCCCTGGGATCTAAGCTGCTGGATCACCTTATTGGAAAGGCCACTTTTTACCTTTAGTAACTCAGTGCTCTGGGACTGATCCAAAATAACCCATCTTGTACCAAATCCTATTCTAATAAGCAAGTTTCATTGCATTAGAAAGGAAAAGAAATGAATCTTTGGAAACCTAATAGTAAATACTGACTAGAGTCTTTTTAACAATAATTTTAGCACATTTATTCATGTATTGAGATAAAATATCACTAAATTTTGGGTTAGTCTTGAACACAGGATCTTCCTGCCTAAGCCCCCCAAGAACTAAGATCATAGGTATGCACCATTTTGGGGACTGGTGTGTATTTCAGTGGTAGATTTCATGCTGAGTATTGTGAAGCCCTAGGTTCTATCCCCAGCACCCCAAAACATAGTAAGAGTTATGCACACACACACACACACACACACACAGAGTGAATGCATGCATACATACATGGGTACTGGAACTAGAAGTTGGATCCTGTGGAAGAGTAGCCAATGCTTTTAGACACTGAGCCATCTCTCCAGCCCAATATTTTATGGATTATTGTTCTCTGGTTTTGTTTTCCCTCATGTTGTATTTGCTGGCATCTACAATTTTAGATTAAATTAAATTTAATCAATTAAATTAAATTAAAGCAGGCTGGCTTTAATTTGATATCTAGCTGAGACTGGCCTTGAACTCCTGAGCTTCCTCTTTGTACTAAGTCAGGGCTGGGGGGAGGGGATAGTGGGAGGTGGTGGTGATGGGCGCATGCCCACCCGCAGCCTGAGTGGAGCGATCGCGTGTGTTTCTTGCCTCTCACTTTTGCTTACTTAGTTGGCCGTCTTCTGGACTCTTAACTTTTCTTTTTTCCCAATGCTTATCCCAAATTTAATTCTCCCCCTCTTTCTCCAATCATCTTATTCAACCTTTATCGCTTTAATGTGGGCCAGAATTTTCTGTACAATAAGGAATGTACCTTTATCAACTTTGTCTTTAAAAGGGTGTTATGTTTCTGCACTTTTGTTTGAGGTAAGCAGCAGTAGGCTGAAGAAGCTGGATTCTAAACTAGGCATTGGATTTCAGCTATGTGATTGGCCTTGATAGTGGCCTTTTTGTAAAAACCTTGTATTTCTATTACTGCCCTGCAACAAAATTAATTTTTCTGTTTACCTCCAAGGAAAATTATTATACATTTTGCATATTGAAAGTATTTTATGATATGAATTATTTCACTTTATGATGCACAATTAATTGTCCTGAGCATTATGACTCTTTTCCTGAAGAGTCTTTCCATTCGACTGCTGTTTATTTATCCATCCACTCCTCCATCTCACATACTCTGAGAGTCTGCTTTGCATCTAGAACTGTGCTGTACCCAGAATACCAAAGATACGTAAGAAAGGGTCATCTCCGCCAGCAATTCACATCGCGGTTCACATTGGTCAAAGCTGTACTGAGAACAAGGCCCTAAACTGTTTTGCTGAGTGTGGGCATATATCAAGATATATGTACTAAGATCATACTAGGTCTGTAAACAGTGTCTTTAACATAGGAAACATCTTAACAGGTTCTCTCTTTTTATTAGTTACATACTGATTTTATGTGTGTGTGCATGTCATGTCGGGAGTACAGCAGTTCAAGGAGAACTCGCAGGAGTAGGCTCTAGCCCTCACCGTGTGCATCCTGGGGATCAGACTAAGGTTGTCAGGCTTGGCAAATGCCTTTACCTACTGAACCATCTCACCAGCCCTTAGCGTATTTCCTGTCATTTTAAAATCGGATATAGTGCTTACAGTCTTGCAATATATTCTTGAGTCCAATACAAGGTACACTGCTTTCCCTGGTCCTGTCTTCAGGTCTTGTAGCCCCTCTGCGCGGAGAAGAGAAGATTGAAAGCACCTCCCAGTAGAAATGCTGAGAGACTGAGCCTTCACAGCATCGGCGTCGCAGAGTCAGTTACACGGGTGATATTTACTGTATTGAACTCGAGGTGACTTAATGCTTAGACCACAGTCATATGCATGGCCATACGCCGCATTGTTTTTAAGTAGTTTACCTCGTAGTGATTTTCTCAAGACACTGTTAGGCTAAAGTACAACTGCAGATAAGCAAACCGTGGATGAGCCGCCGTAGCCGCCGTACTACCAATAGTGAAGATATTCAGTCATATGCTTTGCGGTGGCAGATAGCCATAACTTATTATGACAAGCATCGCATATTGTTAATGATAAATCTTAATTATAATTTGCTTGCTTTACTGTTACCACTATAGAGTTTTCTTCTGATTAATTAACATACATGTCCAAACACACCCTACCAGATTACCATGAGGAACAAAGGTGCCTGCTTATACTACTAAATACTCAGGAGCCTGTGGCCAAAACATAAGAGAACACAAGCACTTGAACCCTGGCATTCCAGGTCAGCCTGTCTTCCAGCAAGCAAGAAACCTGCGTGCGGTTAGCACTACTTTTAAAGAAAGCATGGTTGTTTCTGTGATACACCTTTTCTAGATCTTATTTAACCTTAATTTCAGAAATACTTTAAAGCTTTGTCTGAGATTTGGGGCTGATAAAAATTCCAAGTGTTCCTGAACGCTAAACTATATTTTACAAAATCCGTTTGTCACAGTGGGTACAGAGCAGAAGAAAATGTGTGTTACTTGCCGTGATGTTACTCGAACCCTTAAACATGGTGTTGGCGGCTTCTGACCAGTGAAGGTAAATTAGGGGTTAAATTGCTTATGGCTTTCTAAAGTCTGTAAGTCACCAAATTACTTTAGTGGGAATTCTAAACAAAAGCAAGATTGACAGGATTTTTAAGAATAATTTCCACTGGACTGGAGAGCTGGGTTTTGAGCACTGGCTGCTCTTCCAGAAGACCTGGGTTCAATTCCCAGCACCCACGTGGCAGCTGACGACCATGTGTTACTCCAGTTGCAAGGGATCCCACATTTCCTGGCCTCTGTGGGTACCAGGCATACACAGGATACACAGACACAGTGCCGGAAAAACACCTATAAATGTAAAACTAAATCTTTAAAAAAGAAAAAAGGTTTCACTGTCTTAAGAATTTCAAATTGCCGGGCAGTGGTGGTGCACGCCTTTAATCCCAGCACTTGGGAGGAAGAGGCAGGCCAAGCTCTGTGAGTTCAAGGCCAGCCTGGTCTACAAGAGCTAGTTCCAGGACAGGCACCAAAGCTACAGAGAAACCTGTTTCAAAAAAAAAAAAATTAAAATTAAAATCCAAGACAGAACCTCGAACTCAGTTTATACAAAACGAAGAAATGTACAAGCACCTACATCATGTTGGGATAGGCGAGCATCCGTCCACCTGTTTCTGATAATGTCTGCAAAGAACCCCGCTCCAAAGGCATGCAAATCCACTCCCGAGTTAGCAGGCTCAGCCTGGGTGGAGGATGAGCAGTAACTCACCGCGGCAGCTCACAGAAGACGGAGGGAATTCTAGCAGCTGTTCTGAAGAAACAGTGGCCCGTGCTTACATACAAATGACCTCATCCTCTCTGTGTAGACGTCTCTGCCTGCTGCCCTTCTGCAGTTCCCCAGCTGACTTCTAGAATGCTCACCATGTTCCTTTCTATCCTGCTAATACCTGTTGCTGAATTTGGCTAGAAGTGACTAAGAGATGCATGGTGATTCACCCCAGGCCGTGTGTGCCCTGAAATAGATTGCTACATTCCATGCGTTTCTAGTAGCTATTATGCCCCAGCTTTCAAAACTCAAGTGAATCCATTTAAGTTTCTGCCTGTTTAAAACAAACATAACAAGCTCTATGATAATATCTACCATTCGACACGTTATAGGAAAGACTCAGCGAAAACATTAAGTTTTCCCTGCTGCCTTCCTCCCAAAAGTGACCCATTCCCGACAAATTTCACTGTTTACTTTGGTTACAAATGCCTGTAGAAACATATGGTCGGATCATATGGTTCTAATAATGTTCTCTTAGTACTTTGCAGTTTTGCCCAATTTCAATATTTTTTCTGGAATTGGAAATTCTTTCTTGTGGTAATGTACTCATTTATCAAAAAATGAATATGTGGTTGTAAGGAATTTCTGGTTTATTGCAATATGGAAGATTGTAAGAAGTTTTTCTGAGAACTCCAACTTTACACAGTTTCATAGTTACACTATTACACAAATCTACCCCATGTTCTGAGTACCCTTGAGCTGCAAGTGAAGGCCATGTTGTTGCTTTCCTCTGAGTCTCCAGTGTCTCCTTCAGTTCGGAACTTCCATTCCTCTTTTTACTCAATACTTGGGTGACTTCCAGACGCAAAGATAGTTCCGTCTTAGAGAAACGGAGGGGCTGGGAGGCGAGCTAAGTAAGGGAGGCTTCCTCTGGGTCCACTGCCTCTTCCCTGCCGTGAGCGCTATCGTTCTGCATTCCATCGACTGCTACACATGAGTGTGCACCCAGGGATCACTCAGCATCCGCAGTTCTCACATCCCCCATAAAAACTTGTAACTAGGGCCAGAGAGGGGCCTCGGGTTGAAAACACTTACAGCTCTTCCCGAAAACCTAAATTTGGTTCCTAATGTTTCACAACTGCCTATAAATCTACCTCTAGGGAAGTCGGGCTTAGAGGCACGTGCAGAGGCAGGAGGATCTCTCTGAGTTCAAGGCCAGCCTGGTCTGCATAGTGAATCCCAGGACAGCCAGAGCTATGTAGTGACACACTGGCGGGGAGGGGGAAGCCTCTACCTACCTCCAGGGGTTCAAAACCAGGCCTATTCAGGCACCTGCACTCACGCACATATCTCTACACAGACATCTACACACAAATTATATCATTCTTTTGAAAGTTAACAATTTAGTAGGGCATGTCTTTAATCCTAGCGCTCTTGAGACTAAGGTAGGAGGGTAACAGGTTGAAGACTAGTTTGGGTTAAAAGCAAGTCTCTGTGTCAAAAAAACCCAAAAATTGTAATTACACAAAGAAAATGAGGTGGCTCTGAGGGGGTAAGGAGGTGGCTGAGATGGCTCAGTGGATAAAACGCTTTGTTTGCAAGCACGAGGACTTGAGTTTGTTTTCTAGAGCCCAGGTAGATAATGTCAGGTATGGTGGTGTGCTTGCTGTAATCCAGGACTGTGGAAGCAGAGGCAGGCAGAGCTCTGAGGTTTATTGGCAAGCTAGTCTACCCCACTTGGCAAGTTCAGGAGTTTGAGAGTGCCTATCTCCAAAATACAAAAAGCAAAGTAGAAAACACCCGAAGAACACCCGAGGTTGACCTCTGGCTTCCACACCATACCCCTCCAGGTGTAAATGTACCCCTGCACTCAATGCAAGTACACATAGAGAAGGTGGTCATTGCACTCTTGAAACCTGAGTTGACTGTTCAACTGAAGAATATGCAGAAGCTTCTTGTCTTGAAGCCAGAATCCCAACAGTGATCCTTGTACCTCTTGGGTGAGTACTGCAGAGGAACTGATACTCCCACAGATGTGTGCCCAGGAGGATGCTTCAGCAGAATTGCTTAGATCTTTCTACATTCTGAGGAAATAGCTGTATTTTTAAAGTTTCCTTTAAAATAACCTTCTCCTAGATTACGTATTTTCAGAATCTGTTATTTCTATTAGCACCTCTATCAGGGGGAAAGATTGACTTCTCATTTTAATATGATAAAGTTCTGATTAAAAACGGATGTATTTGTCTCTGTGTGCGCGATTGTTCCTGTGTATGAATACTGGCTATGTTCATGTCCTGGTGGGTGTGGAGGTCAGGACAACCTCGGCTGTCGGTCCTCACCATCCACTTTGCTTGAGACAGGGTCTTTCTGTTGTTTGCTGGTGCACACGCCAGGCTAGCGAGGGGCCCATGAGCTCTGGGGAAATCGCATTCCTCTGGCTCCTGTCTCAGTACAGAAGCGCGGGGGTTACAGATGTGCACCGCCGCACCCAGCTGTCCGTGGGGCCCAGGGACTCAAACCCCCATCCTCACACTGGCACAGCAAACTCTTTGCCCACTGAGCCATCTTTGCAGCCCCGAAAATAAAGGAT
The DNA here is from genome assembly GCF_982192425.1 of Myodes glareolus. Lineage (NCBI taxonomy): Eukaryota > Metazoa > Chordata > Mammalia > Rodentia > Cricetidae > Myodes > Myodes glareolus. The sequence continues at coordinate 36,585,511 of NC_142034.1, forward strand.
TGGGAGGTTCCAGTTCATAGTTCATCAACATGCACACATTTTCTTACTTTCAAATTGATTGTTTTAAAGGAGTTTATTTGAAAATGAAGATTTCTTTTCTCGTGGAAACAACAAACAACAAATAACCCTAATTCCTACGTCAAAGGGGCCTGAGCGTGACCTCCCGCTTTGTGCATTTTAAACCCTGACCAACAGTTTGTGACTTTTGTGTCCTGAAACAGTTTCCTCATCCGTAAAGTGGGACCGCATACTTCATAGTGACTGTGAGGATAAAGTTCATACAATAGGCATTTTTAAGAACCTGTCTCTATTCTTTTGTGCCCTGTTAAACTACAGAGTCTTACAATTTTTCACCAAAATACATTAAGCTCCTGATTTTCAAAAACAAAAACCATTTTACAATCTTACCATCCTGTCCACTTTCTATTGGACAGTTACGAGAGAAACTGAGTTGTTGAATCTAGGATGAAAAGTTTTAAGAATATTTTAAAGGTATAGAGACAGGTTTATCTTTCAGTGATGTCTGAAATAGCCAGCCACTCACAGTATAGAAATTCCATCAACCAGCTTATATTTCTGTATCCTGCATCTTTTCACTGACGCTGAAATAACTGATCCTAGACACTACTGACTCAAAGGGTGAGTTTATATGTTTGTTCTCAAAAATCTCATATGGAATTGTTTATGTATAGCTATTTTATATAATGGCAAGATATGAAAATCTTTCTCTGCTGCAGGTTGTCATGGCCCATTTCCCTTATTGGCACAAAGGAGGATAGCACACTAATAAAGAGCTAGGTTCTTAGTAAATTTGTAACTAAACCAGAACTTTCAAAACCAGAACTAGAAAGCATGTCATGAGGCTACATAAACATCTGGGTGTGTGCCTCCCCCCTGCAGTGATGTCACACTTTAAAGGCCTGCATTGGCACTTTAGACATCTCTCCATGTACGCGCTTTAATCTGCTCATTAAAGCCTAATCAGGGTTGAATATACATGAAAGGCAAAGACGTGACCCCAAGATTAGCCTGGTAAAATAAGAATCAGATTTCCGACTCAATCTATATTCAGACTCAAAGTGATAATAGTAAACTGGTTATGAGTACACATCAGTCATGTAATATGTTCTATGGCTAAGAATGGGTGTATTCCTAGAGTATTGTAAATAACATCACTAAATTCAGTTAATATTTTTTTCATTTTAAAAACTATGTGTATGGTTATTTTGCCTACATGCATTTTATGCGTCATCAGTGTGCCTGGTTTCCTCAGGAGGCCAGAAGAGGGTGTCAGATCCCCTGGGACTGTGGTTACAGCTGGTTGAGAGCTGTCATGTAAATGTTGGTATTCAAGTCTGCACCCTCTGCAAGAGCAGCCAATACTCTTAACCTCGGAGCCAACTTTCTAGCCATCATCACCCCTCTTAAAATTTAAATACTTTTTAGTGTGTAATAATGTGTGAAGAGGGGCTGGAGAGATGGCTCAGAGGTTAAGAGCACTGGCTGTTCTTCCAGAGGCCCTGAATTCAATTCCCAGCACCCACATGGTAGCTCACAACCATGTGTAATGAGATCTGGCGCCCTCTTCTGGCCTGCAAGCAGAACACTGTATACAAAATAAATAAATAAGCTTTAAAAAAAATATATATTGTGTGACAACTAAGAATGTAAACAGCCCAGTAAGACTGGCTGAATAAACTCCTGCCTTTGTCCTTTAGTGGACTCAAGACTTTAGGGGAGACTGATAACTTTTTGCTTTACTTTTGTGCAAATTATGGAAATCGTGCCTAAGCAGAAGGGTTATGAGAATTCCAGGAGTTCATTCATAAAAAGCGCTGGGAGCAGCACTGGAGAGGTGCAGCCGCTCTGTGGTTACCAGCAGCAGTGACTGTAGTGATCTGTCGTTCTCAGCACTGGTACTGCCTGGTAGCCCTAAGAATGTGCAGCGCTCTGCCCAGCGCTGCTCTAGCTAAAGTCTAGCGCATTTTACTGTTTCGACGTTTAAATTGTCTCCTGGTAATTTGACTATGAACGACTTAAAGTATAATACTCCTATTTGAACATTGGGAGTGACCGTCATAGTCCTCTGGGACTTGTTAGAAGGTGAGTTTCAGTACACATGCGGAGGAAATGCTGTTTATAAGCGCGCAGCTGAGTGCTTGCAGGAAGAGCACAGTTAAGTACCCGTCCTTTGTGGGTCGATGACTTAGACACTGCAATTAATACTTCTCTGTGGGAAAAAGTAGAGTTTGTCTTTCTTCCCAGGAAGGGGAAATTGGCAGTGTGGGATGCTTAAATGATCTCACAGGGCTGTGGGTTTTATGCTCTGAAATTTACCCTTCCCCATTGGAAACGCAATAAAGATGTCATAATCAGGTCTTGTTCCATTGTCTCGCGTGGTATAAAGTTTGGGTAAGAGAGTAAACATAACCTTTTCTAAGTGAAAGCTAGTGAGGACTGCTTTTCAGTGCGGCTTTCTCTTATTCCACTTTCAGGTCACTATTTCCTGCTTCGCTGCGGTTTTCATAACCAGTGAGCACAGCCTGGATCTCCTTTGTGATAGGCCTTATTCTCACAGTTCCTGCAGCTCACTGTGAGGCTAGAATAACACCTTGGTGGGTTTGATTCTTCGGAGGTCTCTTTCCTGCTTTTGGATGCTGCCATACTCCCTGTGTTCTAACGAGGTCATGCTCTGATATGACATGCACGTGTCTTCCGTGTGTTCTAACAAGGTCATGCTCTGATACGACCATACACGTGTCTTCCCTGTGTTCTAACGTGGTCATGCTCTGATATGACCGTGCACGTGTCTTCCATGTGTTCTAACAAGGTCATGCATGTTCTGAAATGACCGTGCACATGTTTTCCTTGTGTTCTAATGAGGTCATACATGCTCTAATATGACCATGCACATGTCTTTCCTGTGATCTAACGAGGTCATGCTCTGATACGATTATACAAGTGTCTGGCGTCTCCGTCCATATCTCAGTTTCCTCTTATAAAGACATCAGATTAGATCAATGACCCCATTTTAAGTCATTAATTCTAAAGACCTGTGTCTGATTAGAGCCATATTCTGAGGCATTGCACATTAGGGCCCCACACAGGGATTTTGTGAGGATGATTCAATTCAATTTTAATTGATATCATTTTTATTCTTCCTAAAGAATTCCTTGCCAGGTCCGTGTCCTGGTGACAAATCCCATCAACTTTTATTGATCTGAGGAAGTTTTTATTTTTCCTTTACCTGCATAATAATTTAGCTGGATATAGAATTCTAAGTTGTGAGTTTTTCGTCGAGCATTTTAGATCTTAATTGTTTGATTTCTGGGGAGTCATTCCCTTCCCCTTCAGGCAGTGAGCCTCCCGTCTCCAGTTGCTCCCAGGATTTCCCCGCTGTGCCCCTTTTCTGAAGTCTGCATGCACTGTGTCTTAGCTGTGGAACTTTTGTTGTTGCTCTGACCCACACACGCTCTCCTCACTCCCCGCATCTGTCCCTCAGCTTGGGACGGTCTCAGCGCCACTGCCTCAAACGTCCCTGCCATTTCCCTTTCCCCTACTGTCTCATGGTCTCCGTGCACCCAGCTTATGGCTTCTACAGTTGACCCAGAGTTTTCTCTCCCGTGTCATTCATTTATTTTTTAACTTCCCTCATTTCTGGCACTCGGGATTGAACCCAGGCTGCTGCACACACTAGGTGAGCACACTTTGCCCCTTAGCAAAATCTGAGTCCCCGGTGCGTTCTTCATCTTTGGATTTCAGGTCGAGAGGTTTAGGATTAACACTTTCTGAAACTCACCGGTTATTTCCTCCGCCTTGTGTCCCCGTGTGAGTCTGTCGGAAGCACGTTGAGCTGTAGTGCTCTTGGTGTCTGTCATTTCTCTTCTTAGAACATCCGGCCCTCTGCATATGACCTGTCCTTGCGTGTTTAGTCTTCCCACTACAGCCATGCGTATATTAGTTACATTTTCATTATCTTATTTTATTATTTTATGAATACTGGTATTTCACCTACCTGTGTGTAAATGCACCACGTGAGTGGCTGGTGCCCAAGGAGACCAGAAGAGGGCGCTGGCCCTTCTGGAAATGGCATCACAGATAGTTGTGAGCCACTGTGTGAATGCTGAGAATTGATACTGGGTTCTCTGGAAGAACAGACAGTGCTCTTAACCACTGACCCACTTTCTGGCCCCTAATTATATATATAATGTAAAACAGAATATATAAAATAACATGTAAAAAATAAATATGTATTTTAAATTCCTAATCTGATGATTCTCACATCTCTACTGCACCTGAGTCCTTTTTGGTGCTTTCTCTGTGGTTTTAGAACATTTTATTATTAATATTTAATATTCTTTGTGGTGCTTTGGTTGCAAGTTGCACTGGTATATTGGGTAAAAAGGACTGAACAAATGGCTTTATTGTGATGGTTTCATGCTTATCTTGCTAGTGGCCAGTCTGTGTTTTTTGATAGCTGTGCTGTAGGTATCAAGAGGGCTGGCTTGCCTTCAGGGCCCTTGTTTGTCTTCACTGCTGTCTATGGGTTTCTCAGTGGACTCTGGGGCCTAAGGGCTGAACGCAGAGCCTTGTATATCCTAGGCAAATACTGTCCCCCTAAACTTCATCCTTATCTACTTCTTAGCTTTTTCAAGTTTGACACGGGGTCGCCCTAAGTTGTAGGCTAGCCTTGACATTGACGTACAGCCTAGATGGTTCTCAAGCTTGGGAATCTTCCTGCCGCAGCCTTCTGAGCTGCTGCTGTGCCGTGTGTCACCTGCCTGGTTTGGGACTTCTCTGAGGTCTGATACGTGGAGGCTTTATTCGTATTTCCCGCTTGTCAAAGAGGAGCCCTGCTAAGGTAGTAAGGTAAGGTTTGTGGGAGGGAAATAAGTCTGCAGTGTTGTGACTCATCCTTTCATAAGCCTGCACCCCGAGATGCAACCTTCGCAGGTGCTTCTCCATTTGGCCTTGTTTGGTTTTCCCCATTGGGTTAGCCAGGAAGGCTAGAACTAGCTGTAGTCCAGTATTTCCCTCCCCACAGATAAGTTAGGCTCTAATAAAAAACCCCCATGCTTAGTGCATTAAGTTGGGTTCTCTAGAGAAACAGAACTGTCCTATAAACGGCCTTCTTGTATTGCCTTAGACAGCAGTGGCTGGTAACCCTGCAATAGCTGCCTGCACCCTGGAGAGGCAAAAGCACTAGGTGCTATCCATCCTAAGAGCCGGGCGTCTCACAATCCTAGCTTAGCACTCCCGGAGCGTCCCCAGTATTGAGTCTATGCTGTAAGGTGGGAGAAGGTCGGAGAAGCTGGGTCTGATGTAAGCAGACCCTGGAAATAGGCGCAGACACTCACCCAGCAGAGAAAGAGACTTGCTGGAGCATCTGTTTACTGCCTTCCCAAGACTTCTTTTCTCACAGGTCACTGCCAGCTCACATTCAGGGTGAGTTTCTCCTCTTCCCTCCTCACTGTCCCACCAATCAGCCTGGGGGAAGGTACTGCTTGCACTCAGGATGAGTCTCCCTGACCCTCATTACCGTCCTACATGGCAGTCTTTCTGGAAACATCTTCATGGACACACATAGGTGTGTTTCACTTGAAGGATGACAACCAACCAACCCGCACAGGCGTTGGTGAACCCTTTCTCTTAAAAGCCAGGTGGTAGTGGCTTACGCCTTTAGTCTCAACACTTGGGAAGCAGAGGCAGGTGGGTCTCAGTGAGTTCGAGGCCAGCCTGGTCTTGAAAACAAACAAACAAACAAAAGTAGGCCCTGGTAAGAACAGATGAGCTCTGTCTATTTCATGATGGCTGTCTATTTCAAGATGGCAAAGGGGAAACCCTTTGCCACTTGAAAACAAGAGTTTTTCCTGATTCCAAAACTGAAAAACTCGGGTTTACTGTGTAACCCAAGCTGGCTTCAAATTTGCAGTCCTCCTGCCTCAGCTTTCCAAAGTAAGTGCTGGAATTGCAGTTGTGATCTACCACTCCCGGTCTCACCAGTTTGGAAGGAAGCTATCACAGGCTATAAAATTCTAGTTTGACAGGGCTCTTTCCCCTTAGCACTTAGATAAAAACATGCCTTCTGGTCCTTTTGTAGAAGCTTATTATTACATTTATTTATTTATGCGTGTGTGCGAGTGAGTGTGAGTGTGTGTCTGAGAGAGAAAGTGTGTGTGTGTGTGTGTGTGTGTGTGTGTGTGTGTGTGTGTGTATAGGTCACGGAACAACCTGCAGGAGTTAGTTCTCTCCCCTCATGTGGGTCCCAGGGCTTCATCTTACTGGCCCCAGAGTTCCGAGTTTCTTAAGGAAGCAAGCAGCCTTTGATGCTCCATTTTGATCATTAATTCACAGGACACCCTGGTGCTGCCATCCTTTCTTCAGTTATGAGGCAGAGCACTTAAAGAAGGAATTCCCTTATCTACTATTTGGTTCTCGCAAGGCATAATTTAAATGGAAATCAAGATAGATACTTGCCACCTCCTCTTACCTTATATTGTAATGAGCTGTCTCATCCTCCGGTGATTGTTTTGGGTTCTGTTTTAGTTTTACTACAAGTTCAGAAACTTAAGCATGTGAATATATTTCTATCTCTATCAAATTTCTAATAGAGGAGGCTGTAGACAGAGTTCAGCATGTAAGAGTGCTCACTGCTCTTTCAGAGAACCCAGCTTAGGTTCCTAGCACCCACATCAGAAGGCTCAGAACTACCTAGAACTCCCGTTCCAGGGAATCCAACAGCCTTTCCTGGCCTTCAGGAGCACTGCAGGGATACGGCACACACGCATTCAAGCAGGCATACACACATAAAATTTTAAAGTAAAAATTACAGGGGCTGGAGAGATGGCCCAGGACTTTAGAGCACTTGCTGCTCTTGCAAAGGACCTGGGTTCAATCCCCAGCACCCAAATGGTGGCTCACAGTCATCCTTGCAGTACATCCAATGCCCTCTTCTGACCTCTGTGGGCACCGGGCATTCACATAGTATGGACACCCCACATCTATAAAATAAAGGAAATAAATGCAAAAAAATAACCTAAAATAAAACAAAAACTCTAATTTTATTTATTGCTGGTTAATATAACCACATTCAGGAGTTACTATGGTTTGTCTTTGAGCACAAAATGGGAATCAGAAACATGAATAGCACGCCATCTTTTTTAAAGGGGATTGTTCAAATGACCAATGAGCGTATGAGCAGATGCTCAACCTCAGTCATCCGGAAAATGCAAATTAAAGTCATGATCCAACACCCCTCTCCACCCACGAAAATGACTGAGCTGGAAACAGACTGTGCTAAGAAATTCACAAGCGTGTGGGAAAACAGAATACTCAATACTTTGCTAGTAGCAGTGTGAATCTGTATGACCATTTTGTAAAACCATTTCAAACTACCTACTGTAATTAGACATATGTGTAATCTATGCCCCGCCAATGCTCTGAAATATACGTGCTTGTGCCTACACACACACAACCCCAGAGATGTACAACTGTAGCAGCACAACTCATAATAGCAAGAAAGAAGAAACAATAATAGAAAAGTTAAATAACCAAAAATCTCCCCTCACCAGTATGCATTACTTGTGGTATATTGACCCAAAGAATAAATGAGCTTACATTCAAAAACATGTTTGAATCTCAAAACCTAACGTTGAGAAAAGAGTGATAGAAATTCAAAAATAGACAAAAATTAATGTATAGTATTTAAGGTTGGGTTAGTGGGCTGCCAGGTTGGAATCTAGTAGTCGGAAGTGACTTGCAGGGCATAGTTGGGGCTATTTTATTTTATCCGAATATGAATTAAAGGGTATGCTCACTGAAAAAAATCCATTGAACTCGTAAAATTATTTGTGCTCTCTAAAAATATATTTTTATTGTATGTGTATAAATGTTTGACCTGCATGTGTGTTGGTGCACCCTGTGCCTGCAGAGGCCAGAAGAGGTCATAAGATCCCTCGGAACTGGCGTTCTAGTTGATCATGAGCTGCAATCACGCAATCACGGGTGTTGGATACTGAAGCCTTGGCCTCTACAAGAGCGGTTGTTATCTGTAAAATGGGATTAAAGTACATGCCATAGTCTTCCTAACTGGCTCTGTATCTTATTAAGTAGTGTTTATTTATGCAAGAAACCATTCTCAAATCAGATCCCATTCAATTTAAAACACTCTAGGAACGTGAGTAAAATCGTCCCTCCAAGTCGGTCACAGGATGTCATCGATGGAAAGTCTGGAGCAATACAACCACTGAGCCTCTGACGCAGTATTACCTTGCTCTCCGTGTTTGGAGATGCATGCAGCTTGTAGAAAATATTTGGTCTGTTGACTTCGCTCTGATCGGGCGTGTTTGCTATTGAAGGTAGCCCTTATGGAATACTGAGTGTGCAGGTGTCCAGGGGATCCACGCTAACACACTTGGTGAGCTTGAACGCGTCTTTCTGGGACTCCAGTCTGACCTCGATATGAACAAAGCCGTAGTTGATGCTGTTTGCAGGGGGTTAACTTGGTCATTTTCTCCGCCTGCGTGTTTGTTATGGAGTGTTAATCAGATTCATCATTAAAGATTTCAGCTGCTACACGAATGCATCATTGGCTCTGTCTGAGGGACCATCCTTTGTCTTGGGCAGATTGCTAAAACTGCTTTAAGCATCATTAGACCAAAATGATGACCATATTAATTTGTCTTTTGCTTGGTTTTTAGCAGATTAGGCCTCATTATTATGCAAACACACTATGGAGAATTGTCTGTAGAAAAGCTTTTATGCTGAAGGATAGATATATGAAATTATAACTAACTGTTTGTTATTAAACCACCCCCAACTATTCTGTGTATAGAACACCACTGGAGGTTAGAAGTTAAGAGGTCGAATGTGAGAAGCATGCATTGCTTTTCTGTTTTATTCTGGTATCATCTGCTTTTATTGATCGCGTAGTTTAGGGGGAAAGTCTAAATATATTACTTGTTGGTTTTCTCCTAAAATGAATCAGTGAGCTAGATAAACAGGAAATAATCATGGAAGTACATCTTTAAATGATGCACTTGTTAAGTCCTGTTTCCCTAAGCTCATTGATGAAGGTCATATTGGCTGAGCCTCTTCAAAGAGGAACTTCACAGCTAAATACTCATTCATTGCTAAATGCTCGTTTAAGGCTTGCGTTTCCACACAAACTGGACTTGTACCGGCATCTTCCTCGCTTTACCTCTTCTGCTGCCATTGTGTGAGTTTGGCGGGAATGTAATACATGAAACGGACTGTCGCCTGCAATCTAACAGCTCCGGCATAATTGATTTGAGCGGATGCGCTTTGTGGTGACCTCCAGAATGTCTCTGCAATCTGTCTGTCCCTGAGATGAGACTTGGCCACAGATGAAGTTATTGCAGCCTTAGCAATGAAATCCTCACCCAGTACGGGTTCAGGTAGGCTTAGCTTTATAATCTGGCTTAAAGTTCTGAGTAGACAGATTCGGATGTTTATCCTTAGTTCCTAACCGGGAAGTCTCCGGGAAAGGTATTTATGATTTTATACCTTTATCAAGGAGCCAAATCCTCTCAAGTGGGGCCACAGATAAGGTTTTGCCAAGCAGCTTATAAAGTCTGACTGTAGACTGTAAAGTTATTGCTGCAGTATCCACTTAAGCAAGACTATTCACGCTCTGGTTGAGGTTTTTGTTTTGTTTTGTTTGTTTGTATCTGAACCAAACATTTCCAGGGTTGTGTTTAACAGAGCCGATGTGTGAATACTGTGTTTAGATTCTAAGTGTGTTCGTTGCTAAAATGCTGAAAGAACTCACTGTGGGTTAGCAAACGGTACATGGAACAGATGAAATGCTAAGAGGATTAAAGTAAAGTGAATGATAGTCAATACAGTCTAAACAAAAGTCCACTCAATAGTGTTAGCTTCTTTTGGTTCTCCTGGGTTTCGTTGTTTTGTTTTGTTGCATGAGTTTGTCTCTAGGATATACCTTTGCTTTCATGTTGACTCTCTTGGCTTTCTTATGTGGACGCATCTCCTTTGGGGTTCCTACACATTTAACATCTTAATCACGTGTAGCCTTAGATTTGCTTTCTACTCCCCTTGAGACATGGGGTTCAGAAACAACTACTTTAGGATGGATGGATACGCAGCTGGGTGGGTAGGCTGTGGATGTATGAGTGGGTGATGAATTCATGGATGAGTATGGGTAGGTAGGTAGATAGATAGATAGATAGATAGATAGATAGATAGATAGATAGATAGATAGATGATACTCAGCATGTATCATGGTAAATTTCATACCCACAACATTCCTTCTTCATCTCTAAATTAGCTATACTTCAAACTACTTCCTGTTCTTATTTGCTTGGAGCTTCTTGTTCTTGTTTTCATTGAACTGCCCAATCTGACCTCAAACTTTAGAATAAAGGAACCCTCCTGCTTCAGCCTCCTGAATAGCTAGGACTATGGGTCCACAGCCATATTGAACCAATATTTTATTGTTTAAAATAATATTTGCAAGTATAGATGTTATTCAGCAGTAAATGGAAACCTATATTACTATATACACAATGCATTAGTTCAATTCTAATTGGTCCTAATATTCATTGGTGTAATTTTGTGTATAGCACTTAGTGGGTATACAACTAGTGAACATCATCTGATTTTTTTTATTGCTTTTTTTATTGTGTGTATAGGTGTTTTTGCCTGCATGTGAGTCTGTGTGCCAGGAGTGTGCAGAACGGCAATAGATTTTAGATATACTTTCTATACACTTAGGTTTTTAAATTTATCTGAAAATTTTCGATGTGAGCATATTTGCCTTTGTGTGTCTGTGTACCACATGTGTGCCCAGTGCCTATGGCGGTCAGGAGAGGGTGTTGAATTCCCTGGAACTGGAGAGTTACATATATGAGCTGCCATGTGGGCACTGGGAACCAAATCTGCGTTCTCTTCAAGAGCGGTAAGTGTTCTTAACATCTAAGCTAGCTCTCCAACCCCACTATACACTTCTTTTTATGGGAAATAAATAAATCAAAGTCCCATGTAGAACTGTCAGGAAAGTTAGTTCTGGTCTGTACTCTGGAACCAGCAAGCTATCTTACTGTTCCAGATCATCTGTATTAACAACATCAGATTATCGAGAAATATTGAGATGATACACATTGTCAAAATACTAAATTAGCAAAGTATAATATTTTAGGGGTGGTTTTTTTTTTGGAGTGTCCGCAGATATTTCATCTGCTCTTTTTTTAAAATTTTGTATTCAATTCATTATCTTTACCTTTTTCTTTTTGCTTTATAAATAATACTGATAAAGTGTGGCACATATACACATTAGAGTTCTACTCAGCTGTAAAAAACAATGACATCTTGAATTTTGCATGCAAATGTATGGAAATAGAAAACACTATATTTTAGACGCTTTTAAAGCACAAATTCTGGGGCATTCTAAGAACTTAAGAACTAGTTTTGAAAGGCTATGCCGATTCAAAGATTTTGATGTGCTTTTCATTTTTGTCTTTTAAGAAACTTGAAGCAAATTTAGTAACATAGATCTCTCACTATACAGGTGTTGACAACTGAAACTAAGAGGGTTAAAATAATTTACTGATATTCTAAACAATCATTGCTGTCTAAAAGAATATACTATACAGCCCAGGCATCAACAGTTGACCAACATTCAAAATTCTAGCAAGGCCCTTTAAACTTAGATCAGTTATCACTATATATCAATTTATTTGGGGTTGCTAGATGAAAAGATGAAAACGTTACAGAACGTTTGTAACATGAATATGCATGTCATTTTTCTTTGATCACCATATTCTGACTGAAGCTTTTATGTTCTTTTTTAGCTACTGTATACATAGTTGTCCTTGGGGCCACCATTTGGCTTCAGTCATTATAAACTCATTTATAAATAAAAATTTTATAAACTGTTTGAAAACGAAGCTGGTGAATTTTGCCTAATAATATCTTAAGTTATGATATGATCCAATTTCGTTGGAATCAAAAACAAAGCTCATTTCCTTTTTAAATTTCATCATACAGAATTTAAAAGGTCACATACAGCTTGCAACAGAGTGCTGAAATTTTTTTGGCATATTGTCATTAGAGTATTAGCCTGTCTCTGCCTTCCTGAACTGAGATGTATGGTTGTATAGTCCTAAGCCAAAAAGAAAAGAGAAATAAAAAATCAGGATATATTTAAAGATTATAAAGAAGCTGGTAAAATTATAGTCCCAGCACTAAGGAATCTGAGGGAAGTGGATGTGATCATATTTTATTATATACATATATGAAATTCACAAAAAACACCAAAAAATTATAGTAAAGCAAACAGCAACAATATAATTGAGGACAGCCTGGTCTACATAGTGGGACCTTATTAGGAGGAGGAAAAATTAAGTAAAGTTTACAAATTTAAATTAAACCTGAGTTGTTGCATATTCTAACAGTTGTTAATATGGACCGGTTCAGGCAGTTTTCCATGGCGTTCCTTCAGTGGGGTAATTCTTCTGGCTGTGGGCAGTGAGGAGCCAGGCACACAGAACAGGGTGGGTGCTGCTGGAAGCCAGAGAGATATTAGGTGAGCCGGGATGGAGAAGAGATCCAAAGGCAGTTGAGAGTCTATTCATCCGATGCTGAAGTAAGAGATCTGTGGGACCTCCAGGAATGGGGCTCCTCCTCTTCCTCCTGCTCTCCCTCCTCTTCTCCCTCCTGCTCTTCCTCCTCTTTTCTCTCTCCTTCCTGGTGGGGGTGGAGCATCCGGGTATATGCTGGGAGTCTGTGTTGTGTGCACTTGCCTTTGTGCATGGGTGGGAGTGAGTTTGCTGTAGGCATCGTCCACTATCACTCTCCACCTTTTATTTATTATTTATTTTGAGGTAGGGTCTCTCACTAAACCTGGAGCTTGCCCTGGGCTAGACTGCTGGCCAGCAAACTCCCAGGAGCCGCCTGTCTCTGCTTCAGTGCTGGGATTATGGGCGTGTACCGCTATACCCAGCTGTTACGTTGCTTCAGGGAACCTGACCTCAGGTCCTCAATGCTTGTGGTCTTAATTTGGGTTTCTATTGTTATGAAGAGACACCATGACCACGGCAACTCTCATAAAGGAAAGTCTTTAACTGGCACTGGCTTACAGTTTCAGAAGTTTCGTTGAGTATTGTCATGGCAGGAAACACAGCAGCATGCAGGCAGGCATGGTGCTGGAGAAGGAGCTGAGAGTTCTACATCTTGATCTGCAGGCAATAGGAAGTGAACTGTCCCACACTGGACGTAGCCTGGTGTATATGAGACCCCATGGACTGCCCCCACAGTGACACATTTCTTTTAACAAGGTCATACCTACTCCAACAAGGCTACAGCTCCTTCTAGTGCCACACCCTTCAGGCTAAGCATTCACACACTGGAGTCTGTGAGGGCCGTTCCTATTCACACCCCCATGCTTGTGTATCAAACACTTTAACTCTGAGCTGTCTCTATGGTCTTTGCTCTTTTGTTTTCAATTGATACACAGCTGCCTTATATGATCTTATTACTAAAATCCAAAGGAATTACATACAGCTTCAGACTCTTTAAAGCTGAAAATAGATTTGTCCCAAGAATATTAATTAATACTACATTGGAAAAGCAAATCACTCAAGTGTGTGTGTGAGTGTGCGTGTCTGTCTGTGTGTGTGTGTCACACATGCATGCCTCAATATCTCTATGGAGGTCAGAGGACAGCTCTCAGGAGTCCGTTCTCTTCCTGCCACCTTGTGGGATCCAGGGAGCAAACTCAGGTTATCAAGCCTCGTGTTAGGCCCCCTGCCCGATGAGGCATCTCACAGGCCTACAAATCGCTTTTAGCAATAGTTTAAATGGGTCACCAAGTCGAATATCCCTATCTGCTGGCATTTCACACTAAAGGACAACTGCAACTATGAAAATAACCATGCTTCCTACTACTCGGTGTCAATGCCCCGCCCCCAGCCCTGCTTGGGGGGGGGGGGACGGACATCCCTCCACTACTTATGCCCCTGTGGACTTCACTTCTTCCTTGTTCCTTTTCATCCTTTAAGGGTTTTGTGAGGCCCACTGCCTCTTTTCCCCAGCTGATCAGGTGTTCCCCTAGTCCCCACCTATTAAGAGTTTCTGGAGGATTTGGGGGTTTGACTCTTGCTGTCCTGGAACTCGCTCTGAAGACCAGGATGGCCTCCAACTCACAGAGAACCTTCTGCCTCTGCCTCCCGAGTGCTGGGATTAAAGGCGTGTTCCTCCACTGCCTGGCTCATAATGGTTGATTATTTTTTAAAGAATATTTTCACTTAATATAGAAGTCTAGGGTAGCATGGGGAGAGGGCTGAAGAAATGGCTCAGGTTTAAAGAACTCTTGTTCTTGCAGAAGACCTGGGTTCATCCCCAGACCCACATGGCAATTCACAAATGTCCATAACCCAGTTCCAGGGGATTCAGTACCTTCTCCTGACTTCCACAGGCAACGGGCACACATGTGTACACAGATATACATCAAGCAAAACACTCAAACTCATAAAATAAAAAAAAACTTTTAAAAATTAAAAAGCTAGTAAATCTAGATTTAAGTTATCACATCATCATCTATTCCTCAGTGCTGGAACAGGAACAAGCCTTGAACATGATAACAAACACTCAAACATGGAGCTCCACCCCCAGATCTTGGAGCGGTTTCTCTTGACTTTGAAAACACTCTGTCACTGGCCAACCCCATTGCTTTCATTGAACTGTCCTTTCTTCTTGCTCCTCTTAAGTTTTTGTCTTTGCTTTTGGCTTTCAGGCCTCCTGCTATGATGTTACTATTGTCTTTTATTTGTGTTTGTTGCGCCTGGGGACATAACCCCTCCGAAGTGACTATCATGTTATCTTTGGTCACTTGCAGAGAATTCTCAGATTTTCTCTCTTAACATACTTCTTCTGGCCCATCCGCATTCTCCTCGACTCCTGGAATGTCTGCATGGGTCTTGGAACTTTGCACACACTCCATGTTCTCTAGAACAACCCATCTCCAAGGCCCTCTGTCTCTCCATATTAATGTTTTAGACCATTGTGCCATAGATATATTACATATCATAAAGAAAACATCCCTTGCTTAAGGATGGAGTTTCTGAACAACTTTCAAAGAATCAATGTACAATGTCGTTATTTGTAATTTGCCTCCTTGTGAATTAAATGGATGCTTCTGCTTTAAAAAGAAAAGGAGCATCAACCTCGAAGGCTGTTTTCATACTTAAAGTGTCTTTTACAAGCGTTAGCCTCTACTCACCCACACTGACGGAAGAAAGTCTGCATCCTCCATTTATTGCCAACAGCCAGGCAGCTACGGCTGTGAACGCAGATTTCTGTTTCAGTCTTTGTTTGAGCGGCTTCCAAAACATCATCCTATAAGTTTTTGGAATCTGTGCCAAATTCAGCTCGGATTAAGTTTCTTTGTTAGAATTGCTCTTTAAAAGCATCTGGTCCAGGAATCATACGCTGCCGCACGGCAGAGGAACATTTGGAAACCATCAGAGACATCATAGTGAAGGATGGCTACTATTGTGTGCTGTTCTTAGGGTAGGCAAAGGCTGCCACAAAAACAGGGAAAAAATCATCTCATTAAGAATTTAGGGAATGCTAGACTCTTAGCATTTAGAAGTTAAGCCCCTCGTGACTTTACTTGAAAATGATAATATTCTATAGTATTTTGTTTCTAAAGCCATCATGAAAACATTTCAGAGTAAAAATGAAAATGTCTTTTAAAAACTGTTTTCAGTAGCATACACACAGATTCAGGAGGTATTCGATTAATATCATCATTTTATTTTGCTTTCTCTTTAAACTTCGATTTGCATCATTTGCATAAAGAGGTTGGCTTAGTTTTCCAGCCAGTGATAATCTACCCAGCCTCTTGAAGATGAAGAACCATTCTTTAATTAAAAAAAAAAAAAAACCTCTCCAAACAAAATCTCTCATTTCTAGTGATAGCTGTGCCACACTCAGAAGTCTAGACTTTCAATATGAGCCTCGGGCTCTTGCACTTGTGAAAGGAGCCTCGTCCACAAGCTTTAGACTTTTCAATAGTTTCCACGGTGATTGATGGGTTTTGGAGAGATCGTTTGATTATCCCGTATATCACTACGAGGAGGGACATTTTAGGTTGACATCCAAGTGATTTAGTGGATAAGCTCCAGACCTAGAAACCGAAAGGAAAGAGTCCTTTTTTCTGTTTGGAGGGTGGCCTTTGTCACTCTCTCTTTTGTGTTACTCTTATATATAAGGAACAACTCTCTGCTCCATGCTTACTTCAAAAGGGTAGTGTGAGCCCATGAGATCGTGTTTCACCCCACATATACCTTCTGGAGCCATATAGTGGATATTCAAATAATCCCTCCAAAATTCCTTCACCCATGAAATCATCCATTGACTATTTGAGTGTTAATTAAAATGTTTATAGATGTGTGTATATGTATGCATGTATATGTATGTGCATGTATGTATGCATATGTGTGTGCATACACATGCATATATATGTATGTATGTATGTCTATATATGTATATGTGTGTGTACTTGATCTTTTATAAAGAGCTGGGATACTTTTTTTCAAATCTCTAATATATGTTTATTTTTCATCATGTCATAAACAAGAAAATATGAGTGGAAAGTGATGGATCCTCCAGAGAACAAGGCAATAGATTTCCGCCTCTTCGTAGCCTCCTCATCTCTACACTGCAGACGTCAATGATGCTGAGCTCTATGCTGCAAGGAAGGTTTTATTGATTGGTGTAAGCATGTTTGGCTTTGTCCAGCCGAATACGGCTGGTAGGAGTTCCTGGCGTATGCAATACATTATCTTATTACACTCATTTCATGGAAGCTGATCCTGAAGGGACGGTGGAAGGAGAGCTTACTCCGGCTTTCTGGAAAAGCAATTAATCCTACTGCTCCTGCGGCAGCCATGCCTCGGATCGGGCTGGAGTGCTGGCACCCTCTCCCCTTTTATTAAACAGAAATGCAGCTGCTGACCAGAGGTGCAGCACCACAAGTGGGGCTTTCATCGTGGTGCGAAGAGATTCATATCCAGGGCTGACATCATTTCAGTTGTGGCCTTTTCATTAGGAGAGCTCGGGGTTTCGCGTTTGTTTATTAAAGATTTAAAGCTATAGGTTAAATCACCAAATTGAAATCCTCTTACTTTGCTGGACTACAATAAGTGGACGAGGTGTGCTGGGAAATGTAGTTTTCAAATCTTACCGCCAGATGAAGTCTTTCCATTGTGAAAGCGCATGGTAGCAAAAAGAGTCTTTAGCGTCTCTTCTTTGGAAGGGACGCTCACATCGCTCCATTTCTGATTAGGGCACTTGAGCCAAACGTTTTAAGGTTGTTGACTAGTAAATGTTAGTAAAAATAGTGGCCAGGACTTTTATTCAGCCCTTGTGGCAGCTTTACTGTGTACCTCATCTGTTTCTTATCAGTCTCTAAAATCACTAATTCTTTAAGACACACGGAATTCACGGTTTTTATGATGATTTCCAATGCTCACTATAGTCTATCTTCAGTCTCCCTTCACTTATGAGTCAGCCTTTATCATGGCTGTGCATTTTATGTAGGAAAAACATACATTAGGAGAATACTTTTGTCTGTCTTAATGTAAATTCTATTTTAAATAGAATTAACATTGCATCTGGCACCAAGACTTTCATAATGACATTAATGAAACAAGAAGTTCATAGTTTAAATGTCTCCCTTTGGGGTCATTACAGCTCTTGCCTTCTCACTAAATCATAGGCTGTTGGGCTCAACCTCCGACCAGCATAAAAGTTATCATAGTAAAGACTGAGTGTTATCTGATGGCTTTGTGTGTGTTCAGTGCATTCTTCATATGTTGGTAACTAATTGGACTTTGTTGTTGATATTTTGATATTAAAGATGAGAATAACATTTAGGAAAAAATGCAATAAAGACTGTGACAATCACTCTGATTTATTTAAACACACACACACACACACACACACACACAAAATGGCCAGGCAGTGGTGGTGCACACCTTTAATCCCAGCACTTGGGAGGTAGAAGCAGACGGATCTCTGTAAGTTTGAGGCCAGCCTGGTCTACAAAGTGAGTTCCAGGTTACACAGGAAAACCCTATCTTGAAAAACAACAACAATAAAACCATCCTGAAGTGTTTAATCACACGTTGAGGAGGCAGACTGGAAATCAATCTGAACATTCCCAGTTCTTCAGGTCTAGGATTGCTGCTGCATTACATCCCTCAGTAGTGTGATACCACAAGGCTCTCTCCAGTTCCGCTCAGTTCAGACGCCCTTAATAAATTTGCAAATTCAAATTTATTTAGTAGTGTTGACAAATAACCCATCAGCTCTAGCGATAGGCAGAAATTTTGTTAGCGTCCCAATGAATGGAGCGGAAAACTCACTGTAAAAGTGCCTTCTCTCTGAGCAGGGCCTGAGTTTGAATTTTTGCTAGGGTTTGACTGTGCAAGCATGTGGACACTGTCCTCGGAGCTTCTTACAAGGAAGGGAGGAATCAGGATGCCATCTCTTCTTTTTCCCAGTGTGAGCATGTTTAGATCTCTCATGGCACTGGTGGCTGTGGGTTTCAGCATTATGATAAGCCCAGGGACCTTTAGGGTATGAACATGAGGTCCAGACAAGATTGAGCCAGTCTGGAGCCCCAACTCCTTGGCATTAGAAACAGTGATAGTTGATGGTGGGCAGTAGGGGTGTTATGGTTCCACTACCCCCCATAACTTCCTATGAGCAAGCAAACAACTAATGATCAGTAGTCTCAGTTGATAACAAATGCCTCCCCTCTTTGCTCCTCATTTGTTGGGGATGTTGGGGAAGTGACGGTCCATCTTCTGCTGATTGTAGGTGCCATCCTTTCCCAATCAAATGACCAAAACGTCTCCCTGGCTAATTGTAGGTGTGTGTGTCACCAGGCTGTAGCTCCAGCTGTTTGTTTAGATGCTTCAGTAGCCAAGAGATGGCCAGTTGCCTGGACTTTCACTCAGATCAATAGCTGAAAGCCTAACAGGCCAAAAGACTATACAGGGAAGTGTTCTACAGCTGAGCTGTGCTGCCAGTCCTAAGAGAAATATAAAAAGACAGTTAAGGCTGGAGGTCCCAGGTGGCACACAAGCCTGAAGGAGGCTAAACACATCGGTGAGAGAGCAGACGTTTGCTTCCTAAGAGTGAGTGAGATCTGGCCAATGATTGAGAAAGGGGTGGGTGTGGAGGCCAACATAGATTCCTTGTCCGCGGTCCGGGTACCAGGGTTTCTGTCGAACACGGAGGCTTGAGGTAAGCGCACAGGTAAGAGGCCTGTTGTCTACAAGCAAGCCTCAGGTAGAGCGCCTGAAGTCACAGGTGGTGAACCAGCTGGCCCCTCGACCTACGAATGCTCCCAGGGTGCAGCGCAGGAAGCCAGAGATGAACTCTCTTCGTGGCTGCCCAGCTGCTTGGGTGACACTTTCAGTGCAGGTCAAGAGTCCTTCTGCCCATCTGGAAAAAGTTCCAAAAGTCCCAGGAGGTCCCCTAGGTCTCTGGGGACACAGGGCACAGCGGCACAAAGTCCTGGGTAAGCCACGTCTCTGGACAAGGTTGATGCTTTGGAAGACTGAGGGGGTGGCAATCGGTTTGACTTCAAGAGCAGCTCTCTGAAGGCCGTTGCACTGTTTTGGGTGGGTTAAAGGTTGTCACGGATGTGTGGCTTGGGTATTCGGTGCCTCTCTTCTATACCAAGTGTTCTGCACTGCCTTGGTAACCGGGGTGGATGTTGCTTTAAACCCTCATTTGTGCTGGTCTTCAAACCATCCTGAGCATCTGCTGTTCTTTCTAAGTCCCTGGACTTTCTTCCTCGGCGTGCAGTTGCTGGTACATAGGTCAAAGGATTCTGGAGCGTAGAAAGCTCAGACACCACCAGAAGTCCCTTTTTTGTCTGGCCTGCTGTTATTTCCCATCAGTCTCTGCTCTGGTGCCTCTCCTCTTTCCCCTACTTAGCATGCACACCAGAGAGCAATCCATTAACTCTTTAGTGCTGAGGTCTCCTTGGGGATGTGCTGACTCCAGCCGTTTCCTCAAGTGCCACACTACACAGCCAACCATCTTTGTTCTTCCCCAACATAGCTACTCCATCTGTGATCCAGTGGGCTCTTTGTACTCCCTGTGTGAATCAGTGTTTAAAAGATGAGGGCTACACAAACAGATTTGTCCAGTAACTTCCAGGTACTTTTAGCCCATATTGTAGAGCTAAATAGTGTAGTGTAGTGTAGTGAGGGGCTAGGTTTAGCATCGCATGGGTTTTAAAAGCCATCTCTGGGTTTTCCAGGTTAATGAAAGCATTTAATCCTAGCTTTGGAGATTGGCAGGTAGGACCTCCTCCAAACAGTGCATGGCTAGGGTAAGACCATACAACAGAACTGATACTTTTGGGTATCAGTGTTAAGTTCTGAGTGTTGACATAAAGCCACAAGTTTCAATAGCATGTTTTGAACTTGATGAGGCCTCAGCTAGGAGGAGTTAGCCACATATCACTTCATGGACCTCCTTTAGTGGGTGCTTGGGAGCAGCAGCTACTACAGGCTTTGAGACCAGACCTGGATGTCTGGCCTAGTTACTTTGAGAATTATGCTGCTATCCAAACTCAAGCATTCTTGGGCAATGGTTTGTCTCTCAAGACCAGGTGGGTTAGGTAGTTAGGGAACTCAGGCCTCCAGTTCCCATGCAGGCCCCTGCAGGCCCTGATGATTGAGTTTGTAAAAAGCTGTCCACACTCGCTGGTGCACTCTTGGCTTGCTGTCTTTTCCCTGCCGGTGTTCATAAGGGGCTCCTGCCATTAAGTGCGAATGGAGATCTGTGTGCTGTGTAATCTTGTCCTACCTGGGAGCTGCCTTAGCTGCTTTTGGAGGGGCTGTTGAATGGTGAATGTGTTCAGTCTACTATTACACAGGATGTCTCTTCATCCCTTCATCTAAGGAATTCCAAGTAAGTAATGGGTTTTTGAAAAGTAGTCTTTTTTTTTTTTTTAAAAAAAAAGAGGTATTACTTGTGTTTATCCTATGTGAGTTTGTGTACGTGGAGACCTGAGGCCACCCTGAGGAGTCAGTTCTCTGTGTGTGTCATGTGGGTTCCTGAGATCATCAGCTCGGCTGCTCAGGCTGGGTAAACGGTGTCTTAGCCAGCTGAGCCGTCTCACGGGCCCTGGAAGTAGGCTTTTCTTCTTCTTCTTGGTAACACACCTTTGAGCTGTCAAGTAGTGGTGATGTTTAAATCTGCAGTTCTCTTGGTGGAGTAACAGTCTAGGACAAACACACCACAGGAGTCCTGACTCAGCCCTGGGTGTTGGTTCTTACATCCTTGCTTCAGGACTGTCCGGCACAGCTATGGCTACTCCATCAGAATGAACAGATTCGGGGCAAAGTCCTTAACTGTCCACACCTTGATTATCAATCCCGTCTGGGATGTTACCAGTCAGTTGTTACCAGCCCAGCCAACCAGGGCTCCTCATCACTCCCTCATGTTCCGTAGTTTGCCAGAATGACTCCCAGAACTCAGGAAAGCCTTGCCGTCGAGAGTCGTGTGTTGTTATAATGTGTATAAATGAGTAGCCGGGGAAAGAGATGCTTGGCACAGAGGTTAGGAGGGTCAGGAGCGCAGGGCCTTCTGTCCCTGTGGAACCAGGTGTGCCCCTAGTACCTCTGTGAACTCACAGGCAGGGAGATCCCCGCCTCTTGAGACTGAATCATTACATGAGCGGTATTGAGCCTGTTGGCCATTTGCTTGTACTTGGGCTGGTTCAAAGCTTCAGTTTCTTTCGAGACAGCATCCCACTCTGCTTCCCAGGGGTCCTCCCATTGGCCACTGATGCGGGATGTTCCTGCTTCCTGTTAGGATTACAGGGGTATGCCACCATGAAAGCTTGGCTTTTGAGCCACTGATTAGTCTCTCTGATGACCCCGCATCCTGAAACTGTCCTGAAGCTTCCCACCAGTCACACAATGAACACAACAGATAGTCTAGTCAAAGAAAGCCTGGGGCAGAGGAGTGACGTTGTCTGAGCCAGAAATTGGGGGAAAAGACGCAGTGTGAGCTCCTCACTACATACACACATTTCAAAGTCATAGTTGTCTTAACAATGGTTGTAATTGGAAATACTTCTCACTTTGGGAAAGAAAGACACTATACATAATGCAAGAGAATTTTGTATGCAGTGGTTATCACTACATTAATGGTAGTTGCACTGGACAAGTCTCTAGTGAGAGTTGGAATAGTTTCTACTTTAAAAGTGGGTTTAAAGACCATAATAAAGTTACTTATTTTGAAGTGGAAATGACATTCTGATTCTCAATTTCTATTTTTTAAAATGTTAAACTTAGAACAAACACCCAACACTATGTGGGATACTTCTGCCACTGGAAAATTTATTTAACAATAGTTAAATTGCAGCCAGGGTGTGATGGTTTGAATGAGAATGGCCCCTATAAGCTCATATATTTGAAATACTTGGTCCCCTGTTGGTTTAAGGAACTGTTTGGGAAGGATTAGGGGGTGTGGCTTTGTTGGAGGAGGTGCATCACTGCATGTTCTCACCCTCTGGCACTGTAACCTCAAATAAAGTCTTTCTTCTATATTTGCCTTGGCATCACAACAAACAAAGAAAGAAACTAAGGCACAGGGTTTCTCCGTCACTTCGGTTTGCCAGTGTAAGGTCCTGTGTTTCTCAGGCACACGCTGTTGGTACCAGTGTCCTAGTTTGAATGTTGACTGTCCAACCTAAGGTGTGTATGTCAAAAGTCTTGGTCCCCAGGGTGCCACCATGGGAAGGTAGTAGAACTTGAGGCAAGTCTTTAGGTCATTGGACCAATAGGATTGTGGGACTTTCTTTTTATCTTTGCTTCCTGGTCAGGAGAGGAATAGTTCCGTCCTTCACAGACCTTCTGCTGTGCTGTGTTGTGCTGTGCTGTGTTGCCCACAACAAGAGAGAAACCAGCTGTGGACGGAAGCCACCAAAGCTGTGAGCTGGAGCGAACCTCTCTTCTTTTTAAGATAGTCACCTCAGTCATTTTGTCACACAGACAGAAAGTTGCTCAATCCAGTCAGAAATTCAGATCACAGCTCTGCTTTGTATCCTCTCAAATGCTGATACAGAGTGCTTATCAGTAGGATAGGTCAAATTTCAGAAACAAAATTTTGAAATACATTTGTGCTCAAATTATAGCATAGTAGAACAATAATTTCCAGACAGTATTTATCATTTGCTAAAATGACAACCACCGTGATAGACTTCTTTATTAATCATGAATGAATGATAGTATCCAATCTTTCAGCTGTAGAAACTGAGCAACCATGGTAGGTTTTTAAAAATATGTTTATTTACCTTGTGTGTATATGTGCATACATGTCATAGCCTAAATATGGAGGTCAAAGGACAACTCATGGAAGTTGGTTCTGACCAAGGCAATGCATAAAACGACCTCTTTCATTGGGCTTGCAGTTCCAGAGGGTCGGAGTTTATAATGGCAGTGTGAAGACGTGGTGGGAGGCGGCTGGAGTAGCAGATGGGAGCTCACATCTTGATCTGCAACCAGAAGGTAAAGAACATGGTAGGAATGGCAGGACTCTTCTGAAACCAACACCCACCCCCAGCGATGCTCCATCTCCAGCAAGGCCACACCTCCTCATCCTCCTAAACATTTCAATCAACTAGGGACCAAGCCTTTAAACGTATGAGCCTGTGGGGGTTGTTCTCAAACCACGAGAATTCTCATCCATACACGGAAGAGAGGTGGGCTCTAGGGATCTAGCACAGGTTGCCAGCTTGACAACAAGTTGCTTTTATCCACTATCTTGTGAGAGTATGAGCTGAATTTAGATTCCTCAAGACCTAGGCCTCTATATGAATTTTTATGCTAGGCATATTTCAAATAATCAGAAGTCTCAAGTTCTGTGTTCCGTGAAGGGTTGGGGTTGAGATAAAATTGCTAATACCACCACACAAAAATAAACAACTTTTTTTTTTTTTGGTTTTTTGAGACAGAGTTTCTCTTCGTTGCCTTGAAGCCTGTCCTGGAACTAGCTCTTGTAGACCAGGTTGGCCTCAAACTCACAGCTATTCGCCTGCCTCTGCCTCCTGAGTGCTGGGATTAAAGGCATGTGCCAACACCACCCAGCTGAGAAAATTCTCAGGCTGGAGAGATGGCTCAGCGGTTAAGAGCATTGCCTGCTCTTCCAAAGGTCCTGAGTTCAATTCCCAGCAACCATGTGGTGGCTCACAACCATCTCTAATGAGGTCTGGTGCCCTCTTCTGGCCTGCAGACATACATGCAGACAGAATATTGTATACATAATAAATATTTAAAAAAGTAAAAGAAAGAAAATTCTCTTGTTACCAACAACCTTTTATCCCCTCTGGGTTGGCAAACACACATTCTTTACAAAGAACTAATACTACTAGACACTCTGAGTAGGAGTGCGGTCTTCATAGAGCCACTGCCACCGATTGGGGTGTGTAGGACAACCGTCAGAAGGAAGGAGCTTTTAGTTTACGGTGAAAACTAAGAGAGCCTGAAGATAATTTGTTTAGTGCTTGAAATTTCTTATAAATTAGCAAAACCAAAATAATGCTCAGTGTTTATATGTGTCTGTGTGTGTGTATAATGTGTGTGTATATGTTATATTTTATCTAATTTTGTATGTTATGCTTGATACTGTGTGTTTACATATGTGTGTGTACTTTGGGGGGGTCTGTGTGTGAGTGAGAGAGAAAGAAAGAGAAAGAAAAAGAGAACAGCTAGGGAGTGGGAAGAGAGAAAAAGGAAAGAATGAGGAAAAGGATGCGGGTATGAGAAAAGACAGACGCAGTTATACAATACGAGGGTGAGTGTACGTCTGGGTTGTCAAGCAGATGACCGGCGCCAGCATCATGGTCACGTGTTTATAGAATGAACACTGCTTAGCGTGATGCTGATAAGGGCATTGAGGAAGTTTAAGGCCGGAGGCTCAGTTTGAAGACCGTAGGATGGGTAGATGTGACCAAATTAGTAACAAAGTATCGAGAGGTCGGCATTTCTGTAGTGTTGGTGTGCAGCTATTTCCTTTCCAAAGGAGATATAATTTCATACAGCCATTCCTATAATCTGCTCCTTTCTGCTTCCGTGAGGAAATCTTAGCTCTTTTGCTCAACAAGTGTGATACGTCCCAGCTCCTTGTGTGGAGAACCGGGTCTGTCCCAACGCGGCGATGTCCCTCGGTTACGTCTTCTAAAGTGGACACCTAAAGCTCTGTGCGTCCCTTGCTGAGTGTGCTCTAAGAAGCAGGAAAAGAAAATCAGCCTGGCAGTAGGCTAGACACCCTTGTTCCTTTTCCCATCTGTCCACTGTACGTTGGACAAAGAAAAAATATTAACGGGGGACGTATCCAGTTGCTTAATTTATCAATGAAGATAAATTTGCAGGGAAATTTTGCTCGAGTTACTGTAATACTATTAGCATCAAACCCTTATATGAAGACTGGAATTAACATCGTGATGAATGGCGTTGCTTCGAGGACAGAATAGACCACGACTGTTTTACAATGGGGAAGTCATTTGTGGTCGGTGGTGTATGAAATGTGGGTTTGGACGCCAGAGTGTAATGAAGCGAAATTTATGCCACGCTCCTCTCTTCCCTAGGAACTAACCATGAAGCTAGTATGTTGTTTAACAGCTGGTGTTGATGGACAGACACTGGTCTAATATATAGTTATATATATGTATGTGGTTATACAAACCCAGTACAATATGCTGAAAATGTTTATGAGCCATTTCATAACGTACATGTGAACTTGTCAAAAAAAATCAATATTTTAGTGAGGGTAAGTTAGGTGGGGGGAAGTTCTGAGGTCAGAGTTTTTGGATTAGTCTACCGTTTTTTGTTTTTTTTTAAGTATGTTAAGATTATATGAAAATTACATTTGTACACTTTTAACTAACTATTGTTCCATTTGTTTAGCAAACACACCTAAGATTCCGTCCTAGGGATCTTACCCCAGTTGAGTGGTTTTATATGTTAAAAAAATTAGGTATGATGCTATTAATTTACTGCTAACTAATGTTGTACAATGCCGCTAAATGACAGTCCATCTGTCACATTAACGTCACGACATCCCACTTGCTGTTTTAATACGCCAGGAGGACGAAATGTGGGTTTTAGATATGTTTTACATTTGCGCTAAGTAATGGAAAGTACAATATATTATGTGCCTGCGCCTCGAGGAAAGTTTTTAACAAAAATAATTGAAGGCAATAAATCTTCCCCACCCCTTCCCCAGTGTTTGCCCCTCCTCCAGCATCCTTTCTGGATCTTTCTATCTTCTAAACCCAGCGGAGCCTGCTAGATAGCGATCAAGGCTGGGCATGACTGCAGCACCTGCCAAAGGTTTCCGTTGTCCTGGAATGTTGACTTAACCTTCCTTGTGACCACTCGGGGGCTGCCTGGATTTTCTTTTCCCTAAGATTGAAGTGTGCTCTTGGAGGCTGCTGGGAGTGAACCTGAGACACGTTTTAAATAATTAGGAACATCTCCCTGCTAATAAATCTCTCCCCCAGCTTTAATTTGATTGTGCACTCGGTAGGTGTTTGACTTAAGAGAGTGTGGACGGAGCAGGTGATTTATGACGTGTCTGGAGGTTTTGTGTTGAAATTGTCATAGGCAGCAGTGATCAAATTTGGTGCAGAGAAATGAGGCAATTCATGTTTGATATGTAACTTACTGTCTTTAATTACTCCTCACACATGCCAGCCTTGCCCAGTGTGAATTTTTCAGGCTGGAGAACGGCTCTCTCTGAGACAGATGACTAAGCGGCCTTCCTCAGATACTTGTTTGCATGTGTGAATACACCATGCAAACGTTTTTACGTTAGATCTCTTCAGACATGATTATGGGGTCTTGAAGCTTTGTGTTACTCTGTGCAAAGCGTTTTCATGCTGTGTTTCAATGCGACAGTATATTGTGAAAAGGGAATTTTCAAACCAAGGGGAATGCTTTCAACAAGAACGGTGATGAGGATGTAAGCTAATGCGATATATATGAACATGGCCCAGGCTTGCAATATTGGTTTATCCATTAATTTTCCTAGCCCAGGTGTTTGTTTAGTGGGACGTCATCTCGCAATGCGATGATAGATGTGTTTGACTCGGGGCGTTTATATTAGTCCAACATCTTGTATTTCTTATGCTCAGTGTTGTTTGCTTAAGAAGTATTGCCTATGAAGCCGAAAAGAAATCACCATTCAAGAACGCTGGTATTCTTGATCTTTCGGTAGAAGGAATTGTCTACAAGCTTTCAGTGAACAAAATAGACCATTTAAAAGCCTCGGTATGGCTGAATTTTGCTGAAAAATTTTCACTGGATATATTAAGCCAGATTTTTTTTCTAAAATGAAATTAATTCATCTACTAAGTTTTCACACTTAAAAATGATACAGTTTCTTTTTCATAAAGCTCGTATGTTACAGAAACCCCAAGAGTAAAAATTCCATATGTAATCTCACCATGGTTAACCCTTTGCTGTACATCCTGGATGGAATTTTTAATGTTTTCAATTTTAATTATCCTCATGTATAATCCTTTTTTTTTTTTTTTGAGCCAGGGTCTCTCTGTGTAGCCCTGGCTGTCCTGGAACTCAATATAGA
The DNA here is from genome assembly GCF_982192425.1 of Myodes glareolus. Taxonomy (NCBI): domain Eukaryota; kingdom Metazoa; phylum Chordata; class Mammalia; order Rodentia; family Cricetidae; genus Myodes; species Myodes glareolus. The sequence continues at coordinate 36,613,171 of NC_142034.1, forward strand.
GACCAGGTTGTCCTTGAACTCACAGAGATCCTGCTTCCCAAATGGCATGGGCCATGATGCCTGGCCAATAGTACACTTTATGTATTTTTTAACTTTATTTTATATGTATAAGTATTTTGCCTACATATATGCCTGTGCACCATGTGCGTGCCTGGTGCCTACAGGGGTCAGAAGAGGACATCGGAGCCCCCAGGACTGTTCTGAACCATCTGGTGCTGGAAATTGAACTGTGTCCTCTGAAAGACCAGAACTTTTAACCACTGAGCCTTCTCTTCAGCTCCCCCACAGCCTTTGGTTTGTTTCATTGGTTTTTGATATTGTTTAGTTTGGTTTGGTTTTTTGAGACAGGGTTTCTCTGTGTAGCCCTAGCTGTCCTGGACCTCTCTCTGTAGACCAGGCTGGCCTCAAACTCACAGAGATCCGCCTGCCTCTGCCTCTCCAGTCCTGGGATTAAAGGCGTGTGCCACGTGTGCGCCACGTGTGCGCCACCACCGCACAGCTCCCTGTAGCACCTTTTAAACTGCCACGTAGCACTTAGCAGTCTTTCCATGTCACCATGTGCCGATCTCAGTTTTCCTTGTTTCTCTCTTCTTTCCTGTGCTGGGGGCTGAACCCGGGGTTTGCACATTCGCGCAGGTGCCCCACCACTGAGCTGAACCCCTCTCCTAGGTCTCAGTAATGACGTGGTATTGCAGTCATAATTAAACCACATATAAATAGCCATAATTTATTTAATGACTAGTTTTATCGATAGAGGCATTTAGGCTTCTCTCTCTCTCTTTCTCTCTCTCTCTCTCTCTCTCTCTCTCTCTCTCTCTCTCCCAGCTTTTCGATCTTTAAAATCTTGCGTTTGGCCAGGTGCGTTGGCTCACACTCCTAATCCAAGCACTCAAGAGGCAGAGCCAGGCAGATCTCTGAGAGTTCAAGGCCAACCTGGTCTACAGAGTGAGTTTCAGGTCAGTCAAGACTACACAGTGAGATTCTGTCTGAAAACAAAGCAAAGCAAAACAAATAAAGCACTTTCATTTATTTGACGATTTCTCTTAAGGAGTATTTTTGAAAACTCATGTTACTTGATTTACATGTTGAAATAGCTAAAGTTTTGTTTTTCAAACAGGGTCTCACTATGTAGCTCGGGCTGGTCTGGATCTGCCTCACACTCAGAGATCCTCCTGCCTCTGCGTCCCAGTGCTGAGATTAAAAGCATGCACCACCAGGATTGGCTGAAATTCAAGGTTTGATGATGTCTTTCAGACTCCCTCATCTTAAGAGATCCTCGTAGAGGAGGAAGAAAGACTCTAAGAGCCAGAGGTGGTGGCGTCCGCCACACACGATGCTGCCACTCACACATGAACTTAGCAACAGCTGCTCGTGTACAAGACCTGCACAAACCGAGCCAGCTAATGTCCCAGCGCAGGTTGGGGAGGGGCTCATGAGCTCCCACCCCTCCGTGAGGAGCTCTTGGCTATTGATGGTGGCTGGGGAAGGGAGAGTCAGTTTTCAGCAGGGATGTGGCACCCAAGAGGCAGCCATGCAGACAGCAGCAGCACTAAGTGAACTCAGTAGGTTTAAAACAACCAACCAACCAACAAAACCAAACCACATGAAGTTAGGAGAGAACAGCAGGAGACGGGGGTGGGAAGGGAAGCTGATCAAAACACATTATGTTCATGAATGAAATTCTCAAGCCCAGAAAAGGGTCTACCAAGAAAAGGGCAGGGAAATCGACTGGTAAAAGTTGGGAAACCATGGAATAGTATACAAAAGAATTGCATTTCATGAACAAAAATAGCTAACTTGTTGACAAATAAAACGTTTTTGATAGAAGAATTCGAGTTGTCGAGAAAGCCTTCCAGCTACCCGACCCTGAGCCACATATTTAGTTGGGCAATAAAGGCAGCGTTCATGGAAGGGGCACTGGCTTTCATAAGAGGAGCATAAAGCATCTCACCTCAGTTCTCAAGACTGGACAAGGTTTAGTGAAGAACTTCACACCCCACACACAAAGTAAAAGCAGTGTGTGGACATTTGGAATATATATTATTACATACATACATGTATACATACATATATTTTTTTTCAGACACCCACCAGCTAGATAGTAGGAAGTTAGGAAGACTTATTTTTAAAACACTTGAAACACAGCCATTTGGTCAACCTCCTTCTAGAGTTAAAAACTCTGGGCTGCAGGAGAGACGGCTGTCAGTGAAGTTTTTGCCAGGCAAGCATGGGGAACTAAATTCAGATCCCCAGAACCCTTGTAAACTAGGGTATAGAAGAGAATGCCAGCAACCCTAGTGCAGGTGTCTAGGACCAGCCAGGCAGCCAGCAAACCTTGAGCCCCAGATTTGAGAGAGTTGTCTCTCAACTGAGGAAAGCATCGTCTGACCCAAGCCCCCGGCCTCCCGGTGAGCTTACCTGCACGCACTCAGTGAAAAATGGAGCAGTCCAAGTGACAGAACTTGAAAGTCCTTCTCATCCAAAGGTTTGAGTTCTTTGTAGACTCCCTGGCTTAGAAGTTAGATTGCCAGGGGCACAGGCACACTTGTACAAATGGGGATGGGTGGAAGGACACTTGTACAAATGGGGGTGGGGTGGGAAGTACACTTGTACAAATGGTGGGGGGGTGGGAAGAAAAAAGCTGCAACTGAGACAGACTAGTGGGCCTCCTGTTTTTAAATTGTGGTTCATTAGAACCCAGGATCTCACTCAATTTAGCTATTTTTGCTAGATCCAGTCCCTGGGGTGGGAGGAGACAAGCACCTTTAACCAGCTTGTATACAGTCTTCTCTAAACGTCTTAAGGGCTGGAAAACATTTTCTTTATTCCCCGTTACCAAGTCAATTAACTTCGGCTTCATAGTGACGCCTTAGGATTTTTCTAGTGTCTGTCCCATCAAATCAACATTAAATTTCTTTCCTTCGCACACAGTATCCCTCTCTCCCTTCTCTCTCCTTCCCTTTTGGATTCCAAATAAGCAACAGTGTGGGATTTGAGGCCCGAGCCAATGAGTACTTCTTGGGGATAATCCACTGAAAGACGGAACTTGGGGACTCAGGCACCTGCCCTCTGCAGCTCGAAGACCTGTGCTTCTGGTACTCCACGTCGCATGAGGAGAGGGTGGCGTTGGTAGACAGGCCAAAAAGTCAGCTTTGTGGAGTTCCAGAGAACAAATTCACTGTGGAAAATCCTACAGACTTTAGGGAATCTGAACCCACCACTAAGTGAGGATTCTGGTTTTGACTCGCTTTGAAGAAACAGCAGAATTCTCTGGACACCGCTCTGGGGCATGGATCTTTGTAAAGGGGAGACACCTGACAGAAACCAAGATCTTAAAACAGACAAACAAAACCATTTTTAGGTGTATCAGCATCTTGCCTGTGTGAATGTCTGTGTATTACATGCATGCCTGGTGCCCTTGGAGGCCAGAAGATGACATTGGATCTCCTGAAACTGGAGTTAGGGATGGTTGTGAGCCACCATGTGGGTGCTGGGAACTGAATCCTCTGGGAAAGCATGCAATGATCTTAACTCCTGAGCTTTCTCTTCAGGTCCCAAACCAAGATCTTTTGATGGAGACATAACTCCTTTGGAAACATTTATCCATCCTAGTTAAGAGACGACAGTATTCTTCTTTCCTACCCCGAAGTCCCCTGTCGCTGTAGCTTGTGGTCGCTCTCTCAAATGCTTCCTTAAGCTCAGTGTTGCTCTTTTCTGTCTACAGATGGAGTCGGGACCAGGCTCTAGCTTCACCTATTCACCCGATCCTGATCATTGCCTCCAATTGTGTCTCCATCTTCACGCTGTTTTAGTGAGTTCAGATTTTAATCCCACTGGACTGGTGCAATGGCTGAGTGGGCAGAAGTATTGTCCAACACTAACCTGACCGTGGAGAGAGAACTGACTCCTGAAAGTGGTCCTCTGTCCTCTGTGTGCCAAGGCACTTGCACACCCATGCTCACACACACTGGTAACAGTAATTAATAAAATAAAATCAAAAAAATCAATTCATTGACTTCAATATTAATACTATTGTTTGTTCTTTTTTATTTTGTTATGTGGTTACCATTTTCTGGTCCCCACCATTTGTCCAGGACACTCCTATGATCTTTTTGTCACTCACATTTGTCTATAATGAACTAATTTGGTGTCTCACACTTATAGGCAGGTCTGAGGGAGGCCAGTATCGACAACTTCCCACTGGGTGGGGTGGGGGGAGTGTCAGCACTATATGTGGGTCCTGGGAACCCAATCAAAGTCTTCTGGAAAGGCATGCATTGATCTTAACCCTTAGCTTTCTCTACAAGTCCTAACCCAATTAAACACGATTGTTAAAGGACACAGTGCCTAAGGATACTGCGGACACAGGGCAAGCATCTCAAGGAGTTATATTAGAACGCAAGTGACTGCAAACATGTTCACCTTGCTGGGCATGAGATACTGTCCTGGGATGCTGTGCGATGTTTTAATCTTCTGGCTTCTTTGCCCCCCCCCCCAGCTCCCAAATAAATCACACACGGAGGCTGATTCTTAGTTATGAATGCCTGGCCTTAGCTTGGCTTGCTTCTTGCCAGCTTTTCTTAACCTGTCTACCTTTTGCCTCTGGGCTTTCCCTTTTCTTCTGTATATCTTACCTCTTCTCCGTGGCTGACTGACCCCTGACGTCCTCCCTTCCTTGTTCTCTCATTGCTTTCTCTTCCTAGTTTCTCCTGTTTATCTTCTCTGCCTGTCTGCTCCGCCTATCCTTGCTCCTTGGCCATTCAGCGCTTCATTAGACCATCAGGTGTGTTAGACAGGCAAAGAATCACAGTTTCACAGAGTTACACAAATGCAGCAGAAACAAAAGTCACACACCTTAAAATAGTATTCCCCAACACCAGGTGATTGCTTAGACTGGCTCCTACCTAAAGATGCTAATAGAATTTTGGTTGGGGTGGTAATACATGCCTATAATCCTAGCACTTGTGAGACCAAGACAGAAGGACCCCAAGTTCAAAGCTGGCTAGGCATATATATTGAGACTTTGCTTCAATGCTGACCTTCCTAAAAAATAGCAAACCCAAAGAGGAGAAAAGATTAATAAAATCTTTATTAATAAAATCTATAACATAAGGGCAATTGTAAGTAACACTTATAAAAGTAATAAGCTCACATAAATTATCGGTAAAAGGAAGGGTTGAACGAATACTGCTTCATTCTCAAACTGGCCAGGAAAGGACCAAGACTAGACTTTACTGGAGTGAGTTTACCACCTATAATTAATTGCCAACCCGGACTTCCGCTTTTACCAATATCAACAGATAATGAATGATTGTTCCCACCCAAAGACAAATGCTTCAAGGTGTGTGGCTGCGTCTACACAGGGCAAGTACATGGGAAGAAGGGAAAGGCGACTTTCCCATTCATGAAAATGGGAGAGTCCTAAGCCCTCGCGTGGGGACAAAGCAGGAACTGAGTGTTCACCACAGAATAAAGAGCAGCATGATTTCTCCACGGAGACCTGTGGGAAAGGCATGGCCCTCAGCCATCTACCTAATATCCCTAAGGAACTGGTGTTGGCCAATGGGTCTGACGTGATTTAGCAAACGCATCTGTCAGATGTATTTGAAATAACCTAGCAGGTAGCTAAGCAGGAGGAAGAATGAACAGCTCTGTTAATTATGGTTAATTTGAAATGGCCTTTAACTAAGCCAACTGTCCTCTGAGAGTTAGTCACAGCCTTCCCGTTTGAGGTGCCGTTCGTCCCCGAGCTATAGAAACTAAAACCGGGCGTGTACGGATAGCTCCTTGGGACCACTTACATGAAATGACTAATGGGGTTAAATTTTTAAAAATTAAATCCAAAGACATTTCCCAGAACTATGTATAAGCCTTCATTAGGTACAGTTTCCATTTTGGATTCTTGTGTTGGAGCCAATGGGCTGGCAAAGCCAGCACCACATACTGTAATCTACTCAATACTCTAATGCTTAGTGTTTGAATCTTGCACTTTGCTGGCTGGGCATCAAGTAATGTCTCTCAAGCCAAGTGGGGACAACAAAGGAAGCTTTGTGGGGGCAAAAAACTTGAGCAGTCCCAATAAGATGCTACAACCTTCCAACTCTTGGACACCCAACCCCAAGTTTTCATTTCATGGATCGTTTTCTTAAATGCCTTTTGTTTCTCTTCTGAAGCCTCCTGTCCTAGGCAGTATCACAAACGAAGACAGTAGAATTCATTCATACTTGAAGTAGCTGAAAAGCTGGTTCAGGAAAAAAACAGTGGCAGGAATTAGGAGGGATGCAAGCCTGCTGTCTTCCATTTGCTTTGCTGTTGCTTGTTCTGAAAACCCGATGCCCACAGAAGGGTGGAGTGAAGAGCTGGGCTTCCTGGAAACACCCTGAATTTCAGGATAGCCGCACTGTTGCTAGGTGCGTCCTCACCTGCAGACCCGTTAGAGACCCGATATGAGATCAGGACAGAAACGTCGTCATTCTTAGCCAGAGATCAAGGCGCAAGCAAAGGAGGATTTGTGTTCTTTGATTCCAGCTCTGTCTGTCCATCCCCACCCCGCTCCCCCACAGTTCTTACGTTCTTCTCACTGGTTACAGCAAAAGCAAACTGTGATGCTCTCGGTAAACTACGGGCCTCCATCAGTTCTGACAAGGCAGCGATTTTGGAACAGCGACAAGTTTTCAAAAAGCAAAACAGACGAGGAATTTTTAAGTTGAAATAATTTTCCAGTGCACAAAAAGACCCGAATTAGATGTAAGAACTGGAGGGGCCCTTCCTGAGGACACAGCCCTTCCCAGGAACACAGCCCTTCCTGGGGACACTCAGAGCATCCCAAAGTTCTCTGTCCCCAGTGAACTACTCCATCCTCTTTCCTGAAATTCCTGGCACAATTTTGGATTCGGCATTTGGGACTATGGAAAATGGTGCACGAGGGACCTTGGTCGGTCCAAGGGCCACGCGGCAGATGAGCGCGGATGAGGGACAAGCACGCCAGGCAGGCAGAGCTTATGTGAGAGTTTTACTAAGATAAAGGGAATGGGGTAAGGAAGAAAGAGAAATAAAGAAAGAAGAGGAAGAGACAAGAACTAGCCTGCCTCTTCAGAAGAGCAGCAGGAAAGAGAGATGGGAGTGGGCGGAGTTTGTCTCTTAAAGGGACCTTTTGTACCTGCGTACGTATGTAGTGACATAGCAGTCATAGGACCCTGGGCTGGCCAGGGTGCTGCCTGGGTGCATCCTGCCAGGTGACAGGGCCCAGCATAATGCCTGAATCCTAACATTTCCATCTTTTTCTTATAAAAGGGTGGGAAAATTAAAAGGGGTAGCAGGTGGCACAGGGATGGGGCACCTGGTTGTCAAGACTGCTTCCTGCTGATCGGGGTAACTGAGGTAACTGACCATCTTTGGGGGACCGGAGAAAGCTGGGACGCTGGCCGCATCCTGGTGTAGCTTGGTTTCGCTGCTGTACAGGCTCTGTAGAACTCTCCAATGTCTCTTGGACCTGTCCAGGTGCTGTCAGAGCAGAGGACAAGCTTACATTTAGGGAAACAATTATTTTTTTAAATCCTGGTGATTGAGAGGGAGGGTGTCAGGACCAGGGAAAGGTGGGGAGGCTTAGGTTCTCAGGGTCTGGTAATTGGGGTGTAGAACTTTAAGACAATTCTGAAGCCATTTCTGACAACTCTCAGTGCTTCCCCTCCTCCCCTGGGAACCAAGGACATAACAGCTATGCATGCGCGTACTGAGATGTAGGGAACTTTCCATCTCCCTGAATAGGGGCAAGATAACCCTTAGGTGTTGACTCAGTTACTGATGTTTTGACTTAGTCCCTGGGAAGGGGCAAAGTAACCCTCAGAAGTGTCCCTTTACCTCATCTGATCCAGCAACCACTCTCCAGCCAATTATTGGTAATAGCCCTTTTGAATAAGTCAATCATAATAGTTAAAGAACAACCCCCAGACACCCCCTTCCTTCTGTGGTTTTTCCCTTTAAAAATAGCCTGTACCAGCTATTCAGGGTCTTCTAGCCTTCCGACTGCTGGAGGACCCTGTCCTGACAGAATTAATAAAATCCTCATGCTTTTACATCAGCTGTGATGAGAGATGGTCTCTTGGGGTGACTCCTCCTCCTCGGTGATTGGATGCTAGGGTCAAACAGAGGGAGGTGCATCTCACCTGTTTGAGATGACTCCTCCTTGTCAGTTCCCTGGAACTTATAAGAATTCTCGGAGTTTGTGAAAACATAAGTTCTAGACACATTAGCATTTCCAATGTTTATAATTTGTACTGAAATTTACACTGCATAAACAGCAGTATATTTATGCCAGTCATGACTGTGACAGGTGTTTTTTGCACAATGAAAAAGATCTTTGAGGTCTATAGTTAGGAAACCACCAAAGGGAATTTAAAATCTTAAGTTTGTGGCCATGATGATAGTGGTATAGTGTGGTATTTTGTACTCTGTCAGTTGGATTAATAGCTTATTAGCACTTCATTGATTAATGTTAAGACTTTAAACAGTAGCAGAATGAGAGAGAAATCTGATAACAAGCATTTGTACACCTTAAAACACTTTCTAATCCCCTGAAACATTCTTAGATCCTCACATCTTCAGCTTTGCATCTTAAAGCACCTTGTATTTAAACACAGGAATAGTAAAAAGTCCTGCTGAAATCTGTTGTGTGAGTTTGTCCATTTTAAACTGACAAACCTCCCAGCCATCAAACTGCATCTGAGTTCCAAAGAAGGATAGGTTTTACCTGAGCTGTTGATTAAAAAATGACAGAAGAGACTTACTTGATTGGCTACCTAAACAGCCACCCCGGGGTACTCTGTGGTTGTTGAGGGCAGGTCTTAGGGCAACATCCGTCTTTCGGCTGGCAAAGGTAGGCCTGCAAATGTAGGCCCTAGAAGATCCTGAGGATTAGGATTTGTAGGAAGACCAGCCTACCTTGCTCAAGGCAGCTTGAGGCGGTCGATTCCCCGGTGTCCTGGTGTCCTGGTGTCCACGGTCTGCGGAGGTCTTTGCAGCAGTTGAGGTGAAAGTCAGATTTGCCAGTGGCTAGCACTGTCACTTACGGAGCAAGTTCCAGGTAGAGGGGCTTCTGTTCCCATCCAGATTCTTTAGAGGAAATGGGGGTGGTGCCAGGAGCTAATCTGTCTCTCTGTTACAAAAAGTCTTTAATAACTAAACATTTAAATGCCATAGTCTCCAGATCTCTGAGCATTTGAGGGCTGTCTATTGAGTATATATGAGTAGACAAACTTTGTCTTCAGTTGCTTGTCTTAAGCACACAGGTGGCTAGTTAAGGCTTTATGCCTGGAATTAATTACATCAGTTCCCCAGCATGACCACAATTAAAGAGATTGATTATTTATAAGATGAGTCTTAACCTGTATTCCTCAACAGTCTACAATAGGTGGGCAGCTTCTATAAGGTGAGGACTTTATATTACATTCCTGTCAGGTTTAGCCTTACAAGAATGATTTTTGAATTGAAGCTCCTTTAGTGTCAAATGAAAACCTTTTAATAAGCTCAGGAAAGGAATCAAGATAGCCATTCCATGGGTATCAAACATATGTTACTACTTATTTAAATTCTCTAGAAGCTTGGTGTTGAACCCTTGACAAAGACGTAAGTACTTATCTTTTGTTAATCTGGAATATATCTTTATAAGCTTAAGTTTTTATCATATATAGAATATTATTTTAAAGCAGAGTGGAATGAAATATACAGTATGTTGTAGATATAACCATATATTTTATCATCATTTAAGAGTACATGCCAATTTAAAGTACTTGAGACTTGTTTTCTTAGTCTAGAAGGAGGTGCAGTGAACAGAGCTCATTAGTGATGCATCAGCTATAGGACTCTGGGCCAGCATAATGCCTGGGCTATTTACAGGTTTGTGTTCATTGCAATTAGAAACCTTTGTTTCACCAGAAAGCCCAAGATTTATGTTTACCCAGAATTACTATTTTCCCAACTACGAGCCAATTTACTGTCATTCCATGTAAATCATATTGTATCCACCAGTCATATAACCATTAGTTTGAATATTGATTGTATGGCTCAAGCTGAAGTTCTCCATAGGTGATGATGCCAGTGAGCTTTGCTCCTGGATCTGAGAAACAGGAAACTCTCCTCTTCATTCTGATCACTACAAAATGCCTAAGCATTTCAGCTTACTGTCACTGTAGGCCGGATGGCATCAAACCTAACTGGCAAGCAGGAGAGAGAACAAGGCACCTGAGACACACGTCTCATCCAGAGTTTGCACTAACCAAGTGACAAATTATGTACCCTTACCAAGCCTTGGTTGTTTTGTGTGCACACTAACCTGTAGGTGTGCACGCACACGTGTGTGGAAGGCAGAGGTGTCTTCTTCTGTTGCTCCCCACCTTAGTTTTTCAGATGAGTCTCTTACTAAACTGAAAACTGCTAATTTGGCTATCCCCACTGACCAGATAGCTCCAAGGATCCTCCAAGTTCCACCTCTCCTGTGCTGGGGTTGCACCCACCCACACCCACTCACACCCATCCACACCCACCCACAACCATCTACACCCACCCACATCCTCCTATACCCACCCACACACACCCACACACCCATACCCACCTATACCCACCCACACCCACCACCCACCCTACCTCTCCATACCCATCCATGCCCACCCACACCCACCTATACCCACCCACACCCATCCATGCCCACCCACCCCATCCATCCACACCCACCCACAACCACCCACACCCATCCCCACCCATCCAAACTCATCCATACCCACCCTCATCCACCCCCCACACACACACACAACCCACCCCTACCACAACTGCCTTTTTACTGGAATGCTGGAGATCAAATTCAAGCCCTCATGTTTGCCCAGCAAACACCTTAGCAGCGGAGTCAACTCCCCAGCCCATGTTTTCTCTTTGATGGTGGCAGCTGGACCTGGGCCTGGCGCTTGCAAGCACGTGCTCTGCCGTGGTCCTGCCTCCACAGCACGCAAGCCTATTTTCAAGTTCCAATAAGATGGATAATAAAACCTGCCCTGAATTCTTCATAGCTGATTGTGAAAACCAGAACAAGAAGCATGATCTTAAGTCCATCACATGGACCTTACCCAGAATAAAGAATCAGTCCAGAGGAAAAGGGTCGCCCCCATGCTCAAGATGCAGAGAATCATTATTCGCTACCCAAATGTAACATACAAATCCAACAGTGTGATTTCCCTATTTGTCATGGCCCAGTGACTCCCTGGTGGCCACAAGCCTGCTGTCTCATGGTCCTAAAAAAAGGAACCTTAAACAAAGTTTATGGCTTGTTCTGTGCTCATGATGATCCGTGTGCTGCAAGCCAGCCAATTCTCACCATGCTACAAGTCAACCAGTTCTCACCATGCTGCAAGCCAGTCAATTCTCACCATGCTGTGACTCTGCTGTGCCCTTTCCTCTGCCTGCCAGGCAGCGTCTCCTTACCTGCCATGACTCAGACAGGTGGCCATAGAGAGCAGTGGCTATAAGTCGCTGGAATAAAACAGACACAAGGAGACCAGGCATGTGGCACACACCTTAAATCTCAGCACTCGGGAGGCAGAGGCAGGTGAATCTCTGTGAGTTCGAGGCCAGCCTTGTCTATAGAGTGAGTTCTAGGACAGCCAGCTCTGTGTAATAGAAAGACCCTGTTTTTAAAAAAATTACTAAAAACTGAAAGAGACAAGTTCTAGTTCCCGTATGCTTACACTGGGGAAGTCGAGTCACTTCTCTGGGCCTCAGATTCTCCGTGTAGCAGACAGGAAATGAAATGTGTAGCTTACTGGGTTGCAAAATTAAGTTAAAAGCAGAGTATACTATCAATGACGTAGCAATGAATGGAGGTAGCTAATTAGTGTTTTATAATTTTATGACTATATATATGCAGGTGTGTGTGTGTGTGTGTATGTGTGTGTGTGTGTGTGTGTGTGAGAGAGAGAGAGAGAGAGAGAGAGAGAGAGAGAGAGGTCAGAGGACAACCCCAGGCACTGTCTACCCTTTTTTTAAATACAGGATTTCCTTGACCTAGAGCTCACTAAGTAGGCTGGGCAGGCCAGTGAGCCCCAGAGATCCGCCTGTCTCCACCTCCCTGGCACTGGAGTTCTGAGTACAAGCATGATGGGGAATCTTTGTCAACCAATTATCTTTAAGAGGTGGGATCAAGTTAGGGCTTTCTGGGTACCAGGAGAAAAACCAGAAAAACCGAGTGGCCCAGAGTTTGCTCTCTCTCTGTGGTTGCTGCTCTACACTGTGGGGCTTGGACTTCTCGTTCCTGTTTCGTGAGTTTGCCCCTTAGAATAATAATAATAAGAAGAAGAAGAATAGTAAAACATAACTGATCTACTTTTGAGCTAGCCTGTTTTTTTCTAGATTCGTGATAATTCAACACATGCACAGTATCTGACTACATTTATTTATTTATTTATTTATGATATGGTCTCTGGGATGGAACTAGGATGTTTGTGCTTGCAACGCAAGCCCTTGACCAAGCCTGCTATCATTAGCCATTTCCTGTCCCATGAGCTTTCTCCTGACACCTGCGAGTGGAGGTGATCCTATAACTTCCCAGCCCTTTTCTCCCCCTTTAGTAGCTTAGGTGGCTGAGAGAAGGATTTAAAGTTGCCCTTTGGCCGGCACATGCACACAGCCATAGAAACACACACACACACACACACACACACACACACACACACACACATCTCTGCCCCACTAAATAATTAGTGCTCCCTCTCAGGTGTTGTCAGCTCAGTAAGAGTTATGGTGGCACCTACAGTCCACAGCAGCACTGTGGCAGTCACCCTCAGCGTCCCTGCTTGTCACCTCTGTGTCTCTGTGTCCTATTGCAGGCACCTCCTAAGCCCTCCAGGGAGTAGTTCTTACCACGGCCCTCTTCTGGGGGCAGGTGTATTTGTGACAGGTCTTGTTCCATGACTGAGGCTGTCCTCAAAGTTACTATTCTCCCCGTTCAGTCTCCAGAAAGTGCTGGAAGTAGGGATGAACACCACCATGCCAACTCCCTTTTAGCTTTTATGTAACAGCCTCCCTACCTCTATTCTTGTTTCTGTTTCTCTGCAACCAAGGCTGCATTCTCTTTGAGGTGGCCTCACACTGCAGCCCAGGCTGGTCTGGAACTCATTATGCAGCCCACCCCGGCCTCCAACTCTCAACAATACTCCTGCCTCACATTCCAACTGGAATCAGAGGTGTGAGCTACTACACTCGGCTTGCATATCTGTTTTGCAGCGTGTGTGTCCGTAAACGCAGCTGAATCCTTTAATGTGGCTCCTTAGGCCGCATATGATCTGCCCTAATCTTCTGCCGTCTCCCTAAGAACTCTGTCTGTCCCCGCAGTACCTGTGACTCTCCTGCTCTGACCTCAACATGAAGAGTCTCCTTGGGGACACTCCCCTTGCCTGACGTCCTGACACCAGCTCCGCTCTCTCCCTTTCAGGGCTCCTTTATCATTTGGCTTCTTCACTGGATGATGACATCATGAGACGGTCTGCCCTGCACACCTTGGAATCCCCAGCCACTGGCTTTCAAGTAGAAAGACACTGGGCAAGTACTTGTTGGCAAAGTTGTTTGAAAGACCAACTTGCCAATAGTCAGCAGAACGGCCCTTGGTGAGCTTATTGCCATGATGGATGTTCATCTTTTGTCCAAGATTCTGGAGTGCTCGGTGGGATTGTCTTTGGGATATGTGATATCCTCTTCCACATCCTCTGAATAGTGGTCTCCTTTTCAGGTTGGGTTTTCTGGAAATAGCAAAACCATTCAGAGCCAAGGTGGAGAATCAAGCTGGGAAGCACCATCAGCAGTGAAAAATTGGATCTGACTGTAAATAAGCCTGGCTCTTCATATAGCTCATAAACTGGAATTCCCAGAGGAGAAATCCCAGAATGTTCTGAGCTATGGCAAGATGGCTGGGATGTTTGTTTAGCTTCCCAAGGGAATTTCTGGTTGGAGGCACAGCTCATTTAGGTGTATACAGTCAGGAACCAGTTAAGAATTCATTTCCCTTACCTGCACTCTCTGTGTGCACGTGAGCTCTTCTCAGAGAGCTTCGGAAATACATCGTACACACAGTCCAGAAATCAGCAAAAACTGAACATATGAAATGCAAATTGCATCACTGTAATTTGGCCAAATAGCACCACAAAGCAAAGTTACTCCAGCCTGGCTCACTGTAAACACCTTTCTGGACAGAAGCACGAAGCAGAAACTGATCCTTTGGCCAGTCCACACTCCTTAAGGTGCCATCCTCTGTGAGATGAAACTGGCTGACTCACTGAAGTCAAGAAGAGTCCATGACCCCCTGCACAGGCAATGCCTTCCGACTGGTCTGCTATGTCAAAATATACATGGTGAGGCCAAGGGAAGTGGTGTTAAGAAAAGACCTGCAGAAATGCATCTAACTTCCCTATTAAGAGCAACAATAATAGATGCCGTTTAGATGCCCTGCTAAAAGTCAGTAATTGTGCTAAGCACTCCATACCTGTGCTACGCCTGTAGTTTGACAGCAAGAGGCTAATGGGCTCGGCCATTGTCACACAGCTGGCAGTTGGGAGAGCCAGGCTGAGCGCACATCAGGGACATGATTCCAAAACTCTGATTCTTTCTACTCCTTCAGAGCCCTTGATGAAGCAGAGCCACGCCATCAGCGGACACAAAGATGGCAGGAGCAGGTTAGCCTACAACGTGATTGCTCTCCGTGGCAACTTGGCTTTCTTAGACGCCCCCTTCAACAGTTTTCTGTATCTTTGACTCCTTGTTACAGAGTTGAATATTTTCCACTTCTTACTTCATTGTCCAAAATGTTGCCCTGTGACTCAGCTCTGTCTTTGTCATGTGACCTACCCTACAGACACCAGCTTCCATGACCTTTCCTCTGTACCATGGCAGCACTATTGGGATTTTTTTTTTCTGCTTGATAATTGAGTCTGCCATGGGAAAGGACAAGGAGAGACTGATAGAATATGTCCAGTTACTAACTCTAATACCTGTACCTTGTTTGACTCTAATACTTGTACCATTTAGGAGCTGGGCTTTGCTGGGAGCTGCTGTTAATTTCCAGGGATTATATCAGTGATCACATTTTTGCCATACCCCTACTTGATTATGTCATTATGGGTATGGAACCAAATTACACAACTGCTTTTGTTGGTTTGTTTGTTTTTGTTTTGTTTCTTGTTTGTTTGTTTGTTGTTTGGGTTTTCGAGACAGGGTTTCTCTACGTAGCCCTGGCTGTTCTGGAACTCCCTCTGCAGACCAGGCTGGCCTTGAACATCAGAGATCCACCTGCCTCTTCCTCCCAAGTGCTAGGATTACAGGACTGTGCCACTGCCATCCAGCTATGCTACTGTTTTTAAAACTTGGTGCAGCCGGGCAGTGGTGGTGCACACCTTTAATCCCAGCACTTGGGAGGCAGAGGCAGGTGGAACTCTGCGACTTCAAGGCCAACCTGGTCTACAAGAGCTAGTTCCAGGACAGACTCCAAAGCTACAGTGAAACCCTGTCTCAAAAAACCAACCAACCAAACAAACAAACAAAAACCTTGGTGCCCTTGCTGAGGATCTGTATAGACAGACAGACTGGCAAGTGATCTTTCTTCTGCCTTAATTTGATTAGCAAAGAAAAGACTAGGATGCGAGACCCCTTTGTATCCAACGTCAGGAATTTTCCTGTAAAGGAAATGAGAAAGGAGTCAGGCCTATGTTTCATACAAATCAGCAATATGTATTTTTTTTTCCTAAGGCAGGGTCTCATATACCCCCAGATGGCCTGAACTCGTGGTGAAGCTGAGGACAACCTCATTCTCCTGCCTCTACCTCCGAAGTGCTGGGAGTTTAGAGATACCGCACCTCTCTATCGAGTTCTGAAGTGCGGGGTGTTGAACCCAGGGCTTCGGGCATTCAAGTGAGCGACTCTACCAGCTGAGCTGCACCCCCAGCTCCAGCAATGCATCTCTATCTATCTTCTATCTATCTATCTATCTATCTATCTATCTATCTATCTATCTATCTATCTACTATCTATCTATCTACTATCTATCTATCTATCTATCTATCTATCTATCTATCTATCTATCTACTATCTATCTATCTATCTACTATCTATCTATCTACTATCTATCTATCTACTATCTATCTATCTATCTACTATCTATCTATCTATCTATCTACTATCTATCTATCTACTATCTATCTATCTACTATCTATCTACTATCTATCTATCTACTATCTATCTATCTACTATCTATCTATCTATCTACTATCTATCTATCTATCTATCTATCTATCTTCTATCTATCTATCTATCTATCTATCTACTATCTATCTATCTACTATCTATCTATCTATCTATCTATCTACTATCTATCTATCTATCTGCTATCTATCTATCTACTATCTATCTATCTACTATCTATCTATCTATCTATCTATCTATCTACTATCTATCTATCTACTATCTATCTACTATCTATCTATCTACTATCTATCTATCTACTATCTATCTATCTACTATCTATCTATCTATCTACTATCTATCTATCTATCTATCTACTATCTATCTATCTATCTATCTACTATCTATCTATCTACTATCTATCTATCTATCTATCTATCTACTATCTATCTATCTATCTATCTATCTATCTACTATCTATCTATCTATCTATCTACTATCTATCTATCTATCTACTATCTATCTATCTATCTATCTACTATCTATCTATCTATCTAACCATGAATCTGTCTCTGTCTGCCAATTTACAAGCTAGTGCGCCTCCCCTGTCTCTTTTGTGGGTCTTGTGTTCATTCCTGACGAATTTCATGGCATTTGCTTTAAAGTCAGTGGAGTCTGTTTCCCGCTCATCAGAAGTTTTAACTCTGGCTCTGTCCCTCACCACGCCTCACTCATGTTAAGCATCTCCCAAGCTGCCTTTGTTCACAGGACCCTTTTCAGGGCCTCTAAGCTGTGCTCTGGATTCTAGAGGAGCACCTTACACTGCACTGAGAAGACAAAGTGCATTCAAAACAAAACGGATGCAAGAGAAATGTGGTCAAGGGTGTGAGAACCGTCAGAAAGAAAACCCAGAATGAGGAGAACTGAGTGAAGTCTTAACCTCCTTTGCTGGCGGGTCTCCATCCATCTACACGCTGCACCAACGTCTCATGCAGAGCAGACTAAACAGTACCATTAATCGGCTAATGCTAATTTCCCAAGCGCTCTAGAGAGCATCTTAGAAGCAAGAATTCTGTTCTTTTCAAGTAATCAAGGGAAGTAAATCCCAATAGGATTTGCACAGTGATATTTAGGCGTCTTGATGTTAATATTTAGAGAGGCTTAGCTTCCATGTTCCTTTGTTAGCCGCCAGTGTGAGCCCTGCTTCCTTCTGGGAAGCTCGAAGTGCGGAAAACAAGCTCCCTGGTAGGAGAGCGCTCAAGAGCTAAGAACTGCCAAGAAATGAGCCAAAAAGAGAAATCCGAACAAATGCTGAGGAGGCTAGAACTAATCTTTGCAGTTGCTCTAATCTTAAATCATTATCTTCAGACTTTCAGTCATGAAATAAGCTTTGGCAGATGCGCTGACTCCCCTGTGATTGCGGCACTGGGGGAGGCAGAGGCAGGAGGCTCGGAAGTTCAAGATCATCTTTGACTACAGGCCAAGTTCAAACCAGGCTAAGAAACACGAGACCCTGTCTCTTTTCTTTTTCTTTTCTTTTTTTTTTCCTTTCTTTTTTTGGCTGGCTGAAGTAGAGTTTCCCGAGTTTGCCTTCCATAGTAGTTATCCAAGACAATGTGTGATGTGCCGTTTCCTAAAATTCTGGTTAGGATCCGAAAAATGGGTAAAAAGTATAGTTTGTTGTTTTTTTTTTTGAAAAAAAAAATCTGGTTTAAATGGTTAATAGTATTTTGTTTGTTTCGTTTTTGAGGCAGGATCTCAAACAGTGCCCTTGGCTTTTGCCTCTCCCCCTCCTCAGAGTGCTAGAACTGTAGGTTCCCACCACCACACCAGTTTATAACATGCTGGGGCTCAAACCCGGGCCTCGGGACGCTAGGAATGCACTCTACCAAAGGAACCGTGTGAATATATGTTAGTGCTAACACAGGCTGGACCGGCGTAACCTTAATAAGGGAGCTATTTAACATAATCCAAATGTGTACATTTTCTTTAAAAGAAAAGTGGTATTCTTTGCTTAATATTTTACTATTAGACACATCTGAGAATCAAGAACATTTTGTTTACCCTTTATGAATCAGACAAGAAACACATTTTCTTAATTTTATGCCCATTTTTAAACAAAGGAAATGGTGCAAATGGCATTCTAATTTTTTTTTAAGCTTTCTCTGAAGAAGGGAGCCGCATGCAGTCAACATTGAGAGTTCTTGTGTGGACTGATTGTTCTACGGGAGAATTGCAGCAAAACAAAGATGTGGTTAGTATTGTTGTTGCTTAAATATCAACCCGTATGGATTTAACAGCAGAGTCTGTTTTTTCAAATAAATCACTTGTATCAAATTCTTGCATGGGATAGCGCACGTGGGTTGCAGCTGACTGCATTACTAACTAGAATTTGGATTTTATTAACGGCTGCAGTGAAAGATCCCTGCCCACTATCTGGCTTCTTCATGGCAGTACACACTGAACATGGCTTTTGCACAATTATTTAAAGTCCCCTCAATTAGAAATTGCAAGATAGCTGTCATCAGACTTATATATTGTAGACCTGCCAAGTGTCTGGCAGAATTCATATGTGCAACAGATTAAATACATAGATTGTTTTCTCATCTTGAAGCAAATATATGGCTTTTATAGCTAATGGAAAAGTCAGAAGTGTTTCCATTATCTTGGTCTTAAAAATATGCACACAACAGTCCAAATATCAAAGTCAAATGCATGTTGTTTTCTTTTTTTTAAAAAAAATAACATTTAGGGAGTGGATAAGATGTCTTTGTTTTCGTCTGAGTGAAATTTAGCGTCAGTTTTAAAACATGAAATGTAAAGATTATGGGAGACAGGCAGCCTTCGAGAGAGCAGGGCAACAGCCTGACCTGTCTGGAAAGCCCATTCCGGATTCTCTCCAGTTTCAAACAGTACTGTGTCACTGCACTTTAAACAGTATTGTGCTGCACGAGGAGGTAGAGAAGGCCTGGGGCTTGATCTCAGCTTAGCAGTTCACTGATGGCGTAACCTCGGGTGACTTGATTAACCTTTTTAGGTCTTGGGTTCCTAATTGTAAGAATGAAGACGTGGAGCTGTACGGTTTTCCAATTCAAGCTATCTTGGGATTAGTCAGCTTTGAGATAGAAATTTAACATATAGATGTCACCAAACAAGAATTCTCCACTTTCTGTAATTGTTCGAGTGCCCAGGGTCAAGGGTGAGAGGGACAGACCAGCATCTGTGTGTGAATATAAGAAAGTTTGAAACTCTGTTTTCAAATCTCTAAGCTGCCTTCGAAACAGAAACGAGGTCCCTAGCAGTCTGTTCTGGTTCTATCTAAGCTGTTCTGAAGGAATAAACCACACAGAAAATACATTAGCCGAGACCGAACGAGTAATGGGAGAAAACAGTGTTCTCTTCCCTCCTTCGTGGACAATGGCAATGTGTTTCTGCACAATTGAATTGAACAAAAATAATGCTTGCTTATGATTTCTAGCACTTCCAGAGGGGGCAGGATGGTTGCCATCTGGAGCTAAGACATTTCTTCTCCATGTAATCACGGTGATGACATCATTCATAAGCGGCAGAACACAGGAAAGCGGTTAGCTTTCATTCCACAAGGCGGTGTGCTTCATGTAGACACTAGCTGGCGTGGTGGTTTTCTTCTGACTAATGGTGTGCTTTTTAAATGGTTCCTTTATTTTTTGCCTTGTTTGTACATCACTTATAATCCTGCTCCAGGGTCCAACAAACTGTCTGATACCAATGCAGATTCATGTACTTGCTCGCAAATGGATAGCATATGCCAAAATATTCTGTATTATCCTAATAAACACACGCTGGGCATGTTGTTGACACCAATCCCAGTGAGGACTCCAAAGGTGTTCCCTCTGAACAAGATCAGCTTCCTTTGTGGTTAAAGTTTAAAAAACAAACCCTAATACACATAGAGAAATAATATGCTCTTTTACATATTTGCCTGAAAGCCTTCTGTAAAAAACATTGCAAATTATTTGAAACAAAAGTTTAAGATCCACTGGGGATTGAGTTTACAAACTCTATGAATCTACCTAAGGGGCCGGAGAGGTGACTGACTGATTGATGCTCTTGCAGAGGGCCAGAGTTTGGTTCCTAGCACCCGTAACAGGTAGCTCACGACTACCTGTAACTACAGTTCCAGGTGAGCAAACATCCTCTTCTGACCTCTGTGTGCACCCCATGCATGCTCAAACACACACACAGAAAGGAAAAAAGGAAGGGAGGGAAGGAGGGAAGGAGGGAGAGAAGGAGGGAGTCAACTGAAAAAAAAATCTACCTAGGGCATTTTTTTATTTTTATATTTATCTTGTGTGTGTGTGTGTGTGTGTGTGTGTGTGTGTGTGTGTGTGTATGCACACATGCAGATGAGTGAAAGGTCAGAGGGCAACCTCAGGTGTTGGCCCTCACCTTCCACCTTGCTGAAACAGAGTCTCTTGTTGTTCACTACTTCTTGTGCCAAGCTAGCTGGCCTGTGGGCTTTGGGGGAGTCTCCTGTGTCTCCCTGCTGTCTCTGGGGGAGCAGTGGGATTGCTGAGCTGTACGGAGTCCATCCACCTTCAGGAGGGTGCTGGGCATTCACACCCAGGTCCTCACACTTCTGTGGCAAGGCCTTCACACAATAAGCCACCTCCCCAGCCCAGGCCTTCTTTCTGATACTGAATGAACTGTCCTTCTCCCTTCGTAAGAAGGCAGTTGGCCACCCATTCTGTCATTTGTCAAATACTCTAAGGCCGTCCTTGTGTCAAGAGCTGACAACACAAAGGGGTGGACTAGCGATGATGAAGCCTGATATTGGAAGGGAACAACTTCATCCAGAGAGTAATCCTCCGTCTCATGTAAGATTCTTGTTTTCGTTACCGAGTTGGCCTTGTCATTTTGTCCCTTTCTCACTCCCTGTGTCCACTACAGTTCCTTATGGCTTAAACACCACTTCTTTCTGGAGGTGGGGGACCTCAGTAAATGCACTTAAAGTATTTTATGAGTTTCGTTGTTACTTCATTCTCATTTCTACTTTAAAACCACTTTATCTTCTCAGGATAGGCTCAGTATTAGAAAAACGGAGGGACACGGACGGTCTCAGCCATGACCTTTGGGGAATGGAACTTGAATGTTCTTTGTTTACAGGATTATATACGGCATGAGCTCAGAGCTCAGACTCTGAGAGCAAACACACTGACTAATAGGGCCCGGTAATGGAGGATTTAGCTGTGTCTACAGCAGGCATGAGCCGTTGTCTTCTGCTCTGATGACACTGATGACAGTGTTGCTATTGAACTCAGTGATCAAATGCTCTCCTAACCTGGAGATTAGCCCATGGCCTTTCTCCCCAAGCCATGAAAGACGCCACCTTAGGATGAAGCAGCCGTTCTTGGTGCTTAGAGGACATGGCAAATGGAAGGGTAAATCCTGCTCACCCTGAAAATGTCTGTCTTTCAGACTGATTCATCAGAACGTTCAGAACGAGGCTTAAGCCAATGAGAGGAAGGAAGAATGCAGGATGCAGAAGAAAGCATGTCTACACGTCCACAGTTTCAAGTTCAAAGCGGCCGGCTAATTATCTTACTCGGTTGTGATCCGCTGTCATGCTTAGTGCTTTGGTGCAAAGACAGCAAACAAAGTGACTCTTACAACACCCTCAACGTGTGTGGCTGCTGCGTTTTCAGGACGGAAATCTCAGGGCGTTTCAGCAAATGGGCCTTCCGAGATCAGCAGGAAGTGGCTGCAATCCAGATCCCAGCCCCATCCTACTACAAAGAACTATTTTGTTTGTTTCTTACTGTGGGGTGTGGGGAGTGAGACAGGGTCTCCCATAGCCCAGGCTGGCCTTGAACTTGAATTTGCTATGTAGCCAAGGATGACCTTCCTATCCCTACCTCCCTGTTGCTGGGATTACTGGTGCATGCCACCACCGCTGGTTTCTACCATGCCAGGGATTGAAGCCAGGCCGGGTAAGGGCTAAGCAAGCCCTGCGTACACAGCTCCAGCCTAGACTGTTTTGCTTCTCAGGGGCTTGCTTATCAGCGGACTGCATTTCTTCCTATCCCCTTGCTACCCCTCTAGTTCTTGGGAGATCACAGGAAGGCAGTGGCTTCCCTCAGCTGCCTGAGTACACATTTAACTGTAGCAAACTCTCCTTTGTACTCCGAGAGCAGTGACTGGCAGCTGAGGTGGCTGTCTCCTGCTTGTCTTTCCTGAAAGGCAAGACCAATGAAATCTAGCCGTCCTCCAGCAGCAGATCTTAAAAGATCTGAAAAATGACCAGATATTTTTGGGAAAGTTAAAGCATTTTTTGACATATGGTGTGGAGCATAAACATACTGGATTTATTTCTGGGGAAAGGAGGCTGATTGATCCCAACAGTCCCTCGGAAATTATTCGGCGATGTCAGAAGTCACAACTTCTTTTTATCACTCTGGATTCGCAAAATTCCACCCGAGGAAGATAGCCGCTTGCGAGTGATTGCTCCCAGGCGCGCCTTTCTTCCTCCGTCGAGGATCTGAAGCCCTACAAAGACGGAAACTTGTACTCTTGTGGTTACAGTGGCTCTCTTCCAGAAAGAGTTCCTACCGACTGTTGTGCCCAGCCTGTGAAATGGTAAGACCGCACCCCGACACCAGGCCCTTTCTAAAAGTCTGGCACCTCTGCTTCCGAGTGGCTCTGTTGCTAAGGCAGCTGGCCGCCTTGCACAGCTTGTTCCGGGTGAGGATTTGGGGGAGGGGAGGAGGAGGGAAATGTGGATGTGAACATGTGGGAAAAAAATGAGAAGAATTGAGAAGTTGCTTTGTAATAGAAAGGTTTGGATGCCAGAGAGGATGATATTCTTACACTTTGGGCAGGACAAAACGTAAAGCATGTTGGAATTGAATAGAGGGAAAAGTACACACCGGACCGGTGCCAGGTGCCGCGGAGGAGGAAGCCCTGGTGCTTTTCCTCCGGGCGTGTCCCCCCCCCCCACCTCCCTGTGTCAGCCGTGCAATTAGGCAGCAGGAGACACTGTTGCACCGTGTTTGGGCCCCAGCAAGAGAGGCCCCGGGACAAAAATCAGAGATCTGCTGCTTGTAAAGACGGGGGAATGATCCCATTTTTACTGCACGGGTTTAATGTGATGTTGATGCTAAGTGACGTGATCACCGAGAACAGATGCCATCTGGAGTCTCGCTGATTGACGCGCAAATCTCTGACAGCAGCAACTCGGGCCTGTCAGTTTGCCTTCATGGCTGTCTCATCCAGACCTGGTCAGGAAAGCCTCGGTGGTTCAAAGGCCGGAGCACGAACCATGCTGACAGGAACAGCACGGTCTTCTCAGGCCTTGGAGCAGCACGGTCTTCTCCGGTCTTATTGTTCCAAAGTATAAGCGCTAGAGGGACTTTCTCCCAAGGTGAGAAGCAACGATTGCAAATTCCCCTTTAAGTACACGAAGACCATATTGGCTTAAAAGTTCACGGGCCTTGTTTTCTTACTTGGTGCTGTGTTCTGTTAGCCTTTTGAACAATTCAAAGTGTTTGTTCTCCTTACTTATTGGGGTCACAATCTCCATAGTAAGGGGCTTTGTGGAAGGGAGAGGCTGTGGCCCTTCTGGGGTTGTGTGAGTTTAGATCGGTGGTTCTCAACCTTCCTATACTGCGAACCTTGTGCTTTGGTGACTCCCAAACACAACTTTTTTTCTTGCTCCTGCATCACTGTACCTTGCTACTGTTATGAATCATAATTATCTGTGTTTTCTGGTGGTTAGGTGACCCCTGTGAAAGGATTGTTGAGAACCACTGGTTTAAATGCTGTCACAGCACACAAAGAAAACATGGCTGACTTAAATTAGGAAAGCCTCAGGAAGTAGCCAAGGCAGCCTCTCTACCTGAGCGAAGTTTGGGAGATGGGTGCAGTTTAACTTGAAGCGGTGCTGGCTGATGAAGCAAATCAAAGGAATGAAGCGTGGCTAAGTTCTAGAGTGACTGATATTCTATAGGTTCTCCAAGAGCTATGTCTCATAGTAGGTATCAATCGTACCTGACTCTGGTAAAGAATAGGCTTTGGCAGCACCATGAGAAACGGTAGCACCCAGTGTGATGTACAGAGCCCGAAGCCCGTGTGGGTTATACCTTCAGGACTGTTCATTTATGGACTAGCTCATTCTGTTTGCTTCAGTAGTAATATGTATGATACATGTTTCTACCATAATAGCAATACATACGTTCTGTCAATAACTGGGCTGTACAAAACCTGCTCATGTTTTGTATCCAAAACCAAATATTATATTTTTCTAAGTCTAGTTTTTACATGTGAAAAAAATAGACACCATGCATATAATTTGGACATCAAAATGTATGACATATATTTTGTATTAAAGTCTTATTACTTACAATCTTGAAATGACTAGGCTCTGGTGTTCATAACTGTTTCTTTATTGATGTTTACCACACTTTATTATAGTGAATGCTGCAATGAACATTTCTCTGCAGAATTCTGTATCTGGATCTTAACTTATATTGATATGATAGTTGGCTCCCAGATAGAATTTTTGGGTTAAACCATAAACACTTTTTCAGTGGCTTTAAATAGCAAGTATGGCTTTTCTTTTCTAGACTGTTCCTTTCCTTCCAATTAACCTATAATTAATTATAGTGGCATGCTATAGTGATGTAGATTTCACATCTCGTTCACATGTCTGAGTTTTGAGACCCCAGATTTCATGGGGCACAGTAAACTCTGGAAGCTGTCTGACCTTCTCCCCTAACCCCACTAGTCCCCCCTACCCCCGCCCAGTTGTGCTTTGTGGTGAAGTTAATTATGAGATATCTCATGAAATTGCTGTAGGAAAAAAAGGGTTTTGAAGCTGGAAGATAATTTACAATATTTTAAATTGCAAGCCCCTGCTGGGCATGAAGTGACCATATGTGCAGACACCTAACGTTGCTATTTCAATACATGACCATCTAGAGAGCGAGAGAAAGAAAGGCCTGCTTGGGGGCCACGAGGTTTCCCATCTCGTTCTTTCTTAATCTGTGACCTTGGGCACACGAGTTAACCTCCTTGGACTCTGTCTCTTTACAAAGAAGGACTTTGGGTTTGGCTAGATCATCCCTGACTCTAATTCCCTGATCCTATCAGAGCCATTTTTCCGGAATGGAATAATTTGTCTAAGTTCTCCTTTCAAACTCCAAGCAGACTCGGCCTGTGATGCTTCTCCAGGCGCTGTCGTTGAGTCTAAACCTGCCCTGTGGTGACCCCCGTTTCTATCTGCAATTACTTTTTTCTTTTTTTAAATCATGACGAGACCATAACCTTCTCCTTCTCCTTTTGTCAGTTAAACAAAAACAGGTGAATGTTATAACAAGAAATCTTCAAAAATATAAGTATAATGCAGATTGGGCCAAAGGACGCCCTGTGAATTCAAAGCTTTGCAGTGAATGCGCTCCGGTTTCAGCGGGAATTTTCACACAGATACTTGGGATCAAGATTGGAGTTTTGTAATGACAGGTCAGAGGTCTGGCCACTGTCAACAGCTAGTGTCATCTCCTCTGGGCTGCAATTAACACTTGTTTATTTCCCTTTTCAATATACCTTAAATATGGTGTTAGCAAGGAAAAGATTATATACTATCTTCTAACAGGATTCTAGTTAGATATGTTTTTAAAAATAGCCATGTTGCGACACAGTTCACCTCTCATAAACTTCCCCCGGGAACACTATAATTCTGTGGTCTTTGGTCTCCTCACGCCACCATAGATGTATTTTTTAAAGCACAAGATGAAAAATCTAGACCATGCCCCAAGTTCCTGATTTGTTTGTGGGACTTAACCTTAAGCATGGATTATTTTTTATTTAAGACCTTGTTTTGGTTGTAAACTGTTCAGGGTTAATAAAATAATTGGATCTTCATAAGGCACATGTTCAGTTTTAATTGAAATCTACCACCTACCAAATCTTACCTGGAAATGTTTGCATTTGCATAATAAGGAAAATATTTTTAATGTGTCTTTGATGGTTTTATAATATGATAAAGATAAGTAAGACACCGAGGAGAGCTTGTGTACTTACTTCTGAACATATTTTAAATACAATTCAAATGAATTTATTTGAGGGTGTTTTTTTATCATTTTAATGGACAGTTTAAAATACCAAGTCCAGGATGGGGATGTAACACAGCAATAGAGCATGTGACAGGATCCTTGAGGCACTGGGTCTTACAGCACGCGGGGTGGGGGGGAATCATACCCAAATAAAATCATACCCACAGAAAGTATCCGGGGTAGAAGGAATGGTAGTTACATTTTCTCTTGAAGGCTTGAAAAGCAAAAGCAAAAAAATCCTGTTTCTGTCTTGAAAAGTACAAATATGATTAAAAATGGTAAGTAATAATTGCTAAAATATTTATATTTTATCCTAAGTATTTTGTAAAATACTAATGAAACAATTAGCTGGATTTTTCTACTTTGCAATGAAGTTGCTGGCAAGCATTTTCTTGGCATTTTACTTTCATAAAAAGATTGACTAGCTTGTATACTGAATGTCTGTCTAATAATATATACTTTGTATTTAAAATCCGATAATGTTAAAATTAGCCAAGACCCTTTTTCCTTAACACCGGGCAAACTGTTAAATATACCTCATTTTCTTCTGAGCAGGACTAAGTGGCCATGACTTGTTCTCATTACTCAGTCTGAGAAATTATTCGCCACTTTATAACAAATCTCTCATTAGACAGGTAAAGGGGACAGGCCTGATATTCCTGATAGAAACTCTACAGGCCTGAGTGACTGGAGTCCTGCAGAGTGCTAAGATGGCCTGAGATGGTCAGGAGGTGGCAATGCAGTCCATCCCTGTGTGATTCTTAGGCTCTCAAAGGAGAGTAGACCTGGCTTGGTAAGGCGGTAGCTCCTGGTAGCAAAGGTGGCTATGTAACACCTGGTTAGCGAGTTTGTCCCGTCGCTGCAAACGTGAGTGAGCACAGAGCTTTACTCTGACCTGTAAATTTCCTGAGATCTTTTTCTGTGTTTAGAAAAATAGTAGCTTAAGAAGAAAACTCTGTGTGCATGTGTGCACACATGCATGTGCGTGCCTGTGTGTGCTCAGGTGTGGCGGTCAGAGGACAACTTTCGGTGTCAGCGTTTGCCTTATGTCTTGTTTGTGACACGGTTTCTCTGTTATTCCCTGCTGTGTACGCCCGGCTAGCTGGCCCAGAAGCTCCTGGGGTTTCTGCTTTCTCTGTCTCCCATCTTGTGGGAGTCTGGGGTTACAGATGCGAGCTAGTATATCCAACTTTGTGTGGATTTGGGGTAGCTCTGGTCCTCATGTTTGCCTGGGGCTTTAGCCACTGCCTGAGCCATTTCCCAGACTCAGGAGCTAAACTCTCACCAATAATCACAGGTCCAAATGAGCCGACCCGATGTGGTGCTTTGAAGAGATCACAAGCACTAATTATGGTTGCTCTTCAGTGAGCAGAGAGCGGTCTGAGAAGCAGACTTAGCACGAGGGAAATGAGATGCCCCACAGTGAGATGTGGGAGAGACTGGGGATGCAGAATGTGGACTAGGAAATTTAAGTATAGCAATTAAATTTATGACAAGAGAAAATAATCAGTAATAATAAGATCAAACAGAGAGGGGGCTGAGGGAAGGGATGGATAGGAAGTGGAGGGAATAAGTCAGGTGCTATAAACGATGGGTATGTTATTTCTGGGAGTGTTCTATCTCACACGCGTGATTGACAGGTCAGCCAGATGCTCATCACTGAAGCAGCATCTGGAGCAAGGCCCTCTGCTGCCAGCTTCTTCCTCCCTATTTAATTTAAGGAACGACGAAACTCATGTCCAGGGAGTCAGGGATGAATTCTGGTCGCCTGACTGTGCGTGACTCTATGGCTCTGCACCCCAGTGTGAGTTCACCCATCATCCCACCACAGGGTCTTAGCAATGGGTTTTGTAGTCATGCTGGGAAAACCCACCCGAGGGAGCAGCATCTTCACGGGGCTTCCCTTTCAGGGACATTCAGATGTACTAGGGAATTCAGAAAAACAAACAAACAAACAACAACACAAGAAGCCCTTGATGGGGGTTAAAGAGCATCTCCCTTCCCAAAGAAATAACTGGAAAGATTGACCCTGATGCTGATGAGAATTGCTGCTTCTCCTCCTGTTCTTTCATCAAGGCTGTAGATGGCAGCCTCACACTAAAACACGCTTTATAAAGTGCCTCCCCTCCCCTCCCTTCCTCTCCTTTTCCCTCCCTTCCCCTCCCCTCCTCTTCTCTCTCCTTTCCTGGTGAGAAGGAAGCTGAAAGCCCCATGGTGCCTGGGAACGTTGCTCATCCATAGAAACCAGCCGGATTGTCTCTGTTGAGAGTGAAACTTCTTGCTCCCGTGGGCCTGCATCTCCAAACCTCGGGGCTCAGACACCCTCAGCCTCCTCTCATTGACCACTCTTTTTGTTAGGACTCCTGAAAATGCCCACTGTGGGGCTCTGGAAGCACAGCTTAGTCAGGGCCTCGCATCGATGGGCCTTCTATTTGTTTGTTTTTCTTTCTGCTTTATAGACAGTACCCCGTTACGGCTTTATAGACAGTCCGTCTTTGCTTAGGGAGCTCTCAGGTTCTTTCTAACTGGCACTGACTTCAAGGCGGGAGCAGGCCGCTCTACTCGCTCTTTGCTAACAGATCCATTCCTGGCTACTGCTGACAGTGAGTGGAGCCTAAAATAAAAGTGGACGCTCTCCAGTGACGAGAATAATCTCAATTAACTGCAGGACAGACCTCAGGTGTTCACGGGAAGTCCTTCAATTCCAGCAACAGTCTAACGGAACTTTATATCAAAGAAAAGAAGTAATTAACAGAGGAAAACTCAACATATGGCAGAATTGCTGAGGCTAGTTTTTGTATCGCATTGTTTAACCCTTATTACGGATCCGTTGTTGTTCTTATTTTGCAGCTGAAGAAGCAAGAGCAAAGAGATTCAAAGACTTACACACAAGATAATAATTAATAGTAATATATGTGAAGTGCAATAGGGAAATATACCCAATATTGACTTATAATCCTCACACACACATAAACATGGGCAAGTGCGTGTACACACACACACACACACACACACACACACACACACACTCCAAAGACTTGCCCAAGATCTCATAGTTCACAGTGGAAGAGTCAGAGAGGTATACGAGGCATAGTTTGGTTTCTTCATATGTTTGTTGAGACAGGATCCAACGTGGACCAATCTGGCCTCAATTCACTACATAGTTGAGAATGACTTTGACTTTAGATCTTTCTGGCTCCACCTCCCCTGTGGTGGGATATAGGTGTGCTGGGGAAATATAACCCAGGGCTTCATGTATACTAGGCAAGCACTCTCCCAGCTGAGCTGAAATGCATGTTTCTTCGATCATGAGCTCAGTTTCTTCAAAGGCATTTACAATCGCTTCTGCGAGGAAAAAGACAGGAAGTGGGAGAGGTGAGCTCCAAGGCCAAAATACACCCGTGATTCCCAACGACTCAGAATGGGTGGTGAATGCTTTCAAAAATCTGTCTCAGGGACTCGAGAGACAGCTCAGCAGTCAAGAGCGCATACTGCTCCTGTAGAAGACCCAAGTTCAATTCCCCACACCCATGTCTGCTGGCTTACAACCACCTATAGTTCCAGTTCTAGGGAACCCAATACCTCGGGCTTCTGAAGGCATCCATGCCTCCAGGCACACACACCCAACAACAGACACATATTCTTAATTAAAAATGAAAAAGTTAAGTAATGGTTCTCATTTAACATTGGTTGAATTCCTCGAGTACATTCTGTTTGCTGGCCCATACCTCCTGCCTCCGCTATCTGACAAGATCTGCTAAAATCCCAGTTCATCTTTCGAGGTCTCATTCAGTTAGCAACTCCTTGGCGAAGGCGTCCCTAACTCCTTTTGTTGAATTCATACTTCCTTCTTTATATTCCCACAAAAGTACCCTCTATCTTTTTGTGTGTGCACTTGTCATTTTTAAAGCAACATAAAACTTTATTTAAATAAACAGACACAGTCAGATAGGAACTTACATTAGAGGAATAACTGACTAGAAGAAATTCATGTTATATGTTTAGAAATGTATTCGTGGCTGCGTTGACTGAGTTCTGTGTGGAGGTCACACTCATGAACTGTTAGCGAGCGTACAGGAACACCTTTATGCATGTTCCATTCAGGGGTTTACCAAGTGCTACCATAGAGCACATGTTCGCAGTGAACCAGTTAGTGTGCTTGTTTTCATGGGTCCTTTAGAAGAGGGCATCTAAAGAGAAGGGTTTGTGCTGGTGGCTTGTGGAGCATGAAGTGAGCCCGCCTAGACTCTGTAAGATGATGCACATCCCTCTCATCCCTCTATAGATACACACATCCCGGGCATTGAGGACTACTTTGGATGGTTCAGTAGACACTTGTTGGAGTACTTGTCTAAGGGCTAGATCTGATCACGGCCATCCTGTGGCACACAGGTGGGCAGGGTGAAGTTCAGCAGGTCTCAGGACAGTGTCCATCTGGGTAATGACCCCTTGGAGACTGTTATTTTCTTTTATATTTAGCAGTGTACATACGTACCTTTCAGTTTGCAGTTTGGGGATAGGGAAGCCTCTAGAGGTTCCTCCCAACCACAGTGGACACAGAATGCTTGTTGAGTGAATGCAGTTCAGCTCTCTGATTCACAGAGGCATCAGACAATGAATCAGATAGATCTGGGTGCGGCGATGCATGCCTGCAATCCTAGCACTCCAGAAGCTGAGACAGGAGGATCCTGAGTTCAAGTCCAATCTGGGTTAAGTAGTAAGACCCTGCTCAAAAAGGAGCGGGTAAAATTTGATTATAAGTTACGATAAACGTATGGAATAGAGAAAAATTATAGCGCTGAGCAAGAGGAAGCTAGAAAAACTATGTAAAACATAAACAATTTAAAATTCCAGTCTAGAATTACTTACAGGAAGCCAAGCATCCCGTTTGTGGGATGCTTGTAAGGTTGTAAGGTGGTCCTGTACTGCACATCCAGTAGCTACTAAGAACATCAACCCTGTGTCATGATGAAACAATTCACAACTTGTCCTCTATAGCCCCCGGAGCTTTATGAGCAGCGCTACAATAAACATGGAGGCCAATGCAGAGACTTGACAGTCCAGACGACACATGCCAAGACCATCCTATGCAAAACGCAGAACAAACAGCTGGGAATCGAACGTAAAAGAGGAAAACCATGCCAACTTCAGAAAATATTTAAAGGTCAAAAACCTTGTGAGTTAACCGCACAAAACTCTGATACCAATTTTTATGAACTTGGATTTGGCAATGGACTCTGATAAGACAGAGGCTATAGAAGGAAAATAGATGGATGAGATCCGAGTGAAAACTGAAGTTTGTACATGGAAGGACCCAAAGAAGAAAGTGAAAGGAGAACCAGAGAATGGGTGGGAACATCTAAAAGTCTTGTGTCTGATAGGGGTCTAGTGCAAAAAAATGTATAAAGAAATTGTCGGGCTGGAGAGATGGCTCAGGGTTGGAGAGATGGCTCAGGGTTGGAGAGATGGCTCAGTGGTTAAGAGCACTGCCTGTTCTTCTACAGGTCCTGAGTCCAATTCCCACAAAACACGTGGTGTCTCACAACCATCTGTAATGAGGTCTGATGTCTTCTTCTGGAGTACAGACATGCAAGCAGATAGAACACTGTATATATAATAAATAAGCAAATAAATCTTTTTTTAAAAAGTAATTGTCAACTCAATGAAAAACAACTTAAATTCAGACTGAGTAGATGGTGGTGAGCACATGGAAAGACGCTCAACATCTCTGATCAGTGAGTACCATTTTATATCCATCTTGGTCAGTGGGCACCATTTCATATCCATCCTGGTAACTGGGCACCATTTCCTATCCATCCTGGTAACTGGGCACCATTTCATATCCATCCTGGTAACTGGGCACCATTTCATATCCATCCTGGTAACTGGGTACCATTTCCTATCCATCCTGGTAACTGGGCACCATTTCATATCCATCCTGGTAACTGGGCACCATTTCCTATCCATCCTGGTAACTGGGCACCATTTCCTATCCATCCTGGTAACTGGGCACCATTTCCTATCCATCCTGGTAACTGGGTACCATTTCCTATCCATCCTGGTAACTGGGTACCATTTCCTATCCATCCTGGTAACTGGGTACCATTTCCTATCCATTAGGATGGCGAGAGCTTGAGGGATTCAAGATTCTCATTTATAGCAACGTTATTCCAGAGTGAAAAAAAGCCTGAATGAGTGAATTTACCAATGCTAACACTTTGCTATGTGAACTTTGGTTTTCCTTCTCAAAAATAAAACATCACAGATACAGATCAAGTCCCTTTGTATCTCTCCTGCCTCATTCCAATTCCCTGACCCCAGGGGCAGCCTCATTTTGGTATATGTGAGTCTGTCTCATTTGTTTTTCTTAATTTATATCTTTAAATCCATAAATAATATATAAAAGAATAGTTTAGTGTACTTTTAAGATTTTTTTAAATGAAAGGTATCATAGCTAACCCGTTGTACTTCACTTTTTTTCCACTTAATATTTTAAGTATATTATAAATTCCACTATGCAGTTTTAAGATAATAAAAGACTCAAAAGGACTGGGGAGATTAGCAGTGGGTGCCCACAGTTCCAGCACGTGGGAGGCAGAGGCAAAGGCAGGAGGATCCCTGGAACTTTGCGAGCAGTCAGACTAGCTGAATTGATGATGTCGTGAGAGACACTGTCTCAGAAACAATTGAAGATGGCACCTGATGTTGATCTCTGGCCACACACACAGACCCGTGCACACACACACACACACACACACACACACACACACACACACACACACACACACAAATGTAAATACCTCCTAACTTAAGCTCCTGTCTGTAGTGGCCTGATAGCTACTATGCAGCCCTATTTAACTATGTCAATGGTCAAAAATTATAATTAAGTAGATATATGGCATGGCAGGTAACCATAAAGTTCAAAACTACAGTCTTACTATCGCCTGTGTGTCTTCTGTTACAACAAGGACTGCAGGATTTAAGACAAGACACAAAGCCCTCAGGGAAGACCATGGTTGAAAGATACGGAGAGTACTTAAGAACCTGTTTGTTCTATTTCAGTTTCTGGGAAACATTAGTTAGAGATGCAAACCAAGTATCTCACTGAAATCAACACTATGGAAAAATGTGAATGCCTTGAAAATATTTAAATACATTGGGAATGGAACCATGTAGATAATTTCTAAGGTCAGAAGTGTGGGCTGACGGCTGAGGGTGAACCTTGT
Source organism: Myodes glareolus (assembly GCF_982192425.1). Taxonomy (NCBI): domain Eukaryota; kingdom Metazoa; phylum Chordata; class Mammalia; order Rodentia; family Cricetidae; genus Myodes; species Myodes glareolus. The sequence goes on from NC_142034.1 coordinate 36,646,695, forward strand.
CTACACAGCCCTAGGCTTGAGCGTTACAGTGTAGGGGAGAAAGAGGAAGCATGGACTAGCATCAGGAATGTCCGACCTGAGGCCCACGGCTGCATGTGTCCCAGAAGAGCTAAGAACACGGCCTGACACATCTGCCATGTCATGTCGCAGTGTCAAAAGGTCTGACTCCCAGCTTGTATCCACACGTGGCTGCGAGTGTCTATGTTTAGGTTGCATTAAATTTGCCACAGTTTTATCTTCAGAGTGACTATTCTTGCTTGAGAAACTAATCAGGAAGTGAGCATCAGTGTTTAATAGTTTTAACCTTTCCTTAATGTGCAGCTGTTTTTCATGACCTGTATACTTAACAAAGACAGCCTGACCTTTGCCATAGGGTAGACATGGGTCTGGCATAGGACAGGATGTGTCTCCCCAGCCCTCCCGTCCTGTCTCCGTTCCCTTTCCCGGTGCTGTGCCGTCACTGTCAGCGTTAGGAACTCGGAGGTAGACTAGAGGTTTGGCAGAAATCCCTGTCGCTGGCACCCGAACTATTAGGTTGGTGATTCTCTTACCCGCCTTTCTGGCCTGGTGTTCGTCACGATCTCACTCAGTAGCACGATTTTCCTGGGTGGTACTTTTTGCTGTTGATCTTTATGCTTAAATGTGCATTCTTATTTTTCTTTGAATCACTGTGTCAACATAGGTGTGGTCGGTTCATTGAAGAGAGGAGAGAAATGAAGTCCTAGACCTGTTGGAACATTGTAGTCTTGATGCTTAGAGTAATGACTTGCACATTTCTTTTGTTAATTAAGTCTGCCCTTTGACAACTCCGTGGGTGTGTGTAATACATTCGGAGGCTCTCACCTCCCGCCTTTCCTTATCTCCCCCTCCCCACACCCCTGTCAACTTCCCTTCCTCCCTACAAATCCCTTCCCTACTTTAATATGTTTTGGGTTTGTTTGTAACCAGGGCTGCCTGTGTGACCTGAGTTTGGAGCTGTCTGTTGCAGCTTGGTGGGCTCTCCGGGAGGTACCGAAGTGAAGGTACTGACTGTCTCATCCCAAATCTTTGGGTAGTTCCTGAAGGATTGCAACCCCTCCCTCCTCTGTGACTGATGGTTGCACATTTTAAAGTTTTCTTCTGGCTCCTGCCCATGTACTAACTATAGATGTCTTTTATAGTTTCGGTGATAGGTTGATGGTAGCTGGGAGAGCTTCCCGCCAACAACTCAAGACAGTAGAAGTGGAGCTTTGCCTCTGAGTAACAAAAGTATGTACAGAAAGCCTTAGAACAGAAGGCTAGGGGTGGGGCTCGATCGGGAGGGCGCTTGGACAGCAGACAGCAGGCCCTGGGTTTGATCCCCAGCACTGCGTATCTATAATCCAGCAAAGAGGAGATAGAGAGGGGAGGATCAGAAATTAAAGCTTATCTGCCCTTGGTTACATAATTCAGTGCCTGTCTGGACCACACGAGACTGCGCCTAAAACAGAACCAAAGCCAGCTACCTAGTAGTAGGTCTCAGGTAGAGTTAGCCAGCGTAGCTCTATAATGCTTGAAGGGGCCTGTCTCTCTGAACTTGTAAGTGAGTGAAATCTGTGTTAATTATCACACATTTCCTTGGAGAACAACAGGCCTGTCAAAACTGCATGGAGAAACTGGTTCCAATGTTAATCTCGGTGTCTGAGACACTTTCAGCTTTGAACAACTTCCAAGTTCCCAGCTTCTTGGCTCCGCAGAACGTAACTGCTGAGGAAGAGCCGAGCTTTTATTTCAGCCTCATGGTACATTTTCTCACGGATAATTGTCCCTAGAGATAATTGTTCGCGGTGAATGTGTGTTTGAAGAGACTCAAGCAATCAAACAATGCACAATTATTACAGAGTGCGTTGCCCTTGGCCGGGAGCTCCCTTACTCATCCTGGATGGTTTGGCCATTGTTAACTTGTTAGGTACAAGATCAATGACTTCCCCTGACATCGGCTTGTGCTTTAAAGCGCGTGCAGTGTTTGCATACCTGGTTTTAATGTGGTGGAGTCAGAGCACGAGAGAGAAGCTCCCCGAGGCTCCTCTTCGGGATTACGCCCACTAACACAAAAGTTGTGATCTTTTCTGAAGCGCCTTCATTTAATCACCACCTCCACGCCGGTGTGAGTCACTAACGAATGCGACAGTGTGTGCAAGAGCGAGGACAAAAGAAGGGACAAGCGGGCTGTTTTCAAAGGAGTAACCTTCTATTGACTCCCCAGTCTATAGAAGAGCATCGAAGAGCACAAAGAGGCTCGCGCCCTGCAAGCCTGCAAGCAGCCATAGAAAACACAGCTGGGCAGGTGTGTGCTACTTTGTACATTCATCCGGGCCATCCTTTGATGTGGCTCTGAAAAGGCTTTTCCCTCCCAGATACATTGTGATGACTTTCCTTAAAGGTACAGTATCCTTTTCTGGAAGTTTCCTAGAATATCTTTATCCTTTTTTGTCTCCATGAGAAAAACCTCCATCAAAGTGATTTGGGAAGTAATCGCTGACCACAGTGAGACAATATTTGCTTTTCAGATTTCTTCTATTTGCTCGTTTTGTTGTGAGCCTTGTCATAAACCAATAGTAGTAAGCAATGCTATGACCAGAATCATAAGATCACAGCGTATTAATATAACTAAGCTTCACAAATCAATAATTATAGTATGCCTAATATTCAAGACTGGGCTATATACTGTTACATAAATATAAGAAAAAGGTACTGCCTCCAAGTGTCTTATAGCCACAGGATAAGATAGATAGATAGATAGATAGATAGATAGATAGATAGATAGATAGATAGATAGATAGATAGATCTCCACTGTCGAAGGCAGGAAAATCACCAACAACTAGAAAAAGTTTTCGGAACTGCCTCAGCGAGCTGGCATCATATCACTGTTCTTCGGAGGTGCTGCCACTGCCGAATCTTTGTCCTCCTCTGGTTTGGTACTAAAGAAGAAATCCAGGGCCTTACATGTGGCAAGGAAGGCACTTCACCACCGAGTTTTTAAAAGAGAGACTTGTCACATAGCCTGGTTGAGCCTCAAACTTAGAATATTCCTGCCTCAGCCTCCAGAGTGCTGTGACTACAGCATGCTTCATCACGCCTGCCCGTCATACTAAATACTTCTAACAGTGTGACAGATTTTTTGAGTGTCCTGTGGACATGGCCTAAGGGCAAGTCTCTCCATCTCTACTATGACCCTGTGTCCTAGCCTTTCATACAGATAGCCAGTCTCCTGCTTCCCTTTCAGCCTCTGCACTGTGTTTAGAACATCCTGCCTAAAACATTTTAAAACTCCTCAGAGGAGGCTGAAGAGATGGCTCGGTGGTTAGGAGCACTAGGTGCTCTTCCAGAGGACCAGGCTTCCATCCCTAGCATCCACATGGCAGCTCATAATCTCTAGTTCCAGGAGAACTAATGCCCTCTTCTGGCCTCTGAGGGCACCAGGCATTCACGTTGTACACAGACATACATGTAGCCAAACACACACACACACACACACACACACACCCCAAGAAACAAAAACAGAACAGCCCCACATTGCTGATTGACTAAAATGCCAAGCTCTTTCACGTCAAATCTCTGGTCCTTACTGCCCAATTTCTTTGTTGTATATGTGCACACACGTGTGTGTCCTGGTACACGTGCAGAGATTAGAAGACAACTTGCAAGAGTCAGTCCCCTCCTTCCCCTGTGTGGGTCCCAGAGATCAAACTCGAGGCGTCTGGCGTGGTGCTGGCAACAAGGACCTTTCCCTGCTGAGCCGTCTTGCCGGGCCTGGACCAGTCAGCAACTTTCTGCTTGTGTTTTCTCTCCCAGGACCACCCTTCCATGGATCTCTGCTTGGCTTATTACCCATCACTTTAGGATTCAACTGAGATATCACTGCTCTCTAGGGTAAACGGGTGAACTTTGAAGGCCTTTTCTCTGTGATCCTATAGCAGTCTTTGCAACGCTGTATCTAACATACTGTATTGAAGACACTGATGTATGTTTAGAGAACATGTCTTCATTTTGTACCATTATCAAGTGAACATTTGGAAGTTTGGGGTGAAACATGTTAAATATGTTTTCCCCCTTTTTAGAGCTTTTCTGTTTGTTTGTTTTCTAGCTATGTGCTCTTGAGCCAATCACTTGCCTCTTTAAAACATTCATTGATCTTTGAGTGTACATGTGTGGAGGTGAGCGTTCGTGCTATGGTTGTGAGGAGGTCAGAGGTCAGTGTTGGATGTCTGCCTCTGTTACCCTGCATGAGACAGTTTCACTGAGCCTTGAGCTTGGCGACTAGCTAGGCTGGCAGCAAGCTCCTTGGGATAGCCTTTGCCACTTCCTAGTTCAGGCTCACATGTATGCATTGCCTGTCTAACCTTCACGGATTGTTGACATTTAAACTCAGGTCCTTATGAGTGCACACCCATGTCCACTGAGCATCTCCCCAGCCTTGTGTGCACACCCATGTCCACTGAGCATCTCCCCAGCCTCATGTGTGCACACCCATGTCCACTGAGCATCTCCCCAACCTCGTGTGCACACCCATGTCCACTGAGCATCTCCCCAGCCTCATGTGTGCACACCCATGTCCACTGAGCATCTCCCCAGCCTCGTGTGCACACCCATGTCCACTGAGCATCTCCCCAACCCCATTTTTTCTTTTCTTTTTTCATCCCTTAAAGGGATGCTGGTATGGGAGGAAAGTAATAGAGCTGACAGTTTTCAGACACAGTCTATGTTAGTAAATACCGTTCTGGGTACTTTCCCTGGTCACTGTCTGAGGTAGGTGGGTACTATTCCCATCTGCGGTCTATTACTAAAAAGCAAACGCAGGAGAAAAGAAAAAGAAATGCAGACACTTAGCACAAACCCGCAGCCGTATCTTTCACCAGCTGTGTTCCACTGAAGGGAGATGCCACTGAGGACACTGGGAAACACAGAGTGTCACGCAAAAGAGTCTGGGAGCCGCCATCATGGAATGCTGGTCTGCAGGGCACAGCATGCACAGTAGTTCCACGTGTTCCCACCAGCAGACAGCCAAGTCAGGGTCTGTTCAGCAGGAGGTGACAGAGTCAAGCCTCGAACACAGCCGAAGGGGCTGCCACCAGCGCATAACTGTGGGGCTACCCCTGAACTCCCCCTTGAGATGCTTTTTGTCCCCAAAACCTTGTCACTCAGACTGTGCACCTAAAACTATACACACTTAGACTAAACTGGATCGAACTCATTGGGAAACAAAAGAAACATACCTGACTTGCCAGGAAGAACGGTTGAGCTTGGAATCTATAACTAATTCACTGGCTTTCTTGGTACACAGAAATTTAAAGGGAGATGCACAAGAACCTACACACACTCACTCGCGTGTGATCAGGGAAGAAACCAATGAAAAACTATGCTGTAAAAGCCTAGGCTAATATAACTTCTTAAATAAGACATAACAAGGGCTGTGTGGCACACACCTTCAGTCCCAGCACTCTAGGGAGGTAGAAGCAAGTTCAAGTTCAGCCTGGTCTACAGAGTGAATTCCAGGATAGTCAGGACTTAATAATAATAATAATAATAATAACAATAATAATACCTGTTCTTCTGAATTAGAGCATGTGAACTAGATAGACTTTTTTTTAATCTTAAATCAGGATTTACAGCTCAGTAAAATCCTGGTGGCACGAGGCCAAACGCCTTGAGTGTGCACCGGTCAGGTGTGACATCCGGACAACTGTGCTTCAATGCTGGTTTTAACACTTAATTTCCTTTTAGAAGAAGTAGTTTGACCTTTGTGGAACACAAGAGATGTGTTAAGGCTAGGGAGATTAGGAATCCAAGATTTCCCTCCCATTCTTCTAGAACTATCTCATCCAAAATCCCTCCCAGCCGATCACCCACTTTGGTAGTATCCCACTGCCTGTGGGTGTTTGGACTTGTGGTCTCACTGAAGCATGCTAACTGAATCTTGGGCCTCGCAGGATAGCGTGGTGCTTAGCAGTTGTCTGCCTGACACCCACTCCCTGTGTGCTTAGAATGTGAAGCTCCTTTTCGTGGCTGTTTGTTTCTGTTGGACGGTACGTGTTAAAAAATAATAACATAAGGTCAAATTCCATAAGAAAGCATGGTTCTGATCGAATTTCCAGCCTCAGAATCTGGACCTGCGCCAGCTTTAAAACTCAGGACTGTGGCAAGGATAGCGTGCCATGGAGCTGCCAGAGGCAGACATGCTGAATCTTTCCCGGTAAGCCACGACCTTGTGGTGACATCCAGATTATTAGAAATGGGTTAAATCAAGATGTGAGAGTTAGCCAATAAGAGGCTAGAGATAATGGGCCAGGCAGTGATTTAATTAATACAATTTCTGTGTGATTATTTTGGGTGTATTTCGGGTGTAAGCTAGCCAGGACGACAAGGAGCTCGCTCCTCTTGTAACACCTCTTGTAACACCACCGCGTGGAGAAGTAGCTGCTTGGGTTGACGAACTAGTGGTGGGGATTGTCGTGGAAAGGCATTTCAGCCAGTCTAATCAGAAGCAGTCAGACGTGACAGAAAAGGGGGTAAAATATATGCCACCTCTGGAGATGAGCCCAAAGACTGTTGGGGAACGGTGGGAATGAGGAAGAGGAGGTAGCTTCAGCGCATGTCCTGATGCTTACTTGTTTTAATTTTTAAAATTTACACGTGTGTGTGAGTGCATGCCACAAGGTGCCTGTGGAGGTCAGGAGACAACTTTCCTGGAGTAGCTTCTTTCCCTCCACCTGGATCTCTCTCACTGTTGGCATCCTCCAGGCTCGCCTGCCCATGCTCCCACCCCACGCCCATCTTTTGCAGAAGTGCTGGGACTACAGACACACCCCCTCATCTGTCTTGTTCTGTGGATTCCAGGAATCAAACCCAGGTCCTTAGGTTTACTTAGCACTCGCTTTTACCCACAAACCATCTCTTTGCCTTCCTTATTTTTGTTTTGACAGAGTCTCACACTATAACCCAGAGGGGTCTAAAGCTCTCTTTGTAGTTCAGGTTAGCCTCGAACTTGTGGCACTTCTCTGGAGGCAGAAGCTGGGGATCCCCAGAGCAAACTGGTCAATGAGACTATTCTTGTCAGTTAGCCTGGGTTTGATTGAGAGACCTTGACTCAAAGAATAAGGAGAAATAAAATTCAAATGTGATTCCCAGTACCAAACTTTGTCTTCCACATGCGTATGCACACATTCCCATTCATTCACATGCACACACATGCACACATGCAAACACACCTGCATTCCCATTCATGCACATGTACACAAATGCACACACACACCTGTATTCATTCCCATTCACTCACATCCACACACATGCACACACACCTACATTCCCATTCACTCACATCCACACACATGCACAGACACCCACATTCCCATTCACGTACATGTACGCAAATGCACACACACCTGCATTCCCATTCACATACATCCACATGCAAACACACTTGCATTCCCATTCACTGACATCCACACACATGCACACACCACAAAAACCAGAAAGACAAAGTGAGGAAGGCTGTCTCTGAGAATGAATTGGTCTGCTAGTCCTGATCCTGTGATCCTCCTTCCTTAGCCTCCTTCCTGAGTGCTGGGATTACAGGCATGTACTTGCATACATGATCCAAAATAGATTTTTAGCTGCAGTATCTATGGGGCAATTACTTATATGTATTGCTGCCCATTTTAGGACACAAAGTTATAAAATGTGCCTTAGTAAGCTATCTGACGTCCCCAAACTTAAGTTATGAAAGGGTCAATTTTCTGTACGTCTGGTTGACTTTGTAAAGCATCCAGCATGATACACATCTGTGCTGATGTGTGGGAGGTGACAGTGGTATCAGACGGACAGTTACCCACCACCACCTCCGAAGTGCTGTGTTAGTGAAGTCGGCCCCTCCCCTTATCTGACTCAGTTAAGAGTTTAACCATTGCTTGATCACTACCCTTCTCAACCTTTACTTCTTGGACTTAGCTCTCATTCATATTTTCATTATAGAACACTTTTTTTCCAGACATCCACCTGGACTCCTTAGCTCGAATATATTAGTTTAATGAATTCCTCCTATTGTTCTGCCCAAGGGAAGAAGGAAATATTGTCTCCTGTGGACAGTGTCTGTCCCCACTCTCTCTGTGCCCAGTCAGAGGATGCACCCTTACACAGAGGACCCAGCACCACTCCCCCTAGCTCTGATTACCTCCTGTCTAGCTTTGTCAGTGTTTCTGATTGCTATACTGGCTAATTTTTTGTCAGTTCCACATTAGCTGAGTCCTCCAGAACCTCGGTTGAGAAAATTCCTCCATCAGATTGGCCTGGAGGTAAAGTCTGTAGGGTCATTTTCTTGATTGCTGATTGGTGTGGGAAGGCCCAGGCTACTGTGTTCCACCCGTGGGAAGATGGTCCTAGGCGGTATACAGAAAGGCAGGCTGAGCAGATCATGGGAGCAAGCCGCTGTAGAACACGTCCTCCGTCGCTGCCTCCTGGGCTCTTCCCAAGGGTATTCGGATCCCTTGTATGACTTGGAATTACTGTGAGCTCCCCTTTCGGACGGCCTTTGAATCCCAACTGATTCCCCTGAATAATGTTTTTGCTCCACCATAGTGAATCTTAGAATATACCACTTCTAAGGACTGTGAGAGATGACCTAGCCCCACCCCTTCCTGTTACAGAGCAAGTCACCAGCGTGAGTGAGTCTGGGCGGACGTGGCTTCTGTGCCAGGTATTCTTCACGGACAGCAGAGGGAAAACCGAAGCAGCCTTTGTCTGAGTCCTAGTTTTGTGTCCCAGCTGCCACCTGGCTCACCCCTGGATACATTCTGAACATGACAGTGTCATTTCTTTAGAAACCCTGTTTATCCACATGTTAGAGGAATTCTGATAGGTTAGCAGGGCATTGGCTTTGTCCGTCTTCCTGGGATTTGTGTATTTAGATTCTCTCTGTCTTTCTCTCTGTCTCTCTGTCTCTCTGTCTCTCTGTCTCTCTCTCTCTCTCTGTGTGTGTGTGTGTGTGTGTCTCACATCTGTCTGTTTGAGGCCTTGAACTTGAGATCCTCTTCCTCGGCCTCTTGAGTGTTGGGGTTGCAGACCCATGCCCCTTGTCCTGCTATCCTTGTGTACCTTTGTTATCTGATATGGGTTTGTGCACACATCGTGGGGCATGACGGCATTTTCCGTGTGATTTCTCTGGAAGAGTTTGATTTGTCTAGTTAGTTTATTAATGGAGTGGTTTTTTTTTTTAAGTTTCCTGGTCTCTTAGCCTTCAGGCTTTGGCTTGGATGTCTGGAGTCAGTTGGAGAGTCTCGAGCATTTATGAGAGGTCTGACGAGGGCCCTGGGGCGATGCACGTGGGCGCTTCTGCCCAGGGCTCCTCCTTTGCCAAGAACTCAGGATTTTCAGTTGGAATGAATTTCTAGAGACACTTGGTGGTGTCATTGTTTTACAGATGAGAAAAATCAACTCCAGTGAAAGAACCTTGCCTGGCCTTATACAGCACAAACTCAAATCCAGGATTTGCACTGTGGTTTTCCTCCTTCGCTGTGCTTGCCTATTGTGTGAAAATAAGGTCTTTGGGTGTGGTGCTAGAGAGATGGCTCCGTGGTTTAGAGCACTGGATGCTCTTCCCGAGGACCCAGGTTTGATTCCCAGCATCTCATGGTGGCTCACAACCATCTGTACTGTAACTCCAGTGCCGGGGCCTCTTCTGGCCTCCAGGGCCACAAAGCATACACCTGGTACACTTACATATATGCAGGAAAAATGCCCATATATTAAACAATAATATTTTTTAAAAAATTTAAAGATGGCCAGGCGGTGGTGGCGCACACCTTTAATCCCAACACTTGGGAGGTAGAGGCAGGTGGCTCTCTGTGAGTTTGAGACCAGTCTGGTCTACAAGAGCTAGTCCCAGGACAGGCTCCAAACCTGCCTGAAAAACAAAAAAGGAAAAAAAATTTAAGATGACATGTTTAAAGTTGCATCCAATTAAAAACAAAAACAAAATAAAAGCCCCTCTGTACAGCAGGTGTCTAAACACAAAGAAGGAAACCAAAGACATTAATGGCTATGAGGGCCCCACACTTCATCATCCAAAATGGTCAAATATTTAAATAATTTGAAAATTCTGGCTGAAAAAATTGATCTTAATTTTCAACAAGCCCTGGAGAAGTCTCTCAAAGGTCCTGACAGCCCTCACTCCCACACCAACTTATCAGATTACACAGAAAAGTATTTTTTTCCCTTAAGGAAAATGATCTCTTTGCGGCAATTTTCTACCTCTTTTTCTGCCATTTGTGTTTAAATGGCTGTTTTCCTCTCTTCCTGGCTCGCTGTGGGGAAGCTGCTGGTGCCCCAGCCTACACCAGCTGCACTCACACATACCTTGTGAACTCTTCATAATTTATTAACAAAACCCCCACCCACAGCCCGAGCTTTCTAAAGCCGACTTCTGTGGGGCAGTCTTTTGCCTTGATTTAAGATAGCTACTCTTGGAATGAAACTTTCCAGGCTCGGGAGTGCTCACAATTTCAGAGCCTAATTGTAAATCATCTTTCACTTGGAAGATTTAGAGACAGACCAAAGGCCTAAATCTTTTTTTGGTCACCTTCCTGACTGGGAACGGCCTCTCCATGCATCTCCTTAGGTTTTCCCTAAAGGATTAGAACCAAGGGGCTGATAATGTTCCGGTGGGACAGATACCAGCGGGAGGAGTGTAAAATTAGATGTCATTGTCGGGCCCTTGGAAGACCCCTCAAGCGTCGCTGGAGCGGGCCAACCACCCGCCTGTCTGTAACGGGCAGTAAATCAGAGCCTGCGTTTGTTGCCGGGCTGTTTGTTTTGCTTCATTCTGCTGATTATTTTGGCAAGGCCTCACTGAACCAGCGATACTCGGAGGCTCTGTAAATGTAGGCTTTTCATTAGGTAAAAAGACGGGCGCAGACCTTGTCAGGGTGCTTGCTTTGTGCTTGGAGAGCTGTATGGTGCACTCTGTTCTGAGAAACACTTGTGGGACCCCGAGCCCCCTCCCTCCAGTAGCCACCACCCCTCCAGTGTCTTCTGTCTGACTGTGGCCCTCAAGTGCCTGACACATCTGAACATCCTTGGAGATCTCTGTTTGTCGACCGTGATGAAGAGACGCTGAAGGCTATCTAAAATGAGCTGATTCCAAGTTTCCCGTTTTTAAATGAACAATCTTTTTTTCAGCTTTCTATAGTGCTGCCTGTAAACGTTAGATTTTTTTCCCCTCATAAGTCAGTATTTTCTACTCTTTGGCTAGTATTTTCTCAAATGTTTAAGTAGTTGGCACTTGGTTTGATTTTTGTGGTTTAAGCTTCTTAAAAAAAAGAAAAAGAAGGGGAAATAGTTCTCACGTGATACTGCGAAGACTGGAGTAGACAAAGTTTTCTTTAGGCCACCAGTTCTCAAGTAACGACATGGAGACTTGTTAATTGTGAAAGCTAGGCTTAAGCTTGATCCTAACTAACTCTTCTAACTTAACCCATTTCTATTAACCTACATTCTACTATGTGGCATTACCTCTCTTCCATCCTGTACCTCCTGTTTCCTCTCCATGTCTCTTGACTCTTCTTCCCAGCATCCTCTCTGTTCGTGAAAGCCCTGCTTATACCTCCTGCCTAACTTGGCCATTGATTAAACCAATCACAGCAGCGTATCTTCACACAGTGTACAAATATCCCACAACAGACTGGGGCTACGTATGTTCAAAACAAGAAAAAGCTTGCCAGTCTTGAGCTCAGCGTCTTCACTTGGATGAGACCATCCCTAGAACTGTAAGAGCTTTGGAGACTGCCGGGTATGGATTTGAGTGGTGTGCAGTCTGAGAAGGTGGCCCTGGTGAGATCCAGCATCTGTCTGTCACCCAGAGTCATCCAAGTTAGAGGAGATCTCCAAATCAAATCAACTTCCTTCTGAAATAGCAAATACATTGTTTATGAATCAGTGGCTGCTCTGCTTGTTAGAAGCTGATCTGCTTTTGACCTGGATCATAACATTACATAAAATGCAGCTGCTCTTATGTATGTACATTACATAAGAGCATACATATGTATGTATGTAATGTACATACATAAATGTACATACATAAATGTACATACATTACATAAAATGCAGCTGCTCTTATACATATAAGTCTGGAGTATCTACATCCATCTTCAAATAGTAAGGTCACAGGAGGAAGACACACACACACCCACGGGTAGTGTCTGCCAAGGCTTGATTTCTTGTCACACAGAAGTGCTTGTGTTTTGAGATCTGTGATTAGGTGCACACAATGATGCCAGACACGGCTGTCTGGTGCTCATCCTCCCTCCTTAGACAGCTAGTCACCTTGAGCTCCGTCGGTGAGCGAGCTCCTTCTATAGTAAGCCGTATTGTAGCAGCCTTGGCCTTTGAGCTGCAGGTTCTACCTTGGGCAGAGACATCTCAGAGGATGGGTTCAGTCTGACTTGTGACAGTTTTGTATTCTCCCAGGCTGCACACAGTTTCCTAGGCCCACTAGAACATCTTTCCTCCGAGGCGGGTTGACATCACAATCCTATTAGAGATCAAAGTGGGCCACGGCTCATCTGCTCACAGCAGCGAGGTAACCTGGAATCCAGAGCCACTTATTCTTGAAAAGAAAATGCACACAAAGAACGCATGAGGCACACACAATCACCCCACGCTAGCATCATTTCACACACTCCCACGTGACATTTATGCGACTCACTGAAGGGATTTGAGGTTTTTGTTTGTTTTGGTTGGTTAGTTGTTTGGTTTTTTGAGACAGGGTCTCTCTGTAGTTTTGGAGCCTGTCCTGGACCTAGCTCTTGTAGACCAGGCTGGACTTGAACACACAGAGATCCACCTGCCTCTGCCTCCTGAGTGCTTAGATTAAAGGTGTGCACCACACCACCCAGCTGGGATTTGCGTTTTTAACAGCTGTCCTCCGGGGGATGTCTGCTCCCGATGGCCATTGCCATCCTCGTGTACATAGTGACTAGGCTTGGCGTCACACTGTCTTAAGAGTGGAACGTTTTGTACCTAGTGTCTCCTTCCTTTGGGAAACAAGCCTGACTTGTCATTTTGAGCATCTGGGTGGGGAAACTGAGGTACTGCATTCACAAATCCTGTCCTTGGTCCCTCAGACTCTTCAGAAGTGAAGTTTCAGTCCCTAGTCTGATTGCTGCCATTCCTTCACCTGTGACCCCTTCAGTTCACACTGCTCCCCCGTTGCTGCTCACGGGCACCTGTGACCCCTTCAGTTCACACTGCTCCCCCGTTGCTGCTCACGGGCACCTGTGACCCCTTCAGTTCACACTGCTCCCCGTTGCTGCTCACGGGCACCTGTGACCCCTTCAGTTCACACTGCTCCCCGTTGCTGCTCACGGGCACCTGTGACCCCTTCAGTTCACACTGCTCCCCTGTTGCTGCTCATGGACACCTGTGACCCCTTCAGTTCACACTGCTCCCCGTTGCTGCTCACGGGCACCTGTGACCCCTTCAGTTCACACTGCTCCCCTGTTGCTGCTCATGGACACCTGTGACCCCTTCAGTTCACACTGCTCCCCCTTTGCTGATATGCCTTCACCTGTGACCCCTTCAGTTCACACTGCTCCCCCTTTGCTGCTCACGGGCACCTGTGACCCCTTCAGTTCACACTGCTCCCCCATTGCTGCCATTCCTTCACCTGTGACCCCTTCAGTTCGCACTGCTCCCCCGTTGCTGTTCACGGGCTTTCACACACACAAAACTGCTGCAACCACACCACTGCCCCACAGTGGGAATAAACGTGTATGTGCTAGCTTGGGTTAATAATGGGTTCCTACATATGGTTTGGCTTTTTTTAAAAAAAAAAATAAGGAAGTTGTAACAGGATAACCTGAGTCCTCGAAGTGGGACGTCGGAGCTGGGCCTTTTTTGTTTAGAGTGCTGTGAGCTCCACACCCTGAATGTGGCTGGCTACTGCTACATCAAGAGGCAGCCTCCTTGGTGTTTGGAGCATCCGTCTCTCTGGTTTTCAACTCTCATGGGCCCTTTTCCTTTCTCGTGCCCAGCACCACACTCACATACATTTGTCTTGTTGACCCGACCTTGGCAATTCACAGCATTCCCTGGACAGCACCAGCTGTGCCCTTGGCATCCAAGCAGCTAATGCCTGATTCCTTTTGTCACTGTGTGCCCTGATTCGAGCATTTAAAAAAAAAGAAGAGGAAGGAGGAGGAGAAGGAGAAGGAGGAGGAGGAGGAGGAGGAGGAGGAGGAGGAGGAGGAGGAGACAAGAATTTAGTTTGCCTCACATTTGGCTTGAATATACATTGTTACTAAGTAACCCCATATATTTTATTTTGTTTTGACAGCGTCTCATGTAACTCGGGCTGGTCTTGAACTCCTGATCCCCCTGCCTCTACCTCTGAAGTGCTGGGATTACAGGCATGCACCACCACACCTGGGCTAAGCATTTAAACACAGATCTCTTTTCACTTTGAATTTCATATGCTCATTATTAAGTAAAGAGAAAGGAAGAGAAGAGAACCACATTAAGCATTAACTTAATGCCACCCCATCTTAATGTTTCCACAAGTCCACTTTATTCAAACCCCATAAACCCATCACGCTAAACATTGTTTTCCTTGATTGGAACAGAGATAATAATTGAGTCAGAAAAAATAAGTAACTTACCACAGTTCTTCGTAATCAGCTGATAAATGGTAGTGCCCAAATCTGAGCCTAGTGTCTCATGAGCCAGCCTCTAGCTAGAGAGGCCCACGGGCCAGCCTCTTGCTATTAACGAGCACCATAGGAAACATGAGCCGCTTGCTTCCTTAAGACACACGCTCACTGTGTAGAGAGCCATGCCCGCGGAAGATACTAAACACAAGCACAAGATACATGTCCCCAACCTGTGGCCTGTGGCATTTGAGACAGGCTGCTCCCAGAGAACCCCCCTCCGCCCCTTTAAGAAAACTGGACTTTAACATCTGAGCTAACCAGAAGGAGGTACACAAAGCAGAATGTCTGTCCTTGGCTTGGTGGACTCAGACATCCTTTGGATTCAGACTCTGGGAGGTGAAGCTGTAGGAGAATCTAGGGTGCCTTGTTATCGCTGTAGAATCTATGTATAGTTTTTAAAAACACCTGACAATGGGAGTGTTTCCATTGGCCAGTTCTAGGTACTAATCATCACAAACAGAGCTGTTCTCTGTAGAATTGCTGAGTAGACAGATGAAACATACATATATGCATACATATGATATATGCTGCGTGGCAGGAGGAGCGCAGGTGCCATAGTGCTTGTTTGGAGGTCACTGGACAGTTAGTGAGTTGGTTCTCTTCTCTCACCAGATGGGTCCCAGGGATCAGACTCTGAGTGTCAGGCTGGTGGTGAGTGCCTTCACTTACTGACCGTCCACTGTCCCTTTGCTTGCTTGCTTTCATCCTTTCTTTTTTGTTCGTTTTCCATTTTTCGAGACAGGGTCTCTCCATGCATCCTTGACTGTCTTGGAACTCACTCTGTAGACCAGGCCAGCCTTGAATTCAGAGATCCACCTTCTCTGCCTCCTGAGTGCGGGGACTAAATGTGTGTGCCACCAGGCCTGGTGTTTTCATTCTTTCATTTTGAGACAGTCTCCAATAGCCCAGGCTGGCCTCAAGCTGTTTGCCAAGCCAAGGATGACCTAGTCCTCCTGCCTCCACATTCCCAATGCTGGAACTGCAGACATGTGTACCTGCACCCAGCTTGTGTGGTCCTCAGGATTTGGTCATGAGTATGTTAGGGAAGGACTGCCAACTGCACAACCCCCACCCCATAACACACCTGGTTAAAGGTCCCTCAGCATAAAAGAGAGGACAGCAGTTAATATTACCCCCAAGTCTGACCATCAGTCAATTTAAAGTCTGTTAATGTTCAATTGTCTTATAACTGTGCCACGAAAGGGCCTCAGAAACCCTTTAGACATCAGACCAAATACAGACTCAGAGAAAAGACCTGCGGGCACTGGGCACCTGAAGGGAATAAACCAGGGGCAGTGGAGGCTAAACCCTGTATCCTTAGTGTTTCCAAACAGGCTCTGGTAAGACGCCTGCTGCATGCCTCTGACAGCTATTTCTGGCGGTGAGCAGATGTCTGCAGGATTCATCCTTACAGTGCCATTCTCCTTCTCCACAGTAGGGGGCCTCAGTGCCACAGTTCTTCAGGGAGACGCTGAAAAACTCTGCCCTCGAGTTGAATTATTGGGCACTTAGTAAGGCTGCTGCTTTAAGGAACTTAAGTCATTTTTTTATGGGTACAGTTGTCTGTTTTCTGTCATTAAAAAAAATGAAAAAACTGTTGGGCCTCATTGTCTGATCTTGGCTTAAAATTTCTCAATCTTCCATAGCATCTGAAATAATGTGTCAAAAACGAGTTGATTCTATAGAGAAATATTTGAGGGAAAAATAGATATAAGCCATTCTCGTAAAGTTTAGAGTGAGAAGCCCTTGAGAGAACGTGTAGAGAAGGTTTAGAGGTTTCTAGGGATGGAGAGAAACAATGGTGAGCAGGGCTGGTCAGCTCTGCGTCTCTGCAAGCCCGCAGTTTCGTTATTGCCTATTGTATTTGAACTACAAAGCAACAACAATATCCGTATGGCCTTTTCCCCCCTTTGGCTTTGTTTTATTTCTTGCTTTTGTTCCTGGTATTTTTATTTGAAATTTCTGCCCCAAAACACAATTTGCTCAGATCACTTACATGTCCCCCCGCTTCTTCTTTTCACCAAAATATGAGATTGTCCTTAATGTGCCCGCATCCCTTCCTCTGCTGACTTTCTTCAGCGGGACCTCCCACGTGCTGTGTGCGCAGCCCCCCATCTCTCGGGCCTCACAGCGGGCTTCGGGCCCCTACGTTGACCATTTCATATAACGTATGAAACTTATCTTTTTATATGTGTAAACATATCTTCAGTTTCCGGGCCCAGTCCCTATGCCATCCACCGTATGTTAGCATTGCGGCCTTACCGAAAGCATCATTCACGGCCCCCAATCCTCGTGGGCTGCCCTTAGGACTGAACTAAGCGCAAAGACCTTCCTGTAGCCTTCAGCTTCCCTGTGGCATCATCTCTAACTGCCGTCATGGCTTCCTTCTCCCTTTCCCACAGTCTCCAACTCTGTGCTCCAGCCATACCACTAAGTGCCCCAAAGGCACCCGTTTCTGCTTCATGCTATTTTTCTCTCAGATACATTGCTCTTTCTTGTCCCTTTCCTTGTTTATCTGACAAATACCATAACTGCTTTCTAACAGACCCAGTATATTTATTTATAAAGAGCAGGCCTCAGGCCAAGGTCAATCATTGCTTTCTCTGAGTCGGTGCCGTACTATGTGAACCCTTGCGCTGCCATTCAGCCCATATTATGTTATTCATCTTGATGGCCCAGTGGCTCTCAGTGACGGAGTAGAATGATGAGGGAGTGTGACTGTGCCTTTGCAGAGACGGGGGAGGGGGGCACATTTTTATTGTCACAATCGGTGCCTATTACTAGCATTTTCTAGGATTTATTTTATTTATTAGAACGAGGGGCATGCACATGCCACGCTGTGCATGTGGAGATCAGAAGATGGTTTTTAGTAGTTGGTTCTCTCCTACCATGTGGGTTCTGGGGCTTGGACTTAGGTCATCAGACTTAGTGGCAAGCATATCTACCCACTGAGCTGCCTGACGCGCAGAGAGGTGCTAAGTGTACCAAACACCCATCACAGTGCTCACCACAAGGAAGCATCTAGACAAAATTGCCAGCTGCACTCAAGCTGGGAAACTCTGGGCCACACTTTAAACGGCTCTTGATCGTCAACTTTGGACCCTCAGGAACTGGATAGACCATAATGTCAAAAAGTCATTTGACGCTAGTTGAATACTGATTGAATGAACACATTTCCCTAAGGGTCCCTGAATGGAAGCCATCCAAGGTTAGCAAAATAAGAGTCTTTGAGAAGGGGGAATAAGAGAAGCCAAATTTAATCACATTCAGAGGTGTAATTTGAAATTTATTTTTGATTTCCTTAATATTGGGTGGAGAGACTAAATCAAATTTATCACTCAATTATATGCCTAATCCTCATCCCCAAAACCCATAGAATGTCATAAAAATACGGCATTAAAACCAGAAAAAGTTAATGAGATTATTATGTACTTTGAATCATTCCTGAAAGAGAGCACAGGAAATAAAGAAACAATAGAAGAACATTCCCAGGAGCTAACAGAAAACGGAAAACTTCGGAGTGCAGGGACCAACACATGACATCGTCTGGAATACTGAAGGGAGGAAAATGAAGTAGAAAACAGTGTACATTAAATTGGTAGTAAATGTCTCCTTACTAGGATTAGATACCAAAGTTATATTGAGATGAAGTAATATCTCAATACAATGAAATATTTTAAGGCTATAACCTTACTCATGGACAAGTTAGCATTTAAGTAGTGAGACAAGATTTAGACATTTTCAGACACAGCCAGACTTTGAAGCTTGTCACACACAAACCTTGTATGTAGAGAACTACCAAAACCTCTCATCTCCCAAAATCAGAGGAATATAAAGAATAAGAAGCAAACGATGGACAAAAAAAAAACCAGGAATAAGCTAACAATGGCCATGTGTCATGGATAATACCCCACCTGCAATGAAAGCAGCAGACTGAGCAGAGGCCGAAGGAAAGAGGAGAAAGGGAGCGAGTGCCTGCCTGCTATGCTGCTGGGACAGAAAGTGATGGCTATTCATATGAATCACAGGAAATATTACAGATAAAGACAAGAACTTAACTTGAAAAAGAACATGGGGCAGAGGTTTAGAGTATTTGTTCAACTTGTATGAAGCCCTGGGTTTAATCCCCAGCCCCGGGTTGGTGAAAAATTAAAAGTAACTAAGAGAAAATCAGAGCCATCATTTTCTTCTTTGTTTGTTTGAGACAGGGCCTCTCCATGTTGTCCTGTCTGTCCTGGAGTTCGCCATGTAGTCCAGGCTGGCCTTGAACTCACAGAGGTTCTCCTGGCTAGAATAGAACATTTTCATGATGATAAATAAAGGTGGAAAGGAGAAGGGAATTCAGCAAAGAACAACACAAAGAAAAACAGCAACCAAAACAAGAAATCATAATAAATTTTAAAAAAGTGGCAACTTTAAGTTTAAATATACCAATAATTACAATAAACATACATAGGTTAAGTTCTTCAATGGAAGTGTAGAAAACCTAGGTGAGTTTTCAAAAATGTTGTCATGTGCTGTTTTGAAAAAGGACAAGGAAAACTTTTAAATTGAAAAATAGACCCCATAGAAATACTAAAAATATAAAGTATACAAAAATCTAAGAAAATATTAGTTTCATTCTAAAATGTTTTTTTAAAAAGTAACAAAAACATTTTTTTTTTCATTTTGATAAAAGATCACCGAAAAGAAATAAGGCTTTGGGAAGTTAGACCATGGCTTTAAAATGTACAACCTTTACTAAGTTGATTCTAGTCGCTGGTGAATCCATAGTTAGAGCAGGAGATTTTCTTATTTTGTCTTTGAGATCACACACTCATGCAAAGACACTGAGGGCTTAAATGGATGAATGGAGCAAGCCTGGTGTTGAAGATGCACAACGAAGAGCTGACAAGATGGCACTGGAGGTAAAGGCTCTGCCACCTAAGCTGAACACCTGCCTCAGTCTCTGAGGCTCACATTCTGAAAAGAGAGAACCATCTTCCTCAAACTGTCCTCTGGCCTATAAGTTCTGTGACATGTGTAAACCCCCCCTCCAATAAATAAATGAATAGATTTTCTAGGAGATATGGAACAGAGAATACACTCCAAATAACTGTGGAAGAGTCTCGAAACTTAACCATGTATTAGAATACAAACTTCGAAGTCAGCCTGGTCTACAAGGCAAGTTCCAGAATAGCCAAAGCTACACAGAAAAACCCTGTCTTGAAAAAACAAGAAGGGAGGGAGGGAAGGAGGAAGGAGAAAGAAAAGTTTACCTAATATTAGAAGACCATGAATCTCTGACTATATTGATATTAGTAATAAGTAATAGTTAAAACATCACCCAAATCTATAAGGAAAATTACTGCATCCTTGATTTTATTAAGAGAAATTATAAACTACTTGGAAGCGGGAACCAAAAACAACGTATCAAAATATAATAGATGCAGACAAAGTGATGTTTGGAGGAAACTTCAGAGCATTATTGGAAAACGAGAGTTTAAAAAGGTTAAAAATGAGTTGATAAGGCATTTGACTGGGAACTAGGAAAGGACAGGAAGTCAAATCCAGAATTAACCCAAGGAAGGCAGTTACATGGAAGGTCTAAGGAGTAAATCTAGGGTTAGTGTGTGTTACCTGCACGAAGCCAACCATAAACACTTGAGGAAGTCATAAAGGAAGACTCTGTGGGGACAAATGTGTTACCAGATCCCCCACTGTCAATTCTTAAACGTTTAATGCAATTTCAAAAGGCCACTACCTTTCAGAAAATTGATAAGCCAGTCATTGATTGAAACAAAACAAAACAAAACCAGAAGAACAAAAGAAACAAGCAAGCTCTCAATGAAACTCCTAAGAACTAGATGGTAAAGGAAGTGGAGAGGAAATGGCCTCACCAGCCAGGACAGGAATGAGATACAAGATTGCAAGACCTGGGCCAGCTTGGACTTGGGGACAACCTAAATGTGGGCAAGAGGAGATCTAAAGAATATCCCATCTGCATGTGTGTCTCAGGAAAGTAAAAGAGGCGGTAAATGAAAGATTTGTAAGCAGAAGAAAATAAATAATAAAAATAAAAGCATAAAAAACAAAGCAGAATTCAATGAAATTAAAAAACAGAAATCATTGAAGAAAAATCAAATAAACAACTGGGTCTGGGAAAGATCAATGAAATTAACATGTCCCTGGCCAGACTAGCAAGAATAGGAGAAGCACATAAACTGCTAAATCAGAAATGAAAAAAGAGAAACACTACAGTCACTGTTGACATCATGGTAACAAAGCAATATCAAGAAACTTTCTAAGCTAACACATTTGATAATCTGATGAAATAAATAAATAAATAAATTCCTTAAAAAGTACTCAAGATGCAGAGACAGATGTAGCTCTGTGAGTTCAAAGCCAACGTTGTCTATACCAAGTTCGAGGACATCCAGAGCTACATGGTGAGATCCTGACTAGAAAGAGGATAGAGGGAAGAAGAAAGGGAGAAATTGAATCAATAGTGAATAGCATTCCAAACAGAGATCGACATTTCCAAACAGGTTTACGGGTAAATTCTAGACGTTACCCTGTGAGTGATCACTCCATTACTTTAACAAATGTCTGCAGTAAGCCCACTGAAGGTTTATTTTGGCTCACACTTTGGAGGCTCCATTCCCTGGCCGATTGGCTGGTCTCCATGCATGTTCTCTGCGGAGAGGCAGTGCATGCTGCTGGCAGGGCATGCAGAGGAAAGGAGGAAGGAAGGGCTGGAGTTTCATTGCCCCCTTGTAGAGCACACCTCTAATGACCACTCGGCCCTATTTCTTAAAGATCTCCACTGATGTGGGATTCCCCTCTGTATTCTGTGATTGCCATTGATTAATAAAGAAACTTCTTTGGACCTATAGCAAGGCAGAACAGAGCTAGGTGGGGAAAACTAAACTAACCCTGAGAGAAGGAAGGAGGCAGAGTTTAGGAGTTAGAAGAAGCCATAGAGTGGCCGCTGAAACTTTGCTGGTAGGCACCACCTCGTGGTAATGCACAGATTAATGGAGGCGGGTTAAATTAAGATGTAAGAGCTGGCAAATAAGAAGCTAGAGCTAATGGGCCAAGCAGTGATTTAAATAGTATAGTTTCTGTGTGATTGTTTCAGGAATCTGGGCGGCTGGGAAACGAACAAGCGGCCTCACTACAACACCACCACCACTTCCCGACAATGCCACGCTTCAAACCCTCAATGCCAACATTTTGTTTAATGGTAGGAAAGTCGGAGCTTTCCCATTGAGACCGGGAGTAAGGTAAGGGATGATTGGCCAAAACAATTCCTACTGCCAGTAAATGAGTCTAGCATCATTGCAGGATGCAAGGTTAAGTGCAAAAGCAAACTTATTTCTTATATACCAGCAATAAGCAAATGAAAGTTATAATTTAAAACACAATGCCATGGATATTAATACCTTCAAAATGAAGTGCTTAGGAATAAATCTAACAAGGGATGTACCAGTTCTATCTGATTGTAACAAAAGAAATAAAAAAGCTAAATTAATGGTGAAGAGCTTCCATGTTCATGGACAGGAAGATCAATATTTGATGAGTGCAATTCTTCTCACACCATTTACAGATTCAGTGCCATTCCAACTACAATCCCAGCAATCTGGGTCTTGGGAGATGGCTAAGTCGTAGAAGTGTTTGTTGTGCAGACATATGGACCTGAGTCCCCAGCACCCACAGAAAAGCCAGGCGTGCCAGTGTGTTTGTAACCCCGGCAACGGAGAGTCCAAAGACCGAGGGATCCCTCGAATTCCCCAGCTAATCGTCTAGCTCATTGGTGAGCTCCATGTTTAGTTAGAGAGCAATTGAGAAAGTCCACCTAAGATCAACCTTTGACCTCTACCCGTAAATACACACACTAATTCCAGAAAGTTGTTATGTGATGTGGTGGTTTGAATGAGATGTTCCCCCATAGTCTAGGGCATTTGAACGCTTGATCCCAGGTTGTTGGTGCTGTTTGGGGAAGCTTAGGAGACCCTGTTGGGGGAATTACATCACTGAGGAGCGGGTTTTGAGGCTTCCGAGTCACATGCCTTTACCAGTTGCTCTCTCTGCTCTGTTCTCATGGCTCAAGAAGAGAGTCCTCCACTCTCTGCTCCTGCTGCCACACCTGCCTGCACCAGCGACTCGTAGCCATGGTGGGCTCTTACCCCTCTGGAGCCATAAGCCCAAATAAACCCCCCCCTTCTCTAAGGTGCTTTTGTCCCAGCAATAGAATAACAGGTAATCTAGTGATAATGCAGACGGATTATAAAGTTTATATGGAGAGGCAAAGACCCAGATAGCCAACAAAATGGCAAAGAGGAGCATAGCTGGAGGTCTGATGGTTTTTAAGCTCCAAGTATATTATAAAGCTAGACAGCAACAGTAGAACAGTGAAGCTGGCCAAAGACAGGAAATTGACCAATGAAATAGACTAGAAAGTCCAAACATAGAGCCACATAAATATGGCCAACTGACCTCTAATGAAGGAACAAAAGCAATGGAAAAGTCTTCCAGCAAAAGGACTGCACATGCAGACAAGATCTACATTCAAGCCCCACCCCACTCAAGCAAATTAACTCTAAAATGTCAGACTATAATTCCTAGATAATAGGAGAAAATCTGCAGGCTGGAATTGGCCCTAACTTCTTTTTTGTTTTTGTTTTGTTTTCTTTGTTTTTGCTTGTTTTTCAAGATAGGGTTCCTCTGTGTAACTGTCCTGACTGTCCTGGAACTCACTTTGTAGACTCTAGGCTGGCCTTGAACTCAAAGAGATCCGCCCATCTCTGTCTCCGGAGCGCTGGGATTAAAGATATGAGCCACCACTGCCAGGCCCAGCACTAACTTCTTAAACATGACAAATGCATGGTCATTGAAAGAATTGGTCCATTGGAGTTCATTAGAATTAACTTTTCTGCTCTGTGAAAGACACTGTCAAGAAAAAAAAAAAGGCAAATTACAGAGGAAATGTTTACCAAAACCATATAATAAAGGACTGTTGTTCAAAGTACATAGAGAACTCATGAAACTCAGCAATCAGAAAACAACCAGATTTTTAGAAAGGAGGCCATAAGACACCTCAGCAAAGAGGATGGACAGGTGCTCGATACATGAATGAAAAATGTTTCAAAGCTGAGCAGTGGGACACACCTTTAGTCCCAGCACTCAGGAGGCTAAAGGCAGGAGGATCTCTGTGAGTTTGTGGTCACCCTGGTCTACAGAGTGAGTTTCAGGACAGCCAGAGCTACCCAGAGAAACTCTGTCTTGAAAAACAATGTTCAGGATACATGATGAATGACCAGGTTTGGTGCAGATCCATAGTCTCAGTGCTTCAGGGGCTGAGGCAGGGGAATTGCTGCAAGCTTGAGGCCAGCCTGGGCCACATTGCAAGTTGCAAGACAGCCAGGGGTGCATATACCCTAGCTCTAAAAACCAGTACATGCCTGTCTTCAAGGAAATGCAAATTAAAACAATGAGAGAAATTATATTTTGTTAGGAAGCTAAAATCTAGAACTCTTAGTATCAAATATTAGCCAGGCTGTGGAGCAACAAAGGTTAGCTGGGGGGGAATGCAGAATGCTGTCTGTCCACTTTGAAAGACACTTTAGCAATTCATTACAAAACTAGACAAATTCCTACCATGATATCAGCAATCACTTCTTGATATTCCTCCAAATGCATTTAAAACTAATGTTTAGATAAATGCCCATCTATACCTAGGTATTCATAACAGCCTTTTTCAGATTGCCCAGTCTTGGAAGCAATGACTAAATAAACAGGGGTATATCCATACAATGAAATGAAATCATTTGGTGATAAGAAAAAACAGTAGGGATGGGCAGTGGTGGTGCACACCTTCAGTCCCAACACTTGGGAGGCAGAGGTGGGCAAATCTCTGTGAGTTCGAGACCAGCCTGGTCTACAGAGTGAGTTCCAGGACAACCAGTGCTACACTGAGAAAGCCTGTCTCAGGGAGAGAGAAAAAAACAAGACAGTAGGAAAATGATAGGAGGTACTAAAATATTATTAGTTCCATATGAGAATGGGAATAAAATTAGGATGAGGATGGGAAGAAAGAACTTTGAATATTTATACTGTCTACTTGGATATATTTCTGCATAAATAACCTAAAATGTACATGTTTGAAATCTTATTCTGAAAGCAATACACATTCTTCTTAGAAAATTCAAAGAAGAAAATATGGAAGCAAGCAGCCTATAAGACAATATGGTGGCTCTCCGCTTAATGCCAGCACCCCAGAGGCTGAGGCAAGATTTTGAGTTCTAGGTAGATCTGGGCTATACAGCAAAACCTTGTCTCAAAATAAACAAACAAACAAACAAGGAACAAATTTAACAGCTGGGAGATACTGGCACACACATTTAATCTCAGCACCAAGGAGGCAGAGGCAGATGGATCTCTGTAAATCTGAGGGCAGTCTGGTCTACAGAGAGAGTTCTAGAGCAGTCAGGGCTGTTACACAGAGAAACCCTGTCTTGAAAAACCAAAAATAAATAAATAAAATAATTTGTAACCCAAAAATAGCCATTACTACCATTTTAAGTATAGGTTACCCAATTTTTCACCTGTATGCATTTTTTAATAAAAATTTGTATATTTCATAGTGTAGTCATCTTCCCAATCATTTAAAAAATATGTGCAACCCACTGGGCACAATGGCACACGCCTTTAGTCCTAGCACTCTGGAGGTAGACGTGGGAGATCTCTGAGTTCTAGGCCAGCCTGGTCTACAAGCCAAGCTCAAGGACAGCCAGGGCTACATAGAGAAACCTGTCTCAAAACAAACAAATCTAAATAATATACTACTACCCCCCCCAAAGTGCAGCCCTTTCAGAAAGGCTGTTTACCAACACTCCCCTGTGATCCCAGCACTCCAGAGGCTGAAGCAGGAGGGTCAGGAGTTCAAGGCCCCGTAACAAACAATAACAACAAAACAAAAAGTACATAGAGAAAGACCTGGCTCAACTGGGACGGTCTTTGCTTTGGTTTCCTCTCAGAAGCCATGGAAAACACTGGGTGTGTGGGCATGCAAGTCCATTCTTAATCCTAAGAATGGGAAGGCGGAACAGTGGGATCCCTGGGACTCACTGAGCCAGGCTAGCATAATTGGTGAGTTCCAGGCCAATAAGAGAGCCTTTCCCAAAGGAGGTAGATGGCACTACCCAAGGTTGTCCTATGACCTCCACCGGCACGGACATGTGTCTCACCCCAAACGTGCACCTGCAAACACAAACACATTTAAAAAAACAAGACTTGTAGAGAGTCTGGGGCTGTAACTTCATAGTAGAGTGTGCACGCTCAGGGTCCCAAATTCCACCCCTAGCAAATCCAAAAAGGAAGCATTCATTCATTCGTTCAGTCGGTGTTTGGGGAGTCTATCGTCAATGAAAGTTTAATGTGCTTAGTTATTCGCCTGTTGCATTTTAATTTTTCCCAATATTTCGCTATTAGATTGAGTGTGGAAGTGTCCATGTGACTAAATGCCAGTCATGGTCATTTCCTGAGATGCGATCCTTATGCTGCTGGCATTGTTCTTACTAGGTACAAGATGGTGTGCATTTTCTGAGCGTGTGATATCTGTTTCCAAAAGTACTTTAAAAATTACTATTAGGGCTAGAGAGAGAGAGAGAGAGACAGAGACAGAGAGAGAGGGGGGAGGAGAGAGAGAGAGTTCAGCAGTTGCTCTTGCGGAGGACCTGGATTCAGTTCCTAGACCCTATATGTAGCTTACATCTATCTGTAACTCCAGTCCCAGGGGATCCAATGCTCTCCTTTGGCCCCCAAGAGCACCAGGCATACATGTGGTGTATATGCATGCCGGCAAAATACTCACACACAAAAATAAAATACAGTTATTGCCGCTAGGCATGGTGGCACGTGCTTTTAATCCCAGCAGTTGGACGACAGAGACAGATCTCTGAGTCTGAGCAAGCCTGGTCTGCAACATGAGTTCCATGCCAGCCAGGTACATGGTGTGAACCTGTCTCAAGACAAAATAAAAGGAATAACTACTTAGCATTCACCATCGCTGGCTTCGAACACTGGTTCTCCATCACATTGACCTTAAAATTCCTTAAAACTTGAATTTGAAAAACAAATTCTGACCTTTTTTAATCATCTAAGTTATTAATTCTTGGATCATGAAGGAAGTTTAAATGAGAGATATTAACCCTTTGACAGCACGTCTCGAATACAAACAAAATTTCTAATCCCAAATAGTAAACTAAGGTTATATTTGATTGTTTTTGAGGGTCTTCGTGGTACTAGTTGCTTAAGTGAGCTACTAAGTATGTATTCTGTGCTGTGTGTTTACACGAAACACACCACTGTGCATGCCAAAGAGAGAGAGAGAGAGAGAGAGAGAGAGAGAGAGAGAGTCCTGAAGGCTTAGGATCCATTCACATTTTCTTACAAGAAAACTGACTTATTTTCAATCAATTATTGATACCTTAAAAAATGAAATTTTTTTGAAAACTCCATTTTTTTGAGAGAGAGAGAGAGAGTTTTCTTTGTGAGAAATTAAAACCTGCCTCAACATTTTCTGTGGATTAAGTTTTAAATTAACATAGAAGAATAACAATATGAATCAATCTGATCAAAGAAAAAGTGTCAGTAATCATTTAAACAAGACACTTACAACAGGGATTTAAAGGCAGGGAAACGGATTTCCCTTGCATGTGGATCGAATCAGAAGTATCCCATAATTGACTCTTTACAAGACCCCGCTTTAGCATAATGGACTAGATATTAAAGCTCTGAGTATTTAAAGTGAGTTTCCGTCCCTCTCTAAACGGAGACCGCCACTAAGAGCTATTTTACAAGCCTGACACATTAGCCGCATCCAGGGGAAAGACATGGCCTGGCTTCTCTGGCCGGGAATTTGAAGTGCTTTCAATAGTTAACTGGTGTGAAATGGGTAACATTGAACCTGTGAGAAGCAATGAGCGTCTTAAAAAATAAATTCCAGATGGGGGAGTTGATGAGAAGGGATATGGATACGGTGATGGCTCTTTTCAACAAATTAATTCCAAAAAGAGCTCATACCTCATATATGTATACATACATACATACATACAAACATGCATGCATGCATGCATACATACAGATATGCATCTTGAACCAAATAATTTGTGTGTGACTTGGGGGGAATGTCATTTTCCCCCTCCTCCTATTATTTTAACACCGTTTGGGAACAAAAGGGGTTTTGTAAATGCTGGCTGTCAGATCAAACACAGGGGCAGAATAAGGGGAGGCATATACAGAATATTTTTTAACCTTGTTACAGTGGTGGGGTCACAGGGTCAAGGCAAGGCCGCAGCTCTTCCTTACAGTACACATTATACTGAACAGCCCTCTCTCCTCTTCTCCCTGCAGAGTAGGATTTCTGATTCCTGTCACTATAGTGACGATGTGGGGGAAACACAGCTTGCTTTACCATATCCGAGCGCTATGCCCTCCCAGGATCTTTAGATGTTCGCATGGCGAGCCACTCTGATGAAGTATTATAGTGTAGTAAAAAGGGTTTTAATGTCTGGCCAGATGTCGCCTCTAATCCCAAGTCTGCTTTATTTATGCATGTGTGGACCTGAAGCAGGTCGCTAAATCTCTGGAGACCTCGGTTCCCTCCTTTGGAACACTGAGTCTTGGTTCATTTTCTGGTATGAGACAGTGTTGGGAGCTAAAATCTTCTGCTCCCATTGATGAGAACAAACAGAACTGGAAGCTAGCACGTCCCCCACATAGGATCCCTGCTCCCCACCCTCATATGCCCGTGTCCCACTACATCAGTTGACATCTCTAAGATGCAGCAGCGTCCCCTGTGAGAGAAGGGAGTCAGCTTCCTGGAGCTGGGGCTGGGGTGACAAAGGCCTGGAGGAGACCTGAGCAGGAGCAGCTGGCCCAGGCCTAGCTAGCGTTCTCTGTGGTTTCCCCAACCTGCTCTTTTGTTTTTGTAGGGTTCCCTCCTGGTTTTAGTAACCTCCAGATTAAGGCGAAGCCTCTGACACGTCTGCGACCAGCCTTGAGCCCTGACTAGCAGTGAAGCTGCCTACAGATGCTTTTTCCTTGAAATGGGCATAGAAAGGGTTTAAAGGGGGGAAAAAGCTGTCAGGCATCAAGCAGCCTCACAAATCATTTTTACGTGGCTTCCTGCATCTTTGTTTTTAGCAAATCCCTTAACGGGGGAGTGACTCATTTGTGTATTTCTTCAAAGAAAAGGTTTTGCAGGTAGTTCATGTGGCCCCACTGCTTTCTGGGATTGGGAGAGAGAGTTTTAAACGAGTTGGTATGTTTATTCTGGGAGAGTCGTTGTTTGGTACCTGCGGCCATTAGCCCGGTATCTAAACTGCTGGCAACGTCTGGAATAAGCGTCTGTCTGGGCAGTCCTGTAAACCCGGCACCACGGCCTGGCTGCCCAGTGCCTGGCTGCTGCTGCAGAACCCCATTAGCTGTTCATAAATGCCCTTGGTCCCACTAACCCAAGAGCTCATCACGTCTTAGTTTACAAAAGGGAATGCTATTGTACCATGTCAGCTTCGAAAGCAAAAACCCCTCAGACGGCACAAAATTATGTGTCATTCCCTCCACGTTGTACTTACGAAAAAAAAAAACTATGTATGTGGCCTTGAGACGTGTGTGCCTCTGAGTTAAAACACAAGCCAATCTACACAACCCAAAACGCAAATCTGTCCTCATTTTATCAGGCAGGTGGCATACACGGCAGACCATTTCCCAGTCAGGTTTTGCCTTTATTTCATGTCTTCTTCTCCAAAGAACAGGAGTTACTCTGTCGAAAGTGGGGAGGTGAAGCTTGCTGACAGGGAGACTGCAGACGCTGCCCTCTCGGCAGATGTAATTTATAGTTTCTTAATATTCCAGACTTTCTCTTTGTCTTTTACATGGCAATTTACAGCCAGGGTATTTGCGTGTTTCCCGTCCTCCTGCTTTGGTCCCTGAACAAACAAACCGTGTGTGTACGGGGTCTGTTTCCCCAGCCTGCTTTCCAGGCACCGCTGTTTTTCTTCCCCTGACCTCACATGTGACAGAAACTGGATTCTGGGCTGCATTGTTTTAATCCAGAAGGCCCGTCATGGAAAGCTTTGCTGGCAAGAGCGAGCTTTTGTCTTGAAACTATGCCTCGGAGTGGTCCATCTGTTAAATCCAATATTCTAAATACAGGGATGGATGGGGGATACTCCTAGAGCCCTCCCAATAAATACAGCTTTGATAAACCTAAAGAATGAGGGCTTTCTTTTTTAGACATTTGCCCTCGAAGTTAAAAATAAAATATATCGTCACACGCAGAAAATTGTGCGAAAAGTAATGGACCCAGGGCTTCATCCTACTGCCCAGGGAACCCAGGCACTTCCGTGTATTGCATGTGTGTGTGTGTGTGTGTGTGTGTGTGTGTGTGAGTGTGTGTGTGTACGGCAATATGAAGCTTAAATATACATTGCTATACAAATGGCACGAGGCTGTACATAGTCTCATGAAACTTGCTACGTTTCTCTCCACATCCTAGTACATGCAGACTTGACTCACTCGCTTCCACTGTAGGATAGTATTCTGATGTTACACCGTCCCGCCACAACCAGCGTGAGAGCTTCCTGCTCATGAGCCTTTAGCCTCCTTGCCACTGTGAAAATTCCTGTGTCCGTCATTTATGCACATGTGAAGCGTTTCTCTAGTCTGTGTCCTGAGCAGAGACTGAACGCTCGCTGTTTCTCTTATCGGCTGAGGCTCCAACATGGGGGAACAAAGTCGCTATCCATCCTCAGGTCCCGTTTCACTGTCTTACCAATGCTCAGGGTTACGAGGCCTTTTTATGTTAACTAATCTGACGCATGGCGAGTACCTCATTTCCCTGTTTACTTAGTGAGGCTTGGTGTCTATTTCTTTATCGGCCACTGTTGTTTCATCTTCTGTGATGTTTATGTTTGCATGTCTTGTGTCTTGGTGGCACAGCCTTTTCAGCGACGTCTGCAGTGATTCTTCGTAAAACCCGAGCCCTTGCCCTTGCTTGGGTCTCTGTGTTTCTCATATCTTTCTCTAGGTGTCTTTCTTGTCTGGGATGTGTCATTGATAAACTAAAGCCTTTTGAAATAGTCAAGTGATCTTTTCCTTTTATATGTATGTGTTTGTGTCCTAATTACTATAGCTTTATAACACACCATCTTCATTTTGGAAGGAACAGACATCGTTCCTTGTTTGTTTCTAAATGGTTCCCTTCAGTTTTATGAGATATTTTCTTATTCTTGTCCCTGGTTTTGCTGGTCGGATGCCTTTGCTTTCAATATCAGTTTCTGGACATGTGATGACTTCCGCAGAAGACTGAAGAATTCTTTGCAGTTCGGGTTGCAGCAAACGCCTCTCCCCGGATTCTGCCCTCTTCCCCCTGGGTCTAGTTCAGCCTCTTTTTTTTTTTTTTTTTTTTTTTTTTACCACTTTCTGACTTTCAAAATGTAAAATCATGTGCACCTCTACATAAATTGCTGAATCAATGGTCAGTGGGAGAAAAAAAAAAAAAGGCCAAAGATCTTAAACTGTTGTTGTTGATTTTCCGTGCTAGGCATCGAACCTAGAACCTTGAACATTACGCACATGCGTACTCTACCAACCCAACTGCACCGGGCCCCAAACTCCTAAACTTTTAATGTGACCAAAGCATTGCTGACTCAGTGGAAAACTAGCCTCAGTCAAGGACAGAGAGAGTGTCCTTAAAGGCAGGCAGCTCTCACCAGCTGTGTGGCTTGCTGTCTCCCCACCTGTAGCATCGCCTCCCGAGGTTTTTGTAAGGATTATATGATAAAGGTCGCAGGGTTTTTATAAGGATTATATGGTAAAGATCTGGAGTAAAGCAATAAGTGCGATGTTGAGGAACAGGAAAAGCTTTAGGCCTTGGCTGAGACCTCAAGATCACATCCAGTTAAGTGGATTGGGGGAAGACTAAGGAACAAGAGTTGGGGGTGGCTTGATAATTAGGAAAAGATCTCCCTTAGGTTAGAAAAGATCTCCTGCTATAGCAGGATGTTGAGTCTGCCTTGGTATTTGTTTTGTTTTACAGCAGAATCTTGCAAGGAGTCCCAGACTAGCCTGGGACTTTGGATCCTCCTGCCTCAGCCTCCCCAGAGCTGAGAATACAGATGTGGGCCAGCAAGCCCAGCTGGGGCCGTCCTTCTTAACAAGCTTTGGGCTTGAATTTCTTGTTATGAGCAAAGGTGGCTTAAGGCAGTGGATTGCAAGCTGTATTCCTCCCACCCCCGGGTGCCCCAAGACCCTCTTGGGGATCCCCAAGGGCAAAATTATCTTCTTAGTGATACTAGGACATCATTGGCCTTTTCAGCCCTTGACCTTTGCATTCATGGTGGAAAAACAAAAGCTGCTAAGGCCACTGTCACCACCAAACGCTGCACTCTTTCCCGCCGGGTCGCAGAGGAAACACAGCAACAAAAGAGCAAAGGAAATGGAGGCCATTTCGCCGCAAAGCATCTGTGACAAAGAAGGAATAATTACTTTATTAAATCTCAACTCTTGCTACAAGATTTTCTTTTTTGGTGCTAAGGCCTAGCCAGGGCTTCATGTGTGCTAAGCAAGCACCCTGTCGGAGCCACACCCCAGCAGGAACCGGGCATCATAATTGTTGATATGACAGAATGGGAGGTAACACATGCTACTTCAGCCACACACCGATGTGCACAGCCATCTCGAGGAAAATGTTTGTGTAACTCTTGGAGTTTATCAGCTCATCAAGGTTTTCTTCACAGAAAGGGGCTGGGGAAGACAGCTCAGACGTTAGGAACCCTTGCTGCTCTTGAAGAGGGTGCAGGTTCGGTTCCTAGCAGCCCACAGCTATCTATAATTCTATTCCAGGGAATCGGGAATCGGACCCCTTCTCCTGGCCTCCACAGACGCTAAGCACATACATGGTGTACATACATACACGCAGGCAGACCACGTGTACACATTTAAAAAAAAACATTTTAACCTGAGAAATGATTGACACACAGGTTGCATTTGCTCAGGTTTGTTCCACAGTTCCTCAGGGATGGAAGCTCGTCTCTTTAGCCAATGTAGTATTTGGTACGATGACAAAGGTCCTGCCTCCAAGAACAATAGGATTTTGAAAAACTTTATAAGGCTTTTTTTTTAATTGCCTCAGTGGTCGTATTTCCAAATTTGAATTTTAATGTGAAATGAAGTGTGACAGGCTGCTTCACTGCGTGAGCCAGGGTTTGGGTTTACAAAAGGATTCAGTTTGGGGTTTGTAACCAGCATTCCCAGCAACAGGTTGCCTTTTTTTCTTTTTATTTTTTTTCTTTTCTTTTATTTTGGTTTGGGTTGAGTCTCCTTAGCTGCTCCCACCTCCATATCCCTACCTCCATTCCTGCTTGAACTTCCTCCCCTGTCTCCAACATTCCCCTTTCTGGGCCAGTGAGATGGTTCAGCAGGTAGAAGCATGTACCACACAAACCTGACACCCAGAGTTTAGTCCTCAGGACATACATATGAAAAGGACACCATACAGGTTGTCCATACTGTGTGTGCATGCACACACACTAATGATAATTAGTGAAACAAACTTTAAACCGTGTCCCATTCTACTGCATGTTTTTTGTTAAAACAGAAGTTTTCTGCGATGTTTTTTCTAGTGCTGGGCATCGAACTTGAGACCTCATGCATGCTAGGCTAACAATCCCCCCAGCTGCATCCTTAGCATACCAATATTTTCCAGATTACTAACAGTGATGTTGCGAAATCATTCACGAGGAAACACTCCACTCAGATGCTCGAGAGAGCAATCATTTTAAGGGATACAGTACAAGGCATCCTTTAGCGAGATTCTAGCGTCTACGCTGTAATTAACCTTTTAGACAGTACTTGCTAGGTTCTCAGTAGGGACAGCCATCCACAGCTGCTTTGAAAACACTGCCTTTGAACCTTACCTCTGTGGGAGCCTGTTTTCTCTCTGCACACTTCAGCTCAAACCACATTTCAAAAGAGAAGAATTGCAGAAGTGGATAGCAGAATCTTTAATTATTTTTCTTTAGTTGCAGTTTCTTCTAGTTTATATAAAAAAAAATCCAGTACCTATAAGTCCATATAAAAGAATTCTTTGGAGGGGAGTGGTTAAAGATGTCATTCCTCTCTGATAGAATTCCCCTCTGATACATAGAAAGTTTTAGACCAGTGGCCCTCAACCTGTAGGTCTTTTCACAAGAGTCACCTAAGACCATCAGAAAACACAGATATTCACATTATTATAATTCATTATAACAACAAAATTACAGTTATGAGATAGTAATGAGAATAATTGGTTGGGGGTCACCACAACATGAGGAACTGTATTAAAGGGTCACAGCATTAGGAAGGTTGAGAACCACTGTCCTAGACCCAGGCCCTAGCAACACAAAAAATGAAGTTTAAAAAACAAACAAAAGCTCCACCTTTTCATTTTATTTATCATTTATTTATATATTTTAGCTTTCCAAGGCAGGGTTTCTCTGTGGAGCCCTGGCTGTCCTGGCACTCGCTCTATAGACCGGGCTGGACTTGAACCCAGAGATTCACCTGCCTCTGCTTCCGGACTGCTGGGATCAAGGCGTGGGCTACCACCGCCAGGCTCCACCTCTTCATATTTAAGACTATGTTTCCTGAGACGGAAAAAGTTGATATTGCCATGACAGAGGGAGAAAAAAAAACTGAGATCTAAAAAAGACGGTGATAAAATTACGAATAATGGGATTAGACCTAGAGGCAGATGGATGGTGCCGAGCGCTAGGGCTGTGCGGAGTGTGGCCGGTGACTGTGGCAATTACATCAGGATAGTGGTGTATTTAAAAGGTTACGTGCGTAGTAAAGGTGTTTCCGGACTCAGAGCTGACGGCTCCCTGTTCTTTGGTTCAGTGGTGGCTGCTTCAAGTAACCAGAAGGCCCTGCCTTTCAGAACTGCCAGGTTCAGCAAATAAAAGTGGAGGGCACCCGTTAAGTTTGCATTTCAGATAAACAAGGAAGTACTAGTCAGTCTGTCTCAGACATTGCATGGGATTCGGCTTTAACTGGTGTCCTTTATTTTGTCTGGCAGCCCCACTTCCTCTTGCAGGTCTTAATCCTCCTAAGTAAAGGCGTAGGCAAATTCCTATATGTTTACCCTTGTTCCGGTGCTGGCCGGTGGTGCCAAACAGAAAAACTAGGAGAGCATGGTATGCTCATGCGCACACCTAACGTCAAGCTGCAGCTGGTTCGTGCTGGGCGGGGCGAGCCTCGACCTCGGTGCCTCTTTTCCTACCTCGGGCACTAAAACACCTCTTCTTTTGTGAGATGGCAGTGGCTTTTTCTAATGTCCCTTTTTGGGTGGCATTTATAATTCTTAAAAATTGTTTGGAATTTTGACTTGCAAATAAAGTCAGAGACGGGGGGGGGCACTAAGGTGGTGTCTAAATTGTCTCCCAGTTTCTATACGCCATGACCTTTGTGAGTCGAAGGACAGAAGAGACACAAAAAGACTCTCTGACCTAACATCCTGTGTGACATGAACAGAATTTCTCCTCTGGGCACGCTTCCTCCACAGAGCTCAAGCCCTGCTCCTCGCTCTGGCTCTGTTATTGGAGATCGAGTGAAGTCACGTCTGGAAAACAGGACTGAGCTCTTCAGAGAAGGACCTAGAAGCCGAGGGAGGTGCTGCTGCCCAGATCTTTCAGGAATACTTGGTGGCTCTGAGATGAGCCCAAGACTGAGGGGCTGGATAAAGGATTGGTTTTGATTTGCACGTCTTCAGTTTGATCCCTAACAACATGTTTGCTTGGCTTGCAGGAATTTTGTGATCTTGGTTCAGTGTTGACATTTTACATCCTTCCCAGCACACTCAGTACTCTTTCAGGAATGTGTGGTTAATGTTGTAGGGAGAAAACTCCAAAATCACACTGCAAACTCAGAGCCAGGGAGCCTCAGTCTGTTCGCTGGCTTTCAACGCTGGCCTTAAATAAACACCACTGCTCGTTCTGGAAACACCTGTCAGCTCGCCGAGTTTAAGGAAGACAAAGCCAGACTCCCCAAGGTTCACTGAAGAGCTAAGGCACACATCATTTCTGTCCTTCCAAATGGTGTAATTGTCTATTTTTTTTTCATACAGTTTCTCAAGCTAGCCTTTCATTTGGGTTAAACCCTCCCTGTGTGATACACCACGGACAGAAAACCTTTGGTCCAAAACCCTACCGATTGCTCTACAAATGCTGTATTCTCAAGCAAAATAGACCTCTTTTTAAAGAGAATCCAATTTCCAATGGGTTTAACCTAGAAAAACAGCAAAAAGCTAATAAAAGCTTAGAGGCTGTTCCAAGGAAAGCGTGGTGGTTGCTGCATTTTTGGAGGCCTGGTCCAGGGCAGAGGTTTGGAGTTGCTGCCGGCTCCTCTAGTGAGTTTGCTCTCCCTGGGACGTGGGCAAGGATACCCTAGGTGATTCTCAACCAGGAGCAAATGACCCTCGACCCCTTCTCTAGCTTGGAGTCAGGCCTGCCCTCCCGATATTCGTCCTCTACCATGGTATTCCATAGTTTGGGGTGTTTTACTAAGAGGTACAACCTGTAACCCCTATTCAGTCCTAAAATGGTCCTTCTGGTATCTGGATAACCTCAGCAACCACCTGGTGAACTTCTTTCTCTTAAGATTGTGCCCTCCCCTACACATACACCCTGTGACCCATTCTTCCATCCTCATACGCTCTGTGGTACTTATGTTCTGCATCAGTTCTGTGTTATGGGGTACAGGGGATTGAACCCAGAGCCTCGTGCCTGCTGGGCCAGCGCTCTAGGCCTGAACTCACTCACCACCCTCCTCTGCTGAGGAACTTAGCTCCTCATCCCTATGTAAGTTTTATAGTAAACTTTATAAGAACATTCATGTATACATCGTATGATCTGATTGGTACTTTCTTCTTTCTCCTAGATTCCAATCCCTTGTAGGGGAGGGATATTCATCAACTTAGCATTCATGAAGCTGAGGTAGGAGGATGGCACAATCCACTTTACTTTGCTCTTCTTCAACTGTGTTCCCTGGCGACACAGCCAGATGCTGTTGGTGTCAACTGAAGACTGAGAGGGTTTGGGAAGACTGGCTTTGGGGGTCTAACATGTGCCCATGCTTCTTTATGTTTCTTTGACTGCTTCTCCAGGGTTTTGGAGAGCAGGTCATACACCATAGGAGAAGAGGTTCTAGCTACTAAGGAACTGTAAAGCAATTATGGAACATAGGGCCCTAAGGGGGAAAAGTTAATTAATACAAAATAGAGACTATCCCGTGGTTAAAAACCCCAGTGTGAGCCTGGCAAGGTGGTGCAAGCCTTTAATCCTAGCACTCAGGAGGCAGAGGCAGCGGATCTTTGAGTTAAAGACCAGCCTGCTCTATAGAGCATATTCCAGAACAGCCAAGGTTACAAAGAGAAACCCTGTCTCCAAGCAAAACAAACAATCCCGATGCGATGGGTAATGGGGGGATGCCAATGATCCCCTTACTCAGAGGCAGAGACTGCCGATCAGGAGTTCAAAACCATCTTCAACTGTACAGGGAGTTCAAGGTGGATTACTTGAGTTCTTATCTTAAAAAGTCTCAGATTGAGGCTACCTCAAGGTGCCCCACTTCTAGTGTCTTGTACCTTTGGATTCTAAGAGCAGCTGGGGCCTTAGAGGTGAAATCAGACAAGAGAAGTCTGTGTTTGATAAACTTGGCCTCCTGGCTTAGTTGATCCTCAATTACTTAGACACCATGTGTTTAATTAAACAGCTTGAGAAAGCTTACCTTTGTTGTCAGGGCAAATACACCAGTGTTTCCATCCACCTGTTAAAACTGGCAGCCATCATCGTCTGAGAACAAATGAAAAAGAGCCCATGTCTGGAGAGACTCTAATGACATTAATTAGCATATGCCATTCTATTTTTTTTTAGAGATTTAAATGTTATTAGACGCATGAGTATTTTGCCTGCATGTATGCATATGTAGCTTGTGTAGTGTGCCTGGTGCCCGAGAAGGACAGAAAAGAGCATTGCATCCCCTAGAACCGGAGTTACAAATGGTTTGTTAGCTGCCATATAGGTGCTGGGAGTCAGACTTGGATCCTCTGAAGGGACAGTCACTGCTCTTAACGGCTGAGCTGTCTCTCCAGACTCCGAGGCTATTCCGTCTCCTGCAAACCACAGTGTCTGTTCTTGTTTTAAAGATAAACTCTGCTTCAGAGAGCTTAAGGGAGTTATTCCAGCTAGTGGGAAAAATGGGAGAATAAAGCCATCTCTGGACCCCTCAAAGTCCGCTAATCTAAACTAGTCCATTTTCTGCAGACAGATACAGTGAGTCTCAGAAAAGGACGTGGACTTCCCCAGGTCATGTTGGGGTGCCTCAGTGGTGATTCATCCATGCTATTAGAGTCTCCATGATCTGTAGTTTGCTGGGATAGACCATTCACCAGACCATGAAGCAGTACATGTTAAAGGATAAAGATAACACCCAGGATATTCAGGATATTCTACCATAATTAAATGAAATTAGAAAATAGGAAAAAAATTGATGTGCTTTTAAAAATCAACGGGACCAAGAGAGATTAGAATATACCTTGGAATGAAGGAAAACAAAGGCACAGCCTACTGAACCTGTGAGACGCAAAGAAATAAAGAAATGTTCTTGAGGAAGTTTTTAGCCTATATTTGTAAAAGATCACAAAGCCATAAACACTCTATTTAAAGATACAATGTATCGTAAACACTCTATCTAAAGATACTATCTTATAAACACTATCTAAAGATACCAGATGAAAGCAGGAAGCAAAGTCCTGAAAGTTGGCCTGTGTGACTGTTACGTGTGTGCCTCGGTACATGTGCTTACACACACACACACTCATGCATGCACACACATATGCACAAATGGATAAAGTTTTTTAAGATTTATAAAATTAAAAGTGAGAAAATCTTCAGCTTGACTGGCTAAGGGAAAAAAGATACAAATTAGGAGAATCACAAATGAAAAGGGGGTTATAAAGGAATACTATTAATAATTGTATTCCATGAAATTAGATAACCTAAATAAAATAGAATAATCCCAGAAGACACCAAGATCATTAACACTGAGTCAAGATGAAATCAACAACCTGGGGGAGGAAAAAAAAAACACGATGAATACAGAATAAATTTTTTTAACCACTCACAAATTACCCAGAACCAGTTGCCTATACCGGAGAATCCCGTCAAACACATAAAGCGCTAACACCAATTCCTTGTCAGCTCTCCAAAAAGCAAACAAACAAACCGAACAGAAGAAATAGATCAGTATTTGCTGCTGGTCTGAGTAGAACATTCTAAGGAATTCCTTAAGATAGCATTAGAACTGAGAGGTGAGCTCCAAGTTTTAACTCCATCAGAAGGCACCATGCAAGCTTGCAAAGGCGGGAGGCCGCCAACAGTTCTACCCAGCTGTGACACCTACGACCACACGAAGACCCACATGGCACTCTTACCCTGAGACCGCAGCAGTGGCAGCATCCCCTGGGGGCAACCAGCAGCTCTCTGACTGGAAGTGAGGCCTGCTCAGTAAGGAGGAAATAAAGCCTAGAACCGGAAACCTAGCCGGTTCCCCAAGGCTAACGAAGTCATGGATCTTGGAGGAGAACTTAAAACCGTCACTTTGCTAAACCAGCACAATTCCTAACTACATTCTAAACATTTATCATTACATCCACAGATAAGTATACTTCTGACTTCATCAAGGAAATTTCTTTTTGCAACAGATGGAGACCATTATAGGATATTATAGAATTGGTTAAATTGCGGAGTTATGGAGCCCAGCCCCAGCTAATGCATCTATAGTACAGTCCTTGCACCTACGAATGGGGGAAATGGTAAGAGCAGGAAGTTCGCTGCGATAGCGTGCCATTTAGGAATATCGGAAGCTACACTCACGGAAGTCTCACCAGTATGGCTGCCCAAGCAAGACATGAACAAGGATGACTCTAACAGACACGCTAACATGATCGGAGAGCTCGCTGGGCCTCAGCCCTCCACAAAGCTACCAGCTGCTGATGAATGCGGAGAATGGGAGAAGTTGTCTTCCTCAGGGGCGATGACACCGATACCAGTCTTGGAAACATGTTCATCCAAGTTATATTATGGACTACGCAAGTGATGTGTGTGTCAATATATATGTGTGTATCCAAAAATATGTGTGTGTATGTGAAAATATATATGAAAAAGATTTCATGAATTTGAGAGGAGGAAAGGGGAAGTTGGTGGTGAGTTTGGAGGGGAAAGGTAAATAAAGACATGATGTAATTATACTATAATCTCAAAAATTGGAGCATAAAAGAAAGTGAATTAACTTCTATGACAGTTGGTGAAGAATTTGAAAATGAGAAATTTTCAAGTATCTTCTAAGGTAGCAATTCCACACTGGGCATGGTAGTGTTCACGTACAATCCCAGCAACTGGAAAGACGAAGGAGGAGCGGGCATTTAAAACTAACCTACATCGTGAGTTCAAGGTCAGTATGGACTATGTGAGACCCTGTCTTTAAAACAAAAAACAAGCTGGGCAGTGGAGGTGCACGCCTGTAATCCCAGCACTCGGGAGGCAGAGGCAGGTGGATCACTGTGCGTTTGAGGCCAGCCTGGTCTACAAGGGCTAGTTCCAGGACAGGCTCCAAAGCTACAGAGAAACCCTGTCTTGAAAAAACAAAACAAAACAAAACAAAGCCAAGGGGCTAGAAGGCTAGCTTCCCAGTTCAATACTTGTCCACAGGATCTTGTTATGTTGTCTACGCTGTCTTTAAACCATATTGGCTTACAAAGTAGATGGCATTTCTAGCACGTATCAGTGTTTGGACTGCAGGGCTCAGGCTTGAGCTCCATGTACCACCACTACCAAAGAAATAAAAATAGAGCCATTAAAAAAAAACTAGCAATTCAAAAGCACTGCAAAGTGGCTGAGAAGTCACACCGACCACTGCAGTGGCAGTGTCCCCTGAATGGATCTGTAGTGCACTGCCGTCCTGACCAGACTCTTTTCTTGATTACTGATGAAATCCACAAACTGATCCTGAAATCCACAGAGAATCCTGACAGACCTTAAAGTAACCAACATAGTGTTAAAGAAGTCCAGACAGGAACCCACCTCCACTAATTTTCAACAGGAACCCCAAATCCATTTCACAGAGAAAGAGTTTTAACATTGACCATTTCTGTTTGTTTATTTTGGGTTTGTTTTGTTTTTCAAGACAGGATCTCGCTGTGTAGTCCTGGAGGTCCTGGAACTCACTATGTAGTAGACCAGGCTGGCCTCGAACTCACAGAGATCCGCCTGCTTCTGCCTCCTGAGTGCTGGGATTAAAGGCGTGTGCTGCCACCAGCCAGAGCCGCTTGGTTTAGAGCTAACTCTAAGGAGATATAGGGTTGAGCACCCCTGTGTGTTTGTCACCACGGCTTTGACCTCCAGCCCGGGGAGAAGGGGAGTGGCATATGCCTGCAATCTCAGCACTCAGAACCAAAGCAGGGTGACTGAAGAAGCCAGCCTGGCTACAGGGTGGCTGAGACCCTGTCTCAGAAAAATTATAAAATCCCATGTGCCTCAAAGGACACTGTCAAAGACAACCTACTTGTAATTGTATTTCTGATGTAGAATTTGTACTTTAAATAAGCAAAGAATTCTAATATCTTAGTAATAAAATGAAGAACTAGCCCAGTTTTTAAGTGGGTAAATGATCCAGAGATTCCTACAAAGACAAATGCCTGACAATGACAGAGAGATGCTCAGCATCCTTAATCATCAGGGAAACATCAATCAAAACCACAACACGATTCTACTCCTTGCCTCACACACACACACACACACACACACACACACACACACACACACCAGGAGACTAAAATCAAAACAGCCAGATACTATTAAGTCTGGGGTTACAGAGGTTGTGGCAAATCAGGTCTGCCACGTGCTGCTGGGGGAATGGAAAACGTGTAGTCGCTTTTGGCAGATATTCTGGAAGTTCCGCAGGCCATTGCCATAGCTAACATACGGCCGGGCAATTCCACTCTTAGATATAGACCCAACAGCAACAAAAACATGTCCACACAAAATGCTGTACTTGGCGGAAGAAGTGGCTCAGGAGGAGAGCGCATGGCTGGCACAGCAAGGCCCCTGAGTTTGGTTCCTAGCGTACATGTACATGCACTTGGGCAAACACACAACTGAGTTTAAAAACCTGTACTTGAATATGTAAAACTGTTTCATTCATGAAAGATCAAAGGTGAACGCAATATAAGACCCATTAACGGGCGGTGTTCGGACAATTGTAATATGTGAATGTAGTGGAAGATTATTTAGTTGTAAAAAGGGTGAAAGGACTGCTACATGGCATATTATGGAAAAACATATATAACATTCTCGGTGAAAAAAGGAGAAACACAAGAGAGCCTGTATTGTATTTATATAATGGCCAATAGAGACAGATTTACAGCAATAGAGACAGATTTACAGCAATAAGGGAGCATATGAGTGCTTGCCTAGGGCTGGTTATGGAGACTTTGCTAAAAACATAGGGTTTACCTAGGGATGGTGAAAATGTATGGGACAGGGATAGGTAGGTGGCTCAGTGGAGTAAGTGCCTGCTACACAAACATGAAGACCCAAGTTTGGATCCCCAGCACCCACGTATATCTCTGAGAGGGGTAGGCCGGAAACACGCATGGAGATCCCCAGGACTTGTTGGCCAAATCATCAGTGAGCACCAGATTCAGTGAGACCCTGTCTCAAAAACTAAGGCAGACAGTGAGAAAAGAAGACAGCCAGCATCCACCTCTGGCTTCCACATGCACACGCACACATGTGTGAGCGCTGTGCGTGTGACAGCTGGTGTTCTAATTAATCTCAATTATTCCAAATAGGGAAGTGTCAAGCAGAAGCTCTTTGAAGGAGGGAGCAAGAGGGAGCGAGGGGAGGGGACTGGAGGGAGGAAATGGGACACTTCTTCCAGCAGACGCTGTCTGTCTTGTGGAGTCCTGTGCTTCCTTGTGCTCCAGAGTCTTGGGTTGAAGACAGGTGTGGTGGGACACAGCTGTAATCCCGGCCCCCGGGAGGCTGAGGAAGGAGGGGGGCTGGTTTGAGGCCAGACCTGGGAGTAGCGCATGTGAGGTAACAGTGGCTGAAGTTCCATGATGGCGCCCATGAGAGAAGAGGGAGACCTCTGTTGTGGGGACCTCTGCTAAGCCTGCAGAGGGGCTTCTGTATAACAGGTTTTGTGCTTGATTCTGTAGTGACACGCAGGTGAGTAATCTAATGCTTTTGCTCATTAGGGAGGTGTAGACTCGAGGTTCCACTTAAGAAAGTGAAGTGGAGTCTGGCTGGAGAGAAAAATATTGACTATGATCTTTCCTGGAAAATGTTTGTATTTCCCAAGATTTAGGAGGGAGAAGTCACTGTATGGA
Source organism: Myodes glareolus (assembly GCF_982192425.1). Taxonomy (NCBI): domain Eukaryota; kingdom Metazoa; phylum Chordata; class Mammalia; order Rodentia; family Cricetidae; genus Myodes; species Myodes glareolus. The sequence goes on from NC_142034.1 coordinate 36,689,884, forward strand.
GTCTTCACTCTCTGGTTAGGACAATCTAAACTTTCAGTTTAGTTTTTTTTTTTTTTAAAAAAAAAAAAAAAAAAAAAAGCAAAGCAAAAGCAAAAATTCACTGTGTGGATTCTCCCCAGCACTAACCCTTTTCTCCATCTTGTACATCTAAATGTCCTGGGGCTCTGAGCTCTAGATGCAATGGAGGTCTGTCTGTGTTCATGGCTCTGAGCAACCCCTGGGAACCTCAAACCAGCAACTTATTACCTTCAAGGTTTTGTTGACTTGTTACACTCAAGGTTCCTGTTGCTGACTTTTTTTTCTCCTCTAGTTAACAGGGCTTGTAATGCCCTGGTGATTCTGCGGTTAGCTCTGGCCTGCCCCCTGAACCTCAGTAGTTTTATTAGCTGTGTGTTTGGTTCTGGGATATTCTCTCCCTAGCTATTGTCGTTATTAAGATGACTAGTGTCTCCAGTGGATGTCTCCTAAATCCCCGGCTGTTATCTGACCCGGGTATTGGTGTCTACCAGGAGGCTACATTCTTGTCTGAGACATGTCCCGACTCTCTGATAGCAGCCACGGCTGACCCAACTTTACTGGGGCCTCAGATTGATATGATTAAGTTTAATGAGGTCCGCTCTCCGCCCTGAACCTATTCAGGGATAAACTTGTAAATCCGATGAGTCCTGAAGATGACAAGCCATTGCTTACCTTTCAACCTTGCAGGGATTTGAGGGACAATTTATAACTAGCCTTCCCCTCCTGCAGCATCATTAGAAAGGGCTCTGGAAAGTGAACCAGTTCTGCAGCCCGCAGCATCTTCTCCACGACAAGGATGGTCTTGGGAGCACAGTGCGGGCATTTGTGCAGATTCTGCTAAGGAAATCAGGCAGCACACCACCCGTGCTGTTCCACGACTGTGAGAAAACCCCTCCCAAACTGGATTTTCTGCCAGTTTGCTCCCGGACGACATGTAAGAGTGCTTTTAAGAAAGACACGGGAATTTATATAATTATATCAATGAGAAGGAAAAGGTGTCGGGACTCGGGTTTATTGGCCAGGCCCTCTCTTGCTGAACATCTGGTTGTTGTGGGCAGCCATGGCGTCTCTGGGAGCTTGCGACTGGAGCCCACTTCCCTTCAATTGCCCTGGTTCCCCACACAGCCCTCGGTTATCTTCCTTTAATGACCAGAGTCATCTCTGTAGATGCGGGGACTCCACTACCCTCGTGGGAACACGCTGGCTCTGGAGTCAGCGAGCCTGCCCTTCAGTCCTGGTTCCCACTGTTAAGAGCTGTGTGACCTTAGGCAAACAGCTTAACGCTCCCGTTTCTCATCTATAAAATGGGGATGGCAGCTCACACTCACTGTGCTGGCTCCAGGGTGATGTCATTTATAATCCTGTTGTTTTTTTAAAGGGCTTTTCCTCCCAAACTTCCTGATCGATGAAGCCTGCTGCAAAGCCTCCTTGTGAACCAGTGGGATCCCTGGGTTTTTCTGTCCTGTACAGCTATAGAGCAGAACACAATAGATTGGTATCTCGGTGATAGCGGCTGCTGACTTTAGCTTAACTCTGTGAGACGCGGTTATTCATTCCGTGACTTTGGTCTGGCATCTGTTTTTTAATGTGGTTCTCAGCCACACTCCCAAGCTGGCCTCTGTCTTTTCTCTATGATCAGTATCCTTACTCACAAGACACTTCTCCCTGCTTTGGGTTTTTGCTATTGCTTTTTATTTTCCCGGTTTTGTTCTGGTTTGGAGTTTGTGCCCCCCCCACCCCCACCCTGGCAGTTCTTAGGATTGAACCAGGGCCTTGATTGTGCTAGGCAAGTGCTCTTCCACTAAACCACATCCCTAGTCAAGCCCATCTTTTAATTGACCACTACTTAGAAAGAGACAACCACAGCTCAGAATTAAGTGTAAAGCAAGGGCAGCCATGTTCTATCTGAGTTCCACTTGGCATGTGACTAGTGTTCCCACAGTGCCCAGTTGAACTGTCTTCCAACTTCACAATGATATGAGAGCCCCGGCACCCATTAGAAACTTCAAAGTTTTCGATTTTGATCTTTTATGCAGTTCAGTATAATAATCTGGTGATGCTGTCACCTGGTTGCCAGGGAAAACAATATTGTAGAGTGGACCAGGTAGCTGGTATTTACTGAACAGATATTCACTAAAATTACTTGGGATAGCTAATGCCTCATTGTTTGCTGGCTTCATTAAATGTGTTTGCTCAAGTGTTCTCAGCACCTTTGCAGCTAGCTGGGCTGAGCTGGGCTGTTGGTAGTTTGGCATAGTAAACATAGTTTTGACTGAGATCTTTCAACCCACAATGAGTTTATTGGGACATAGTCCCATAATGAATCAAGGAATGTGTCTCTGCTGATCCTGCCATTTTGGATCATGTTTGTCATGTGAATCTTGGCTGTTCAGAGACCTTATTGAAGATGGTGCAGCATGATGGGGTGACCCTGAGTTTTGCAGTCAGGGACAAGTCTGCGCCTTCACTTCAGCACATGTTCACTGTGAGACATGGGGCTGGACCACCCTGAGCCACAAATTCATTATCTGTAAAGCAGAACAAAAATAAGGCTGGGCATTGGTGGTTCATGCCTGTAATTCCAGCACCTGGGAGGCAGAGACAGGCGGATCTCTGTGAGTTCGAGGCCAGCCTGGTCTACAGAGTGAGTTCCAGGACAGGCTCCAAAGCTACAGAGAAACTCAGTCTTGCAAAAGAAAAACAAAAAAAAAACAAAAAAAAATTTAATCTCTGCCTCAGAGTCGCAATTGTTAAATGAACGAATCAGTGTGATGAAGTAATAAAGTGTAGAGTCGCAGCGGGTGGCGGGGCCCTTCATGCTTTCCAGTCAGGCTTTATGTTCTCCTTTCGTCCTGATTTTGAGTCTGTTTCTGGACAGAGTAATACGCTTGCCAGCTCTGGTGAGATGCGTGGCCAAATGGGACGAATCATGGAGTAGCGAGACCCTAGCAGACTGACCTCGGTGTACCAAAGGGGAGGGGTGGGCTGCAATCCCGCTCATGGTTATTATGGTTAATCTTGCCTTTTTTTTTTTTTAATGACAGGGTCTCATTATGTAGCCTTGACTGACCTAGAACTCACTGTGTAGACCATCCTGGCCTTGAACTTGCAGTAATCCTCCTGCCTCAGCTTCCAGGTGCTGGATATGCCACCACATTCAACTGAGCAGTTTATCTCATTTGCTGACATTTTTTAAAAGATTTATTTGTTTATTTATTTATTTAGTGTGCACTAGTGTTTTGCCTATATATATCTGTGTGAGGGTGTCAGATTCCCTAGAACTGGAGTTACAGACAGTTGTGAACTGCCATGTGGGTGCTAGGAATTAAACCCCGGGCCTCTCAAAGAGCAGCCAGTGCTCTTAACCACTGAGCCATCTCTCCAGCCCCCTAATAAAGACTCTTACAGAATCTGATTAATCCTCTTAATGGATGGACTAGATGTGTGACAACTGAATGTAGATCACAAAATAAACTAAACTTTATCAAATGGCTAATTTAAGCAAGTCTATAAGCACAGTAATGACAATAAGAAAAGCACACTTCTGGAGCTCCTACTGGTGCCCTCACTGCGAGGCCCTGTGCTTGTGTCTCTTCTGGTGCCTCAGGTTCCCTTCTCTCCCTGTGAGCTGGGCTCTGCTGACCGTCTGAGTCCTGTGCCTCACACTCCTCACTGGTCCAAATGTGTTTCTGTGTTTGCAGTACGTTAGCTTCTCATCTTACTGTTGCTCAGAGTTAATATTTCATCACAGTCCTCTTGAGCTGTATTTCCGCAAAACCAGCAACGCCACCACCCCCCCACACACACCCCCCCCACACACACACCCGCTAATGAGCAGAACTCCTAGCGGGAGGATAGGCAAATGAAGCTCTCCACCTTGTACCCTTCAAAATGTGTGGTGTGTCCCCGACTTCCAACCTTGCATGACCTTGATCATCTACTCTTAATGCTCTTATTTCTAGATCTTATCTATATATCTATCTATCTATTAAAGATTTATTTATTTATACAGTATCCTGCTTATAGGCCAGAAGAGGGCACCAGATCTCATTACAGACAGTTGTGAGTCACCATGTGGTTGCTGGAAATTGAACTCAGGACCTCTGGAAGGCAGTCAGTGCTCTTAACTGCTGAGCCATCGCCCCAGCCCCCCTTATCTTTTTTTTTTTTAAGAAAAGAATATTCCTTTGGGTCCAATGGTGGTGCATGCCTGTAATCCCAGCACTGGGGACAAGAAGGAGGATTTCATTGATGCTAGTGTGGGCTGCATAGTGAGACTCTTGTCTCATGTCAAGGGAGTTAGGAGATGGAGGGAGAGAAAAAGAGAATCAGAAAGACTATGCAGGGCAAAACAAAGATGAGGCAGTGGTGACACACACCTTTAATCCCAGAACTCAGGAGGCAGAGACAGGTGGATCTCTGTGAGTTCGAGGCCAGCCTGGTCTAAAGAGAAAACAAAGACAATTTCCAAGGTGGGGCAATGTACAAACATCTCTGTGGTACAGCACACATGGTGGTCCCTATGTGACCACATGCCTTCCTTTGAGATTCTACAAGCTAACACTATTGTTCTCCAATTATGTTCTAAGAGAACCTCAGGGGGAAAGAAAATCACTTTTAAAAAATCAGAGAAAGTGCTCCCCCCTAAAAAAAATAGAGATAGTATAAAAGAAAGAGAAGCTAGAAAAATTTAACATAATTCCATTTTCAAACTAGTGGGCTGTCCTGGTGTGTAGCTTGGTGACAGACTGCTTGCTGAACCTGTGGAAGGTCCTGCATTAGATCCTACAAGAGAGCAGGCGCCCATTTTAGTCTGGTCAAACAAATGCCACACAGTTTTCTGAATTCTCAGTGATAAAGCAAATGTGACACTTTCTTTAGATTGTGTGCCAGTTTTTAAAGGCATACAAGTCAGTGTGTGGGCGCTAGGGCTGTGGCTCCTTTGGTAGAGTGCTTGCCTAACGTGCACAAAAGCCATCATGTGATTCTCAGTACTGCATTAACATAGACATGGTGGCAGAAGGTGGTGCACATCTATAAACCCAGCACTTGGGAGGTAAAGGCGGGAAGAGTAGCACTTCTACTTCATTCCCGGCTAAACAGCAAGCTCCAGACCAACCAGGCTGCAAAAGACCTTATCTGTAATTAATGACTACATTTCTAAAACGAGTTGTTAAATTAAGGGCCATCGGGTAATAAGAACTCAGCGCCCACAACAGCCACTGCTTGGTGCCCTGTGGGATCCCTGACGTGGCGAAGGGAGCACCAGACTCAGCACCAATATGCTCAATTCAAGCCCGGGCTTTTCATTTCCTCCCTTGTCCTTGGCCAAGCCACTGAAGTCCTTAGAGCCACAGTCTTAAAGCAGAGATCAAGCCCACCTCCCAGGGATGCTGTGACCCAATGGCTACACTGTAAAAGAACCGTGCAAAAAAAAAAAAAATGCTATCAGCAGTCATTCCGTGAGTGTGCATTCCTTCTCTCTCTCATGACCTCCCTCAAGGGCAGCCCTCCCAACCTGACCCCTCAGCTCCTGCCTCCTCACCTCCCATCCCTTCAGCTCCTGCCAATCCTGCCTCTAGTTCCAAAGAGAAAATGGCCTTCCTCATCCAGTTCTTCCTAGGCGATGCCAAGCAGTGCGTTTAAATCCAGCAGTAGTCTCATGAGGTTAGGTAGCGAGGTTTTGAATCTGGGCAATCTGACTCAGTCTTCATATTTAAATCCTGGCTAATTCTGAGTAACATTCAGACCGATCGCTTTGTTGCCATGCGAGGGAAAGCTTTTAATAGAAACTTGCCTTCTAGAAGGACGACGCTAACTCAGTCTTAGCCAGGAGCCATCAGAGAGCCCAGGACACTTTAGAAATGGCTCCTTCCTCCGTCACAGAAGAAAGTGGGCGACTGGTCCTAGAAGGAGCACAGATCCACACTCTGCCTTGGAAGGCGCTAAGTTCAAAGGGTCTGGGGCACAGCCAGCCAGGGCTGCACCAGGGAGCCTGGAAACCAGAGAGGCCCCTGCAGGCTGGGCTCTGTAGCCTGGCTGGGCCTCACACTGAACATCTCCAGATGGGCCTGGATCTGAGCTGCCTTTTCCAGCCAGGCCACAGTGGGGCTGGGACGGTCTGAGAAGAGAACCAGAGGGTCCAAAGCTGGACAGGAAGTTTCCTCAAGCTGCAGGAGACCTCCTCTCCTGTTCCGTCCCCCCACCCCCACTTCCCTGCAGCAATGAGCAGAAAGCCCTGCCCCTACCAACCCTTGACATTCTACGAAGGGCAGAGTGTGTCAGCATTTCCATTTTAAACCCCTAATTTCATAGGTTTACAGCTCAAGTCGTAAAAACTCACTCTGAGCTTAAGCTTGGCATCCAATCTCTTAGTTGTTTCTATGTCCGGCACTCAAAAATAGATACATTTTTAGTTTCCAGACATTTTGGGGACTTCTCTATAAACATCCTAAAGCTTTGTTGTGTCAAAATAGGTTTCTAAATCGTTGGTGGAGGATGTAACAAAGAGACAACTCAGTCAATGTGCTTTGAAGGAGCAGCTTCAGCTCACCAGAAGGACGGGTGGGTCTCCTCCACACAGAGCCAGGGCAGCACAGGCCGGCAGGATAGGATGGGTGTAACTGCAGAGCAGGGCACAGTGTGACTTGCCTGTACCACCTGAGGGCCTCCAGTTGCTCATCTCTGAACCACATCTGGATTTCCAACTTAGGCACCCTGACAGAGGACTGGAATGGGCAATGGATTCCAGGGCTTTATTGTTACTTAGTTTTCATCTGTTTTGAGACAAAGTCTCACTTTGTAGCTTGGGCTGAGTTCCACTTTGTGATCCTTCTGCTTCAGCCTCCAGAGTACTTGGATGACAGGCATGGGACATCAAGTTGGGACCCCTAAATCAGGTGTTACAGGTTATGTTGCCTGGACCAATACAGATTTGAACCTCCATTTCCTTTTCTTACAAAGTAGGGATAGTTATCTGCTATAGAGATTCACATTGGTATGGATCTTGGTTTATTGATACAAGTTTAAGGTCAATTTTGTTATATGCATATTTCTGCTCTTGATTAAAGTATTGTGTTTGTGCAGCTCATTTGAAAATGTAATGTATAATTAAGAAATATAGGTTAATAGATAATCGTCTATAATAGTCAAGCTTGTAGCCATGTTATGTTTTCTAGATATATAGAGATATATTTCAGTTAGATAGGTAGTCTTCAAATCTCTCAAAGACTACAGAATATGGCATTTAAAATGTTTAAGAACTTAGGACTTTTCATGACAGTGAGGCACATCTGCTCCTGGCTGCACCGATCTACTTCAAGAGGATGATGGGCATCAGAGAGGCTCCTTCTGGAGTTTGCTAGCCATTTGGGCAAAAACTGCTCTTGCCTGAACTGCTTAATAAACTGAACATGCAGGACCCACAGAGAAATGACTGCTAAAGTTGCCTAAAGAAGGTGAGACAGTCCTTTGGGGTTCCTGCTTCATGAAAGAGTTTGCCAGACACAGAAGAAAGCAACTGATGGACTTTGTCATTACAAGGCAGAACAGATCTTCAAATTTCATGCTTCGTGGATACTAGGGCCTGTAGGCTGAAGATGGATATCTCAACTGTACAGAAGAACTTTGGGTGACTGTCCAGGCAATGAGATGTCTCTGTCAATACTAGAGTTTTGGAAGTTGCTTACAATGAACTTATTGCTTACTTAGGTAATATTATATCCTTCTGGAGTCTTTGATGGAGTTGAAGAATTTATAGTTATAGTTTTCCATAGATATGACAAAAGATAAAGTAGATATACATATTGTAACTGCAAGTCTTGCTTGCTAACTGTTTTATGTAATTTTACTATATTAAAGTTAAAACCTCTCTTTTTATTTAAACAGAAAATGGGAGGTGATGTGGGATTCCCTCTGTGTGCTGTGATTACCATTAATGAATAAAGAAACTGCCTTGGCCTGTTGATAGGGCAGAAATTTCAATATAAACAAAAGGTTCCTATCCACCTACATAGCCAGCGTTTTTGGTGCCAATGTGTAGGCATTGGGGAAAATGAAGACATTTCTGCAGTGGACATTTGGGGAAGGATCATGTAATACTTCAGTAAAGGTTTTCACTACAGATCTCTGTGAGTCTGAGGCCAGCCTGGTGTACATAGCAAGTTAAGCAAGCTGGAAATATATGGAGAGAGATCCTGTCCAAATTTTAAAAAAAATCAAAACAACAACAAAATCACTTCTTCCATATTCCCTCCAGCAACTCCGACCACTGGGACCAGTAAAGACTTTCAAGGTATTAGCTTACTTGAAAACAAATTGCTTTTTTGTTTCAGTTTAGTTTATCTCTATGTCCCTCAAACTGTCCTGGAACTCAGTAGTAGTTGGGGTCGACCTTGAACTCACAACCCTTCTGCCTTGACTTCTTAAGTGCTGGGATTACAGGCCTGCTGTGCCAGCATTCCTAGTTTAAAAAAAGTCTTTCCTTCCTCCTTCCTTTGTGCTGAGAGTGCAACTTGAGGCCTTCAGCGTGCTAGACAAATGCAGTAGCATACAGCTGAACCCTTTCCTCCAAGTGACTTTGTAAATCAATAAGGAGCTAGTCAGTGTGTAGCTAGTGGGGGAGCCTAAAGGCATGAGAAATGGGGTGTTTTTTTTTTTCTTCTTCTTTCTTTCTTTTTTTTCCGAGACAGGGTTTTTTTGTGGCTTTGGAGCCTGTCCTGGAACTAGCTCTTGTAGACCAGGCTGGCCTCAAACTCACAGAGATCCGCCTGTCTCTGCCTCCCAAGTGCTGAAATTAAAGGCGTGCGCCACCACCGCCCGGCTTGAGAGCTGGTATTTTTATGTGTGGCGGGGAGGACTCTGTTCAGTTAAGCCACACTCAGATGACCCAGGCATGCTGTCAGCCACCTTAGCTCAAGGCAGTTGGAAGAATACGGTCTCCTCGAGGGTGAGGTCGGCATTTTAAGAAAGAGAAGCAGGTTCAGGTACTTGTCACAGGAAAAAGAAGGAGGGAATGTCCAGGCTGGATTTGGGAAGCAGCAACAGCTAGCCCCACGTCATTGGCACTAAGCCCATTCCAGGGTCACCAGCATGATCTGTCTCTGGGGAGAACATTCCAGCCAGCGAGAGCCTCAGCAACAATGCCATCAATTCTTGGACTGCAGACCATACAGCGGACAGTCCAACCTCAGATTCCACTTTGAATACTTCACCAGGAAAAATGAAAACCTACCAGCTGCTGCTGACCAAGTGCCCGACCTAAATTCCATTCAAAAAGAGTCAAGACAGAGTACTGAATGAACGCAAACTGATTAGGGAGGAAATGAGTGAAGCTTCTATTAAAGTTAGTCATTATAAAACCCTGGGTATGTTTTTTTATTGAGCTTTTAAATTATATATTCAAAGGGATGCACATAGGTGACACATGCCTGTAATCCTAACAGTTGGGTGGCTGAGGCAGGAGTATCTCGAGTTCCAGCAAAGCTGGGGTTACACAGTGAGATCCTATCTCTAAATAAATAAACAAATAACCAAAGTACACACATATAATGTCTCTATAAGGTTAAAGGCTAAGAAGAGAAACACATATTAGCCAAAACATAGGCTAAAAATATTCTTATCCACACCATGGAAGAGTCCTGAGCTCCCTCCTCTGTTTCAAACTCTCTCCCCTCTTCCCTGGGGGCAGAGGTCACCAACCTGAATGCTGTTTATTCAATCAGCGTGTATCCCATCTATAGAGATACATATTCCTAAACCTGTACTTCTCTGAGTTTTGTTTTGTGCTTCATAAAATGACATCATGCTAAATATATTGTCCTGAAACTTCTATCGTTCTGGATACTTGCAGTAGTCGTCCAAGACGGCATGAACAGTTAGAGTCCATTCACTTTTGCCGCTGTATAGTGTTGCATTATTTGTTAACATTTATTTAATCACAGTCTGCCCAACCCCACATCTATTTTTGAATTAATTCCAGTTTTTTGCCATTGCAAATAATACTGCTTTGAGCAGCTGCCTACCTGCCTCTGGCAAACTAAGACCATCTCTTAGAGAATTCATCCTGATGGATCATAGAGTCCGCTCCTGAGTTTCCCAGATAGCACCACATTGGATCATAGAGTCGGCTCATGAGCTTCCCAGACGGTACCACATTGGGTCATAGAGTCGGCTCATCAGCTTCCCAGATGGTACTCTATTGAGTCAGAGTCGGCTCATGAGCTTCCCCATAGCCCCACACTGGGTCATAGAGTTGGCTCATGAACTTCCCAGACAGCACCACATTGGGTAATAGAGTCGACTCATGAGCTTCCCAGATGGTATCACATTGGGTCATAGAGTCGGCTCATGAGCTTCCCAGATAGCACCACATTGGGTCACAGAGTCGGCTCATGAACTTCTCAGATAGCCCCACACTGGTTCGTAGCCGGTCGTCCGCAGTCACTAATTTGAGCCACAGCTGCTTTGATTCTGGGTTTTACTTGGCATTTCAGAGTCTGGCGCTCTAACGTATGTAAAATGGTAGCCATGGTTCTGAGTTGAATGTCCATGATTTTCAGTGAGCTGGCCCTTCCTGTCACATCTCCCAGTCAGTCCTACTTGCTCTTCTTCAGAGTGTGTTTTCAAGTCTTCCGGGCTTTTCTTCCAATGTGATTTTATTGATTGATTTGTAGACTTTGTTGCATAGGCTGCATCTTAGTGCTTCCCACTTAATGGTGCTGACTTGCATCTTCCTTATTTGTGCTGACTTCTGCTAAGTAGAAGTTTGAGTATGGTTGTTAGCCGGCTTGTATTCTTACATACCTGCTTCTCAAGGAGGAAAAAGAGGCTGGGATTTAGTTCACTCTGAATAAGTGACTCCCCTGTTTCCTCTTAGATAGAGTCAACTGGGAGGAATCTGGAGCTGATTCTGTTTATTTTACGCATTTTTCCCCCCAAAGCTGGAGTCTGTCTCTAGAGGCCCCCCAAAAAAGTACAGATTTTGGTTGATAACTTTCACCTGTTCTAAAAGAAATTCTGCTTAGTGTCAGATAACCATCAGAGCCCCCAAATTTTTTCGTTCCTAAGAGCCAGGAGGAAACTGTAAAAAGGAATGCCTTGCCTTCCTCAGGGTGAGGGGTGTGTGAAAACCAGAGTTGTGTGAAGCTGGTGTCTGTCTTCTTTTGTGCATTTGTGAGTGTATGCGCCATGCATGTGTACACAGACGCCAGAGGAGGACGTGGGAGTCCTCCTGCATCACTTTTGCCTAATCCCATTATCTGTCACTATACCTGGAGCTTCCTGTCTCTGCCCCTCCTCCGCAGCGCTGGGATCACAGCACGAGCAGCCATGCCCATCATGCTTGCCCAGAAAAAAAAAGAAAAAAAACACTTAACAGCTGAGCCATCTTCCCAGTCCCATGTATCTAGTATGTAACCCATGTATCTAGTATGTAACCCATGTATCTAGTATGTAACCCATGTATCTAGTATGTAATCCATGTATCTAGCATGTAACCCATGCCTCAGCTGTGATGTACAAGCTATTGGGCTCATGGCTGGGCCCGTCTTCCTCTCTTTTTTTTTTTTTTGAAAGTAATTTTATTAAATTATAAAAGTTTCCATTTCTGCCCCTCTTCCCAACACCCTCCCACTCCCCCCACTCCCTCTCCTCCTCCCTCTTCGTCCCTTAGGGCAGTCAGGGTTTCCTGCCCTGTGGGAAGTTCAAGTTCCTCCCCCCTCCCTCCAGGTCCAGGAAGGTGAGTATCCAAACAGACTGGATCCCAAAAATCCAGTATATGCAGAGGAAACAAGTCCCAGTGTCATAGTCAATGGCTTTTCAGAAAGACTTCGGGCCAGCCACATTCAGAGAATCCGGTCAAATTCCGAGAATCTGGTTGGATCATGTCCTCGTTCAGTCCCAGTCCAACTGGCCTTGGTAAACTCTCATTAGATCCGTCCCCTTGTATCAGTGGGTGATCGCATCCCTCGCAGTCCTGATTTCCTTTTTCATGTTCTTCCTCCTTCTGCTCCTCATTTGGACCTTGGGGGGCTCAGTCCGGTGCTCCAATGTGGGTCTCCGTCTGTATCGCCGTCCTTCGCCAGATGAAGGATCTGGATGGGAGCTGGGATGGCAGGCGGGAGGGGGTAGCCAGCACTCTGTCTTCCTCTCTTGTGAAATCCATGCGGATGGTGCAGAAAGTGATCTAGTCCCAGCACGGTCGCAGCTCTCCACAAGTCTGTCCTGATGGCTAGCGAAGGTGAGCCCTGAGCTGCAGTCGGCCCTCAGCTCGTCTGTGTGCTCAGCCACAAGCCTTTCCTCCACTGTGGTCTCAGACTTTCACCCGCACACTCTGCCTCTGAGGAGGCTGTTATGTAGCAGGAGAGAGTTGTGGCTGCAGCTCACGGTTATTTTTCTTTAAGCATGTTAACACTATACACAGCCTTTCTAACTCAACACGCCACATTCCACATGCTTGGCCTACGAAAAGTCTTTTTTTTTTCTCCTTTCAGTCAAGGCTTAGGGAAGATCTCTTAGAACAAAGTACAGTTGGGTGTTCTGATTCTGTCAATTTTCACTCACAAAGACCTTGTAGGTACTCTCTCCCCATCGTATGTAACATACTACCAAATAGATACATGCACTCAGTTCTTTGCATGGATCTTGGATACCACAGTCTGCTCTAAATGGCAGCTGAGAATGAACTAGAATATGTTCAGAGTTTTTAGTTCAAAGCCTCAGCTCTGTCTTCCATGCACTTTATTGCAAACCCTGAAGATCCTTCACCATTTGTCTTTCTGATGTGGGATTCCGCTCTGTATGCTGTGAATACCATTAATGAAGAAAGAAACTGCTTTGGACCTATAGCAGGGCAAAATCTAGTTAGGCGGGGGAAAAACTAAGTTGAATGCTGGGAGAAAGTAGGGTGGAGTCAGAAGAAACAATGTATCCTCCAGAGATGGACGCCTAAACTTTACCCGGTAAACCACAGCCTTGTTGCAATGCACAGATGAATAGAAATGGGTTAAATTAATATATAAGAGTTAGCCAATAAGAAGCTAGAGCTAATGGGCCAGACAATGATTTAATTAATACAGTTTCTGTGTGGTTACTTCTGGAGTCTGGGTGGCCGGGAAATGAACAAGCACCCTCCTTACAACGTCTTTCCTCAGCTCACCTCAGCTGAGCTGGGACCTAATTGTGTTCTTTGTGTGTAGGGTTCAGAGTCATGATCCTCCTGCCTTAGCTCCCCAGGTGCTGGGATGACGACTTGTACTATGTACTACCACATTCTCCAGATTTCTGCTCTTAACACAGCATTTAGATCCCTTGGGTTCTTTCATGTTCTTTAGTCAGCAAATTTTCTTTTTCAGTAATAAACATCAATTGGAGGTCTCCAATACTCTCTTCAAGTCATTCGTTCCTTTATTATTTCACTCTCTCCTGCTTGGTCTGTGACATCTGTTCGTTTATCAGTTTCCCCTATTTCCCATTACAAGTCATTTTAACAAACTCTTCATTCATTGGTCAGCAAATACTGAGCTTAAGTTTTATTGAGACAAAGTCTTACTGCTGCTCGGTCTCTCATACTCTTGGTCCTTCTGCCTCCAAATGCCAAGATTACAGGTGGGCACCATCACAACTGGCTAACTCTTCCTTTAAACATGCAGGATTTATGGGACCAGGGAGATGGCTCGGTGGGTAAAGTGCTTGCCGCAAAAACATGAAGATGTGAGTTCGAATCCTCAGCACACACTTAAGTAGCAGGTAGACCCGCATAGGATTCTACATTCAGAGGATGGAGAGGAATTCCCCAGAGCGAGCTCACTTCCTTAACTACCTGACACAAGTTCTATTCAGCTGAGACTCTACCTCAATGAACAAAATGAAAAGAGCAATGAGGAAGATCCCTGTCTGCCTCTGGCCTCTACAAGCATGCACACATATCTGTATGTATACACATGTAGCATGAGGGCCGGCTTGTTGGGGTTTCCATCCCGCCCGGTACCCCAACAGCCGGCAAATCCCAAAGAGAAATTACACACAGGACTCCATAAGGTTATAAACTGATTGGCCCATTTGGTCAGGCTACTTATTAGCTCTTATAACATATATTACCCCATTATCCTTATCTATTTTAGCCACATGGGCTCAGTACCTTTCTCAGTGTGACAGCTTACATGTTGCCTCTTCGGTGGTCTGTGCAGGAGTGGCTGAGAGAGAGCTTCTGCTTCCAGAATACTCCCAGTCTCTTTGCTCCACCCCTACTTCCTGTCTGGCTTTCCCGCCTATACTGCCTGCCTGGCCAATCAGCGTTTTATTAAAATATGATTGACAGAATACAGATAATTCTCCCGCACCATACACACACACACACACACACACACACACACACACACACACACACGAAGCACAATTAATAAAAACTCAAAAACTCAGGGTCAGAAATTGGGGGTCATCCTGAACATCCGAAAAGCAAAGCAGCCAGCCACTGGCTCTTACCTTGATCTCAGTCTGAAATGATGCTCCTACCCCCAGACTACCAATGAGACTGTTAAAGCTGTTTCCTCCCATTTTATAATCCTCCCTAGGACTGGGATTAAAGGCATGGACCACAGTTATTAAAGGCATGCACCGCCCAGTTTCTATGGCAACTAGTATGACTACTGGAATTAAAGGTGTCATCATAACTACTGAGATTAAAGGTGTGTGTCATTCTGATCTAATGGGAGCTCGCCAAGGCCAGCTGGACTGGGAGCGATGGAGCATGTGATCAAAATGGACACTCTGAACGTGGCTGACAACGAAGGCTGACTGAGAAGCCAAGGACAGCGGCATTGGGATTTAATTCTACTGCATGGACTAACTTTGTGGGAGCCTGGTTTGTTTGGATGTTCACCTTTAAAGACCTGTATGGATGCGGGAGGACCTTGGACTTCCCACAGGGCAAGGAACCCTGACTGCTCTTAAGACTAGAGAGGGAGGGGGAGGTGGGAAGGGGGAGGGGTGGGAAAAGGGAGATGGGGAAGAGGTGGAAATTTTTAATTAATTAGTTAATTAATTAATTTTAAAAAAGGTATGTGTCATTATGGCTACTGGCATTAAAGGTGTGTGTTACCACAATTTGGTCTGTAAGGCTGACCAGTGGGACTGTTTTACTCTCAGATCTTCAGGCAGTCTTTATTTATTAAAATACAATTGGAATGCCACCACACACACACACACACAGAGGCATATGCACCTCCCCCCCACTCAAACACAGACATACTAACATGTATACAAATGCACACCACACCAACAGACATATGCAAAAACAAACAAACAAGCAAACAAAAAACTGCTTACCTAACATGAAATATCTTGATTATGGCCAGAGGCGCCGTTCCAATTTTGGTTAGTTCACATCAACCTGCACTGGTGCTGTAGGCGGTGTACACATGACGTCATCATGTGTGGGGGTTCTTAGGTACTCCCATCTCATTTGATTTTCACCACCGTCAATCCTCTGTCCTGGCACAGTGACTTGGTGAACCTCTGTCCTTTGCACAAGCCACCCCCATCCATGTGACATGGCTATAGTTTCCTTGTGTTAGCCCCTCTGTGCCCTGGCCAAGCCTCTGTCCTCTCCTCACAAAGCCCTCCCCTCCCGTGCCACCCCCACCCCCTACTTCCTTGAGGAAAGGGCACAGTCCTGAGCAGTCCTTGGGATCTGGGTTGCTGCCAGCCCTGCAGCCTCAAGGGAGGTGAGGGAGGTGATGTGAGGGGCCGCTCTTCCTTTATTGCTGTCACCCTCAGTTTCCTTCAACACCACTCACACCAGGTGGTTCTGCATAGTCTACTTTTATGAGGGTCCCAGGGGAGCGACCTGCACTGCGCAGCAGCAGAGGGGGAAGTGAGCATGGGGTGTCTCTGTCCTAATGTCCCTAATGTCCCCATTGCAGAGGATGTTTTCCAGGGGGAAAGGGGCTTTCTCTGTTTTGGTCTGGCTTCCTCCTCTCTCTCTCTCTCTCTCTCTCTCTCTCTCTCTCTCTCTCTCTCTCCTCTCTCTCTCATTTCTTCTCCATGTTCCAGGTCACCCTGTCCTTCATGCTTGCTGATTCTCTGCCGAACTTCAGGCCCTCCAACTTAATTCCAGGGGAATTCAGCTCTGCTAAACTTTTCACAGGGAAGAAAACATTCTGCCACAGGGTTTTCACAAGCCATGCTAGCGTCATCTCTGAAAATCTGTGTTGAAACTTTCTTGTAGTATAATATCTGTTGCTAGTTTTCTTGTTTTGTTTGTTTTAGTTTGGGGTTGTTTGCTTTGTTTTAGTTTGGGGTATTTTTTGTGTGTGTGTGTGAGGTTGTTTGTTTTGTTTTTGAGACAGTCTCACACAGCTAGGGTAACTTTGAATTCACTCTGGAGCAACAGATGACCCCAAATTTCTAGTTCCCCATCTCTGCATCTTAGTGCCGGGATAGCAAGCTTGCATCACTGTATCAGTTTATGGGGAGCTGGGGACCGAACCCAGGGTCTCAGGCATGCTAGGGATGCACTCCACCAAATGACTACATTCCAGCCCTAGTTTCAGCTTTGAACTGTTTGGACTTTGTTGTTGTTTTCGTTTTTGCTACTACACATATTGGGACCACGTCACGTTCACACCATTCAGTGACTTGCGCATGAGAGACTCTGGTTCTGCACTTTTCCGACTTTGGTCTTGTGGAAAAGTGATGGGGAACCTCCTTCAGCCAATGACCTTTAAGAGGCTGGACCAGGTTGGGACGTGATCTTTTGGGTACCCAGAGAAAAACACTGGCCTGCCCACCTCTCTCTCTCTCTCTCTCTCTCTCTTGTCCCCAAGCTCCATACCTTGAGGTCGCACCTCCCGTTTCTGTTCCGTTAGTTAAAGAATAATTGAAATCTTTTGGAGTTAGCTTGGGATTATTTGACTCACGTCCTCCCCACCCCTTTTACATATATGGCTTCAGAAAAGCACTTTCATGTCTGTGTGAGGTGAGGGACGAGCAGAGAGAGACAAGGTTTCTAACTCAGGCTGCCCAGGTGCTGGGCACATCAGCAGAGTCTGCCTAGAGCCCACGGGGGAGGGGTTTTCTTTGTCAGGGATTGAGTTCAGCTGTGAAGCCATCCAATGTGGGTCTCTACAGGATCTCAGATAGCAACCTGCAGAGGGTAACAGGAATGCAGACATCTGCACTCGAGAGAAACACCATCTCTTTATTGGATACAGGCATCATGCGAGTACAGAGTGTTGGGCTGACTATAAAAGAGACCATTCAGATGGCAAGGAAAAGAAAAAAAATAATGATGAGAGATAGAAGATAGACAAACAGAAACAGGTGTAACAATCAAATGCATAATAAATGAAAGCTAAAAATAACGCTGTAGGTGCAGGAGGCTGGGGAAATGAGGACCTGAGTTCAGATCTCTAGCATATAGAAGAGTCAGGAATGGTGGCATTCATCTGTAGTCCCCAATGCTGGGTGCAGATAGACAGGGATGTCCTTTGAGATCGTATGGTCCAGCCAACCTAGCTGAATCAATGAACTCCAAGTTCAGTGAGAGACCCTGTCCCCCAAAATAAGATGGAGAGTGATCAAGGATGACACGTGATGTTGACCTTTTGCCTCCACATACCAATCAGAACACATCCGTATATACCACACATACGTCCAAAGAATAAAGCACTAGAAGGACCTCAAATAAAAAGTCAAGCCAAGCAGTGGTGGTGCACGCCCTTAATCCCAGCACTCTGGAGGCAGGGGCAGGCAGCGAGTTCCAGGACAGCCAGGGCTACACAGACAAATCCTGTCTCAAAAAAGAAAGGAAAAAAGTCAGGACAGGGAGAGATTGATTGCTCAGTGGTTAAGAGCACTGGCTGCTCTTCCAGAAGACCCAAGTTCAGTTCCACAAAGCAACTCACAACTGTCTGTAATTCCAGTTCCAAGAGATCTGATGCTGTCTTCTGTCCTCCATGGGGAGACAGCAAGCACATGATATTTATGCATGCATGCATGCAGTGCAAATAATTTTTTAAAATAACGTATTCTTCTTTATTTGATTTTCACTGGTGTTTGCATGCATGTATGTCTATGTGAGAGTGTCAGATCTCAGAGTTACAGACAGTTGTTAGCTGCCATGTGGGTGCTAGAAATTGACCCTGGGTGTTCTGGTAGAGCAGTCGGTGCTTTTAACCACTGAGCCTTCACTCCAGTCCCCCCCACACACAAAATTTTTTAATAAAAAAAAATCAGGACACCAAGTCTATTATTACTCTTAGTTACCACTGTGGTCAAGGCTATTTTTTTCTAACAACAAAAATTAGAAGAAAAAAAAAAGACAAAGGGAAGAGAACGGAGAGAAGAAAGGGCTGAAACATGACCAGTATTTTATTGTCCAACTAAAAAAGTTCAAGAAGACCAAATAAGCCAGGTGTGGTGACACGTGTCTTTAATACGAACACCAGGAAGGCTGAGGCAGGTGGGACTGTGAATTCAAGACCAGCTAGGGCTACATAGTCAGCTCCATACCAAGAAGAAAGAAGAAGACAAAGATGACCACCAAATAAAAACTACTGGACCTAAGTGATGAATAAGTAGCCGTGTTAAACTGGGTGGTGGTGGCGCGTGCCTTTAATCTCAGCACTCAGGAGGCAGAGGCAAGAGGATCTCTGTGAGTTCGAGGCCAGCCTGGTCTACAGAGTGAGTTCCAGGACAGGCTACACAGCCACACAAAGAAACCCTGTCTCAAAAATCAAACAAACAAAAGAGTAGCCATGTAAAAATAGAAAGTGTGCTCCTAATCCATCTCAGAAATGCCCACTTAAAGAGAAAAACATAACGGGAAAGTATTCAAACAAATGCCACACACAGTGTAAGCACAAATAAGGAAAGCGGTAAGTTTGGAGATGCATGGGAAAGAGCTTAAGGAGTGATTACCGCAAGGCTTTGGCTTCAGTGGTACCCATGACAAAACTCCTAGACAGATCTGTGTCTTCCCTGCTTCTCGGATCCCCGAGGAGGATGCTGCAATTGCTAGGTCTGTCCCAGTTTGTGCACTTTCTCTCTGGGGTTGTTGAAGCTAGAGATGACAGGTAGAGAGCAGTCATCTGTAAAATAATGAGAAGATACTATTAACAGTGCTAGCTGACTCCCCACCCCAGGCAGAGACCTAATGCTTCCCGCAAGAGGAGGCTTGGGGTCTGATTTCCTGTGAAATTTCTCTGCTTCAACTAAGTGCATTAAAAAAAAAAAAAAAAAAGATAGAAAAGCTCTTCAGAAATAAATGTGGAGTTTAAGTTTTCACAGGTTTTTTTCTTTTTTTTTAAAATATCAATCCCAGTTCTCTCTCCCTCCCCTCCTCCAGCTCCCCTCACCTTCCCTCCACCCCACTCCCTATCCATTCCTCAGAGAGAGTGAGGCCTTCTGTGGGGAGTCAGCAAAGTCTGTCACAACATTTGAGGCAGGACCAAGACCCTCCTCCCTAGCACTGTCTGTGCTCTGCTTCTGCCCTTGGAGGCATCAGGCCCCTCCTTGTGGTCTAAACTCTACCCCAGCAACCACTGAGACACTGATGTGGGGGTCAGAACGAGTTGATCTAGTCATATCTGAATTATTCGTATATGTTGTTCTCAAAAAAAATGCAGAAATGATTTGTGTACCGTGCAGACAAAGTGGCACTTTGTGATGGTTGATCTCAACTGTCTACTTGATAGGACCTAGAATCACCATGGAAACAAGCCTCCGGGGATGTCTGTGAGGACTTTTCTAGAGTGAGTTAATTGAGGTGATAAAGAGCCACCCTGAGTGTGAGCCCCACCTTTCCAGACAGTGGGGACCCTGGACTCTATAAAAGGAAAAATTAAGCTGAGTTACCAGTACTTAACCTCTCTCCTTTACTGACAGACTATGGGACCAGCTTCCCCAAACTCTGCTGCCATGTCCCACTATGGTGGACTGCACCCTCAAACTGTGAACCCAAATAAATTCTCATTTCCTTAGGTTGCAAAACTCAAGTATTTTGCCACAGCGATGAAAAAGGTAATCAATCGGAATTCAACCTACACCTGGGAAATTCTACCATTTTAAATGGTGTTCTTTCCACTGAAGTGTTAAGAAATGTATGAATCACTTCTCAAATCATAGAATATATTTCTCAAATGGAAAAAATATTTATCGTGGAAAAGCCTGAATGTGAAAATATCTAAGATCGACAAAAACCATCAATCACTACTACCCAGGATGTTGAGGAAATTTACAAGAAAACATGGCCAGTGTCCACATCCCTAAAGGACCCCTGTGGTACCTGAACTTCATCTTCCTTATCTCAAGAGGCGACAGAGAGGGTGGGGTCTCACCATTCGTGGTTTAAGGAGTAGACATCGTGATTGGTTGGGTTAGTTGAGTGCGACAATTTTAAGCCAATACCAAAGGTCCTCAACGCTTTATCAGGATGGTGTCAGCCCCTCATCTGAATGGGGAATGTGTAGTCATGAGGTTACAGGAATAGGTGTGGCAGGGATCCCGAAAAGACTGTGAAAGGAGAAAGGCCTGCCAACTGGAGCACTGTAAAATAGAGAGAATAGGGGCTGGAGAAATGGCTCAGCGATTAAGAACACTGACTGCTCTTCCAGAGGACCTGGGTTCAATTCTCAGCACCCATATGGCAGCTCACAACTGTCTGAAAATCCAGTTCCAGGGGATCTGACACTTTCACACCAATGCACATAAAATAAAAGATAAATAAATCATAAAAATTTAAAAAATAAACTTTAAAAAAGATTAAAAAAAAACAGAATAGAGAGACTGGAAAGAAGGGGACAACTAGGCAGTGTTCCCAAGAGATGGCCTTGAGAATGCAGTTACAGACTTAAAAGGTGTGTGTAATTTTTTTTTTTGAGACAGGGTTTCTCTGTAGCTTTTGGAGTCTGTCCTGGAACTAGCTCTTGTAGACCAGGCTGGTCTCAAACTCACAAAGATCTGCCTGCCTCTGCCTCCCGAGTGCTGGGATTAAAGGCGTGTGCCATCACCGCCTGGTGATGTGTGTAAATTTTTATTAATAACAAAAGACAGCACATTTGTCCGATCCCAGAACTGAGAGATAGCTCTTTAAACACACTCAAAGGTTTGAAGATGCGCAGGTAGTCCGAAGCTACCATCGAGAAAGAAAGATTCAGATTGCGCATCATGGCCACAAGCACGGTGCCGACCCCTGGGGCACGGGAACTGGATATGTGAGATCGGCAGAGTTGCCTGGAGCTCTGGAAACACCGAGGCACTGTGCACAAAATCAAGGAAGGCAAGGGTTAAATGGATCTGACCAAAGGGACTCGGAGAGGGTTCAGTGGGTAAGAACTCTGGCTTCTGGCTGTACGAGTTCCGATCCCTGAAACCCATGTAAAAGCTGAGTCTGACAATACATTTTTGTAACCATAGTAATCCAGTCCTTCAACAAACTGATGCTCACGGGCCAGCCTGGAGTACACAGTGGCAAACAGCAAGAGACTCTGCCTCAAACACAGCAGAGGGAAGGACACCTGAGTTTTTCCTCACTTCCACATGCATGTGTGTCCATGCATCCTCACACACATACATACCAATAAATGCATAACAAAGTAGAAAAGCCATCGAAGAAGACATCCCTAAGTCTATGCTCTGTTGCAAACAGCCCGTACAACTCTTTTTACATTCTTCTATAGGGCTTTCTGTCTCCATTTAGTCTAGATTTGACCCTAAATATGTATATATAAGAATAAACGTATATGTATATGTGTATATGAATAAACATGTATGTGTATGTGCATAAACATAAAATCTCAATCGTCTCCTTTCTGCACTGAGCGCCTTGTTGTGTTAATCGCATCTTTCAAAACACACAGGATTTTAGCTGACTACATGTCAGCCTTTTATTGTGGTTGGTGGATTTTGTGTGTCTAAGCTCAAGGTCACAGTGCTGTCTTCCAAGTCTTTAAACAGATTGTTGTTCATATTGGGACCACATCCATCTGAAATGAAGACATGTGGTATGAGTCAGGCATCGCACTTCATTTTGTTTCGTGTGAATATCAGCGGGCCTAGCAGCATCTTTCCCACCGTGTCTCTGTCTGCCCATAACCCAGGCATCACGCGTATGGATCTGTGTGTGGAGTCTGCTCCACGCATCACGTTGTCCCAGTGCTGTGCCGCCTGTCCCTGCAGACTTATGATAGGTTCTCTAATTATTTGTGGAAGTCCCTCCACTGTTATTCTCCAGGGCTGCCAGAAGTTTGACTTTTAACTGAAAGGTAAGCCTAGCAGAGGAGTTGATACTGAGCTTCGTCATAAATGGCTAAAGCAGAAACAAACAACTCCGACCCAAAGCAAGGAAAAAAAATTTTTGAAATTTTATTAGATTCATATGTTTGGGTCATGTCAGCGGGCAGGTGACAGGCTAGAGGCCAACGAGCAGCCTGGTTCTCTCCTACCACCATGCGGTCTGAGGAGTGTGCTCGGGTCATCAGGCTTGGACACGAGCGTCTCCTGAGCCGTATTGTCTCCTCAGAATGAAGAAGAGTCGTCCTCCATTATATTTATGCTCTCTACAGCCCGAACAGTCCAATAATCTCCACGCTGAAAAACCAACAGAAAAGGTCTTCGTATTGCCTGTGTTATTATTACTGTTAAAGCTGTCTCACTAATGTAGCCCAGGCTGGCTACCAACTTTGATCAATCTTTCCTCTGCCTCCCAAGGGCTGGGGTTACAGGCAGGTGCCACTACACGCAACTAAACTGTTAACTTTCTCTGCGCATGAAATTGTTCTGAAGGAAACTAGCTGAAAGTACAGTCCATCTTAGGATGATGAGCCGCTACAGAATTATGAAATAAGAGAAGAAAATATTATGTGGTGTGGTGTCAGCTGATCCAGGAAATGGCAAACTTAGCCTCACCCCACCCCCGAACCTCACATAAAATTATTATCATCTGCAGATTATTTTAAAGTGTATTTAAGAATAATTAAATACATAAAAAGAAGAGTTTGTGAACATCAGAGAAAGCATTATTTTTTAAAAGACTGAACTGACTTTAAAAGGAATCAAACTGAGTTTCAGGGATCAAAACAGTATTCCTTGAAATGAAAGTAACCATTTTTTCTTTTTTCTATTTCTGTTTGTTTGTTTGTTTGTTTGAGACAGGGTTTCTCTGTAGCTTTGGAGCCTGTCCTAGAACTAGCTCTTGTAGACCATGTTGGCCTCTGTCTCCGAGTACTGGGATTAAAGGCATGTGCCATCACTGCCTGGCTAAAATGAACACCACCCAACGTGGGCTCAAACCCACGACCCTGGGATTAAGAGTCCCATGCTCTACCAGCTGAGTTAGCCAGGCAGGTGAAAGTAACCATTTTTTTTCTGTGAAAATGGAAAGCCCTGGTTAAATAAATGCTGGCTTCTACCATAGAAGCATGAACACAAGCCCTCATTAATGATCCTTGCCTACTGCAGCCTTCAAGCGGCTCCCATCTTTGGCTGTGACCTGCCCAGTCCCAGCAGACATGGAAAGAAGGGAGGCTTCTCCTGAACTACGCCCCTTTACTGGTCTTTTCCCGGGATATTTGTCTTGAATGTTAAAAGTGCTATTTTTAGTGAAGCGTCGACAAGACGATAATCCCAAAAATGATCCGGTGAAGACAAAAGTGAAAGGCGCTTTCTGGTGGTTAAGGAGCTGGCAAGGGAAGGCTTCACAATGCCACCTCAGTAGAGTCCGTGCGGTTGAGTTCATCGTGAAGCGGCAGCGCAGAAGCTGAGGTCATTGCAGCGTGTCCTCGCTATGGATAGCAGAGCCTACCTGGGTTTAGAGCAGATCTAAATCCACTTGCTAGTCCTAAAGCTTACAGTTGTAGAGGACCCCCATCCTGACTCAGTGCTCGGGTCTCCCATTCCCCAGCCCCTATCCAGAAACCACGTCACAGGATGGCTGTACTTCTGCCCATCAGAGTCTCGAAGGACCTCCTGAAATAGTGAGGTCGCTATGATGTCTAAACCCTCGTGCCCGTTACTAAGGTTTGCTTGTTGTTTTTCAGTCAGTAGATCAAAGCCAGGGTGCTGGTCATGCTAGGCAAGCACTCGACCATTGGGCTTCTGGGCCGATGTTTATATACATCAAATATGCCTGGAAGATCTCAACAACAACACTGCAATATGTACATGTGTGGTTTTCTTTGTGTTTCATCTTATTTTATTTTTTAGTGTTTTTCTGTTAACTATACAAGACAAAGGATTCCATTTCAACATTTTCATCTATGTATAACCATTTTACTCTGTTCATATTTGCCCCCACTGCAGTTTTCTCCTTAGGTATTTGTTACGAAGACGGGGTCTCACATAGCCCAGGCTGGCCTTGACTTCCCTGTGCAGCACAGAATGACCTTGAACTTCTGATCCTCCTGCCACACCGCCTGAGTACTAGGATTACAGGCATGTGCTGTCACATCTGATTGGTGTGATGCCGGGGATGAGGCCCAGAGCTTTGTACATCCCAGGCCAATACTCCATCAACTGAGCTGCTACGTCCCCTTGCACACCCTAGGCCAACACTCCATCAACTGAGCTGCTACGTTCCCGACACTGCAATTTTATTTCCATTTTTGAGTGAAGAAACTGAGATTGGATTTCGTTGCTGTTGTCTGTCTTGAGGTTTATACATATGCAAATGTGTGTGTGTGTGTGTGCACGTGTCTATGTGTGTACGCACGTGCACCCACAGGCACACACCCTCATGCACCTGTATGCATGCATGTATTCTCTTCTACACTGAGCAGCCTGACCTGTGACTTCCTGTAACGTCTAAATTAATGCGCTGTCTAAATTAAGCTTCCATGTACGAAACAACCATCCCTTTTCACCAACTCTTAAACACCGTTGCATAAACATAAGAACTCAGCTGATTTCCTTCTCGAAGTTTCCACGCTCTTCTGACCGCCACCTTTCTATAGCAGGTCCAGTTGCTGCCTCCACGGGGCTTTTCTGTAAACCTCACAGCCAGGATGTAGCTCATGGATGTTGTCTTCAAAGCCCAGGTGATCACCCGAGAGGCTGGAAGAAACCATTATAAGATGGGTTCTGGGGAGACATCCCAGGTAGGCTACGCTTTTATGTGCCGGCACGTTGGTGGAGCAAATTCGTTGCACTGAGAAGGGCAGTGAATGAATACAAGTTCAGTTCAGTTCTTAGTGTAAACAAGAGCGAGGGCCTGTGTCTGTAATTTCAACAGCATAGGGGTCATTTCGGAGCTGGTGGGGCTCTATTTGTCTTAGGAAATCTCAAAAACTTTTATAGGGAATTCGGAAAATATTTTTGGCCAGCAGGAAAGATAAAATCCCTGCACACAAAGTACAGGCATGGTCCCAGAGACTCCACAGACAGACTGCAGTAAACCCCTGTTTAATAAGGCATTAAAATGCCATCGACCTGGACACATTAAAAAAGAGAGAGAGAGAGAGAGAGCTATGAAAACAAATACCATTCAAATAATTAGGATCTTATGCCTGAGGCCAGCCTCGATGCCAAGCAGGGACTTCCCTGCAGGAATCAGAGCCCAGCCTGATCCCAAAAGGAGAAATGGGCTAAGACAAAGGCGGCCCAGGCAGGCTCTTCCCAGCCCCCTCTCTGCCTGCCCCTGGGTGCTGTAAGCTGTGTTTGAAATAGCCCCTCTTGCCCACCTTTGGTTGCTGGGCAGCCTGGGGGCTCAGGTGGAAGTTCCAGCGCCCAGAGATGGATGGCCCTACAGAGGGACAAGCAGGGAGGGAACAGAACTCAAGGGCAGGCGGGCGGGCGGGCGTTGCTTCTGCTCCACAAGGCCAAGGAGGCATTTGAAAGCCGACTCTAGATTGGGCAAATAGATGCCCAAACGGGTCACGGGTTGGACCGTGCGCATTTGTTTTGTTTATGAACAGAGCTGTAAGCCGGGAAAGGTGTCTTTTCACGAGCTCCTACAGGTCCAGAAGCTGCCGAGGAGCGATTTCCTGCCGGGCTGTTGAGCCCTTGGAGGCCAGGTGCATGGCAGCCCGGTTCCATTCCCTCCCCTAACCACCCCCCAGGGAAGTTTCCAAAGGACTCAATCCCAGAAGTTTGAAAAATTAAGAGTTTGTCCTCATCATTTCTGTTTAGGATCACCAGTGCTGTGTGGGCGTGGCTGGTCCACAGGCCTGATTGAAAAGCGCCGCCATAAATTTGACTTTTAAATCACATTAAGTCTCAGGTGCAAAGAGAGAGCCGCGCGGTTGGTGGTGTCTCTCTTAAAAGTCCCCTACAATTTGTATCAGTGGTCAGCCACTTTCCTTAAGATTCCCACGGAGAAATTTCTGACGCCCAGAGGACGTTGTCTGGACTTTCCTTCATCTTGTACCTCTCCTTTTCTTCTGAGAGAGATTGTAATCCAGTGAAATTTGAAAATGAGAACAAGGAAAAGGGGAGAGAGAAAGAAAGAAAAGAAAGAAACATAATTAAAAAATCTATGTTTTTTTTTCCTTGGGGTTAATTCGAATTGGACCAGTTGGTTTCATTTTGCAAAACAAAAGAAAAATTCAGGCCTTAGGGCCCAAGACTTTCATTAAATTCAGCTTTAGTGAGTTCTAATAATACGGTGGTTTATTAAAAGCGTGAAAAATGTCATTGCAGAGGCCTTCCCTCAGCAGCAGCCTCGCCTCCGCCTCTGACTGACTCACGCTTCCTCCGTGGCGGCCTGGGCTGTAAAGTTGTGGTCAGGATATTTAAGGTCCACTGAACAGGCTCCTTGAAATCTTTCTTGCCACTTGGCTGGGCTCACGTCCCAATTAGCCATCTTGCCATGCGGAGCAGTAGCTGGACAGCAAACTTGCCAGAGCGGCTGGGTGCTCAGGGCTGCGGTGAGGGATTGGTCGAAAAGAGCAGCGGAGAACTCAGAACCAAGGGCCCCGGCAGGAGCCCGCGGGAGGAAATGAAAGGATCAACAGCAGGCAGGGAGCACTGTGGCCGATTGTTCCCAGTCACAGCCATGGGCTTTCCTGTGGGTGCCGGAAATTGGCCTCCTCCGAAGCCAAGGATGCAGGCGGCACAAGGATAATGATAAGGCAGGTGATGCTGCTAAATCATCCACTTCTCAGAGCCATTGACATTGGCCTGCACTTTGGTAATCATTCCCCCTGCCCGAAGCATATAAAAAGCCACATTTTTGGTTTTGGCTAGGTTTTTTTTTTTTTCGCTTGGAAATGCAGGAATAAGCATGGACTAACGGACCAGGAAGCTCCGTGTTACAGTTCTTTTGTTTATTGTTGTTTTATTTGGAAGCATCTCATTTGGTCCTTAAATCTAGAACGTTGATTTTTTTTTTTAAATGGTAGAAACTGAATACAAGAAAGACTTGCCTAGGGTCGCTGATCACATCGTGGCAAAGTGGGAGGCACTGTTTGAAGGGGGGGAGGGTTGTATTTTGATCAAGGATCTCGCGTAGTAGGCTGATCTCCAACTTGATATGTGGTCAAGACTAGCCCTGAACTTGCCGATCCTCTTCCCTCTGGCTCCAGAATTCTGGGATTACAGTTGTGTGCCCCCACAGCCAGCCTTCTTTCGACAGCTGACTCATTCCCGATGTCATGGAGTTTGTGGTGGACTTTGAATAAGAGGCAAACTCTCTCGAGCTGTCCCTTCCTCACAGCGGTGGTGAAGATGATTGGTCAGAAGTATACCCCGCCCCCAAGCCGGAACAGATTGGAGCCTAGCCCAACTGTCATCGGAGACAAACATTTAAGCAGTGCTCAGGGAATCCTGTGGAAGAGGGGGAGGAAGGATAATAGGATCCAGTGGTGTCAAAGGCCACCACAAGAAAATCCACAAAACCAACTAACCTGGGCACATAGGAGCTCACAGAGACTGGACCAACATCCAGGGTAGCCTGCATGGGACTGACCTAGGCCCTCTGCATATACGTTTGCATATATGTTGTGTAACTAGGTCTTCTTGTGGGACTCCTAACAGTGGGAACAGGGACTGTCTCTGACTCTGTTGCCTGGAGACCCTTTCTTTCCTCCTATGGATTTGCCCCATCCAGCCTTAATAGACAAAGAGGTGCCTACTCTCATTGCAACTTGATATACCACAGCTGATCCTCAATATCCATGGGAGGCCTGCCCTTCTTTGAAGAGGAACAGAGGAGAAAGAATGGATGGGGGTGGGACACGGGATGGGGTGACATATACACAAACAGAGAAAAGGAAGTAGACCTGCCCCTCAAGACCCCGCGGCACTGAACTCCGAGACCCTGGCAGTGCCAAGTATCAGGGTTCTGAAAGGACCAGGTGTGATGCTTCCCAGACTGACTCTCCTGTTGCCTGTGGTTGGCACCGTACACCTAACTACACATGGGTCCAGGCTTTGGCATCTGGTAGAGGAGGCTTAACCATGAGACAGGAAGCGCAATAAAGTCCCCCAAAAGCAATAAATAGAATTTCCTTGAATAAAAAATATCTCACATCTTTTAAGCATCTAAAATGAAACCTATGCAGGCTGGCATCCCAGACTGGCAGGAGGAATAGTGACTTGGATGATGCATGGGTTTTTTTTTTCTTCAAACTCCTTTTTTTTCTTTTTTTTTTTGGAGGGGGGAGTTTCGAGACAGGGTTTCTCTGTAGCTTTGGAGCCTGTCCTGGAACTAGCTCTTGTAGACCAGGCTGGCCTCGAACTCACAGAGATCCGCCTGCCTCTGCCTCCCGAGTGCTGGGATTAAAGGCGTGCGCCACCACTGCCCGGTGATGCATGGGTTTTATCTGTATTATTTCGCTATACACTTAAGAGATGGGCTGTCCTTTGTTACCCCTAATTAACATGCCTGGCAAGAAGCTCACAGAGATTAGGCACGTGTCGAACAAGTGGTAGATTCCAGACCGTTCTCTGTCCACTGTTTGTCTAGGCCTCTCCATCCAGAGCTCTGATCAACTACCCCAGGGGGGATGGCGGAGTGCCCAGAACATCGCAGGAGGGGCAGAGAGCCCCAGCTTTCCATGCGTGTCCCGACAGAGTCTCCACTTTTCATCTCAGCCCCCTTAAGAGGGAAAAATGCCCTCCTATCAATGCATTATTTACAAATTAATTTACAACACAGATGTGGTGGTGAACACCTGTAAGCCCAGCGCTCGGGAGGCAAAGCAAAAGGAACTGGAGTTTCAGGAGAGCCCGGGCAACATAAGTTTCCAAAACAAAACATAATAAATGTATAAGATAGGCAGCCGTACTAACAGACATTAGCTATCTGAAAAGAATGAAATAAAATTTAAGAAGCAAGTTCGGTAGTCCATTCCCTTTACTTTAGAAAGCCCTGCTGTAGATGCAGACAGAGCCCTGCTATGACAAAGAAATAGACCCCTGCAGATATTCTTCACGGGATCGAACCCTGGGTTGCTGCAAGGGAGGTAAGCAGTGGCATAGAAGAAGGGAGGACGGCCGGGGAAAGGACAGCCCACAGCTGACACACGACAGCCCTGGGACCAGGCCAGCGTTGACTCACACCCAGTCCTAAAGTCTTTTTACTGCCTTATGCTGTGACATAAAAAGATGCCAAAAGTTCATTTTCTCGGGCCAGAAAATTATGTCCGGGTCTCCAGTGTAACAGGCCAGAGCTCACTGCCTGCGACGGACATCCTGAGTCTGGAGTGGATCGAGGTCCATCCATCGCCCCGAGGAGACACCATCGCTCTCAGTCCAGGCAGCTGAGCGGTGGAGCCTAGGGAGAAGGGAGGCTCTGCCAGGCTGCATTTAATGCTATTAAAAGCAACGCGCATACTTTCCACCATCCCTAATGGAGCCATGTCATTTTACAGACCCAGCCCTTGCTTCAGGCATCCGGCTAGGAATCATGGGTATTTAAGAGAAGTAATTTCCAAACAAGTCTCTTCCATGTCATTCCAAGGAAGCAGGCTGTGCCCAGGCGTTAGAAAGGCAGGAGAAGGTAGCCGAGCAAGGGCTGCCCCAAGGCTTTCAAGCCTTCCCACAAAGAATACCTAGTTGTTCTGGAGGTGTCTCAATAATTTGTCAAGTCTGCCAGTGACATCTCTGTGGAAAGGGGAGTAACGCACCAGCTACCTGTATGTGAAGTTGGGGGGCTGCGGAAATAAGGTAACCCCACAACCCAGGTATTGCGGATAGTTGGGGTTGGCTCAGTCTTTGAAAGGGTAAGTCTGCCATTTTGGACACTTCAAATTATAAAATTAGTTAAGCACGTCTATCTCCCTGTTAGCTTACCCCAAAGCCATGGAAGTATTTATCTTCTGTCTCCAGAAGCCTCAGAGGAAAGAGGGCAGGGTCAGACAGTGGCAGTCCTGCTGGTGAAGGTGGCAGAAGTAACCGCTTAGAGAAAGCAGCAAAAGCTCCCTTCAAGAGAGACCTGAGTTTGAAATCAGTCGTGGGTTTAGAGCATGGCCTGGAGTCATTTCTTCAACTCCCTGACCTGGGGTTGCTCTCCTGGGAGGTGGCTGTGTGGGGCGTCAAGCCCAGCGCCTGGGGGCTGGTAATTAAACTGGGTGGAAATTTGAGTTTCCTCTTCTTAGGATACAGATGAGAATGGTAAAAGCTCCAGAGTTCAGACTTGCTCTTCATTGTCGGGCTCTGCAAGGCAAAAGCAATGGCCGACCCTTAAGGGAAGCGGTGAAGTGGGATACGGGTGTTTGACCTCCTTACACCATGAACATCAGCGATTGTGCAAGGTGCTTCCACACACAGTCAAGCCATCTGTGACTGCAGCACACAGGACGCCCAGCAGGAGGATCGTGACTTCAGGGTTTATCTGAGCTACGTGAGTCACTTTCCAAAAGATAAAGGAAGAGGGAAGGGGAGAGGAAGGGAAGAAACCCTCCACAACCCTAAGAGGCGCTTAGACATTGTCTCCAGGTCTCCAAAAGAAACAAAGAAATGACCTCGTTGTTTAAAAAGAGTCAGGCAATAGTGGCACACGCCTTTAATTCCAGCACTTGGGAGGCAGAGGCAGGCTGAGCTCTGTGAGTTCAAGGCCAGCCTGGTCTACAAGAGCTAGTTCCAGGACAGGCACCAAAGCTACACAGAGAAACCCTGTCTGGGAGTGGAGGGGTACACAAAAAAAAAAAAAAAAAAAAAAAAAAACAAGAAAAAAAAACACAAGCCAGAAGGTGACAAGACCAGATCTCTCTCTCTCTCTCTCTCTCTCTCTCTCTCTCTCTCTCTCTCTCTCTCTCTCTCTCACACACACACACACACACACACACACACACAGAAAGAGAGAGAGAGAGAGAGAGAGAAAGAGAGAGAGAGAGAGAGAGAGAGAGAGAGAGAGAGAGAGGCAGCACTGTTTGGAAGGTTGTGGTATCTTTCGAATAGAAACACAAGAGAACAGAGTCCTCCTTCCTCCTTCCCTGGTAAGGGAGAAAGGCTCGAAGACCACCTGGCTCAGTGGTCCATAATGGGACGCTCGCTGGAGAGGACCTTCCACAGATTCACCAGCGGAGCCAATGAACACTGAGCTCTGGTGGCTCTGGCCTGTAATCCTGATACTCGGGAGGCTGAGGCAAAGGACTACTTTGAGTTTGAGATCAGCCTTGACGAGTTAGTAAAACCCTCCCCAAGGCTACTGAGACCCCCATTTTAGCAGCAAAACAAAACCAGAGCCTTTGGCTATTGGCCTTCTAATTTCTGACCAGCTCAGTTCCAACAAGCTCCACCCAGATGTGGCCCGATTTGGAACCTCAGACCCAGGAGATCTCAGTCCCAGGGACAAGACTGTCTCTACGGCTGTGTTTCTGCAGCCATTCTTTGTCCGGTCAAAAGTCAGAACCACACTTTCTACCTTGGCAAATGGCAGCAACACTCAGTGTCGTGAGATGTTGTTGGAAAAAGTCTTCTAATTCCTTAAATCCTAAAGTCTAGACTGAGTTAAGGTCATACATCTAGCCAACTTGTCTGCAGGGAGAATGGTCGTGATGCTCCGGCAGCTACTTCCTCTACTCACACAGGTACCAGGCTGTGAAGGGATGAAGGAGGGAGTTTACTGAGCATGCTCCCTCCCTCAGGATCTTGCACTAGACTCCCTTATGTAGGGAGCCAGATTTGAACATGTCTTGTCTTTGGTCTTGTTTTCTTGAGACAAAATCAATTGACTGTTGGCATGGATTGAGTGTGATTCCCATGGAATTGCCTCCTTAAGAGAACAGACAATTTGAAATGTCAGAGAGATGACAGGTGTCAAGGCTGGGTGCTGGAAATATCCCCTGACCTAGTCTTCCTGTGCCTACATGCCCTCCAGGAAACAAGGAAGAAAAGATAGACAGCTGTCATTGTGAAGTATTATACTCCAGTTGCAGGCCTGTCGGGCAGAAGGGTACTCAGATTGCCCATTACCCTATGAGTGGCCTGGGAC
The DNA here is from genome assembly GCF_982192425.1 of Myodes glareolus. Classification (NCBI taxonomy): domain Eukaryota; kingdom Metazoa; phylum Chordata; class Mammalia; order Rodentia; family Cricetidae; genus Myodes; species Myodes glareolus. The sequence continues at coordinate 36,722,270 of NC_142034.1, forward strand.
CTGGGAGCTGACCTGCCTTCCTTCTTTGCCACCCCAGGCTGTAGGCAGGGAGGCAGTGTTGGCATGGGTCAGAACAGGGCAGGGTGGGGTGCCCTGCCAACCTTTAGTAGAAATAACCCAGGAGGTGGTGTCAGGAGAGGAGTGTGAGACTGGACTTCAGAATACTCTGAGCCACCCAGCAGTAGCACTGAAGACCTGGGAGAGTCCAAAGGAACCAGACAAGGTGCAGCAGCTTGTCTGTTGTGTTGTCCTGTTGTGTCCCTAGCAGTGACTTCAGCCTCTTTTTGTAGCTACTGCTCTTAACACTTGGGTAGTTTCTTCTGGCTCAAGGAATTCTATAATTACATTTTATTTTCCTTTTTTTAAACTATATCTTTTAACTGTAGAAGTGATCACATGCTTATTGTAACAAGCTGAACAATACAGAGATGTGAGAACCCTCAGACCAGTCCTTCTGAATCATCTACCCCTACCATGTACATACCATGCATGTATGAGGGCTTGCATACACACACACAGGTTCGAGTTTGGTTTTGAATTGTACAAAACTGGGAGACTACCCTATTACTCATTTTTTCCACATAAGAAGTTATGAGTATGTATTTTATTCACTCATTAATTGTTATTTAATGATACTTAGTTTGGTTACTCCATTTTTTTTACCTAAATGTTCTCAAGATCGTGTTCTATTATGTCTTTCCTTTTTACTTAATTTTCAATCGGTTCCCATGCCACTAAAGGCTCTTTGTAATCATAATTCCATTGGCTGCATCATATCCCAGAATGTGAGGGAAATCATCATTTACCAATTTGCTTTCTGCCAGTGGGAACTTTAAAAATAATAGTACAATGAGCATTGCACAGCATCCAGCTGTGTCTTCATCTCTGGCTATTCTTTCTCTTAAGGATGTGAATACTTTTAGAATCATTGTCCAGGCTACCAAATTGCTTTTTCCAGAAAAGCCAGCAGTCTGTTCCCACCAGCCATAAACGTTAACGGCTCCCTTTTCTTTTCCTGCTAACGGTTAGACAGGAGTGGCACCCTGCCACTCAGCTTGCATTTTATGTTATTATGAGGTTGGTTTAATTATCTTTGTAATTCTTGTTGTAAGAGCCATCCAAGCACATGCACCCCTCACTCTTGGTTTCTAATCAACCCTTTCTCCCTTATTCCCAGCCCAGCTCTGAACTCTCCTACTCCAGCGTTGGCTCCAGAATGCCCCCCCCATTTCCTGCATCCCTTATTAGCATCCCTTATTAGCATTATAGCATCCCTCATCTCTCTATAGCCCTACACTAGCTGAGCTCTCCTGGCTTCTGTGCTCAGGGGGCTTCCCTTGTTCCGTACCAGAGAATAGAGCAACCAAGTCTGAGCCTAGAATTTTGTTGGGAGCTGCCATCGGGCTGGGATTAGTGTTGTCGGGCAGCAGATGCCAAAGGGGCCTCGTTGCTCTGACCTTGGTCCAGGAAGAGAGCAGCCAGGGCCTCCTGTGCCCTACCTGCTGGTCTTCCCACAACCCCTCTCTTTTTTGCCTCTTCCATTTTCCTCCTCTTCTCGTTATTCTAGCCCAGGTTTTAATTTTCACAAATGATACAATTTGGGCGCTTGGAATTTCTGCAGGAGAATGCCTGTGATCCTGCAAGCCCTGGGGCCTGTTTGCCATTGTTGGAGAAGAGGGACCCTGGACGCTCTGCAGGCCCCATCTGACTGTGGTAATAGGCAGGGCTAGTGGGCTGCGGCCTAAAGCCAGTCCGTCGTCGTGAGACTTCGCAGAAATCCCGCTGGAGCTTTCTCTGCTCTTGCCCTGTCTTCTTTCTTTCATAATGATGAATGGCTGAAAAGAAAACTATCTAATCTCCAAACTGCTGGCTTTTCTCCCCTTCTCTTTCTTCAAGGAGAGGAAGAAGAACACGGTCACATAAAACAGAGTCCTTCATCGCCCGCTCCTCAGGAGACGCGCATTCCCTTTTCATCCCGGGGCCTGTTTCTGATCTGCGATGGCCTCGCATTGAAAGTTCCAGGCTGGCCCTCTCTAATCGGCTGCGACAGACGCTGCAGTTGCGTGGGCTGCCCATTGAAATTGAATTGATTACCCGGCCCCTCTGCCATTTTGTTCTGCGCACGAGAGCTTAATAGCTGTCACCTTGGCTTTCAGTCCCAGCCGGCTTGGGGCTGACTGGTTCCCATTACTCAGGATGGCCAGTGCAAGTTCACCACCCTTTCCAGGATGCCTCTGATTGATTCCGTATGCCTTGGAGACCTGGGAGAGATTTGCATAGGGGTTGCTGGGGGGTGGAATCGAAACCTCTGGGCCACAGAGGCTGCCAGGTTTTTGCTGTGGGGCTCACCATATTTGAATCATTACCTGAACGAGTCTGGCCTCTGCTGACATAACTGCTAATGAATTTGTAAATTTTGCAAAACTAGAAAACTCAGCCTGTTCGAACCTTGGCTGTCACCACCTGCCCACCCCCTCCCTCCACCACTGGGGACCGCAAAGCAGACACTGTGTGCTTTTCTGGCCTGAGCTCTGTGCAGGTCTCTGAAATGACAGTCTCTCCCTCCCTGCCGCCCCTGCCCCAGCAGGCAGGAGAGCCTGACTTGGAGGGAGCCGTCTTTCAAGTAAAATCCTTTGCACTGGGAACTACTTCAATTAGACAGCAGGCAGAATGTTAACGTGCCCTCCGGCCTTTTAAGTGGGTTTTAATTTTATGTTGTAAGATAAGGCACTGCAAGGCCAGGCTGTTTCTCTTCTTGCAGGCTCCATTAGAGGGGCCAGCAGAGGCCTCTTGACCCCCGAGGCCCTGCCAAAGCTAGAAATCGCTTTGGTTTTTTAACAATTTGTCAGTCTGGCCCAGCTTCTCTTTTGTGATTCCAGGACCTGCTGTCCCTGAGGGTAGTCAGTGGCTGATCTTCCAGGCTGAGAGACCTCTAGCCCCTGGCTGGAGGGGAACCCAGGGGGCCACCCAATCATGGCCCTCGTAGCTGAGTGATAATCAGCTATTTTTCCTTCCCGAGCAGGGCACAGTAGAAGCAGGCAGTGTCATGTGGCAGGCTTCTGGGCCGATGATGTATGACCTGCTGGCGCTACTGAATGGTGCCCTTTGTTCTACAAGATCCCATGTGCCCCCTTTTTATTGAGTTGTTGATTCAGAGGGGCAGGAAAAGTTCCACAAATCCCACTGCAGGCCCTGCTCTTGCTATGCCCAGGTGGGGCAGCCAGGGAAACTCAGGCTTCCCAGAAAGTCAGGACTCTGTGGGCTGCCTCAAGGTCGAATACCTCTTTAGAAACAACTTTCTCTTAGCTAAATAGGTACTTGAGAGAACCCAGGGACATACTCCCAGCCCTCTCATTTCCAGACGGAGTGTCCTGGACTGGGTACCATCTTTGGAAAGGAATGAGCAGGACACTTGGGAGTTAAGAGCCGCCTTCCCTGTCCCTAAGCTAAATCAAGGTTTTCTCTGTGACTAAGTCCTGGTGGGCACCGGCAGGTATGGAGTAGGAAGCTGCCCAGCCAGAGGGCCCGTGTACAGACACAGGAATCTTAGTCCTAATGAAAAGGCTTTAAAAGCATCCCAATTCTTGCCTTTCTCCTGGGTTTCAAGACCATCTTAAGTGGAGACCATGGAGACGGAGAAACACCTTTAGGGGATGGATGAGGCATGAGGGTGCAAGGGTGCAGGGGACTGGTCCATTCCCAGCAGCACCTTCCTGGAACCGCTTTTCCTCAGCTAACGAGGGAATCCCAGGTTGGATTTCATCTGCCCCAAACTGTCCAGCTTGAGGTCAGGGTCTCACTTCATGCCCACTAGGGTAAAGGTGGCTGACAACTCACACAGCCAGCTGCTCCAGAAAGCCCAGACTCTGGCTCCAACCTGCTCTGTAGCTATATTCCGAAGTAACTGCACAAATGCCAAGGATTCTCTACTCTTGAGACTACTTCCCCCAGTTTGTAGGGTTGTGCTAACTGCCTGCTCTACCCTCGTTGGGTCTTTGTGAGCCCTGGGACATAGCCCATAATCTAGGGAGTAATGTAAGATAGAAGGGACTTGGAACTTACTTCACCCTGAGGGTTCATGCTACATACAAATGTTTAGATTAGAGGCACTGAGGACCCCACCAGACACTTGAAGAAAAAAAGGAGAGGCAGACACCACCGCCAAGCAACGGCAAGACATTAATAAAGGACACACACACTTCACAGTTGTAAGATGGCTTTATGTCTCAATATGCAAAATAAAATGTCCATGCTATATACCAAAACACTTGGAAGTTTCATACCACCTGTCAGCTAATGTGTTTTCTAATAAAGCTTTATCTGTAGTGTGTGCATTTATAATATATATATATAATATGTTATATCTAAACCATTCTTAGATAACATCAAATGCAATAAAAATTTAAATAGATGTCTTTCCAAATACTCCCTCCAGCATTCATTTTCAGTAAGTTTATTTGTAAAAAGCAAAGCTGAATTTGACATGTGGCCCGCATTTGTGAGATATAGATATATTTATTTATATATTTATTTATATAATATATAAATAGCTATTCAGCATGCAAAGAGTTTAGTGATTTCCAGGTTCTGCTTTCGAGTTCACTCCGACCACACCTGACACTCTGGTGACATTGGAAGCTGATGGACTGAGTGCCTGCTCTCCTCATTCCCCACTCTGGAAGAATCATCTGCTCCTCTGAGCTGGACCACTGAAGTGCTCTTTCTCAGTTATCTGCTTCCTTCTGCCAGCTTCCTTGCTCTGGGGATGTGGATTTTCCTAGGCGCTGAATGGGTCCAGCAGACGTGAAACATCAGTTTGGGATGTTGCCAGGTAAGGTGTGTTTGACTGCCCATCACAGGCTGCAGATGGTATCTGACAGGCTGAGAGGTCACATGCTGGGGCTGGGGGGAGGGGCTCTGACCTTCATGATGATGGACAGAGATAAAATGGTGGCATTTCCCCCCTCTTGAAGGAAGCAAGCACCGGAATTCTTTCTGCAAGTCAGCCTCAGACCCTGGAGCTTCAAGAATCCAAGCCCAGGTTGATGGATGGCCAGCTCCACCCTCACAGTACTCTAAGGCTCAGGTAGTCTCATACATCTCCAGAAGCCAAAGGAGTGGGGTACTCCTGTTCCTAAGAGTGGTGGGCGGCTCCCCTTACAGGTAGAGGGCCAAGAACCCTAAGCAAGCACAGATACCCCCAATTCCAGCCAAGAAAGGCCCTCCTTGTGCCAGAGACCTCAGCTGGCCCCTGAGTAAATCAGAGTATATTTCAAAAACCTCTATCTAGATAACTCGTGAGCCCTCCACTTCGATCCACCCAGGGCATGTCAAGAGATGCCAGGTAACAAAGGACTTGGCTCCTGAAGTCAAAATTACTTCCTAGACAGTTGTATCTTTTTTCTTGTCTTGGCCTTAGCTGCATGTCAGAAGACAGATGCTCTCCAGCCACACACACACATGTAGAAACACAAGCACGCACACGCACGCACACACACACACACACACACACACACACCCCTTCTGGAATACCTTCCCATGTTTCTTGGTAGTGCCAGCCACCCACAGAGGTTAATACTGGATTGACATGGTCCTGGGGTTGTCAAGGATACAGCGGTCACGTCATCCATCAGTCCAGTTCTCCACAGTCCCCACTCCTGAATGGTACTGCAAGGATGATTCTCGGGTCAAGGAGAAGCTCTGGGAGTAGAGGAACTCATTGGCAGCGTTCAGGTGTGGGGAGGGCGGCTTCCTCTCGCACACTGTGGGGAGGCCACGCTCTCTAGGGAAGGAAGTGGAGGGCCCCCGCTCTCGGGCCTGAGACTGGGGCAGCTGATTGTATACACTGAAGTGGGCATTTCCTGGTGGCTGGGGGCTCTGGGCTGAGATGGTGGGCAGTCGTGGCATCATCGTGGTGGTGGCGAAGTGTGCGGGAAAGGGTTGGTAAGGCACAGTCTCCATGGTCTGCACGCTGTAGCTGGTGTACGGCGAGACCGACGTCCACATGTTACAGCTCAGTGGGGGCGGGGGCAAGTCGTCCACAGCAGACACCCCCGCAATCTCGGGCCCTGAACTCGAGTACATACAGGCCTCTCTGGGGGTTACCTCGCTGCAGTAGGAAGGGCTCAGCATCTGCTGGTCGTAGGGAGGGGGAGAGCGGAAGTAGTGATCATCCCCCACCGAAGAGGGGGTTTCCAGATAGGATCGCTTGCAGGGTAAGTCCAGGTGGCGGGCACTGTCTGCTGGAAGACAAAGAAGTGTTCAGGAAGGGGTGTTCCCAGCAGCCCAGGGCCTGGTGCACCCGCCCACCCCCACGCGCCAGGACAGCCTGCGCTTTTCACTCAGCACCTGCCATGGCCCCATGCTGCCTGGTACTCCCAGAACCGTTTGAATCAGCCGCAGCTTTTATAAGGTGGCAATGGCCAAGAAGTGGTCAGATTATGGACCCTTGTCAAAGGCCACGGGGGACACCACATCACTGGACACTGAGGAACGCACTGCATCAGGCAACACAACGCTTTGCCAGCCTGACTCTCGGGATGCTCAGAGGCCCTTCTGCACACTGGCATTCTCGGGCTAGCCCAGCCTTGGCCCAGGAGAGTGAAGGCAATTGCCAGGACGAAGCAGGCCCAGAGACCACATCTGTCAGAACTAGCCAGCAAATTAAGGCCATGATGTTACTGCGGAGAGCCTCGGGAAGGAGGTGGTGGGCCAAAAAGGCTTATAGGCAAGCTTTTGCTGTTAGAGACGAGCAGTTTAACCCTACTGTGTTCAAAAGGAAGGCATATCTGCGGTCGTCCTGCCCATCCCAGCCCAACAGCCTCTACAAAGCAGCTGCACTAGCGACAAGGAAAAAGACTGACTGACTGTTCAGGCTACTTTGAGACCCTCTGGAAGGATGCCAGCAGCCACCGCAAACCACATCGCTGCATCTTCCAACCCCGCCACTCCCTCCCTCCCGCCCCTGCCCTGACTGTGTGGGATCAACCCTCTGGAGTAACATGTCTGCCCCAGGGACCCAGGGGTAACTGAGGCCTGAGGGCTAGGGCAGCCCCCTCTCAACAAATTCAAGAACACTTCCCCATGGCTGATCTTGGCTTCCCTCCTGCGCTTTCTTCTCTAGGGATCCACATTTACAGAGCTGAGCAGCCTGGAGGAAGAGGGGTGGACCTCCTAGTCCCTCTGTAGACTGACTGATTCCTGGCTGCCCAGGGATACTTAGGCCTCTTTCCCCACCTCTTCCCGTGATTGGCAGGTGGCCCAGTTACTCTGGAAGGAGCAAAGGGCCAGACAGGTAGTATAGGCTTGAAGGCCATCAGTATGTGCCATAGCTACTCAGTTTGGTTGCTGACCTAGGAAAGCAGCTATAGACCACATATGAGATACACGAGCTCTAGCAAAGCTTTATTTATGGGTACTGAAATTTGACTACCATAGGATAATATGAAAAGCCCACCTTTTTAAAATAAAGAGGCAGCATCAGGTCTAATGACCATTCTTCTGACCTCCAGGGGACTGGGTTATAATGGGACTTGCATCTAGGGCACTTGGCACTCTGCCAGGCTCATCTCTAGGAGTGGGCTGACAGAATGTTCTGGATTAAAGCAAAAGTCCCCAGACTTGCTCCCAACAGAATTCTGGAGACCTAGGAAGATCCCTTGGCAAGGTTAACAGTAGTCACGCTTGGATATGTCTGTGGAAAACAGGGTAGGCAGAAAAGCCTGGGCATGCTGGTTTCCAGGCCAGTGTTAGAAAGAAGCCAAGTGCCCAGTGACTCATTTCAGCTCCCAAGAAACCAGTGGGCATCCTTAAGGGCTCAGTGGAGAGCACCATACCCAGCACTGTGGGTCCTCCCTGCTTTGCGGCTGAGACCACCAACAATCTAGCTTCCCACTTCCCTACAGGCAGTGCTGAGCACTCGGGAGGCAGAGGCAGGTGGATCTCTGTGAGTTCGAGACCAGCCTGGTCTACGAGAGTTAGTTCCAGGACAGGCTCCAAAGCTACAGAGAAGAAACCCTTGTCTCCAAAAAACAAATAAACAGAAAAAGATTCTGAGGATTCCCAAGGTCACATAAAAGAGGAAACCAACAGGCCTGCATGCTCGGCCCTCAGGCACTTCTCAGATCCCTACCTCTGCGCTTCAGGCAGTGGTAGAAGAGGCTGGAGTCCCTCTGCGTTGGGAAGGTGTTGAGGGGCAGGTCCTGGGGCTCTGCAGCAGCGAACTGCATGTGGGCCCCGTTCTCAAACTGGTAGTGCTGCAGCGCCTGGTGCGCGCTGTGCAGGGGACTGACGTCGGGCTTAGCTGAGAGCTGACTGGAGACGAGCCTCTGCCTCATGATGCTTTTGGAGATCACCGGATACTCCTTGCTGGAGGAGCAGGGAGAGAGTGAAGATGCTTTAGGGTTCCTGGGTCTTCCCGTCCCACCCCTGGCCAGGGCAGCCCCACCTCTGCAACCGGGCCACACGCAGGTCGCTGTCGTCACTGCCCCGGAATCCCTTGGCAAAAGGGTTGTTCTCAATTTTCAGCTGTGTGATCTGTCGGAAAAGGACACACAGAGTGGCTGGGAGGAGAAAGGACAGGTTGGCTTAGTAGCCCTCCTCCCTTAGCCCAGGCCTAATGAGAACCTAGGTATAGCCTGGAGAAGCTGAACCCCAGCCCTGAGCCAGCATGCCGTCCAGGACCAACTGGATCTTCCTTGACCTGGCTGCTTATAAGAGCTTGTCCCAAGTTCTCTGCTCTATTTGCTTCAGCCCTTCTGGTACTTTCTTCTGATCCCTGTGTATGTCAACCTCCTTACCGATTCTGAGTGACTGAAAATCTGACTTGGCCACACTTCTAAAACCCACTGCAGCCTATATGACCAAGAGTCAGGGAGGAGGTGGTGATTGGCACATGCCAGCCATCTAGCTGACAGGACCCAGGTTCCTCTCCCTGCCAGCCCAGAACTAAACCTACAAGAAGATTCTAAAAGAAAAGAACCCGACCCTCACACCCCAAGGCTGACTCCGGGCCTCTGGTTTTCAGCTGCTGGTCACGGCTCTGCCTTCTCCAGGGCTTCTTGGTTTAACTCTGGCTGTTTCCCAGTATGGTGACCTCACTATCATCTGTGCTATTCTGCTTTTCTGTTGGTTACTTGATGTGCCCTGGGGTTGGCACCAGCCTCACTTCACCTCAAGGAAGAAGGCAGGTTGGATGGGGTTTCAGTGTGGGTTGGGGTCACCATACCTTGTGGTTCTGATAGGAGGTCACGGAGATGAAGGATGTCTCTGGGAACACGTGGGTGCAAAAGGCTGTGTTTTTGGAGCCAAAAGCATTGTTCTCATCGGCCTTAACGATGTGCAGCCGTGGCTGGTACTTATGCATGGAGTTGAGGATGATCTGCGAGAGAAGGTCTTGACTTGAGCCCCAGACCCCACCCCCCTCGGCACTGGCTGGCCTCTTCCTGAGAGCCTAGGACCCAGGCCTGAACCCAAAAATGTCTCAAAGCTCCCAAATAAAGGAACTGGGGTCCCAACTCCATCCCCACAACCTCACTTAGCCTCTCTGTTCTAGGGGCACCTTATCCCAGCTTTTGTGGTGGGCCTGTTTCACCGTGACCATCAAGAGCCTAGAGAAAGGGGAAGTCCCGTACAGCTAAGTTAGCTGAGCTATAGGCAGAAGGCCAGGGCCCTGATGACTCACTGACCCTATGTCTCTCACCTTCTCTGGAGCTCAACTGTGAGATCCTAGTACACAGCCTGCCCCCTCCCCTCAACCTACAGGTGTCCTGCCTTTCCTGGAACTGCCCACTGTAAGGGCTCAGCCACCACCTCTCACATCTGTCAACAACTACGGTAAGGGTTTGCAGGACAGGAGAGAGGGGAGAAGGGGAGGGAAATGTCCTGCTCTTGGGGCACAATGCAAGACTGGTGGCTTGCTGGCCTCCGAACTGCTCACGGCAGTTCCCAGCCTGAGGAACACTCACCCAGTGACAAGCCAAGTTCCTGAACTGATGCCTGGGCCTGCAGGAGACCTCGAGCACCCAAGAGCAGCGGGCGTGGGGACAGAGGTCAGCCTAGCTGAATGAAGCTTAGGGAAGAGCCCAAGATGCTTGGTCACCAGAGCCCAGGCAGAAACACACAGTAGTTAACTGCCCCAATGTGCTTCATATGGCTGTGCCCTCACGGTAGCGGCTACATCAGGTGCCATTAAAATGCATTTTTTATCGTTGACATTTGCCAGATGCCCTCCCACTGAAGGCAAGACCAGGAATTTGGGGCATTTTATCAGCTCTGCTGCATCTGTTAACCCTTTGCTTTCTATCTCAGCTGCTGGCCCTCGGCTCCTCTTCCCCTCAAAATGCTTTCCTCTGCCTGGGGTGCCCCTTCCAGGCTAGGCTTGTGGCAGCCTCTGTGGAATGAAATATTTAACCCTTGGGTGGCCACAGTGCCAAGATAAAAGGCCCAGTATTTGTTCTTTTCTGGAAAGCCTGGCTTAGTTCTGAGGCCCAGAAGGTTCCATGCTGGTCCTGCATCTGGAAGGCTGGTGCAGGCTAGTTGTGGGCTTCTGCCTGCCCTAGGCTCTGAAGTTCACCTAGGTGCTCTGGCTAGCCTTTCTGTCTTGTACAGCAGCCATTACCCTCTTGGGGGTAAGGGCAGAGCTCTCTGGTAGCGCAGGACACTGCCCAATTCAAAATGAGGCAGAAAAAGACATCCTTTCCTGCAGCCAGGAATGTCCTGATATGGCCGGTGGAGCTGGGCCTTAGGGAGCACCTCAAGATTTGTCACCCTGGACAAGTCACCAAGACACGTTGGGTTCTCAGGGAGGGCCTCTGTTCCTGGGAGGCAGCCTGGGTGTGTCCCCACCTCAGCATGGTCCTTCCTGCGGCACTGGTGTTCTCGTGCATCTAGGCCTGTCTTCTCTCCCTTCTGCAAGAAGGCAGGCCCTATACTGGACCTCCCATATCTGCTGAAGCTTCTCACTCTGTCTTGCCTGGGCCATGTGGCTTTCTAATTCTTCTTAACTCTTCAAAACTACAAACTCACCCAGGGCTGGAAATGGGGGCTCAGTTCCCAATACCACTAAAATAAACACACTTCCCCGAAAAAAGGGGTCCTATCTGTTGTTCTTTTGAATGTCAGGATTCTTGGCTGAGTAAGCACAGAGCTGTGCCAGGCCTCCAAACCTCTAGATTTTACTTTGCTCACCAGAGACAAGTTAATCTTGGCATTTTTTTTTTCCAGTCAGAATCTGAAAATGAGCATGTATCCAATACAAACTTTCTACGGCCATTCACACGCTGCAGCTCCCCCAAATGCTGGATGGGCCCCAATCTTTCTGGTTCTCCTAGGCTGGCATCACCAAGGCAGACCAGACAGAACCACAAACCACAGCCATTGTGCCTAGCTCTGCAGCAGCCACAATGTATCCAGGAGCCCAGGCTCCTCCCACAGGCTCCTCCTTTTCCCTCCTTCCACGGCCACTCCCACCAGTTCCACAAAGGTCCTATGTTCAGAAGACCACCACTTTAGCCCATGACCCTGTTCCTGATGACTTGGGTTAAGAGACTGCCGAAGTCACCTTCCAGGGGACAGACAACTGATGGGCCTGCGGAGACAGAGAAACTAGAGCATCCGTTCTCAAACAACCCTTTCCTGGGGGTCACCTAAGAGCACCAGAAAATACAGATTTACGTTATGACTCCTAACAGTAGCAATCATGAAGTAGCAATAAAAGTAATGTGATGGTTCGGGGGAGGGTCACCACAATACGAGGAGATGTATGAAAGGGTCACAGCGTTAAGAAGATTGACAACCACTGCATTAGAGGGTACAGTCTTGGCCGCAGAGAAGCCTCCCTGATATCGCTCCACCAGCTCCAAGTCCTGAGTAAGCTCTTCCCCAGACACTAGGGTCCCCATCTGTTGAAGTACAGCTCTCAACCAGGTCGTCTCAAACACCCTTAAAGCTCTTAATAGTCTGGAACCTGTCTGGAAGAACCCGTCCATCAAACCAGTGCACATGGAGATTTGAACCCCAGGACTGTGAGCCTGAGAGACTCTGAAGGCAACTGAGCGACTCGCACGGGAGCTCCTCAGGTACCGTGTTCCCTTGCCTATCTGTCGTAGGGTGGTGCCGGGCCAAACGGGCTAGCCACATCAACCACCCGAGTGCACGACTGGTCCCCCATCATCATGATTGTTCTACAGAAATGGGATTCATTATGTTCTGGCCACAATTCCGAAGCCTGCTCTATTTTAACAATTACAATAGCGCCAGACATCCATCTCAAGGGCTTCCCATGCGTGCTTTGCCACTGAGGTCTAGATTTAGCCCCGATGGAATCCAAGAACTTGAGTGCATAGAGAGCAGAGTGCAGAGGGGGCTCTGACCCAACCCCCTGGGTTTGCAATGAGGAACAGAAGGCCTGGAGTGGGAACGTGACTCGCCCAAGGACACACAGCTGGGTGAAGACAGGCGACCCAGCAGATTCCAGATGGCCTTGGAAAAAGTACACCCTGCTCCCGATAAACCTCGTGACTAATAAGAAGGTGTCTGCTAGACACTGTAAGGACCATGGACCCCAAAGCATCTGCTCAGATACCAGCCACACAACAGTAGGCTGACGAACACTTAAACATTTAAAACCAGATTTACCCAGCATCGTGCACTTGCTAAGATCACTTCCTCCGCCCTGCCCAGGTTAGGACGCGGATAGGATCTACAGGAGGGTGGATGTAGTGGCTTGTACCTGTGATGCCAGGACTTGGGAGGCTTGAGGTAAGAGGGACCCCAAGAGATCCATACCAACCTCGGCTGTGGAATGAGGTATTTGTCAAAAAAAAAAAAAAGAAAGGGAAGAGAAATATTAAGGTGAAAGTGGGAAAAGATCCTCAGCTCATGTGAGAAGCCTGGACCTCGCTCCCAGGACAGCAACCTGGGTTCCCACACACAGCCAGGAACCTTTTTACCTCTTCCCACAGCCACAGCCATCAGAAGGGGACAGGAGAACGCAGCCTTCACGCCAAACCCTGGCTAGGTACCTTACATACCTTGTAATAAATCTTAACAACATCTTATTACAAAGTCAACATTGCCACCCTCATTTTAACAGACCATGGAGAGAGCGTCAGAAGACATCTGGACATCAGTCAGCAATCCGAGGCAGAGGCAGAAGCAGGACTAACTCCTGAGCTGCACTTCCATTTATCTACTATGTAAGGATGGCCTGACAGGTCCTCAGGTCTCTGTGGCTCCTAAGGCACTGGTGGGGTCTTGGCACACTATCAATCAGGAAATGGGGTGACAAAGAGGGAAAGGAGACATAGATCTATGAGGGGACAACAGCCCCTGGCCCAGGAAAGGCCACCTGTCTGGACAGCACTCCATTGTGTGGGCTCATGACTCATATGCTGTTTGCCAGCACCCACGGGCTTTCCGGGCATCCAGACACAATGAGAGACATACCATCACTAAGAATCCAGTGGTGAGAAAATACGGTGCATTTATGGCGGTGACACCCGAGACGAGACCCCGCAGGAATGTGTAGAACCTTAGGGAGGGCGCCTGAATGCACTCCGAAGGACAGGGAGATAACTCCAGTCAAGAAGAGGGCATTCCTCGCAATCCTCCCAAAGCCAGTTTACAATCTAAAGGAATTACTGTAGAAACGCAAGTTTCCTTTTCAGCTCCGCATGCTGATCCTACAGTGCATACAAAAAACACACACACAACTCGCCAAGAAGGAAAAAAAAAGCAGAGCCAAGGAGACAAGCCCTGCCAAACTCTAAATGTATCAAGAAGTCTCAGCAGTTAAAGCGACTGGCACATGAATGAACAAATTCACATGGGGACCCAGAGTGCAGAAGAAGGGAAAGAGGACCCTCGCTTACTGACGGTGGAACAGTCAGGTAGCTTCTCAAAAGACAGAAAGACATAAACATCAGGATTGACACCTCCATCAGATGCTAGCATAGTTCTAAAAGGGTTTCTATTTTGTACTTAAACATAAATCCAGGGCTGGCAAGATGGCTCAGTGGTTAAAGGCATCTGCTTCCAAGCCTGACCTCTTGAGTCTGATCATTAGAGCTCACACGGTGGCTAGAACAGGCTCCCCAAAGCACTCAGGAAGCTAAGGTAGAAGGATCATAAGTTTGAGGCCAACCTGGGCTGCACAGAAAGATTCTAAAAAGTACTGAAGGAAAATTCCCTCATAAAGAAATGACTGAGGTCTTCCCAGAACCTATAAAGGAAGAAAGGATAAATTCAATCAAAAACTTCTGCCAGGGAAAACCACGACCACCATGAGCCAGATCAAGGGACAAACTGGCCAACGCATTAGATGGAACCTAAACCTTCCACATTTATAAAAGTTAAAAGTGGATGAGCTCGAAAATCTGAGAGGAAAGTGGAGCAAGAACCACATGGCTCACAGAAAAGGAGATGCCCAGGGAGAAGGGAAGGAGACGTGAATTAAAACTATAATTTGTTCCTACCGTTTGCCCCTCAAACTGTCAGGGATCTAAAGAGCTGGGGCTGGGAATGGCTTTGTCAGTACAACCATGAGAACCCAAGTTCGATCACAGTACACATGTCAAAAACCAGGCACGTGGCACATGCTTGTAACCTGCAAGGTGAGGCAGTGAGCGACAGGACAGTCCCTGAGGTTGGATGCCCAGCATATCTAGATCAGTGAGCTCCAGGTCCAGTGAGACCCTTTCTCAGAAGAGAAGGCAGGTGGAGTTCTGGGGAACAGCATCCAAGGCTGACCTCTGATCTCCACATGCGTGTGCACACAGGTACAAATATACCACATTCCCATGAATGTGTAGGCATGTACCACATTCATGTACACAAAAAAGGAAAAAAATAATCAAGAAAGTCTGCCCTCCCACCCTGCAGGAAGGCCACAATGGGCACACACATTTGTGGATTCCCCTGACAACAAGGAGATGACTATCTTAAAAACTCTTACTCCCAACTGTGAACAGGGCATTTATTACACACACATATCTGACACCCACTCAAGCATAATCAAAAGAATGAAAAGTAGCCAGGTGTGGCAGTACATGCCTTTAATCTCATCCTTGAGAGGCAGAGGCAAGCAGATCTCTTTGAGTGTGAGGCCAGCCTGGTTTACTTAGCAAGTTCTAAGCCAGTCAAGGCTACACTGGGAGACCCTGTCTCAGAAAACAAAGAAGTGAAAAATAGCCTAGGATGGTGTTAACACCTATAATCCTAGTACTCAGGAAATGAAGGCAGACAGATCACAAGTTCAAGGCTAGCCTGGGCTACCACACCTCAAAAACAAACAAAAAACAAAAAACTGAAGCATCTGGCAACAAAGCACAGTAGTTAGCGGAACAACAGGAAAGTAGAATGCAGATGCACCAGAGGCAGAGGAAGCTCTCTGTGAATGGAAGCATCTCCAGAATACATTGTTCACAGAGCAAGGTGCACAAGGCATTGTATCTTAGCCTATTCTGCCTGTATGTGCCAAACAATGCCGAAAGTAGTAACAACAGTTAATCATATCACTGCAAAAACACTTGTATTTACTCCATGATGAATTTTGTATGTGTTGTGCTGTGTTTATGCACATGTGTGCATGTGGAGGCCAGAGGTCAGCATCCAGCTGGATGATCCTGGGTTGCTCTCCACCCCTACTTTCTTAGGCTCTCTGACAGAATCCAGAGTTCATTAATTCTGATAACTAGGCAGTGGGGTCCACCTGTCCACACCCACAGCACTGGGGTTGACAGACACATGCCACTGTGCGGGCTTTTTGACATCAATGCTGCGGATCTATCTTAGGCTTATGGGGACCAACTAAGCCATCTCCCCAGTCTCCTTGGTGACTTATTTTTAAATCCATGTGACTGTGTTTCTGATTCAAAAATCAACTGTTGAGAGACCAACAAGTGCTCAGACACAGCTTTGTAATTACAGGGATGAGAAGGTGCGCATGCTCTGAGAACACAGCCTGTGCCTCCTCCCCAGAGGAATGGTTATTTGAACTCAGAACCAAGGCTAAGGAATGGAGGAAGGTAAATGGGATGGGAAAATCACCCATGCCCAGAGAGCAGCAGGACGTCAGGCAGGCATGGTGTGGTACAGGACTGTCCTCTGAGCCAATCTGCCACCATCTTCATGAGCTCGGCCATGCCCACTTGCAGAAGATCCCAGTTGAACTTGTTGACTGCTGGGTCATGGGACCCTCACCAGAGTGTGCAGCTAATCCCCCAGCCAGAGCTGTATTCACCTCTGCCCTAACTGCATGTGGCCTCAAGGGGGAGGTCAGGGGGAAGAGGCTCCATCTATGCAGTGAATGGGGAAACCATTATTCATATTGGGTAAAGATTTTCCAGTGTAGCCTTTTGTGGGGGGAAGCACCCACACTCTTGTGAGTAACCCCATATCTACGCTCTGTGAGTAAACCAATAAACCCACTGTTCCTCAGAGTGAACTTTGATAGAATCACACCTCAGTATGTCACTGGGTGTTGGGAAGGGGGAAAAGACATTATGGATGCTCCCCTCCACTTCCAGTGTATCTATGTCTTGTTAAGAAATTCAGACAAATCCCTGAGTTTGGGGTCCACCTAGTCTACACAGAGAAACCCTGTCTAGGGAGGGAGGGAGGAAAGGAAGGAAGACAGACAAAGAGAAGAAAGAAACTTTGATGAGGGTTATCTCAGTCCTTCCCAATCAGAGTCACCCTGTGAGATGGCCCGTTCTCCTCCGCCAGCTGAAAGCAGAAAGGCCTGGCACAGATGATGTCCCTGCACCCAGACAGAACTGTACACAACCCACTGCACACATCGCCTTCCCGCCTAAAGATTTGCAGAAAAGCAAGACCTGTGTGTCAGTCCCGACGGATCTACTTCAATCCTACTTGGCTTCCTGAAGCCCAAGAAGTATTGCTAGACTCTTAAAAGATGAAGAGGGAAAGAGGGGACGCACCTTATTCCCATCACGGGGCCACCTAGCCAGGGCCTCCTGGAAGGGTGGGGGAGGAGGGAAGCAGCAAGAGATGGACAGTCAGATCTGTAGCAGCACAATGACAGAAGTGGAGCTGAAGGTGCGCCATGCTGCAGCAGTGGCTGGCCTACTTTACTCCCATGATCCTTTCTGCTCCTGCTGCCAGCCACTCTCTTAACAAAATCCAGGTCATACGCTGTACCTGCCTGCCCTCCTGAGCCTCCTTCTCCAACTGTTTTTACTAGAAATTTCCTTGTGAGTGTTTGCTGCAAAGCCCCACATGGTGAGGCTGGACATGGCTCAGCTGCAGCAGTTGATGTTCTTCCAGAAAACCTGGGTTCAATCCCAGCACCCACATAGCAGCTTACAAGAATCTAAAATCCAGATGATCTAATGCTCTTTTCTGACCTCCTCTGGAACCAGGCATGCACACAAAACACCCACAAACATTTTATATTTATATTTATATATATATACATATACATATACATATATATATATATATATATAAAAGAAGCTTTTAAATCCCATAGGTTTCCCACTTAGAAATCAACCCTGACTCTTTGGGAGCATCTAGCCAAGTGGACTAGAGAAGTTCCTGTTCTAGAGTCCATCTGCCCTGAAAGACGAGCTGCTGAGCCCAAACCCCTTTCCTGGTCCTCAAAAAATTAAGAAAAGCATCAGATGGAACAGTGGTAGCACACGCCCCCCCCCCTTAAATGATTTATTTATTTCTACTTTATGTGCACTGGTATTTTGTCTGTATGTATGTCTGTGTGAGGGTGTCAAATCCCATGGAGGTAGAGTTACAGGCAGTTGTAAACTGCCATGTGGGTGCTGGGAATTGAACCCAGGTCCTCGGGAAGAACAAACAGCCAGTGCACTTAACCGCTGAACCATCTCTCCAGCCCCAAATAGCAGCAAATGACCTTGTAGGTGTCCTGTTTTTTTTTTGGGGGGGGGGGGCGAGATGAGACAGGGTTTCTCTGTAGCTTTGGAACTTGCTCTGTAGACCAGGCTGGCCTCAAACTCACAGAGCTCCACCTGTCTCTGGTGGCACATGCCGTTAATCCCAGCACTTGGGAGGTAGAAGCAGCCAGATCTCTGTGAGCTCAAGGCCAAACTGGTCTACACAGCAAGTACTAGGACAGCCAGGGCAACACAGAGAAATCCTGTCTCAAAAAAACAAAACAAAACAAAAAACCATGAGGAGCCACCAAGGATGGGGGATGAGCTAAGAAAGCACAGTATTTTCTCCTTCTAAAGAGCCGGCTTTCCAAGCCTGAGTACCTTCCCCTCTCACCTTCTGCAGGGCCAGGGAAGTAGGGGTGTCTTAGGAAGCACCCTGAAGCTGGGAGCTGGGAGCCATGGTAACAAGCAGGTGTACCCAAGATCCCATCCAAACCCTTAATCTCAGGATGCTTTCACCTGTCAAGCTCCCGACTCACTCAACCTGCTAGTGCTGCCATGAGCCTGCAGGGTTAGTTAGAGGGTCCTGTCTCTACGGTCCCCACTGACATCAGAGGCCCTCCCTCATCTTGTGATACCACAGTCCAAGCAAGCAGACAAAGTTCAGCAGCAGTCACATGGGCAGAGACCTGGTCAGGATTTGCTCTGGGAGTTGGGGCTTGGCTGGCCCTCCCCACTGGGATCTGCACTGGAAACCCAGGATAGAGACTTGTAAAACAGAGAAGGCTAGTTTGCTGCATCCTGTACTCTAAATGTGTACTTACATCACCAATGACCAAAATGAAAGCTGAATCAGATTCTGAAACTGAAACCAGGAGCTTCCTGTCAATCAGGATGAAGCACTTCCGGCATTCTCCAGGAAGAACTTTTCTTCTCAGGACCCTGATTTGTGCTGACCCTGACTCAGTCTCCCCAGAGACTGAGCTGTGCAAGAGACCTGAGCCCTTGTCCCACATGACCTTTGTGTTCAGCTGTGCAGCACCTAGCGGCCTCCACCGCCTGAGGTTCCCCCACACCCCTGCACCACACTACCAGAGAATCACAGGCATTCACGGAGACAGGATCTGATGCCCTGATACTGGCTGCCAGGCTTCTGTTTGCAACACATTTGAGCTAAAGATTTTCTCATAAAGACTTCCCTTCTGTGGGCCTGCCAGGGCCAGATGGGGAAAGAACGAGCCTAAGAAACTGGGATTAGGATGTGTGCAGGCAGTCACCACAGCCGCTCCTACTACCATCACCACGGTCCTGACCTATGAACCAGACCCCAGGCAGCGGCTGAGCAAGGAGCCAGAGATAACTCTCCCTTACCAGAGGTAAGAAGGACGGAACCTTCAGAGGGACACAGCTGTAGAGTCTAGCAGGAATAGGTTTTGGGCCCCCCCGTCACGGTCATCACCACCCCCACCATGGTCAGCATCACCAGTGTGGCCATCATCACTGTCAATCATCACAGCTGCCAGCATCAGCACCATCTTCCATCACTACCACCTTCCTCATCATCTCCACTGCCATACTCACCGTTCACTTGGCTCTTCTCTGTTAAGGAACTTCCTGCATATTCCCTCACCTAGGCCTCACTACCATGGAAGGCACATACGGTCAGCCCCATTCTCTATACACGGAAACAGAGACTCAAAAAGAGAGCCTTGCCCAGAGTCACCGGCTGGTGAGGAGGAAGGGGATGCACAGCTGATCTGCAGGGTCAGAGGCCTGATAAAAAGCGGAGTCTCTCCTGCTCTCAAACCTTTAAGACTACGACCACCACGACCACGACCACCACCACCACCACCACGGCTGCTCTCCCCCAAGACCAGACCACTCCGGTCCTTACATGGCCAAAGGGGTCCAGGTGGTTGTTGGTCAGCTTCAGCTTCTGGAAAGAGACCAGCTGCCGCATCCAGTGGGCCCCTGTGGCAGGAGAGTCTGGGTGGACATAAAGCCTCCCCGGCATGGCTGGCTCAGCCTTCCCAGCGACCATCCTGCAGACAAAGCAGACAGCGGCAGGCAGTTGAGTTCCCTGGGGTCTGGTGAAGCCAAACTCCCCATTCCCCCTGAGAGCAAACCAAGGCCCAGTGCAGAGGCAAGGGGGAGGGGAGGGGAGCAGAGAGGAGGAGTCAGTGCTTCCCAGCTCCTCCCTTCACTTGGAGATGAAGGAAGGTGGTAGCATTGATTTCAAAGACTAGGGCTATTTATAAAGACACTTCAGGAAGAGTCGGGCACTTCCCTGTGTTTTATTTATAAGTTTTATTTATTTACTGGCAGTGCTTTAACCCCTGAGCTACCAACCCCCCTCCAATCCCTGCACCCCCTTCTATGTTTTTTTTTACTTTTCCAATGTTGTAAATGTGTCAGCTGGAACATCTCAAAGGACCTAAACAACTTTCACATCCAGAGCCTGTTCTGAGTTCTAATCTAGCTTTTGTTTCTATGACTTTCACCACCATGGACCCCAGAGAGTCCCAGTCAGATGTTCTAGGGCCCGTTAAGGGCCAGCAAAGCCTACACACCTGCCTCAGTCCCTGCCAGGGTGCAGGTAGCGGTCCAGCAAAATGACTCTGGGCAGTAAAGACCGGCTGGAAGAAGGAGCGCCCGCGCCAGGAGAGACAGGCCCTGGGCCTCTTACCACTTGTTGTCACAGAACTTATAGCGATGGTCATCTGCCGGGACGATGTCGATGAGCAGGATGTACTTGGTCTTGGGGTTCATGCCCGTGACTTTCACCTTGTAGCTGGGGAACATCCTCCTGAGGGGGTCAAGGTTGAGGCGGCACAGTGGGAGAAACAGCAGAGTAGAGGTAAGAGCGGGTGCAGAGCCCTTTTAGCCAAAGGTCATGACCTACTTCTCCCTTGTCCTTACTGTCCCACAGGACAGAACTGTCCAAACTACACCAGACCCCCCACCAGCTGTCAATCTACACCCAGAAAGGCAGCGTACACCTTGTTCAAATCTCCCTCCGCGGGAATCCCCCATGATTGGGACCCGGTAGCTATGAATCGCAGCAGGCAGCATAGAGACCCTGTTTGGGACAGTGAGGGGCACTTAAGTAGCATTCTGGCTGCCTTAAGTTGTCCCCAGTCCTTAGCCAGCTTACAATCAGCTGAAGTTCATAGGGCGCTAGTGCAGCTGCCCTGGACGCCACTGTCAGCGGCTCCCATAGGCAATGATGCCTTTCTCATAGGAAAGAGAACTTGGGGAAAACCCTGCTAAGCCTGGTTCTTCCTGTGTGAGCTGCAGGGGTCTTTCTCGTGGCACGTGCTTCACTGAGGCCATACATAGCAAGCACCCTGACCAGGAATCCAAGAAGTCAGTGGAGAAGCCTCATGGACCAAAACATGGAAGCAGAAATCAGCCTGTCATTGATCACAGTCGGGCCCACTTCTAACCAGCTAAGCCTCAGGCCACCTGCCCAGATCTCCTGTGCCTCAGTTTCTCTACTTCTCAAATGAGGATAACATTACTACCTTCTCCTCGAGCCCCTGCTCTGTTCCACCTCTCACAAGCCAGGGGTATGGCCTAGGTCTCTGAAAATGGACCCAACAAAAGTGAGTCAGTTCCTGTAGCCCATGATGAAGCTGTCCAGGATGCTAACTGAAAAGAGCTCCCTAAGGCACTCAGCACGGGCAAACCTGCAGGAGCACAGAGCCCTCTGCTCCTGTTGAACCAGAGCAGGGCAGACAGAACCCCTCCCCACCCCTCCCCGGCACAGGAGCCTTCAGTCCCTCCCCAGCTGACTCCCCACAAAGAGGGCTGGAGATGGAACTCAGGTATAGACCATTTGCCTAGCACACACTGGGTCAGACAGACAACTGTCACTATATACAGGTCACATACTCTATTTCAAACCAGTGCTCAGGGAGGCTGAGGCAGGAGGACTTCTGGTTAGAGCCCAATCTGAACTGTATACCAAAAAACCTTCTCAAAAAATAAAATAAAAGAGAGAGAAAGAAAGAGAAAAGAAAAGGAAAAATCCGCAGGGCAGGGCGGTGGTGGTGCACACCTTTAACCCCAGCACTCCCAAGGCAGAGGCAGGTGAATCTCTGAGGCCAGCCTGGTCTACAGTACCAGGACAGCCAGGGCTACACAGAGAAACCCTGTCTCGGAAAAACAAAAACAAACCAAAAACCAAATCCCGAAGGGGTTCCCCAGGAGAAAAGCAGGATCCAAACCTGACAGAAGACACAGATGTGGGAGCCTCAACCCACCGTGGTGCTGAGAATCCAAACAACACCAGCAAGCCATTCACTAGGCCAGAGAACCTCACAAGTCGCTGCCCTGAAAACCTCAAACAGATTGGACACACCCACCTCCATTTTGTCATCAGTACTAGCTTTCCTTGATAGGGTAGGACTTCCGGAAAGAATAAAGGTCTCCACAGCTGGCAGACCCCACAGCAAACTGGAACCCTGAGCAGAAAGGTTCTGGAAGAGTTGGTTCTCCAGCAGGACCTGCCTAGCCCAGCCCATGCACCTCTCCTGTCACAGGAAAGACTAGGACACACACTGCAGAGAGAATGGGCGGCTATGGCGGCCCAGGCGCATGTGCATGAGCTTGTGGGTCAAGTGCGCATGTGTGCATGTATGCGTGCCTGGAAAGGGGGGGGTGGCAGTTCTTACTGCAAGTCTAGGGACTTATAAACCGTGTGGAAGAATTTGTCTCAGATGTCAATTGAAAGCATTTTCAAATCCACCCCCTCTCCAAGGATGTGGGGTGGGGGAGCCAGAAAACTCAGGAACCCAATCCAGTCTCCTCCTTCAAACCAGCCCTCAGCCAGGCATAGGGGCACAGCTGGAGTCGGTACCACTCTGTTTCCTGGCCCTGCCCCACTCTTGGTGGGTCTAGAGCTGAAAGAGGAGGGCAGCCGCTGCCTTGCCTCGCCTTTCCTGGGGGAAGGCCAAGAACCCTGTCCCCTCTAGGCCACCGTTTCATAACTGCTACAGAAAGAGCGACAAAATGGGGCAGCCGTGGCTGTTGGGCCCAGGTAGTCAATCGCTGCAGGTAGCAACAGCAGAGGACAGCCATAGCCCCCTTCGAGGGCCAGGACCCACATACAAGGGCCAGGAAGAAATGCCTGGCTGCCACTACAGCAGTGTGTGTAGACTGGAACGAAAGGGAACTGAGGGACCGTGACCTTCCCATGTTGCACCCTGCCTCAGCAGCTCAGAGGGCCAGGCAGACACTCATAGACTTCTGTACTCTGCTCCCAAGGCTTACAGGGTCTGCGCCCTCTCAGAGACCACTTTGGGGGAGGTCTTAGGGTAATGGCATGGGGAAAGAGAGTACCTCCTGGCCCCTGCCTCTTGTATCACCAAGTCCCCTCTTCTGAGAGCATCAGCCTTCACAAGCTGAGAGGGCAGCCAGGATATCTGGTGTGGGTCGGCTGAAGCAGGATGGGCTGTCCTCTTAGAAACAGATGGCCAGGTCTAAGCCAAGCTTGCTGAGGGCATGCTTCAAGGGCCTGCAGACCACATTGTGGGGGCCCCAAGTGCTGCCAGCCACACCATGCCCAGTATCCAGTTGTCTGCCCAGGGTGGAAGGGCAGCTGCATGGAAAGGCGAGGAGTATCACCCCCAACCTCACATCTGCCCCTGATTTGGATAAAGGTTATTGCTGGAACCCAAAAGCCCAAATTGCAGGGCCGTTCATCAGGTGAGCAGGCCTCCACAAAGAGGCTAGACTGAATTTGGAAGCTGTGACTTCCTTAGGGCTCTACTGACAAAATTCCTCCTCGCTAACGAAACACACGAAATGATCCTGTGAGCTATAAGTTATTTCTGATTGACGACATTAAACGTACCTGAAAATAACACCCTACAGTGTGTGTGGGAGGAGGGTCGCTCAGGGCTGGGAAGAGAGGTGCAGGAAAAGAGGATGTCACTAGGTTTAGCTGTTGCTGAGCCCCACACGGCACCCTTCTGTACCCTTCGCGCGCGTGCCCCCGCGCCTTCTCTCTCCCCGCTCCCGCGCTGTCCCCAGACAGCTGCGGCGGCCAGCACGCGCGGAAGCGGCTCCGCCAGGGGAATAAACACGCTGGCCGCCTGGCCGCCCGCCGGGAGCAGATGAAAGCCGGGACCTCCCCTCTGATCAGCAGCCGGCTCTGAAAGGGTACCGGACTCGAGCCTTTATCTGCTTCTTACTCGGAAATGGCTTTAGAATGAGCTGCTAGGATAAGCTTCCTCTGTTGCAGGCCCGAGGCTGGGGGGCGTTGTGCTTTTGGCCACAGATCTATAAATGCAAACTCCCCGCCGGGAGAGGACGCCGCAGGGATGGCTGGCTCCTGGATCTTCAGGTTGTCAAACGCAAGGCGCCAAATTAGTGTTCAGTCCCACATCCCGGGACAGAGTGGAAATCAAGATACTGGAACCTCACCAGACTCTCCCTACCTAGCTGAACGCTCCCCGACTTCCTTGTGGGTGGAGGCCTGAAGCAGTTGCACGTGCCTTCCCTTAAATGCAGGCATTAAAACCGCCAGAGCGGGCGAGAAGTGTGGAAAGTGGTTTTCAGGGTGGCAGCGGTGGTGACCCGGAGGGCACTCATGAAGAAGGCTAGGGGACTGGGGAGGTTCTCCTTATCTGGATGGTGGTTACACCCTGGGTTCATTGTTGTTTTGTTTTGAATTCTATAGGGCTATAAACTTCAGATGGGCCGGCATTCTCTTGCAGAAATATTCAACTCAAAGAAACCTACATTTAAATGGCATGTGCTTACACACACACACACACACACACACACACACACACACACACACACACACACAGGGTTCTCATCTTAGAACCTTGAAGGGAAGCAAAAATGCAAAACGAGCTGCAGGGGAAAGGCGGGGATCACCGGAAAGCCCGCCCATCATTTTATCCTTAAAATCGTGGGGTCTTGTTGAGAAGGGGTGGGCAGGGCAACAACCAAAGGTGTGTGTGTGGGGGGGGGTGAGAGCAGTCTATATTCTGGCCAGAGCTTTTGGAACCAAATGATTTCTGAGAGAGAGAGAGAGAGAGAGAGAGAGAGAGAGAGAGAGAGAGAGAGACTTTCTAAAATACCCAAAGCATTTTTAAAGACATAATTTCCCTGAGGGGAGGGTCTAAGGAGGGTGTGTGGAATGGGTGCTGTTTGGGAAGGTCAGTTGCTTTGCTCGGAATTTTTTTTTTTTTTTGGAAGGCACTTCCTTCTGATAGACTTTTGCTTTCAGAAAATACTTTAAGACGAGATCAAAGCGCTCTCTCCCCAACCCACTTTCCCAGTGTCTTCAACCCTTACTTCTCTTATCACCCACGCCACTGGGTTCTGACGCTCTGTATACAGAGCAAGGGCAATTGGCTTTGAAGCCCAGGATTAAGCCAGGCCAAATCTTTGCCTCAGAATAACAAACAATACAGGTTCAACAGGAGTTCTCATCGGTAGTTCATTTTTCAAACGCAAATTCACTGTCACTAACACAAGCAACATTGAACTCAACAGGCTGGGAAGACTGATAGTGGAGATTTATCTGGTGGCAAAACCATGACCTAGGAGAAGGGCAGTCAGATGGGTAGGAAATGTTCATTTTTGGAAGGGTTATGTTTAATTTTTTGTGGAGTTCACTTTTATCTGTGTTTGGGAGGGGAAAAAATGCAGTTTCTCACATGTATCAAGCTTGGAAGGGATCTGAAGCCAAGAGAGAAATCTCTGCCATTACCAACGTGAGCGCTCTGCTTTGAGAGGAATTGAGACAGACTAGAAAGGGTCTGACTCTCACGTGACACCTGGCACCCCGGGGTTCTTGAGCATTTTAGTCAAAGGCACTATCCAATGAGGCTGGTTCTCTCTCTCTCTCTTTTTTTCCTTTGGCCTTCAGATTTTCAAGGACCCAATGGGTGGGAGACTTGTGAAACCGTGAACTCAAATGGTCTTGAGAAGGAAGACTCTGGCTCCCTTCTCCAGGGCCCCATCCTTCCCCGGCCAGACAGCAGATATCATGCCCCTAAGCAGCCAGAGTCTGTCTCCAGGAGCAAACAATCCCACACTTTACAGAGCATCAGTGAAAAAAAGGAAAGAGACATGGAGGAGGTTTTTCCATCTTAGAATCTACAAACCGGCCATCTGCTGAGAAATGAACAAGCCCCATGAAGGGTGCTGGTAGTCTGGGAAAACACTGGGTGGAGTGTGGAAGAGCCACAAGCCCAAACACAGGCTGCACCCAGAGACTGCCTGGACACAGCGAGCAAGCCAATGAAGGAGGTCTCTGGAGACAGTGGAGTTCTGGAGGTGTAGTTCAGTGCCTGAGCAGCACACTCAGCATGTGCAAGATGGGGTGGATCCTAGCACACACACACACACCCCTAAAAAGATAGTAGGAAGGTTTGCAGGAAGAAATGGGGCTCTGAGATCTGAAGCGGAAGTGGATGAGGCTAATAAGTTTTTCCGATTAGATTTGGTGTAACTTTCCACCAGAGAAAAGAACGTGAGGACCACGTAAGTGACCAGAATCCTCACGGTCATTTTAAAACTATCAATGCCATCCCCGAGGCCCACCCCTAGGTAGGATCACTAGGACAGGGCACAGGCTTCTGACTCCGAGGGTAGGCTCTGCAGTGTGGATTTGAGGACTTCTGTTGGGAGGGTGGAGGGGTGAGGACCCACACAGGTAGAAAAGCTCACTGGAAACCAGAAACTCATCTATCCAGATAACATACCCATCATCTATTTCCAAGAGGCTAAAATCTGCAAATATAAAGTCTGGAGAGTTCTTTCTGTTTTCCGTCCTCCATGTTAGCAGGCACAAGAGAACAATCCCCCTTCCTCCACACCTGTAAGGCACCTGACAGTTTGCTTTACCTTTTACAGAAGCCCCTGGTTTGGGTCCCACAGTTAGGAAGGACAGCAGCTATACTTACATTTATCACTTTCAAACACCTGGCACCAGGGGGCCACAGGACAATAGTTTCTAGCCCAAGTTCACCCAGCTGGGAAGAGGTAAAGCCTGTGTCTCTATTCTCCATAACCATTCGGCCAGGCCACCCTCTGCCAAGAAGATTGAAGTGTCCTCTTTTTCCATCTCCCAAATGCAGAAAACCCAGGGCCCTAAAACCAACCTTCCTCCTTCCCTAAGAAGCCCTGAGTGACTATGCCATCTTTCTGAGGCAAGAGGGTGACCAAGTGTTCATGTTTCTATCATCACAAAATTAAAAAAAAAAAAAGCTTCACAATGCCTGCGTTTGGGAGCCGAAGGAAGGACCCCAGTATCAATGCACTGCATACAGACCCCACTGATTTTTATTTCTTTTGAAACGAAACTCTGTCATGGGCTTTATGGACAGCTGAATGAATGAAGCAGGACCTTTTTTTTCTCTTGTGGGTAAAGGGGAAGCAGGTAGAGAGAGACCCGAATGGTGTGGCCCTTGTCTGAAGGTTGCACAGATGGAAACAGTTGAGCTGGCAAGAGAACACTCCTCCCACTATAGTCTGACTCCACATCCCTGGCCCTTGATGGCTTACCATCTCATTTCTCCAAACAAGTCCCAGGCTCATCACCAGAAAAATGGATATTTTCTCCCCTAATTTGCTCCCATGGACCAAAACCAAGGGTATGGATGCAGAAGGGCAGAGTCTCCACAAGAGCTTCCTAAACTATCGCGCGGTCCCCTTCACTTGCTAACTGCTCCGTTGGACCACTCCTGTCCTGTGCCTGCTAGCCCACCACAGCCGTTGTCTGATTCACACACATTCACAGGCTTGTGATCTCTCAAGAACACACACACACACACACACACACACACACACACACACACACGCTGCTCCGTGTCTTTCTCTTCTCACCCTCTCCTCCCTCATCTCCCACAGACACCAGTGCATTTTAAAGATGTTTCCACTTTATAAATCACCCTTCGCTGGCAGCCACCGAGACCTAGGGAGGCACCCCGACAGCGCAAGGACCCAGTGGTGCCTTCTCCTAGGCTGAGGAGGGTGTTGCCCTAGGATAAGTAACTTGGGGTTCATGCTGCTCCCAAAAAGTTTGGGCGATTAAGAAACACAACCTCAGCCCGACCCTCACCGGGAGGTTAGTAGGCAGAGCAATTCCCCCGAGGGCCAAGCATCCCTGCAGGTGGCCTTCGGGTGTGGCTGCGCTTGTTTGCACGTCATCAGCATACTGCTGTCCCTCCCGACCCCCTCAGGTTCTAGGAAGGTGCAAAAGCTGCTGGTCCGGCCGGCTGCTGTAGAACGTGGAGCTGGGACCTCAGTGGCTGATAAATTTCCCACTGGCCCAAGACCAGGAACCCCGAGGACTGCAGAGTCCTCTCCCTACGGGCCTTCCTGGCAGACACATTTTCCTGGCTCCCACCTGCCGCTCTCCCCACGTCACTCTCCCCGACTGACCTGCCGGCCTTGGTGATGATCATCTCGGTGCCCGCTTCGTGGAACTTCTTCCACAGCTCCTTCTCGTGCAGCCCCACCTTGATGTTCTCGATGGTCTGGGGATGGGAGGGAGGAGAACTGGTCTGCCTGGCTGGCCCACAGCTGGGCTCCACGCGGAGCCTGCATAGAGTAGAGCGCAGACCGACGAAGCGTGCAGAACAGCCAGCCCTTGAGCCTACTCCTCGAGATTTCGTTTCTCACAATATTATTTTGAACCACTGGAGAATTTGAAGCTTTGAATCAGAGATTCAAACTCCCTCCC
This sequence comes from Myodes glareolus, assembly GCF_982192425.1. NCBI lineage: Eukaryota > Metazoa > Chordata > Mammalia > Rodentia > Cricetidae > Myodes > Myodes glareolus. The sequence continues at coordinate 36,750,845 of NC_142034.1, forward strand.
TTGGGGCTTCACCTGCTGATGACCGTATAGAGGACACATGGTGACTATGCCATGTAGACGACACTCCATAGCTGGCTTTAGCCACCGCTTGTGGGCGAACCGAGGGACACGGAGAAAGGCTCGGGAGGATGCGAGTTGTGGTGATGTGCACGGTAGCGGCTCTAAGCCTTCTCAGTGACAGTTCTGTGGCCTTCCTGTCTGTCCCGCTCCCTGGCTTTCACCCTTTTGGGGTTTTTGAAACTGGACATTGGTTTGGGTTCGTTCCCTGAATCAGGGATCTCCCTTCTAGGAGATCAGAGTCAGCCCCCGAGGGTTCGGGGTGGAGAAGAACCCTCCCTCGAAAGCAGAGAACACGAGCCATGGCCAGCGGAGAACCAAAGGGCTGACAGTCTCGGACCCGAGGAATCCTAGCTCCGACCCACGAAGGACCCGCACAAACAACTCGACGCCCCTACCTGCTCCGCGGCGGCAGCGGCGACGTCGGCGCCCTGGCCCGGGGGGCTGCCAAGAGTTGCTCCGCTAAGACCCGGCGCGGCCAGCGCGGGCTCGGGGACGTTGGTGGCGTTGGTGGTGCTGGCCTCCCCGAGCGCTGTGCCCGGGGCCCGGAAGGCCTCCTCGCTCTCCGACAGGCCCTTATCCTGCAGCATCTCCTGCGGGCACAGCACACGCCGAGTTACTCAGCCAGATCCACACTGGCCAGAGGCCCCGCGGCCCTGTGGAGCTGAGCCCCTGGGGCTTCTGGTGGGTGCCCCGGCACACGTGGACCCCGCCCCCTTCTGAGCTGGGGGAGGGAGCATGCGGAAGGGCAGGACCCTAGCCTCCTCCCTTCAGGTTCTGGACCTGGGAGGGTCTACGTGCAGTTGAAGGTCTGCCTGCCCCCAAGACTTGAGGTTGTGTGATGAGTAGGTTTTGAGGAAGGACCGCCTTCCCGCACAGTCTCAGCTACACCCCGTGTCCCTTCCTTTTGCTCAACTGGAGCCCAAGGCCTGGGTCTTCTTGACCTCTCGGAAATAACTAGGGTCTCACTTTTGGCCCAGGATACTCAAGACACTACCTGGACTTGTGGGAGAGGAGAGCTAGGCCTGAAGTAAGGGCCTCGGTTCCTGCAGCCCCACACCTGAGAAGGGCCCAGAGCTGGGGCGCTTGAGGCCAGTGCTCAGCTTTCTGCCCTCATCCAGCACCTCAGTCCAGGCACGCCAAGTGAAGACATCCTGAACCCACCGCTTCCAAACCCCACACCGCATCCTCCTCACCCAAGGAGCACGCTCTGTCTTGGGGTCCCTCTGAGCCAGACCCTGAACTCTGCCAGCGGCCTCCTCAAACTGTCCTCACATTCGCACAAGCTGGCTCACACCCTCGCTCTTCGGTTCCAAAAAGTAATCTGGGTTGGGCCAAAGGATTCAAAGACCTCTTAGCTAAATACTAGGCCAATAGGGCGGGTCCATTTCACAATCACAGTCTGACCTTGCCTTGGGGCACAGCTAAATTTCCCCGAAGTCTCTGGGCCTCTTCACCTGTCTGCTCAAGTGCACGTTGTGGTCTCGGAGACGCCAAAAGGAAAAATCTAGCTTGCTTGCAAAGACCAGCCTGTCCTGCATCCTTCCGGGTGCCGCCATATACTGTTCTACGCTTCCCTTCCCACCACCCTACTCTTCCCTCAGAATCTGGCCAAGCTTTAGTGGGCTTGCTGTGTGTCTTGGCGAAATCTCTCCCTTTTGTCCTCTCAGACCCTTTCAGTTCTAGCCCAGCTCTCTGGCGATGCGTCCGCAGGCACAGGCCCTCACCTACCCAGCTCACCAGCCTCTGCGCCGGGACTGAGACTTCGGCTCCCAGGGCCTCCAAAGTAAACAAGCCAAGTGCAACCGAGGAGATAAAAGGGGGCCAGGGCCAGCCAGGGCTGGGAAAAGCCCATAAAGATAAGGCTGACAGCCCAGCCACAGCCCGCCTAGAACTAGCAAGGCTCCCTGGACGTGGCCTGCCCCTGCACCCTGCCTTGAACCACGTGCTGGTTCCCCCGTAGGACTTCGAAAATCCAGGATTCCGGGAGGGTCTTGGCTACTGCGCTGCCTTCCACTCTATTTGGGTTCCAACCAATATGGGTACCTATGAGCCGCCCCGCCCGCCCCAGGTGCGGAGGCTCGCAGGGCCAAGAGCAGCGGCTGCCTGCGGCGCCACGGAGGTCCCTCGTCACCCAGAACCAAGCAGCGGCCTTGCGGCGGCTCTTCTCCCTGCCTGCGCTGCTGCCGGGTGCCCTTCTACACCCGCCGCCAGAGTTCCGCGGCGTTCCCCTTCTCCTCCATCGGGTCGCGGATCGTTTTCCTTCGCCGCTAAGTCCCCGCTCGAGCCGCCCCACCTCAAGATTCCCTTTTTCCTTCCCCTTTGGGCGCTCCTTTCGGTCCCAGCGCTGGCATCCTGGGTCCCGCTCTCTCCCCGTGCTCGGCGCCAAGGCCCTTCACGTCGACCCTCCGCGGGCTGACCCGCGGGTTGCACTGCCTCTGCGTCTGGAATGGTTACTTTGGGCTACCTCATTTTTAGGGGGACAGGGGTAGCATTTTCTTTTCATATTTTTTACTAGTGAATTTTTTTCCTTTTACTAGGGGGAATTTTTTTTAAAAAATTTACAATTTTCAATGTTTTGTTGTTATTGAGGTGAAATTCTGATCAGTTCAGCAACATTAAGAATATTTATCCCTAGCTCTGGAATTATTCGTGATTTTAACGCTGTAAGAGTGAAGTGGGAGTTTTGTATTCTCATCGAAGACGTTGTTGCTTTGGTGTTACTGTTTGGCCCTTCAGCGCTCCCCAAGCACATTAGTAATACTGTTACCAATATCCAGGTCATTAGATACATGTGCAATTGATCCTTTTAACCTATCATTATTTTACTTGGGCTGGGTATCCCATTCATGTTCCCACTTCTAGCTCTTCATTCTATTTAAATTTTCACAGGCTAAGATTTGGCATAATTGTAATATTATTGTCCCCGGTATTCAGGTTAATTTTCTTTACATTGTTATAGTAGTTCTTGTTACCTTGCCATGATTTGTTTTGTTAGGATTGTGCATGTTACTCTAGGCATTATTATTCATCACCTCCCTGTAACATCTCGCTCACGACTCTGCCATTATTTGCAACGGTATGGATCTTAATTTGCCTATTATTTTTCATCACTTCACCGCTTCTTGCTACTTTATCATCATTTGTAATATTGCTGTAGCCCTGATTATTTTTCATCACGTTAGTATAATACTTACTACTCAGACATTATTTATATTGCTATGACTATTAATAAATTATAATATCATAAATTCTCATTACTCCAGTAATCCTCATCACTGTGTCCCTACATGTATTACAATTACTTGTTAATAGTCTGGTTAATATTTAATATTGATATGATATTAACAATGCATCGTATGATAGTCTCGCATTGACACTGAAGAAATTTTCCTTAATATTTGCGTTGTTCATCTTTTTCCTCGCGTGTTTCCTACAGTACCTCAGTTTAGCAATTTACTAAATCAGTATTATTTCTTATAGACAATGGATAGGGATGCTAATAGAATGGTGGCTCCTTTGTCTCTGTCTTTGAAGCTACTTTGTCCTCAGTCCTTTTCAAGTGGTTATTACTATTTTCGTTCGATCTTGAAAAGGACTGTTGTGCTAACAAAAAAATCCTAAGTATTCTATCAGTTAACCGATTCGCTCTGTTTCTTTGATAATTTCTCACATTCTGGTAGTTTTGAGCTATTGTTACTTATGTAACGGTCACTGATTTAAATCTGATGAGTCCGTGGCATCCAGGTTCTGATCACCTACATTTCATCATGAATTTTCAGTTTTCCCCGTCAGTCCTGAGCCCTCTCCTTTGGCCTTTCTTATTCTGCTGATTCAAATTTCAAGGCCACCGCTCCTGTCCTGACAAAGCTGCCTCTTAAGCAACAATACTCTTTGGTCCCTAGACCCATTTAGTCCCATACTCCTGACTAAGGGTTTGTGCCCCTGCCACTGGGTATCCAGCAGAAACATTGATCTGACTACTGAGGCACAGTCGCGGTCCTACTGGGGCTTTGACCACCCGTGGTCCTTACACCAATTGCCCCTGTTCAGCTCACCTCCACCCCCGCCCCACGCTGCTTTTTAACCTTGAGCTGGGTGACCCCAGCCCCGCGCCCAGCTCACCCGCGACGGGCTGGAGCCCACACTCACCCTAACTGCACAGCTGCATGCGGAGGCGTCTGCGGCCCCAGGTCCACAACCAGTTCAGGTCGGAGAAGCGTGGGACCGTGAAGGTTCTGCCTGGGCTTTGGGTTACAGTCCCGATGCCCGCTGCGTCCTCGGGACCCGGCACATCCCGGGTGTGGAGCGGGCCCTTGATCTCCGAGGCTGCACTTTGGGGCCTCTACTCCCTCCTTCTGGTCCTCCCTCCCTCCGGGGCCGCCCCCCCCCAGTGCTGACGTCGCAGCTGTCAATCAGTTCTCGCCCACCGCCCCCCGGAGAGGGGGATTCTAGGGTCCTGGGACTCCTCTGTCCTCCCCGACCCCAAGCCTCGATCGGGCCGCAGGCTCGGCAGTGTAACTGGGTGGCTTTCCCGCAGTCCTTGAGCTAGGCAGGGGCCTGGAGCCCCGCATGGTTTAGATTAGTGAGGCGGGAAGAGGGGACGGGCGGTCGGGTCGCCGTGCCCTGTTCCCACTGAGACTGGACAGCTAGGCCCGCTCCCTGGCGCCCCGTGGCTGGGCCTGGCCAGTGGCCGGGTAACCTCCTCGCACCAGCATCTCCTACAGCCCCGCCTGCATGCGATGGACTTGGGAGCCGGTGTCCTCGGGTGCTGAGGGCACACCTGTATGGATCCTGACCACCCCATGCTCACACCTACAGCCGTGGGCCCTGTATCTGGTCCTGAGGACCGCGGACTCCTCGCCACCGCCCTAGGGTGCCTAGAAATCACCAAGGAGGGCAGGAAGGAGGCTGGGTGACCGGGCTGAGCCGGGCCGGGCCTGGTGGCTGCAGGGAGATGCTGAATTGGAGCTTGGGCCTTAACTTCGCCTTAGCTGAACTTGGGGGGGTACCAGGAGCGGCTGAACCCTTTGAAACTGCAGCCAAGGGACAAGCTTGGGCCAGCAGATTCCCAAGATTCAACCCAACTCCAGCCTGCAAAGCTGAGATGGCTGTACCCTCCACTCTGAACCGGAGAAAGTGAGGCCTGTTTAGCGGCCTAGACCTCAAGACGGGCCTCCCACTGGGTTCCCTTACCTTTCTTTTCTTACATCTACTTCCTCTCACAGCTTCTGAGGCAACTCCACGCCATGAATGCCTGGGCTTCACAGCCAGCAGTAAGTCCAGGAAACTTGGTCAAGAATATACCCATCCATCTCCAGTGCCCCCAAATCCCTTGTTAACAGGATCCCAGCAATAGTCCTCAGTTCTCAGCCTGGGCTGTAACCCCTACACTGGCGTCATCAGTTTCCCAGCCAGCCCTAGTTCCTCTACAGGTTTTATCCTCAGACTGAAGGCATACCACCAAATCCTTTTCTGAAGGGATCTGCCTCCCTTTCAAAGCTGAGAGCCAGCATCCTTGTCTCCTGACCCCACATACTCAAGAAGGAAGCAAAATAAGTGTCTTAGAAGAAGAAAAAGCTGCTGTTAGGAACTAGCCATCCAGCTCAGCCGTGTCCTGCCACCCAGAGTTCCTGTCATGCCTTAAAGATTCCTCCCACAGAGTCCCAAACTCAGGAGAGGAAGCATGATCTAAAAGGGGTAGGAAGGCTTAGTTTTCCCCACCCTGTCTCCTTCTGGAATGAAGAAAGGGAAGACCCTGGTGCTTCAGACAATGTCTGGGGAGCCATGTTTCTGTGCTAGAGAAAACTGGATGACAAGCCTCAGCTCCTGCCCCCAGGCCCCTCCCTCGTCTTCTTCAACAGCCTGGAGGGAAATTGTTCCCTACAGTGGGCAGGCTGACCAAGCGGCTGTGTGGAATGGGCAGACAGAACTGGTAGTGAGTTAGCAGGTACATCTGAAGGTTAGAGTTAGGCCAGACCCTGGAAAGAACTTGTTGACAGTCGCTGGAGGAAGCTCGAAATGACGCCATGTAGTGCAGCTCTTAAAAAAATTAGACCGCAGTCTTCTGGTAAGTGCGCGTCTTTCTGGAGGCTCACGGGAGATGGTCTAAATCAGTATCAATTGGTTCATGAGGATGTGGAGACATGAGATATGGAAGAGACAGGCAAGGTTTTGGCAGTGAAATTAAAGCAGCAAACCAGCCAGCAAGTGAGAGAGAGAGAGAGAGAAAGAGGACACACACACACACACACTATTACAGGAATGGAATATAATTCTAACACACATATTTTTTTATATTGCTCTGAAACTGGGATGTGCCTTATGGTCAATGCTGTAGTTTAGAGAACAGAGTGAGTACATAGATATAGTATAGCATTCTGTGAAGAATGTACAAGAAATATCTTTACCTTCCCTTTTCCTCTAAAACGGCCTTTAGAAGTTCCAAATACATGGACACGAGCACACACACACACACACACACACACACACACACACACACCTCAGCTAGCTAAACAGTATCACCTATCCAACGAACATTAGCAAGCTGGTTTGGACTGGCTTAGGGGAAAGTCCTCAGGTTTGGTGTTAGGCTGGCCTTGGTTTTGCAGCCAGGTTCTGAGTCTTGAATCACCAATTAGCAGCTGTGCGACCGTAGGCAAGTCTGTTACCACTCACACCAAACGGGGTGATCAGAGCCTACCAGCTGTAAGGACCGACTGAGCTACTACATGTAAATGCTTGACATGTGATAGGTGCTTAACAAAGCTCCTGGCAGTTCTAAATATGACTCTATTCTCCTCTTCCTCCAAAGCCCAAGGTGTTCTGTAACAAACATAAGCTAGTGAAAGCACAAATAGGAAGACAAATTAAGGCCAAGGCAAAGGAGAAAGTGAATGTTCACTTACTGAGGACTGTAATCGACACCAAATCTGGTTTACCGGCACCAGGGAAGATTGGGAAAGAATGGTGTTGCTCCACTTAAGAAATGTACAAGCAACACTTTCTTTGTTTTTATTGTGTATGTGTACAGGGGGATTATGCACAGAGAGCGAACAGCGACCTTGGGTGTCTTTTCTCAAATGTCCTCTACTGATTTTTGCTTTGAGACAGGATCTCTCATTGGCCTTGGCCCCTAACTCTAGGCATCCACCTGTCTCCAGCACTGGAATCACAAGTCTGTGCCAGTATGCCTGGCTTTTTCACATGGCTCCTGAAGTTGAAATTCAGTTCCCCAGGCTTGCAAGGCAAGCCCATTACCAACACAGCTCTCTCCCTAGCCCACAAGCTTCAGTGTTTGGTGAAAGATGTAGGAACAAATTTTCCCAGCCCTAAATTTTGAAAGTATTTGTTTCCCATGTAAATGTTTATTCTTCTGTTTGCACAGAGTTTGGTAAAAAGTGGTTAGTGGCTTCACTCTTGTTTGATATTGTTTTAGAACTCCAATTTAATCTTTATTCTATGCATTTATTCATCCAAAGAAATATGTGCTTACTGTGTGTGTATGCCAGATTCATAAATAAGAAGAAAGGCCAATCAGCGATCCTATTAGTTAACCAACTAATTATCTGCAAACCATTAACAAATACCCTATAAGCTCACTAATTCCTATGACTTGTGGAGCACGCAGGGTTTCTGAATAGACAGGGGAGCGCCAGCCAGCATACAGTCATTGCCTGCCCAAACCTAGGGCAGATGTGGTCAAGGCAGGGTGCTTGAGCTAGCAGTGTAGTGTATAAGAAGCAATTACAATTTTCCGTTTTATTTATTTTCCATGTCTGGGTGTTTTGCCTGCATGTATTGTCTGTGAACCATGCAAGTGCCCAGGGAACCCAGAAGAGGGCATTGGATCCCCTAGAACTGGAGTTACAGATGATTGGGAACAACCATGTGTACGCACTGAGCCATTTCTCCAGCTCCTTATTTTGCCTTTTTAAAACAAAGGAAAAAAAAACCAAAGAAACTAATCCTCCTGCCCCACCTCCCAAGTGCTCAGATTATATGTGCTACTACACCTAGCCAGACATTTTATATATACATACACACACACACACACACACACATATATACACATAATAAATCTGTTCTGGGTTGCAGCTCAGTTAGTAAAGTGCTTGTGTAGCACGCAGAAAGCCCTAGGTTCCACACTCTCAGAAGTCAGTAAAGACAGGAAGACCAGGAGTTCCAGGTCATTCTCTGCTACACAAGAAATGCGGCTTGCCACACAGAGAATTTAAAGGCAACCTGGGCTACATGAGATTCCCTCTTTAAAAGAAAGAAGGTTTGGGGGAACATTTAGTAACGCCAACCTCAACTCAGACCCACTGAGTCATAATCTGTGAGCCAAGCCCGTGAGAACCGTCTCTCACAGCCAGACATGGAAGCCCTGACCTTCGCTCTGCAGCTGGAAACACACAGGACCCCCCGCACAGGCAAAAGGGTCTGCACCCACCGACACCTAAGCGGGAGACTGGAGGAATGAATATTATAAAAACTATCTTGTTTTCTTTCCAGAAGGGAACACAGCGAAGACAGCCGTCCTTCAACCCTCCACACCTCCTGCCCCGTTCCTCGTGGGTGAGATTCTCCCGTCCCCACACTTCAGAGCCTGAATGAAGGGCGAAGATCACCGCGCTGGGGTGGGGCACTTGTGGCATCAGGCCAGCCAGATTCCCCTTGCCACTCGGGATGAGAGAGAAAGAAGCATGATTCTTCCCATCATTGTTCACCGGGATCTGTTTCTTTTGGCCAGAGAGACGTGTAAGACCACTGCCTAGGTACCAGTCCCCTGGTGAGTCTGTTAGGCGGCAGCACAGGGAAAGACCCAGCTAAGGGTCTGAGCGGCTCTTGCATGTGTAGGATGCCTTCCCACCCAAGTCCAGGAAAACAAAACCCTCCCACCCCACTTCCAGCTATTTCACGTTGTGTGTGCTGAGAGCTAAGGCCTGAGATCCTTATTAAGCCTCCCAAAGGGAAAGGATGGGTGAGGCCGCGCCGCTGCGGCTTTATTATCACCCGGTAGCCTTGGGTCTCCCTTCCAGGTTCCCCAGCCCGCATCCCATTGGGATTAGCAAACTCCCACAGCTGTGTGGGGGCAGGGATTTAAGCCCACTCTAGGGGGTGGGAGTGGGGGAAGGTGGCAGCAGCTGGCGCTGCAGGTGCTTCCCCTTGCTCCGTAGATGAGGGCTGTTCACCTGACCTCTCACCCCAGTCTCCCCAGGGCCTTCTACTAGAGAGAATTAGGAAACTTCCAGTTAGAAGAAATGGAGGTCTGGACTGCTGGATCCCTGAGCTGGGGATGGCGGGCTAGGCAGTCCTCTCTAGAGGGAGGCGGTTCCCCAGACACACCGCAGAGACTAAGCTCAATGTGGGTATGGGTAGCCTGAGCTCTGTGGGCCTCAGCCTTCCCATCCATATTACCGCGCTCTCCTACGGTGCCACTTCCTGCCGTTTACACCCGAGAGACATCTCTGAAACACATGAGTCTGAGTGCTAGGCTTGGTGAGCTTTAAAAAATTCTGAGAGAAATAAATTACATAATCTTTGTTTGTTTTTTCAAGACAGGGTCTCACTATGTCGCTCTGGAGGTCCTAGAACTCACTATGTAGACCAGGCTGGCCTCCAGCTTATAGAGATCCGCCTGCCTCTGCCTCCCAAGTGCTGTGATTGAAGGCGTGCACCACCAAGACCAGCTGACTACATAACTCCTTTTTAGTTTTTCCTTTTCATCCTTCCATTTTTCTAAGCATGAATAACAAAAAAAAATTAAATTAAAAAATTAAAAAAAGCCCTTGGGCTCAAGAATATAAAACCTGGATGTAGAGCTGAGGGTATAGGTCAAAAGTAGAAAGTGTGCCCAATAAGTAAAAGGCCCTGAGCTCAATTCCTAACAACGCAATAAAAAATTTACAAAAATAAGTAATAAATAAAAAACAGAATTTAGAGCTGGGCATGGTGGCATGCCTTTAACCCTAGCCTAGGAAAGACAGAGGCGGACAGATCACTTGACCTGAGAGGTTCAAAGCCAGCCCGGGCCACAGGGTAAGGTGCAGTCTCAAACCAAAGAAAACACACCCGATTTGATGCCCTCAGCAAGCTATTTGAAGAGAGACCTGGAGCCAGAAGAGCTTTAAGGCCTCTCCTCATCCATTGGATGACTCTGATGCAGGAGCAGAAGAGATGCTAATCTCACAGCAAAGGTGCCTCGAGGGCTGGCTCATCGAACAGCTCACAAGTTCTGGGCACCTACAGCATGGCAGACAGAACTGAGGATGCCCCGTCTCAGGCCCCCCCACCATCCTATCGGGTGGACGCTATCATTAACCCAACTTTACAGATAAAGAAACTGAGGTCAGACCACTTGTGAAGGTCAGCCAGGCAGCAAAGGAATCCAGTGGTCTGAATCTTTAGCACCACGCTTTCAGATGCACTGCCCTGTGCCCACCACAAGGATGTGCACAGGAAGAGTCTCCCTGAATGGCCCACATGTTGAAGGCTCGTCCCCAGCAGGTAAGCCAATCACCACAAGGTGAATGGATCAGGGTGGCTCTGACCTAATCAATGGATGGATCACCGATGAGTCCATGATTTGGTGGAATCACTGGGAAGTGATGGAAACTTCCAGCAGTGAGTCTAGGCGGAGGAAGCAGAGAGAGACTATCACTAGGGCCTATCCTTGGGTCTCGGCACCTCTCTGTCTCCCATCAGGTGACCAGCTCTGCTCCACTAAACTCTCTCGTCTATAATGTCCTTCTCAACAAGCTCTAAAAACAATGGCACAGGTGACCATGGTCTAAAATCCCTGAGACTATGAGCCAAAACAACTGTCCTCTTTTCAACCCATTTCTCCCGGGGAATTTGTCATAGCAGCAGGACAGGAGCGCAGTGACTTACCGCAGTAGTTTTCCTTACTAACAGGAGCAACAGTGCCTTCCTCACACCGCTTCTGTCAGGGTAACAGGAGGCCTGATTGCTCAGGAGGCCAAGGCAGGAGAATCATCTGGACCCTGGAGTTCACAGCCTATCTGGACAGCACAGGGAGGCTTTACCTCTTAAAACCAAAAGAAGGTAAGAGTGCCTGCTACACAGGAGCACGCTGGCACCTGTGCCATTATACAAGTACTACGTTATTACCCAAAGTCTCACGGGAAGAAGCCTCTGGAGTGATAGCAGCTTGACCTGCTTGCTAACTTAACTACTTCATGTCTTGTTTTGTTAAAAAGTGTTGGAGAGAAAACCCAGGCCTTTGTAGATACTAAACTTTCTTTCTTTTCTTCCTTTTCCTTTTGAAGCTTGAGGCAAGGTCCCCCTTTATAAACCAGGCTGGCCTAGCACTCACTACGTAGTCCAGGCTATCGCCAAGCACTTAGCAATCGTCTACCTTAGTCTTGCATTGTTATTATTATTACAGGTATACGCCTCATAACTGGATATGATAAATTCTCTAATAAAAAAAAATCTACTCAGAGACCAAAAAGTTAATTCCCTCTTCTTTCAGACAAAAGAGAGCCTCCTCTTGGGTCTCAAGGTGGTTGGTTCAGCAGGTAAAGATGCTTGCAGCACAATCCCCAGAACCCATGTAAATGTGGAAGGAGAGAACCAAGTTCACAAAGTTGCTCTCTGACCTCCACATGAGCAATAAAATAATAATAAAATAAAGGAGAGAGATCTTTCATGATCCCAAGACTGTCATGTTCTGGTTTGGGCTTTGGTTTTTTGAGACAGGGTTTCTCTGTGTAGCCCTGGCCATCCTGGAACTCAGTCTGTAGACCAGGCTGGTCTTCACCTGCTCTGCCTCCTGACTGCTGGGATTAAAGGCATGTGCCCCCACAGCCCGGGAAGTGTCATGTTCTGTATCCTGCTGAAGCCACCAAGTCAGCTGTTCAAGAGCACATGCTGTTCCTTCCCCTGGCCCTGTTGTTGACAGAGGAGAGTTTACCACACACATGCTCTACAGCAAGCTTTTAGGCGGAGAGGGGGTGTGAAGGGACATCAGCCTTGACCCAGAAATTTAGATTTTTAATGTACTAAACACAAGCAAGGGAAGAATGAATCCTTCACGACATGCAGCTGAAGGCCACACTCTATCTCTCTGGGCCCAGGCACACTGCTCCAGTGGAAGGCCACCTCTAGACCTGGAGGGACTCAGGTTTGCACAGGACTCTGACCTTCCTCCCCCTCCTCCAACCTGATTGGCTGGGACAAAGACCTATTCACCTACAGGACGTGTGTGAGCCTCATTCTAGAAAAGGGTACCCTTAGGATGCTTGCCAAGATCATTGTTGGGAAAGTTTGGGAGAAATCAAAAAGGGCTCTTTCTCGCTGTTCAGCGAAGGACCCCTTTCTCTAGCAGATCTCAGGATGGGGAGACGTTGAACTGGAGGCCGAGGAGAAACTGGTCCTTGCCTCCAGGACCCATAAGCTTTGCCCATCTAATGTTCGGGAAACGCCTTCTAACATCCAGCCCCAACTCCTCTTTGGAGTTCAGTTGGTCTTTGCTCCAAGGAATCAGAGGCAAGCTGGAGTTCTGTTAACTAGTTAGACTTTCACAGTAAGAGTTTCCATTCCCTCATGCCACCCCCAAAGCTGGGGGGATAGAGCTGTCCGAGGAATGCCATGCCGTGAAGCTAAGGCAATGCTGGCACTGCCAAGGACACAGATCCTGGGTCGCAGCTGGGAACTGTGACTTCTCCAAGAGAGCCAATAGGTCCAGGCTGGACACTGCCTCTTTGAGTTTTCTGAAGTTCGTTCTTTGAACACATCCTTTATTTATTGGGCTTCATTTAACCTCAACCATGTCCTTCTGGGATCATTTATCTGGTAACTGTCACTCAGTCTGCTCGGGCATTAACCTCATAATCCTATTGATTTCCTCCAAGATAGTTGGAGGTTTTCCCATTTTCTCCCTGGCCTGGTTAGAGACTGAAATCCAGTCCTGATCACTACCGCGGAAGACATCCTAGATTAAGGAAGGTGTTTGCCCAGAGGGCTATTTGGAAGTCCTTTTTTTCTCTTTTGCCCTTCCCAGCTCTCAGAAGGCGGACTAAGGAGGCCTTATCAGTTGCTTAAATCCAAGAGAAGATGAGGGAGTTTGCAGCCAACGCCCTCCACCTCCACTAGCGGGAGTCCGCTCAGTGGCTGCTGGGTCTGTCCTTCAGTTCAAAGGGAGCAAGATTCACCAATCACAACACTGATCCTTCGGGAAGGGTGAGAGACCCAATCGCTGAGAAAAAAACGCAGAGAGGGCGGGACCGGGGCCCAGGAGTGCGCCACCACGTGGCCTCAGACCTGCGCCTTCCCGCCACCTGCGGCTGGAAGTCTGGCCCCTGTCGAGCTGCAGCTGCAGCTCCCAGACGCCACCCCAGCCCGTCGCCAGGGGATTAGTGTCCGTCTGTTGGTGGGGACAGCCTCAGTGGGGGTTGTCCTGGCCAGACAAGGGTCGCCATTTCTCCCTTACTTAGATTCCCCACTCTCAGACCAGTGTGGGGCAAAGGGGTTGCTTTTGGTGGGGTGGGGAGGGTCTCACTGACTGGGGGTGCCGGTCTGTCCTAGAGTGGGGGTTACTGGAAACTCCCCCCTCCCTGTCACGCCTGGGCCACATGTGCTGGGAAGTTCATTTCCCCTTGTCTTGCAGCACAGGCTCTGGGATTGACCCTGAGAGCGACCCCAGTGTCAGGAGGCATTAATGATCTCCATAAGGGCAATAAACAGGCAACCCGGCTGGTTGGTGAGGAGGGGACCCTGCAATGGGGCCGCCTTATTAGCCGCACATTCGCTTGTAGGTATAGGCTTAATTAGCCGGGTTCCCTCGTTTGGGCCTCCTCCCCCAAGCAGCCTGGAGCTCCATGGGAACATGGCTAGAGACCTGGAGTCTTCAGCCAGTTCCTCTGCTTCTGGTGGGCTACCTCAAAAGGCCAGCGGTTCTCCAGGTCGGCTCATCCATTTGCCTACCTCTAATAGAACTTAGAAGTCTCGCTGATAGACACCACCATCTTGTGTTGTAAAGCCTCCAGAGGCCAAGTACTCCGAGTCATGCCACTTTTGTCCACCAGACCCAGGAGCAGAAGCTCTTTCCCCTTATTCAACCGGAATCCCTCCTCCCATCGGAGCAGGAGTCCCCTTAACCTGATTTTCCCTCTAAAGGTGGCTGGCGAGCGCCCTTCCCCGCCAGTCTCTACCAGCTGCCCAGGTTATCACATCCACAATCTGGTTTGGCACTACCTAACTCAGAATCCATTTCCACGTGAGAAGTTGCTGGTGCCTAAGTGTGTGACTTGGCCTCTGAGAGCTTCAGTTTCCTGGAGAGTCACCAAACGCTACATGCTTCTCACAGTGCTAAGCACTAGAGGCTGGGGGAAAACAGGCAGGCTCTACAGTTAGGGGTGTCCCAAGTCTCAAGGAGGAGACAGACTCACAAGCTTATGCAGCTCCAGGCAAAAGTCGAGTCCATAGTGATGAGAGTCCAGGAGAAGGACGGACCTGCTCCTTAAGACTGGGTGAGGAAGGCTTCTAGAGAGATAGTCCTGACCGGGAGCCTGCAAGGCAGAGAAAACGCAGGACAGCAGGAGAAAGGAAGAGTGCCCGCAGGCAGGGAGGGCCATGCTTAAGGAGCAGGAGGGAGCCGTGAAGAATTTTTATCCAGGAAGAGGCAAAACTTTGAGAAAATTAGATTTGTATTTTAGAAGACCTCTGTTGGTAAGGTAGGGTGCATCGTGGGGACTGACCTCAAGGAGTTGTGAGAGGAGGGGAATTATCAGAAAGAGATTTTTTTGTTTTTGTTTTTTGTTTATTTGTTTTGAGTTTTCAAGACAGGGTTTCTCTGTAGCTTTGGAGACTGTCCTGGAACTCACAGAGATCCGCCTCTCTCTGCTCCCCTGCACCTCACCCTCAGTGCTGGGATTAAAGGCATTCCCCACCACTGCCCAGCTAAATTTTGTTTGTTTTCTGTTTTGTTGTTGTTGGGTTTATTGTTGTTGCTTTTGGCTTTTCAAGACAGAGTTTCTCTGTATAGCCCTGGCTGTCCCTCTGTAGACCAGGCTGGCCTCGAACTCACAGAGATCCGCTTGCCTCTACCTTCCAAGTGCTGGGATTAAAGGTGTGCGCCACCACTGCCAAGTTAAATTTTGTTTTCTGTTTTGTTGCTGTTGGTTTTGGTTTTTCTAGACAGAGTTTCTCTGTATAGCGCCAGCTGTCCTGGAACTTGCTCTTCTAGACCAGGTTGGCCTTGAACTCACAGAAATATGCCGGCCTCTGTCTCCTAATCGCTGGGATTAATGGCGTGCGCCACCACTACCCAGCCAGAAACATGTTTTCAAGTAGGGTGTAATGGATTGTGCACATTCAGGATCTATTTCCTTTTTTCCACATTCAAAATCCTGGTGCAATTTGAATGAGACTGGGCCCCTGTGCTGGCTAGTTTTACATCAACTTGACACAAGCTAGAATCATCTGAGAGGAGGGAACCTCAACTGAGAAAAATGCCTCTTATGGAGACTACAGGCAAGCCTGGAGGGCCTTTTCTTAATTAGTGATACATGAGAAGGGCCCAAACCATTGTGGATGGTGCCAGCCCTGGGCTGGTGGGCCTGGGGTTTATATTTTTAGTTGTGAGCCCAGCCTTTAATGGCTGAGTCATCTCTCCAACCTGGTCCTGGATTTTATAAGAAAGCAGCCTGAAGGTGATGAGACATGTTTAGTTGACTTTCCTTCTAGGGAAGGCCTTACTTACTCTCTCTGAGGAGCAGGTGAGGGGGTGAGAGGAAATTGGGGGTGGGGAGAGGAGGGAAGGGGAACTGAAATTGGGATGTAAAATAAATAAATAAATAAATACATACATACATACATGTAAAGGAAGGAAGGAAGGCAGGAAGAAACCAAGCTAAACAAGTCATGTGGAGCAAGCCAGTAAGCAGCACCCCTCCATGACCTCTGCATCAGCTCCTGTCTCCAGGTTCCTGCTTGGCTTGAGTTCCTATTCTGACTTTCTTCCATGATGAACAGTAATGTGGAAGCCAAGTAAACCCTTTCTTCCCCAACTTGCTTTTTGGTCAAGGGGTTTGATCACAGCAATAGTAACCCTAACTAGGATACCCCTGTAGGCTCATGTGTTTGAATACTAGGTCCCCAATGGGTGGGACTCTTTGAGAAGGGTTAGGCGGGGTGGCCTTGTTGGAGGAGGCTGCCACGGGAGCGGGGGAGGGGTAGACTTTGAGATTTCAAAAGACTCTTGTGATTCCTAGTGTTCTGTCTCTGCCTCTCACCCGCCAGATGTAAGTTCCCATGTGTTCTTGCTGCCGGGTCTTTGCTCAGCCAACATGGTCTAGAACCATCTAAAACCAGAAGCCCAATGTAATGCTTCCTAAAAGCAAAATGCCAGTGTCAGAAGTCACCTTGGTCACGACATTTTGTCACAACAATAGAAAGGCCGCTCACACACCTTGTATAACTTTAAGGGAGAAAAGTGCTCCCACTGAGTATAATTGGTGAGAGCATCAATGCAGGAGCTCTGCCCAGGCCCCCAGCCAAGACCTGTGACTCATGTGCTCCCCTTCTTAGAATTCTGATCTCGTTCACCATGACAGAAAGAGTGAAGGACAGCAATTGTGCCATCCTCCTCCTTTGGCTAAACCCATCAGTTTATTTTAGACTTGGCAAATACTATGTGGTCAGAAGCATTCTTCTACTGTATTCCTCTCTGTGTGTGTCCTAAAGAAACTGTACCTGCGTCTGCTGCTCCATTTCCAGGCCTGAATCCTCACACTTCCCATAATCCCTGCCTGTTAAGGTCAACCAGGGACATTTGTAGAGCTTTGACAAGGGAACCCTACCTGGTCATGATACCATTAAGTGAGGAACAGTGAGCGTGGGCAGAGATACGTTTCGTCTTGGTCATGATGAGACTAAAGTTAGAACTCTTGGGGCTGTGGATGCTGATTTAAAACACTTAAGTACATGGTAGGAGTTTATACTGGTCATAGAGGGGCCACTAAGGGAGAATTCGGAGAAGGAGGAAAAGAACGCCAAGAATAGATCTTTGGAGTTGTGGAGGAGAAAAGGAAACCAGAAGAATCTGCTAAAATGGGTCAAGAGAGAATGCAGTTCTGCGGAGGGAAAAAGTCGGCTGTAAAGTACTGGCTAGTGTATGAGGGAGTGCAGTGTGTCCGACCAGGGGGAGGGGACAAGGGGACCATTAGATCATAGTGACCAGCAGACTGCAGGGAGGAGGCAAGTAGTTAATCTCCCTCGAGTACTGCTGGGCAAATGCGCACGCTACCTCTCTTAGGATTAGCCACCTTCACAGAGGTTTGCACGCTTGGTTCCCTTGGACTTCTGGAAAGTGCTATAGCTCTTTCATAATACTGTTCCCCTCCCCTCATAGGCAGTGCTGAAGACTTAGCAGCAGACCCCTGAAGGTCTCTGGAGTTTTCACCTGCCCCAGAGGGGTTTTGTCATGAACTTGGACCCAATAGAGAAGCTAAGATCAAACTACTGCAGAAACTGGACATCCACACAAAAGAAACCTGATGCTGTACTCCGTCTGCCTACAAACTAATTCAGCTGGTGGAGCCGAACAGAAGACCCGGATAGCAATCCACACATCTTCCAACACCTGATCGTTGAGAAAGAAGAAAAAAAATATCAAATGAAAAAAGGAAAGCATATTTAACAAGTGGTGCTGGCATAACTGGATATCAACATGTACAAGAATGAAAATAGACTCATATCTATCACCATGCACAAAACTCAAGTCCAAATGGATCAAAGACCTCAACATAAAGCCAGCCACACTGAACCTTATAGAAGAGAAAGTGGGAAGTACACTTGAACACATTGGCACAGGGAACCACTTCCTAAATAGAACCCCAGCAGCACAGACACTGAGAGAAACAATTACTAAATGGGACCTCCTGAAACTGAAAAGCTTCTGTAAAGCAAAGGACACGGTCAACAAGACAAAACGACAGCCTACAGAATGGGAAAAGATCTTCACTAACCCCACATCAGGCAGAGGTCTGATCTCCAAAATATACAAAGAACACAAGAAATTAGTCATCAAAAAGAACAAATAATCCAATTTTAAAAAATGGAGTACAGACCTAAACAGAGAACTCTCAACAGAGGAATCTAAAATGGTTGAAAGACACTTAAGGAAATGCTCAACATCCTTAGTCATCAGAGAAATACAAATCAAAACAACTCTGAGATTCCATCTTACACCTGAAAGAATGGCCAAAATCAAAAACACTGATGATGACTTATGCTGGAGAGGTTGTGGGGAAAAGGGAACACTTCTGCATTGCTGATGGGAATGCAAGCTGGTATTATCCCTTTGGATGTCAGTGTGGCGATTTCTCAAAAAATTAAGAAACAACCTTCCTCCAGACCCAGTAATACCACTTTTGGATATATATCCAAAGGATGCTCAATCGTGCCACAAGGACATATACTCAACTATGTTCATAACAGCTTTGTTTGTCGTAGCCAGAACCTGAAAACAACCTAAATGCCCCTCGACCAAAGAATGGATAAGGAAAATGTGGTACCTTTACACAATGGAGTACTACATAGCAGAAAAAAACTAACAACAGCTTGAATTTTGCAGAAAAATGGATGGAGCTAGAAAACATTATTTTGAGTCAGGTAACCCAGACCCAGAAAGACAATTATCACATGTACTCACTCATAGGTGGTTTTTAAGCATAAAGCAAAGAAAACCAGCCTACAAATCACAATCCCAGAGAACTTAGACAACAATGCGAACACTAAGAGAGACTTACATACATCTAATCTATGTAAGTCTCTCTTAGTAAGAAGTAGAAAAAGATAAAATCTCCTGAGTAAATTGGGAGCATGGGGACCTTGGGGGAGGGTTAAAGAGGAGAGGGGAGAGGCAGGGAGGGGAGCAGAGAAAAATGTAGAGGTCAATAAATATCAATAAAAAAAGATAAAAAACCACCTAATTCAGATGGGCAGTGGTGGTGGTGCATGCCTTTAATTCCAGTACTCAGGAAGCAGAGACAGGTGGATCCCTGTGAGTTTGAGGCCAGCCTGGTCTACAGAGTGAGTTCTAGGACTCCAAAGCTCCAAAGCTACAGAGAAACCCTGTCTTGAAAAACACAAAACAAAAAACAAAACAAACAACAACAACAAAACCTAATTCAAGGGGCTAGTGAGATGACTTTAACAGGTAAAAGTGCTTGCTACCAAGACTGGTGATCTGAGTTCAATCCTGGGACCCATAGGGTAGAGGGAGAGAGCTTACTGACTCCCAGAAATGACCCTTTGACCTCCACATGCACACCATAGTGTGTGTACCCCCACAATAAATATAATAAAAAAACCTTTAGAGGATTAAATTCATAAGTGTAAGATATGAAACCAAAGATAACCTAGAAGTTAACTTAGCCCAGGGGAAATTGTTAATATTGGCAAAAATTTCTTTGGAGGCACCACCAAATTCAGAGGCAACCAACACTGAAAGAGACAAGTGGAACGCTATCGGAGTTAGAGTCTTCTGCACAACAAAGGAAACAGTAAGAATGAAAAAGGCAGCCTGAAGAATGGGGGAAATATCTGTGAACCATGTATATGATAAAGAGTATATATATATATATATATATATATATATATATATATATATATATATCAACTCAATTGCAAACTTTTGAAAATGTGGTTTTAAACTTAGCCAAAAAAGAGCTGGACAGACATTTTTACAAAGAAGATATACAAGGGACCAGTAAGATGGTCAAGCAGGTAAAAGCACTTGCCCTGAGCCTCTCTTTGATCACTAGAACCCATATAAAAGTCCAAATGAAGTGGCTCACATCTGAAATCTCAGCCAGATGAGAGGCAAATCATCCAGAAGCTCAAGTTGGCAGAAACAAGAAGAGAGACCCTTCCTTAGAAACAAGGCAAAAGGAGAGAACTCCAGGAGTTCCCTGGCCTCCACAGGATCATCGAGGTGCTGTGACTTTAAAAAATAAAAATAAAAAAATATAAACGAATGGATACCAACTACATTGCTTAGCAAGAATAATAATCAGAAATGTAAATCAAAGTCACAATGAGGTATCCCTCCCACCCACGAGAATGGTTTTACTTATTTACTTAGGGTTTCTTGTTTGTTTTGAGAAGGTGCCTTCTGTGGCCCAGGCTGGCCTTGAACTATTAATGACCGTGAACTTCTTCGTTTGTTTGCTTATTTTTGTTTTGTTTTGAGTCAGGGTTTCTCTGTGTAGTCCTGGCTGTGCTGGATCTGGATCTGTAGACCAGGCTGGCCTCAAACTCAGAATTCCACCGCAAGCCCGCAAGCCCCGTAGCCTGGCAACCTTGAACTGCTGTCCTCCCTCTTCTGCCTCCCAAGGGCTGGGATTACAGGCATGGGCCACCACACCCAGTTTGTGACATTTTAAAAATATATATCGGGCTGGAGAGATGGCTCAGTGGTTAAGAGCACTGACTACTCTTCCAGAGGTCCTGAGTTCAATTCCCAGCAACCACATGATAGCTCATAACCACCTATAATGAGATCTGGTGCCCTCTTCTGGTCTACAGGAAGGATACTGTATAAATAAATCTGTAAATATATCAAGTATTGTGAGGATACAGAGAAAGGGAAATTTTATACTGCGTGGGAATGTGAACTGGTACAGCTATTATGCAAAATAGTAAGGAGGCTCTTCAGAAAGTAAAACTAGGACTATTGTGCGATTCAGTAATCCCACTTCTGAGTACTCTCCTGAAGGAACTGAAGTCAGATCTCCCTGTGAGGCCACTGTGGTAGTTCTAAGAAGTGGGTCTCCACACGGTGGTCCCCAAGTGAAATCCCAATCCTCCGGTGACTGAGGCAGGAGAAAAAGAAGCAGAAACTTGGGGGAAGTGATTAAATCACAAGGTTTCAGCAGATGGCTCCTATCAAGGGGCTGGCACTCCCCGGCTTTTCTGTTGTGTGAGTCGTGTTTGCCTATGCCCACCTCCACCTTCTGCTCCTTGTACCGGTCACAGGCCTGACCGAAATCTGCTGGCACCTTGAACTCAGCCTTCCAACCTCCAGAACTGTGAAAAAAAAATTTTTTTTTTGTTCTTTGTCACCCAGTCTCAAGTATTTTGCTGTAGACGCACAGACATACTAAAACACCTGCACCCTGTGCTCACAAGCAGCCGTGTGTTTACCAAGACTGACGGATAAATCATATGTGATTATGTACAAGTGAATGCGTAAACACAACGAAACAGTACTTAGCTTTAAAAGGACTGAAACTGTGTCAGTTGCAACAGAATGAATAGACCTGAGGGCACTGTGCTAAGCGAGACAAACCAGACACAGAGAGACAGGAGAGGTATCATGTCACCTAATGAGTGCAGTCTAAACTAGTCAGACTTACAGAAGCAGAGAATGGTGGCTAACAGGCTCTAGAGGAAGGAAAATGGGAGATTTTGATCAAGTGGCTCAAAATTTAGCTATGACAGATAAACATATTTTGGAGCTCTGGTGTATTATGATTTGCAAAACAATACTGTATTGTATGCTTGATATTTGCAAAGAAGATAGATTTTTTTAAATGTATATGAGTGTTTTGCCTGTATGAGAGTCTGTGCAGCATGTGTGTAGTGCGTGCTGAACACAGAAGAAGGAATCAGTTCCCCTGGAACTGGCGTTACAGACAGTTGTGAGCTGCCATGGGGGTGCATCTCTCCAGCCCCAAAGGAAGTAGTAGGTCTTGTGTGTTCTCACACATACACAGGTAACGGCAATGTAAGGTGATGGATATGCTAATAGCTTCACTGCAGTGATTATTTCATTATATGTACATACATGTTTCATTATATATATTGTATGCCTTCCGTACATGCCATTTAAAAAGGTGGAATGAAAGCCAGACATGGTACACACTTTTAATCCCAGCACTTGGCAGGGATCTCTGTGGGTTCAAGGTCATCCTCGTCTATAGAGGAATTCCTGGGCAGTCAGGGCTACCCAGAGAAATACTATCTTGAAAAACTAAAAGAAAAGAGGAAGAAGAAGAGGAGAAGGAGGAAGAAGATGGTGATGATGTGACTCCAAATTCAGGGGATCTGATAGCATCTTCTGGCCTCTGCAGGCACAAGGTATAAACGTGTCACATACATACATGCAGACCAAACACTCATCTACATTAAATAGATAAGTAAACCTCTAAAAAACACTAGAAAGAAAAATTTGCTGGCCATGATGGCACACACCTACACAGTCTCGGGACTCAGGAGGCTCAAGAAAGAAAATCCCTGCAAGTTCAGCCCGAACTACACAGTGTCAAGGCTAGCCTGGGCTACATAGTGAGCTCAAGGCCAGCCTGAACTGTACAGAGAAATCGAGGCCAGCCTAGGCTACAGACCTTATCTCTCTTTAAAGACAGATAAACAAAATGATGAAATGCCTAGAAATATAAAATAAATGACACTTTAGAAATAAATAAAGTATAGCTATGGATGTGACAAGTGTTAGTGCACTTGTTTGGAATGCAGAAAAGAAAATAATTAATTAAAAAAGAATGCACAGCAGGAAGAAAAGCCCACATCAGCTCCACTGCTCAGTCTTATGTTGTTTCTGCCATTCTCATCATCAGAGATAAAAGGAACGCTTATACTCTGAAATTTACAGGGCTAGGAGAAAGACTCAGCAGGTAAAGGCACTTGCCACCAAGCCTGATGACCTGAATTTGTTCCCCAGGACCCACATGGTGAAGGAAAGAACCAACTCCTACAAGTTGTCCTCTGACAGCTAGTGGTGTGCACACCTACATGCACATGCACACATACATGCACATGCACACATACATGCACATGCACACACGGTAAAATAAACATTTTTTCTTTTTCTATTTTTTTTCAAAATAAGTATACTTTTAAGGGAAATTTACAGATCCTAATTACTATTCTTTACTTTTAAAAATATTTTTTAAGTTATAAAACAAAACAGAATTAGTAAAAATCCAACTGTCTCGTCCTTGCATGTTGTTCAGGGACAAACCTTCCCTGACAAGTGTGGTGAGGGAATGAAGAAAAGACAGCGGATGGACACATAGACAGAAGCTAGGAGTCAGATAGACTGCGTTTTCTGTTGGAGAAGACACATCATCCCAGAAGTTCGGTATGTTTATTATATAGAGTTAAATGGAGAGGTGGGCTATTGCAAAGAGCAGAGTAAGGAGGCGGAGCTATTATATACAGCTGAACAATGAGGCGGAGCTAATGCATACAGCTGAACAAGGAGGCAGGGCTAATGCATACAGCTGAACAAGGAGGCAGGGCTAATGCATACAGCTGAACAAGGAGGGGGGGCTAATGCATACAGCTGAACAAGGAGGCGGGACTAATGCATACAGCTGAACAAGGAGGCAGGGCTAATGCATACAGCTGAACAAGGAGGCGGGACTAATGCATACAGCTGAACAAGGAGGCGGGGCTGTTACACAGGGTTTATGGTACACTGCGGGAGCAAGAAGACAGGTTTGGGGAGGAGCTAATAGGAAGAAGCTGTCTCTACAGGGGAACGGTTTTCAAGCCATAGGTATCTGGGGAGAGAAAGCTATGGTGGACATTTTCTGCACATACCGTCAACACTTGGACCAAAGGGGTCTTTGACATGGCTGGCTCATGTCAACAACACACATTTACTTGCGTCCCCACTCACTCAGGGCTTTTCCATTCCCTGCATCCCACTGTCAAATTTTCAAAAGTGATCTGACTGAGCACCAACTCTAGTCCATGTGTATATTAAGCACTATTGCCCAGCTTCTTCAGAGTTGTTTCCTATTTCTTCCTTGTTAGTGTGCCAGGTAACACATGATAAATTTACATATACATAGGAAGAAAAGCTATTCATATGTATACGTGTGTATGGATGTCTACATATATGTACACACACACACACATATATGGGGGGTTGTTTTTTATTTTGTTTTGGTAACTTGTTGGCTGGGTTCTCAAGCTTAAATTTTGTAGATGACAAGATCATGTCACAACGTCAAAAGGTTGGACAAAATGTTGCTCTTTGTAAGAGCAAAAGGAAGAAACAATCTGAAAGCCGAATAACGTATGAACAGCTTACATTGTGGCCATTTACCAAGCTAACATACAGGATGATCTGAGTTTTATGAGAAATTAGTTTTACCTCTACGGGGATCCATACTGAGGTGTGACTGGTATGTGTCTCTCCATGGGAGGCTTGAAGATTTTTCTTTTGTTTTTCTTTGACTAGTGTGTAAAATTTCTGTACTATTTGCATAGGAAAAACAGAATCAGGAAGCACCTCGACAAACAGTAGCTAACATTAATCTTCTCTAGGGAATGGCATGCTAGGTCCAGTTCTCCTTGCCCAATGCAGCAATGCAAGCATTTTTGGGAGGAATTTGGAACTGAACCCGGAATCTTGTTGGGAAAGCCACTGTGAGTTTTCTGAGCGAGGGTCTAGCTGGGTAGTTCAGGCTAGCCTTCACCTTGTGAGCCTCCTGCCTCTGCTTTCTCAGCGCCATCTGTCTTAAGAATAAACGTTTCTGGGCTGGAGAGATGGCTCAGAGGTTAAGAGCATTGCCTGCTCTTCCAAAGGTCCTGAGTTCAATTCCCAGCAACCACATGGTGGCTCACAACCATCTGTAATGAGGTCTGGTGCCCTCTTCTGGCCTGCAGGCATACACACAGACAGAATATTGTATACATAATAAATAAATAAATAAATATTTTTTTAAAAAAGAATAAACGTTTCCTATTTCTGAACCTGGTGCCATTGTGAGGGTCTCATTGGCGAGGACAGAGATGGAGTGCTAAGCATGAATCCCTCTCTGGTCGATCTGCACAGGTTTCCGGCCAAATGAAACCAGCCCCACCTTCTACCAGGATGTTCAGAAGAGATTGTCTGTGTGTCACATCAACCCACCACCCACCTGCAGTTCTGTCCCAGACAACCCCAAAGAGAGACTCTGTGTCCCCAAATTAAAACAACTGTGGATCAGGGACAGTGTACAGCTCAGGAGGAGCCCAGGTGGCGGAGAGGACCTGCATCCAGCGTCTTCAAAGCCTGGACAATTACCCTTCCTCCCACTGCTCCTGGAATTGCCCAAGGCCTGTGGCACCATCCTGCTCTCTGGGTCTTGGAAGAACTAAGAACTGGTCCTTGGTTTCAACAAGGCCTGGCATTTGGCACATCCATGCCAAACCCTACACTCACTCAAGGGCTGGAAGGTCTAGAGAGGGGGCAACCCAGCTAGCAGCAGCTAGCAAGATTGTAGGGTAGGTAAAGATGCTTGCCACACAAGCTTGGCCACCTGAGTTTGACTCCTGGAACTCACACAGATGGGAAAAGAGAACCGATTTACAAAGTGGTCCTCTGACCTCTATGAGTGACAGGGCACGTGTGCACACATGTCTGCTCTCTCCTGCCTAGCTATTGGTCATTCAGCTCTTTATTAAACCAATCAGTGACACATTTGCACACAGTGTAAACAAATATTTCAAAACATCCTACCCAAGATACCACGCATTCAGTCACTGAGTCTCTTTAGGCTCCTGTACCGGTCTCTTAGACTGTCTTGTTTTTCTTAGATCAATTTTGTCTTTTCGATTCTTTTGAGGCAGAATCTTGTGTGGCCCAGGATGACCTCCGACTCCCCATATTGCTGAAGATGATCTTGAACTTCTGCCCCTCCTGCCTCCACCTCCCAAGGGCAGATTTTGATGACCTTGACAATTTTAAGGAGTGCTGGCCACAAAGTTTGGAGAATGTCCCTTGGTTGGGGGTTTTGTTTGATTTCTGTTGTTTTCATGATTAGATTGGTGTTGCGGTTTGAGGAAGGATGACCCCGGAAGTAATGTATCATTTCTCCCTCCTTGCAAAAGTCTGATAGCCCAATTGTGCCGCCATCTGCCTGGCTTGCACCTGCTTCAACGCTGCTGTCAACAAGAGTCGTCACTGTGTACAGCCCACAGATAAGGAGCGAGCGCTATTTTCTGCCTTGTGAGAAGGAAGTCTGTGCGGACATCTGCGGTTCTCGTTCTGCTGTGGATGTCTTTGCTGTCTCTTTCTTACACCAGTGTAGTCTTGGATAATAGTTTATCCTTTGACTTAGAGTTCAGCACACTGGGATTTATTTTGTTACCTGAGGCTTTTTTTTCCCGCCTTTGGCCATTAAGTGCTCTTCTGGCTGGCATCTGTGTCCCTTGTATAAAATGTTATTCTTCTTTAACAGATGACTATCTAAAGTCGTTTGAAAAGAGCCCCGACCACACTGCTGACGTCTGGAAGCTGATGTGACGCTGTTGCCGCTACTCCTAACACACATGGGCGTGAAAAGGAAGTCATAGTCAGATCAAGGATTAAAATAAGCTACAATGACCTGATGGGGCTCAGTCGGTAGAATGCTTGTTGAGCATGCATAAGGCCGCTTGGTACAGACAGACAGAGAGACAGAAAGACAGACAGACAGAAAGAAAGAAAGGAAACAAGGCCAAGGGGTATAGAGCCCAGAGACAGAACACTTGCCTAATATTCACTAGGTCCTAGACTCTGTCTCTCCATAGAATCACGAAGCAAATCATTGAATAAATAAATAATTAGAAAGTTTCAAATGCCTAAGGTATTAAAACCGTGGAGTGTGTGTAAGTGTGCGTGTTGTGTTTCTGTAAATCTTCTCTGTTGGGTGTTTTATTTTGCTACAACACATGCTTTATTATTAGTCAGTCCAAGTTTTTTGCTAAATAACACATAAACATTATAAGATTAAAAAATAAGGGACACTTTTTTCACTATTTTTTATTGTTTTTATTGAACTATAAATTTTTCTCTGCTCCCGTCTCTTTCTCTCCCTTCTCCTTCTACCTTCTCCCATGGTCCCCATACTCCAAATTTACTCAGGAGATCTTGTCTTTTTCTACTTCCCATGTAGATTAGATCCATGTATGTCTCTCTTAGGGTCCTCTTTGTTGTGTAGGTTCTCTGGGATTGTGAGTTGTAGGCTTTTTTTTTTTTTTACTTTACGTCTAAAAGCCACTTATGAGTGAATCCATATGATATTTGTCTTTCTGGGTCTGAGTTACCTCACTCAGTATGATGTTTTCTAGATGCATCCATTTGCCTGCAGATTTCAAGATATCACTATTTTTTCTGCTGTGTAGTATTCCATTGTGTAAATGTACCACATTTTCCTCATCCATTCTTCAATCAAGGGGCATTTAGATTGTTTCCAAGTTCTGGCTATGACAAACAAAGCTGCTATGAACATAGTTGAGCACATGTCCTTATGGCACAATTGAGCATCCTTTGGATATATATCCAAAAGTGGTATTACTGGGTTTTGAGGAAGGTTGTTTCCTAATTTTCTGAGAAATCACCAGGGGTTGATATCCAAAGGAGTTGTACCAGCTTGCATTCCCATCAGCAATGCAGAAGTGTTCCCTTTTTTCCCACAACCTCTCCAGAATAAGTCATCATCAGTGTTTTTGATCTTGGCCATTCTTTCAGGTATAAGATGGAATCTCAGAGTTGTTTTGATTTGCATTTCTCTGATGACTAAGGATGTTGAGCATTTCCTTAAGTGTCTTTCAACCATTTTAGATTCCTCTGTTGAGAGTTCCCTGTTTAGGTCTGTACACCATTTTTTTTAATTGGATTATTTGTTCTTTTTGATGACTAATTTCTTGAGTTCTTTGTATATTTTGGAGATCAGACCTCTGCCTGATGTGGGGTTAGTGAAGATCTTTTCCCATTCTGTAGGCTGTCGTTTTGTCTTGTTGACCATGTCCTTTGCTTTACAGAAGCTTTTCAGTTTCAGGAGGTCCCATTTAGTAATTGTTTCTCTCAGTGTCTGTGCTGTTGGGGTTCTATTTAGGAAGTGGTTCCCTGTGCCAATGTGTTCAAGTGTACTCCCCATTTTCTCTTCTATAAGGTTCAATGTGTCTGGCTTTATGTTGAGGTCTTTGATCCATTTGGACTTGAGTTTTATGCATGGCGATAGATATGGATCTATTTTCATTCTTGTACATGTTGATACCCAGTTATGCCAGCATCATTTGTTAAATATGCTTTCTTTTTTCCATTTGATATTTTTTTGCTTTTTTGTCAAAAATCAGGTGTTCAAAGATGTGTGGATTGATATCTGTGTCTTCCATTCTGTTCCATTGGTCCTCCTGTTTGTTTTTATGCTGATACCCAGCTGTTTTCAGTACTGTAGCTCTGTAGTAGAGTTTGAAACCAGGGATTGTGATGCCTCCAGAAGTTCCTCTGTTGTACAGGACTATTTTGGCTATCCTGGGTCTTTTGCTTTTTTTATATGAAGTTGAATATTGTTCTTTGAAAGCCTGTGAAGAATTTTGCTGGGATTTTGGTGGACATTGCATTGAATCTGTAGATTGCTTTTGGTAAGATTGCCATTTTTACTATGTTAGTTCTACCTACCCAAGAACATGGGAGATTTTTTCCCATTTTCTGGTGTATTTTTCAATTTCTCTCTTCAACGATTTAAAGTTTTTGTTTTACAAGTCTTCCACTTGCTTTGTTAGAGTTACTCCGAGACATTTTGTGCTATTCGTGGCTATTGAAGGGTGATGTTTCTCTGATTTCTTCTCAGCCCATTTATCATCTGTGTAAAAGAGGGCTACTGATTTTTTTTGAGTTAATTTTGTATCCTGCTACATTACTAAAGGTGTTTATAAGTTGTTAAGGGTACACAGAGAGTTCCAGGCCAACCAAGGCTACATAGTAAGACCCTGACTCAAAAACAACCACCAACAATAACAACAATCTGGGGCCGGGGGTGTTTTAGAGGGTCTCCATGTTTAAGAGCATTCCCTGCTCTTCTAGGGAACCCAAGTTTGGTTCCCAGGACCCAGGTCAAGCAGCTCCAAACTGCCTGTGGTTCCTGTCCAACGGTGTCCGATGCCCTCTTCTGGCCTCTGCTGGAACTCACGCACACATAACATTCATTTACACAGACATGTACATATACAAATAGAAATGTTTAAAACACTTTGAAAAAGGTAAAAAGAAATGTTTCGAGGCACATGAAGGTTCCAGAACCACTTCACAGGAAACTATAAATACTAATACTTCCAAAATCACAGTTGAACGTGTCTTCATGGCTTCCCAGACCTCCACTTTAGGTCAGTCAGCACGTGGCCGTGAATGGCGGTTCTGCAGCTATCACCTCCACAGGAGGTATCCTGACCTTGAACCTCAGCTCCCTGTGCCCAGGGCAGGAAAGTAAAGCAGCATCCTCAGGCATAAGGCTCCACCTGCTGCCCAGCAGCGACCAGCCAGCCGCTCCTCTCTGTACTGGTCATACTGGACTGTTGATAGGTCTCTGTAACTCTGGGAATGAGGAACACAGAATGGCTTATAGTGTCTGTTCTCTTGGTTCAAAATGACCTTCCACCTTCCACCACACCTGGGAAACTTAGGCCTGCACTCACAACTGTGCTTGGCAGCTGTTGTCTCCCAATCTTTGGGCTTTCTATCTTCCTCACCATGACAACCCTCATCTCCCCTGAGGCTCCCAACAGGCCTCTGAGACAGGTGGGGAACCTATGAGCTAAATACAAGGGAGGTAAACATCAAGGGACGAGTTAGAAACAGGCAACCTTTCCTCTGGACAGGCATCCCTCCCCTACACCAGGCTGACGCCTCCTCTTCAGTGAAAGATGCTCTCTCAAGACCTCTTTCCAGGCCGAGGAAAGACCCAGAAGCTCTTCTGAGGAAGTTGTCTCTTTGCATCTGCCTATAAAGAAGGAAGTAGCAGACCTGGGACATGCACCTTGTGGGTTTGTATAGTATGTACAAGGATTGAGGTTTGAGTCCCAACATAAGAACAAGGAGAGATCTGGAGGCATCACAATCTCTGACTTCAAACTCTACTACAGAGCTACAGTACTGAAAACAGCCTGGTACTGGCACAAGAACAGACAGGAGGACCAATGGAACCGATTTGAGACATAACCAGGCTAGTTAAAAGATAAACAATTACATTTTTATTTGTTATAAGGAGAAAAACTAGTCGGACGGTGGTGGCACATGCCTTTAATCCAGCACTCGGGAGGCAGAGGCAGGTGGATCTCTGTGAGTTCAAGGCCAGCCTGGTCTACAAGAGCTAGTTCCAGGACAGGCTCTAAAACTACAGCAAAACCCTGTCTCAAAAAGAAATAATAATAATAAAATAAAATAAGGGAAAAAACTCACGAAACAGGAATGAGAAGTCCAAGCTCAGCTGTGCCACGAGGAAGCCACAGAGAAAGACCACCTGGGCCATGAGTTTTTCTCTGGGTCCCAGAAAGCCACACCCTAACTTGGTCCCACCTCTCAAAGATAATTGGTTAACAAGGCCTCCCCATCACCTCCCCCTTTTGTCTAAACAAGAGTGATCCAAACCCAATACAAAAGTATATATACAATGGGAACAGATATCAAGTATAAAATTACAAACAACATAAATAATACTAAGCAAGAAACACATGACAAATGTTTTAATAAACATTCTATTCCAAAAAGTCTAAGCCTTGTATTGGAAGTAAGCTTGACTAAATCATAAGAGGAAGGTAACTATGACTATCTAATCTTTAACCCCATCGAAGACCTGAGAAAGGAGATGACATTACTTGAGTAGGCAGGAAGTGCAATCAAGCTGCTTCCAAAGTGAGCAGTATATTACGGATATAACTGGCTACCTGAGCAATCACCCAAAGTCTCATTTGCAATGTTGAAGCAACCAACTTTGCCTAAGGCCTAGCATAACTGACAGACCATTTTCAGAGGCAGAGAATTTTTCAGAACCATCTTACCCTATCTTGGCAAGGTTTGGCAGTCCTTTTCCTTGTGTCCTGCTTATCCAGTCTGGATACCATGTACATTGTCAGTGGTTGAGGCATAAGCAGTTCCTTACTCAAAGGCCAATTGTACCAAGAAGAAAACAAACTCCAAGTGGCATGTCTTTGGTGCTCAACGTTCTCTCAGGAATAGATCGGTGCTGCCAGGAGCAATTGTGTCTCACTTCAACAGAACTTTAAGTTATTTAAACGCCATGTTTTACAGATCCTTGAAGTGGTTGAAAATTACCTATCTATGCAGAATACAATTCTCTATGTATCTAAAGAATCTAATTAATCTGACTATAGGTATAACACACATGAACAAATATTGACCTATAATATTTAATACCTGTATAACTTAAAGACTAAGACTTCATGTTAGAATATCAAATAATCTGTAAACAAATGTGCAGCAAATGAGGACAATGATCTCAAAATGTAAACAATGTATAAGTATCTTGATCAGAGGTAAGACTAATATATAATGCAATGTGAAAATATATCATAAAAGTTGTGTCAATATGCAAAATGTACTAAACAGAGGTAGAATCATGCATGTATACAATCTGACAGAATAACTTTGCATAAGTGTACAAATATTGTAAACAAAAATAACAAACACAATTTGAACTTGTATTAATATATAAAAACTATACCAATGTAAATTATCATAAATAATAGCTCACAAGTATTCACTCTATTACCCACTATTATGACCCACTTTTTTCCCCTGAACCTACATAATTTTCACTCTAACCATCTACCTTATACAAATAATAATCAACAACCCCTAAATGTTGTTCCCAACCCTGAGGACAAACTTTTTTGGGGAGAGGGGATGTCATCCTCTAGAATTGCTTCCTGCTGTCATGGTGGCAATGTTCTCTTTATGGGATCCTGCAAAAGTAAAGTGATGGTTAAGTTTCAAGATTACTATCTAGTAAAGTTGCAAATGATTTCCGAGCAGTCGATAGAGTTTTTTCCAAAGTTATTATTTGGAGTTCTGGCCAGAACGTCATGAGAAGGTGCCCCATGTCAGCAGCTGGTACCCAAAAACTGGTCTTATAGCAGCACTGTCAGCATCATGATGTCATCTCAACCAGGTGGAGTTGTTGTTGTGGGGGTCCATCTTCTTCCTGGAGACTTCAAAGATTATTGCAGGAAAAGGATCTATAGGAAATTCTATTGTTCACCATGGAAAACTTAAACATTATTCATATAGATATACATTCAATGAAGAATATGATATAGACAAAATAGGCATGGAGAAAGTAAAATTTTTCTTAAAGTCTTCCTTCTGTCCCATACCAGATGGCTCCTGACATGAGACAAAACTCTGAATATTCCTTTTAACAACACACTTGGGTTTAGAGAAGTACAGAGGCATTGTCCAACTCCAAATCCAGCTCTATATATTCATAAATATATATTTAAATGCATATGTTTTGATCACCTGTCCTCATAAATCATATTCCTTTTTCTCAATGATCCTTATTGAATAGTTATCTTTCCTTCTGTCAGCATCCAAATATCCAGGGTCTCTTGAATTTTTGAAGATGTGAATTTTCCTGTAAAGACAAGAGCAGAACCCTGTCCCAACCTATATGGTTTCCTTACCACCTGTATGGTTGTCACCATTGTGGATGAGCTGTCATTTCTCTTTCTCAAGAGGTTTCTCTTTTTCAAAGTGAATTTTTATTAATTTTGATAGTATCCATAGTTTTTCTTCTCCAGTGGAAACAAGAGTGAAACCCCTTCCCCAATGTAGCACATCTCCTGGTTTCTATTGTGAGGTCAACACATCCTTGAAATACACTGGGTGATTCTATTCTGAAGTTTTTTTCCATTATCCAATGTCTCTCTGCTGCTGTTCTTCCTTTCTCATTAGCATTAAGAAAATTCAAGGTTAATAAAGCATTACGCAATCTATTTCTGGGGGTATTTTCCATCCCTTTCTGTTTGTTTGGCATTTCCTTTATAGCTCAATTTGACCTTTCTATAACTGCCTGACCTGTAGGATTATTTGGTATGCCTGTAATATGCTTTATATTATAATAAGCAAAAACTATTTCATTTTCTTAGATCTATATGCCTGACCATTGTCTGTCTTTATTTGTGCAGAAATACCCATGATGGCCGTAACTTCTTGGTCCCACCTCTTAAAGATAACTGGTTAACAAGGCTTTCCCATCACTGGTGCTGCAAACATGCAGCACCAAGTCTCGCTTTATCCTGGACCATATAGGGAGTAATGGGGAAAGTTAGAATATGTTCAGCATAGATACATTTTTCTCCCAAATATTTCCCGTTTGGTTGAAGTCGTAACTGAGGGAAGCACAGACAGAAGGCTTTAAAAGATGTCACATCCACTCAGGAATTCTTCACTGGGTGATGTTCTAACTTGTGATTTTAAAATCTGGTCTCTGACGTATACATAAAGGACAGTTGTTCTCTTCTGTGGGACAGGAGGACATCAACGACATGAAACCCTGGGCTAAGGGCAGCTCCCTGCTAGAATGCTTGGCTAGCATACACACGGTCCCAAAGTCAATCCCCAGGACTCAGGGGTGGTGGTAGTTAGTGGAAAAATCTAAATACTTGTCCCCCGGCCAAAGCCCGTCATCTGGGGCGCCCTCACCCAGCCTTCACAGAGGATTTAGCGGCTGACTCTGCAGTGACAGGTGACTTCTGGCTATGACTCACTCTTTCCCTCCCTGTCTCTCCACCATCAACACATGTCTTTGTGGATGGGCGTTACCCATGAGAACAAAATGGCTGCTGCAGTCTAAGGGAGGCCATAGCTCTCTCTGTCCCTAGTAAACAAAGCCAGCTTCTCCGCCTACCTTTCTACTTACCATGCCCAGCCTGTGGGTTTTCCAGATGAGCCCGGAGTCCTCAGGCCAAAGGAGCAGAAGCTTGGTCCACTCCAAGGAGCCACACAGCAGCCAATTCTACAGAGCCATTTCCTCAACCTTTGCCCTCGGAAGGGATGGTGGGTTGAAGAGGGAGGGCTCTATTCTGGCTGAGCACGGGCTCAAGGGTGTGAGCCTGGGCAACTCCTGGCAGCAGGGTATGAGGCTGTGATAATGGAGAGATGTTCTAGTTGGAGGGAGGACACAGGAGGGAGGAGGGCAGAGGACAGATGCATGACCTTTCACACTCCTTCCTGGTTCAAAGGTCTTTGGCTTTGGACAGTGACTGTGACCTAGGCCTGAGTTGGAGACCCAGCGAGGCACTTCCTGATTCAGTAATCCCAGGACTCGTCCATATGGTTTGAATACTTTATTTTTATTTTTTTATTTTTTATTCTTATTTTATTTATTTATTTATTTATTTAGAGATGGGGGTAACAGCCTGTGTAACAGCCTTGGCTGTCTTAGAACTCACTTTGTAGACCAAACTGGCCTCAAATTTACAGAGTGCTGAGTTAAAGGCAGGCACCACCACCAGTGTTTCTAATCCTTATTTATTTATTTGTTTGCTTTGTTTTTAGAGACAGGGCTTCTCCGCGTAACAGCCTAGTCCCAGCTCTCCTGGAACTCACTCTGTAGACCAGGCTGACCTCAAACTCACAGAGATCCGCCTCCCTCTGCCTCCTGGGTGCTGGGATTAAAGGTGTGCGCCACCGCTGCCTGACAATTTTTAATACTTTTAATAAATATCTTGCACATGGTTGGAAACACGGTGGAGCCAAGTTCATATTCTTTGGCTTTAGCAGCTCCCCAACTCTTTGAGAACTTGACAAGTTCTGACGCAACATTGGTCCTTTCTGAGGCCACCTGCATTATCACCACCCCCGTGCCAACCAGAGCTTGCCTTGAAATGGAGCTTAATACATAGTTGTTGGCAAAATAAGTTGTCAAGTAACTTTCAAAATATCCATCCTTTTGAAAAATAATATGTGTGTGTGTATGTATGTATGTGTGTGTTGTGGAATATTATTTTAACTAGGCAAAGACGTGTAACATTTGTTTACGCTGCGCAACAGTACTCTAACTGTGTAAAGGTCTGTTACTTTTCTTTATGCTGCGTTTGTTTAATTACATAAATATGTGCTGCTGTTTTCCCTTGCCTGCCTAAGGTACCTGATGGGTCTAATAAAAAGCTGAACAGCCAATAGCTACGCAGGAGGAAGGATGGGCAGGGCTGGTGGGCAGAGCTAATAGGAGAAGAAACCTAGGCTGGAGAGACGGAAGAGGAAGAAAAGAATGCGGAGACAGGGAACGCATCCAGGGCCATAAGCCGGGCAGCCTCCAGCCAGACACAAGAAGAAGTGAAAGTCAGATATACAGAAGGAAAGAAAAGTAAAAAGCCCCAGGCAAAAGGTAGATAAAGAGAAACAGGTTAATTTAAGTTTAAAGAGCCAGCCAGAAATGAGCCTAAGCTGGGCTGAGCATTCAGGAGTAACATGTCTCTGTGTCCCGATTTGGGAGCTGGTTGGTGGCTCAAAAGAAAAATCCTGGTGTATATATATATATATGTGTGTGTGTGTGTGTGTGTGTGTGTGTGTATGTATATGTATATATACATATACAAGTGTATATATAAACACACACATATATGTTTGTTTTTGAGACAAAGTCTCATTGTATCCTACACTGGCCCTCAACTCACTGTGTGGTCAATGATCTTGAACTTCTGATTCTCTTGCTTCCCATTCCAACCACAGGATCATAGGCATGTACCAGTGAGCCCAGCTTATGTTTTCTGGGGGGAGGTGTTGGAGACGTAGACGGGGGGTTGTATGTGCTAAGCGAGCACTCTACCAACTGAGCCCCATCTCCAGCTTCAAGCTGACAACAAAATGAAGGAGAAATGCAGTCATAAGGCCCCTGCCCACACACCTGCGCTCCCCATCATCCGTGCCGATCTCCACCGCCACACCCTGTTTGCACTGGGTATGTAGGCTGTGCTTTAGCAGAAGTTTTTTCCCTTTTAATAAAAAATTATGTCTGTGATATATGTACATATGTTTATGTGTACACACATGTGTGCATACATGTGTGCATATGTGGCTTCCTCAATCGCTGTTCATTTTTTGAGGTAGGGTCTCTCAATGAACTTGGAGTTCACAGATTAGCTATATTAGCTAATGAACTCCAGAGATCTTCCTGTCTCTGCCCTCCACCCTTTGGGGTAGAGCTGCTGATGTATGCTGCCATGCCCACTTTTTCTTGGGTGCTGGGGATCATAACTTGGGTCCTGACTGACTGATCCATCTCCCTTGCTCCTTCTTCCTTTTAAAAACAAACTTCACATTCAATGAACCACATTCATCGCAGTATCGATTGAATGAGTTTTGACAAAAGTATTGCCTCAGCCAGGCGTGTTGTCACACACCTTTAATCCCAGCAGGCAGAGGCAGGAGACTCTCTGTGAGTTCAAGGCCAGCCTGGTTTTACAGAGTTCCAGGACAACCAAAGATACACAGGGAAACCCTGTCTCGAAAAACAAAAACAAAGCAAAACGAAACAAAAAAAGTCTTTCCTCGTAGGTATGACCACATTGACAGCAGAGTATTTCCATCATC
The DNA here is from genome assembly GCF_982192425.1 of Myodes glareolus. Taxonomy (NCBI): domain Eukaryota; kingdom Metazoa; phylum Chordata; class Mammalia; order Rodentia; family Cricetidae; genus Myodes; species Myodes glareolus. The sequence goes on from NC_142034.1 coordinate 36,787,263, forward strand.
CTCAAGAGTCCCCTCACGTCCCTTTGTGGTCAGCCCTGCTCCCCAAATCCCGAGACTGCCTCTGATCTTCCTGTCTTTGGAGCCTAATTTGCACGCTGGAGGACTCTAGGCAAACAGTCCCACGTGGTGAACATTCTTTTGTGTCTGGCTCCTGTTCAGTTCTGCAAGGCTTCAGCCTTCCTTCCTACTGCCAGGCAAACCAGTCCTTCTTGCTGATGTGTAGTGTTCCACTATGCCGGTAGACCATGGATAATTTGTTCGTTCCCTTGTAAACATCTGTGTCCAAGTCTTTGGACCTACATTTTCTTTTCTCACAGAATTTTCTAGACCTAAGGTAGAGAGGGTCAGGACTGGGCACATCAGGAAAAAAACGAAACAATCTTCCATCATCCATTAAGTCAGTAAACATTCATTCGGACTGCTGTGTGTGAGCCTTGCCATCTAGGCTAAGAAAGCTGGAGCAAAGCCAGCTCTCGTCATGACCAGCTGTGGGATGAGCCTGGCTGAGGACTTGCCCTCTGTGGTGGAGTCTGCCTAGCCAGGGACACCACCAGGGCGTCAGATGTCTTCTTACACCCCGCCAGTGCCACATTCTGCTTACAGGTGTGTGAGGGAAATGGTTAAGTGACTCCAAAGGAGCGACTTTTACCTAATTTGTCATTTCCCTCTCTAAGGCCACCATGAGTATCTCTGAGCATGGGCCACCCCATTGTGGGGAAGGCAGCTATGTGGGCCTACGGGCAGGGCTGTGACTGGAGATTGACTGAGGCTGACCCGCCTCCCCTCAGACACAAAGACAGGTGCGCCTCTCTCCTCAGGCACCCAGAGCACGCCATCCAAACAGGACAGGGTCACAGAGCAGGCGGTGACTCCCAGTTCTGAAGCTGTGGAGGGGGATCCAGCAGAGCCACACACCTCTAAAGACCAAGGGAGACTCCTTCCATCCCATGCAACTTCTGAGAACTCCATCAGTCATTTGGCTACAGAACCATCACTTCAGGGCTGGAGAGATGATTCAGTGGTTAAGAGCACTGACTGCTCTTCCAAAGGACCCAGGTTCAATTCCTAGCATCCACATGGCAGCTCACAACTATCTGTAACTCCAGTTCCAGGGATCCTAGATCCTCACACAGACATACATGCAGGCAAAAAAAACCCCAATGCACATAAAAAATAAAATAAAATGAAACAAAAGTTAATTTAAAAAAAATCAGTTCTGCCTGTGTGTACCCCGTACCCTACTCTTTGTGGGTCTGCCTTTGTGGCCTTCAAAGGACACAGTATTAATTCTGAGGCCCACTTTAATTCCAGGATAATGTCATCTTGATGGCTTTAGTTATGAGTATATCTATAAAAGTCCCTAGTTGAAAATGAAATCATATTCAGAGGTCCCAGAATTTGAGACATGGATGTATATATATTTGGGACAGGATTTCTCTATGTTGCTTTGGAGCCTGTCCTGGAACTAGCTTTTGTAGATCAGGCCGCCAAGTCACAGGGATCTGCCTGCCTCTGCCAAGGGAGGGCTGGGATTAAAGGCGTGTGCCATCACCGCCCAGTTGGATATATCTTTTGAAAGGACACAATTCAACCAACTCCACCAGGACAATTACTAAGAATGTGAAAAAGATTCTGGGCCAGATGTCAATAAAAAACTGATATTGAGGCTGCAGGTGCAGATTGGCGGGAGAGTATATATGAGGCTGTGTGTGTGTCCAATTCTCAGTGACCTGTGAGTGTGTGCACACACGCACACACGTGTGTACACACACTCACACACACACACATACACACGAGTTTCAGCAGTTCAAAAGCAGGCCTGAGTCCATCTGACGAGGAAGTGTCAGTCCTTAGCTCTGTTCAGTGTCCTGTGTTGCTGTTCTGGCTTGGAAGTTGCATCTGGCTGTCCCTTCAGGTTTTACGTGTTGGAAACTTGGTCCTCACAGAGGTGACATGGAGTCATGATGTGAATCTTCACCAGATGTGGCATGAAGGGTAAGCCTTGGGTCATTGGGAACAGGCCCCAGAAGGGACTAAGGCATACAGGCTGCACAACTGGGAGGCATGCTGGCCTGCAAGGCTTCGAGACGCCAGTGCCGGGCACAGGCTGGGATACCTGTAATGGTCTGTCCTGTCCCTGTAAGAGACAAGCCCATTCCCTGCCCCCAAGCAAGCTGATCTTCAGCTTCCAACCTCTCTCTCTTTCTCTCTCTCTCTCTCTGAGACAGCTTCTCTCTCTCCCTTCTCCCCACTTCTCCCCTTCTCCCTCTCTTTTTCTCTCTCTGTTTCTCTCTCTCTCTCTGCTCTGCTCTTCTCCCCTTCTCCTCTTTCCCCTCAATAACCCATTAAATAAATATCCAACCTCACTCTGCATGATGTGTCTTATTCATGTCTCTCTCTCTCACCCACCGCGTGGCTCCCTGCCAAGGACCAGCTGCCTTTGGAGACCTGCGGTGTGGTCTCGTGGTGTGCCCATCTATCTTTCTCTCCTTGTTGGACTGGCTGCCCCATCGAGGTCTCTCACCCACCATGTGGCTCCCTGCCTGGGACTCGAGGCCTGCTGCAGCCACTTGGGGAACTGCACCATCCCAGCCTGGGACTGGCTGCTCTCGGTACCCACTGCCCACTGCAGCCACTTGGGGATCTGCAGCATTTTACTTTCACCATTACAATACCGACCACAGCTTACCAGCTTGTTTCAAAACCTGGAATCTGGCTCCATCCAGATCCTCTCTGACGTCCTACTGAGGATTCCCCCTCTTGTATGTGTTCCTGATGTCAGGCTGCTGTTAGACATGAAGTCCTCGTCAGAGGTGAGCCAATACCAGTGCCATGCCCTGAGCTTCCATATCTGTGAACTCAGCAAACCTCTTTTTTTTAAGTTTTAATGATTTATTTTTATTTTATTTACACCAGTGTTTTGCCTGCATTAGTGTGTCTGTGTAAGGGTATTGGGTTCCCTGAAACTGGAGCTACAGACAGGTGTGAACTGCCATGTGGGTACTGGGAATTGAACCCAGGGCCTCTGGAAGAGCAATCAGTGCTCTTAACTGCTGAGCCATCCATCCAGCTCTGAAACCTTTTCTCTTTACAAAGTTGGTCTGCCTGGCTGTTTCATTATAGTCGTTAAAGCTGGACTAAGCCACAGCCATCAGAGAGGTGGGCCCATCGTGGAATCATCCATCCTTTCATAGTGGAGGGCAAAGAGAGGGGTGTATCCTGGTGCAGGCACTACCTCTGAAGTTCTGGGAAGCTTTGAACCTCGTTCTCCTTCAGGATCTTGAGGAGCTTAGTTCTGAAGATATCCACTGAGGCAGAAGTTCTGAGATACCAAGCAAGGTTCCCAACCTTGAGACAAGAAGCTGAGGCAGCATTTTGGTGAAAATGAAAATTTCAACATTCGGTGAAATTGGAACTTCAAGGCAGGACTGAGAGCCTGGCCTCTGAGGAGCTGAGGAGTGAGGGCACTCAGGGACGAGCCAGCCCGAAAGCGAGAGCTGCTTTGGTATCCCCTGTCCCTCCATACATCTGGGCCAAATGTTTGCCCCACCTAGCTGCCAAGGCTGGGCTGTGGAAACCACTGCACTATGCAGCACGTGCCCAGGAGGACAAATGGGCAGTGGCAGAGGGTCCTGTCCCAGAACTTACTGTTCTCACCCTCACCTGACAGATTCTGTCACCTCTCCAGACTCAACCCCTGTCTATCCATCTGCTCTTTCAAAGAAGCAATTCTGAATCAGCCTCTTTGCCTAGATCATCCCAAGGGAAACTTAGGCCAGTAACCCTCCCTTTACTGACAGACAGACAGACAGACAGACAGACAGACACACACACACACCAAACGTTGTACAGACTGTCACTTCAAGATGGGCAGTAGAGTTGGAAGCTCTAAGAACCCTTCCAGGCACAGAGAGGAGCTGACAGAGAATCGAGTGCGAGGCCTTGCCCTCCTTCCTGCCATCCTGCCTCTGACAAGAGGTGCCAAGAACGGTGAGGCTTGTCACTTAAGAAAAAGGCAGGGACAGAAGAGTGTGACCTGACTATGAAGAGCCCCCCAGAGGCTCACTGTTTTGATGATGGCTGTTTTAAGGATTGTGGAACCTTTAGAAAGCAGGGCCTTGTTGGAAGAAGTGACCCAACCTCATGGTCTGCCCACGCTCTGCTTCTGCAGATCGCTGAGTGCAGGTGTAGTGTGAGCAGTCTGGTGTGCCTCCCTGCTGCAGTGCCTCCCTGCTGCAGTGCCTCCCTGCTGCAGTGCCTCCCCCACCGCCGGTGGCTGTTCCTTCTTAAAGCAAGAGTCCAAACAAGCCCTTCTCTCCTTAGAGGATAATAGTTTAAATTTACATAAACTTAAATATCACCTTAAAATAAAACATAATAAAGGACTAGAAGTCAAAGCAGACCAAGTGAGGATCTGGAAGGAGCTTCATTTAAGGCCCAGGTGTGTCTCCAACTCCATGACCCTAGCAAGTGACCTAGGTCTCCACTCCGCAACTCTCCAAGCCTACAGAAGAACAGTCATGCCAGCTAAAGATGCCACATGCCATCTGTCTGTTCCTTCCCTGCTCTGGTGGCCGTCCTGCCACACCCTGTTTTCCAGCCTCTTGCCCCAAGGGTGGATAGATGACCTGGCCTAACCCATAGGGGCCAGGCAATTCTCACATGGCTTCTTCTATAAGCAAAGAACAGGGGACGTTTTCTTCCCATGAAACTGCAGGCTCTAGAGGTTGTCTGGACCTAAGCTGACTTGATTTTCTCTTTCTTTCAGCATGGAGAGACTGTGCCTGAAAGCTGAGCCAATAGAAATAGATGTCTGGTTATGTGCTAGAATGAATGACAGGCCGTCTAGACATAAGCCCACTAAGCCTGAAGTCTACTCTTGGTTTTCTCACTCATGTAGAAAGATACATTCCATTTTTGACTTAGGTTAATCTGAGTTGGGCTTCAGTGGGTAGGAATCCATGCACCTCTGACCAGCACATCTTTCTGCATTAAGGCCAGTGATACTGTGGAGCATCTGACTCTTAGGAGGCCTTTGGGAAGCTTGGCAAACCTGGCTTTGTACTGTAACCAACTTTGACAGCAGTAATGGAAGGGGATGCTTGTGAGGGTATAGGAGGAGGGATACAGTCATGTGATTACAGAGGTTTTTTTTAATTATTATTTATTATGTACACAGTGTTCAGCCTCCATGCCTGCAGGCCAGAAGAGGGCGCCAGATCTCATTACAGATGGTTGTGAGCCACCATGTGGTTGCTGGGAACTGAACTCAGGACCTCCAGAAGAGCAGTCAGTGCTCTTAACCTCTGAGCCATCTCTCCAGCCCTGAGGTTTGTTTTTTTTTCTGAGTTTTTTTTTAAACTCTTTAGGGGTTTGCCACACAGCTCCCAAATAAATACACAGATGATGTGGAATTCGCCTCTTTATGCTGTGAATACTATTGGTTAATAAAGAAACTATCTTGACCTGTGATAGGGCAAAAGAATAGAGGTAGGCAGGAAAAACTAAATGGAACGGTGGGAGAAGAAAGGAGGCGGAGTCAAGGAGAAGCCATGGAGCCTCTGCCAGAGACAGGTGTGCTGAAACTTTGCTGGTAGGTCACGACCTCGTGGTGATACACAGATTAATGAAGATGGGTTAAATTAAGATGTAAGAGCTAGCAAATAAGAAGCTAGAGCTAGTGGGCCAAGCAGTGATTTAAATAATATGGTTTCTGTGTGATTATTTCGGTCTGAGTTGCTGGGTAGCCGGGAAATTAACAAGCAGACTCCTTACTACACACAAAGTCTTATTCTTACATATGAGTACCCAGCCTTAACTTGGCTTGCTTCTAGCCAGCTTTTTGTAACTTAAATTATCCCATCTACCTTTCACCTCTGGGCTTTTACCTTTCTCTATTCTGTACGTCTTTTTTTACTTCTTACTCTGTGGCTGGCCCCCAGTGTCCTCTTCTCCTTTTCTCACTCCTCCCTCTTCTCTTCTTCTTCTATTTATTCTCTCTGCCTGCTGGCCCCACTTATCCTTTCTCCTGTCTAGTTATTGGCCATTCAGCTCTTTACTAGACCAATTAGTTGTTTTAGGCAGGCAAAGTAACACAGTTTCACAGAGTTAAACAAATGCAACATAAAAAAAACCATATAAGAATGCAACACATCTTTGCATCATTAAACAAATGCTTCCCAGCATAAACAAATGTAACACATCTAAACTAATATTTCACAACAAGGACCATTGCTGCATTGCCCTGGAATTGGGGGTGGGGGAGAGCTATCTCCTTCCTTCTCAGCCGCTCTGCTGAATCCCATAACCCCAGCTGCCTACAGCCAGACCCCCTGTCTTGAGAAGCTCATCTGTGGTCAGAGAGAGTGATACCAACACAGGCGAAAGAATGAAGGAGAAGGCATGAGTGCCAGAGCCCAGCTCACATGTGGCTGGGGCCTCAGGCTCTGCAGGTCAGTCTCCCCAGCTGCTCTTCCCAGGTAGCCTGCAAGACCAACTGTCCATTTCCTTCTGTCCTTGCGGCTGGAGTGCTCCTGACTGGTGTCCAGGGTTATAAGCCAGACACTGGCACAGCTGGATAGCTGGGACATTCTGTCCTTGTTCGTGGCATAGGAAAGGCCAGCAACCCTTCTGGTTACGTGGCTTTTTCTGCCAGGCTCCTGCCAACTGTCCGAAGCAGTCTTAGAAACAGGTAAAGCCGATATGCACTTGTACCCTTCTCTGCCACCTTAAAATCCTTTGCCCAAATCCATAGCCTCACACACAATAGGTAAGCAATGAACCACACCTCTAGCCCCTTCTAGCCTATTTGAGAGGTAGAAAATACCTTGTAGTGGGCCTAAATGAGAACTCAGATCACCTGCCTGTGCTCCAATCTCTGTTCTACTTTATGTGCCCCACATAGCAGCCTAAGTTTCTTTAACTGTGGCATTGAGTATTTACTGAACACATGCTGTATACTAAGTTCTGTCTCATAAGTCACAACAGAACAATGAACAGAATAAAGCTAGCATTGTGGTGGGGAGGGCTACAAACAAGCAAATAGAGAGAGCACAGCATGACGGACATCAACAACTACACTGGAAGGAAGGGTGGGCATGGGGCAGGTGAAGTGATGACCAAGGACAACATCTCCAAGAGAGGAGTTGGGGAGCAAGGAGGAGCACTGAAGGCATGATCAGAAAGTGCAGGGTGGATGGCTCCTCTTGCAGAGGACCCAGGTTCAATTCCCAGTACCTACATGACTCACAACTATCTCTAACTCAAGCTTCAGAAACTTGGTGCCCCCTTCTGGCCTCCACTGGTACTAAACACATAGGGCGCAGCCATACTTGCAGGTAGAACACCCATCCACATGAAATAGAATAAATAAAATCTTTAAGGTCGGGGTATAGCACAGTAGTAAAGTACTGAAAAATCCAGCTGCTCAGGTCGTACACCTGTAGCCTAGCTGCTCAGAGCATACACCATAGCTCAGCTGCTCAGGCTGTACACCTGTAGCCCAGCTGCTCAGGCTGTACACCTGTAGCCCAGCTGCTCAGGTGGTACACCTGTAACCCAACTGTTCAGGTTGTACACCTGTAGCCCAGCTGCTCAGGTGGTACACCTGTAACCCAGCTGTTCAGGTTGTACACCTGTAGCCCAGCTGCTCAGGAGGCTGAGGCAGGAGAAGTGCCTGAGCACAGGAGTTTGAGGCCACCCTGAGCAACATAGTGAGACACTGTTACCCCTTCCAAAACCAAAACGGCACCACAAATCAACCTCACCGAAGTGTGCGCTTTAGAATGGTGACTTTTGGAGCTAGCAAAATGCAAAAGCACCAAAGACCTGGATTCTATTCCAGAGACCTGCATGGCCAAAGGAGAGAAACGATTTCCAAAGGTTGTCCTGTGACCTGCACATGTGTGTGGTGGCATATACACATGCACAGGTATACATAAATAAATGTAAAGAAAATAAGTGGATGTCCCAGGATTGGGAGGCAGAGGCAGGTGGATCTCTGTGAGTTCGAGGTCAGCCTAGTCTAAAAGGAAGTTCCAGGGCAGCCAGGGCTGCTACGCAGAGAAACCCTGTCTCAAAAAAACAAAAAATTATTTTTGAATGGATTCAGGGGATCGGAACTCAGTCCCTCCCACATGGAAAGCAAGTACTTTACTCACTGAGCCATTTCCTCAGCTTTGCATCTCTCCTCTCTCTCTCTCTCTCTCTCTCTCTCTCTCTCTCTCTCACAGGACCCAGGGTTCTGTTCCCAGTATCCTCAGACATGTGACTCACAACCACCTATAACTCCAGGCCCAGGGGATCCCGTGCCCTCTTCTGGCCTCCTCAGGCTCCTGCACGTCTGTGGCACACACAAACTAAAGCAGGAAGTCTCATGCACGTACACATCAGAAACAAAGCAAAAATCTTTTTACAAGCAAGAAGAACCCCTGGGAAAACAGAGCCTCGGCGAGAGGAGGTGTGTCTGGCACCCTTTGTGTAGCCGAGCTCCAGGCATGTGGCAAGGTCATACATAGCAACCTCTGCTCACCAAGGGGATAGAGAACCATGAGGAAGACCTCCCTCTGGGTGAGGCAGGCACAGGAATCCTTCCGCTTAGACATGAGCCTAAGTAGGAATCAAGAACACCTGACGTGAAGGAGCAGTCACAAGTGCTGCATTCCCCTTCCCTGTGTGACCCTTTCCTGAGTCACCCCTTACAGAACCTGCCCTGCTCCTGGGTTTTCCCTGCCTGGAATGGGGAGAAGGAGAAACCCCAGCACTGGACCGGGGTAGGAGAGAGGCTGAGAACCCTTACCCTGGCGGTAGGAGAGAATCTTTTGAGCTTTTGGAATGTTGTCAGGAACCCAGACCAGAGTGTCACCTCCACAGCACTGATGGAAGCCAGAAGCCTGGCACCTGGTAAGAGGATAATGACTCAATGAAGTTGACCAACCCCTTCCCCAGCAAGATCTGGAAAAGGGGAGTACTGAGCAGGTCAGTGTCCCCCAAGTGAAGGAAAGGGTGGGTGGGTGGGGTTCCAAAAAGATTCTCTGGGGAGCTCAGGGCAGAGGAGAGGTAAGGACACAGGCCAGCCAGAGGTTGACCCTAGCTGCACTGTGAAGGTGACGGTGGTGGACTGGGAGACACTACGGGAAACTGTGCAGTGCACAGCGAGCGCAGAGATATCTCACACACCGTCTGTCTGGTCCATGGTGGAGGAACGACAAGGCTGCTCGTGATGAAGCAAGATAACTGCTTCGCAGTCTCTGCACCCTAGCAGACGCATCTCCCGTTGTCCTCTTCAAACTAAGACGATCCAGTCTATTCCCAATCGGAAACTTGAGGCTCAAGACAGTTAAATCACAAACCGCAAACCGAGCGTGGAGTTAATCCCAGCACCTGGGAGACTGAGGTAGGAGGAGCTCTTTGAGTCTGAGATCAGTCTGGTCTACATAGTGAGTTCCAGGACAGCCAGAGCTACAGAGTGAGACCCTGTCTCAAGAGGAGGAGGTAGTTAAACCACAGATCTAGACATGTAGCTGGGATTTGAATCGGAGCCTCGCCGGCTGCACAAGGTCCGTGCTCTTAGTCACATCCTGCAGTGTTTGAGCCTGGCAGCGGTGCTGAACAGAACTGGAGCGGAGGCACCAAGAGAGGGCCAGAACCCCTTCAGGGAGACGGCAGCCAGATCGGCAAGGAAACGTGTTTTCAGAGAGCCTGTAGCTGGAGAGGCAGCCGCAAGCTGTCTGGACGACACTAGATCCCCACCTAGTGGTCAGAAAGAGTCGTTGCTTTTTTTTTTTTTTTTTTTTTTTTTTTTTTTTTTTTTAACATCTGGAGATACTGTTCCAATCAGGTCGTCTCACCTTCCAGTAAGGAATACCTCCCTGTTGAGCCTGAGTTCCGGAGAGAGAGCAGGGGAAGGGTCCAACCAGCCAGTGCACGCGCACTAACATTCATAGCCCTCTTTTGGGGAGAGGGCGGGAATTTATACACTTCTAGATTATGGGCCCCAGGCTGCCTTTTCAGGCTTGCCCTTCAGGAGAGGCAGTGCGCCCCTGACAGCTTCTGCCAGGCAGTTTTACACAGTATGGCCCAACCCTCCAAAAGTTAGGCACTGTGATCTCGGCTGAAGCAACTGGGGAGGGAAAATGACACAGTCACCGATCGCTAACTACAAAACACTGTGCTAGGTGCCCAACTGAGAACAAAGGCCAGAAGAATCCTGGAGGAACCCCGGTGGGCCCAGTTTTGAAGGAAGGCAGCATGGTGTATTGCAGAAGGTCCCCAAGAGTGGCCTAGAGCAGGGCCTAGAATAGGGTACAGGAGTAGACAGGACCCACAAACCCTATGACCAAGCTATAGAGCCTGGGTCACCCTAGGAGTTCTGCAAACTTTGGGAGGTTTGCAGGATTGCCACCTCATCATCAGGATAGGCAGGGAACACCCACCATGCTAGGATGCTGCACAGTGGTTGCAGGTATGTTCTGGAGTGGGAGGAGCAAGCTTTTTCCTCCAGAACCCAGAGAGTGCCTAACCTCCAGGGCACAGAGGATTATCTGTAGAGCAGATAATTACACTGAGCAGATTATGCTGAGGACAGAGTGGAAAGGCTAGCAGTACCTTTATGTAGCTAGCCTGGAACCGTCTACAGCAGAGGGAAGTCCTCTGCGAAGACACACACACACACACACACACACACACACACACACACTTCAGCCACCTGGGCCTTGGTTCTGAGGAAGTCTTGCCTGTCTGGGACTGAAGCTGAATGCCCTTGGAAGCTTTCGACCACAGACTCCCAGCAGTCTTGGAGGAAGGTCTTTGGTCTAGGTAGGGCTGAAGCGGGACTGTCCGGGAGTGATTCTCCTACGGGCCCTGCTTCCAGAGGGTGAAATTCACTCACTGCTTCATTTATTCATTCATTTCTTCTTAAATGCTTTTGGGACCCCTCTTGTTTGTTTGAGGGGTTTTAGGTCTGGGGTCCCAGCAATGAGCAAATGAGACACCAGCTACCCCTTAGGGAAACTTGATGAGACTTTAGGACACAGAGGTTTGATGAAATCCTTTCTTTCTCCAGAAGAGACATGGCAGTGCATTCGATCTGATGCCAGAAAGCAGGGACAGGGGAGAGCCCCCTGACTGTCTTTAAGACAGGATCTCACTATATTGTACAGGCTGGCTCATAGTCTTATCTTTTTTTTCTTCCCCCTCCTTTTTTCTTTCTTTCTTTTTTCTTTTTCTTTTTTTGGTTTGGAGAGAGAGCTTGTTTGTTTGAGACAGGACTCCCTCTGTGTAGTCCAGGTTTGCCTTCATTTAGTGACAATACTCCTGTCTCAGCCTCTTAAATGCCAGAATTACAGGCATGAGCCATCACACCCAACTAACCTCAAACTCCTTTTTTTGTTTTTGTTTTTGTTTTTTGAGACAGGGTTTCTCTGTAGTCTTGGAGCCTGTCCTGGAACTCACTCTGTAGACCAAGCTGGCCTCAAACTCACAGAGATCCACCTGCCTCTGCCACCCATGTGCTGGGATTAAAGGCGTGTGGCACCACCACCTGGCCTCTAGCCTCAAACTCTTGTTCTTCCTGCCTCAGCTTCCCCTATGCCTGAGTGTATCTGTACATAGATGAACCTCTGTGATTACAGGACTGTTTGCATGTGGTCAGCCAAGTGTGGGGTCACCTACAAATGTCTATGTGTGGGTATGGAGTGCATGTGGTCTCCATGTTCCCATAAGCATAGGTGACTGTGGAGAAGGGGTAGGGGTGACTTGCACAGGTTTCTATTGGGAAGGATGCTAGTGTTGAGACCAGAAACCTTACAGGCAAAGCAGGAAAGACTAGAAGCAAAGATAACTGATCTGAGAAGGGAGTACTATCCCAGGCTGGGGCAAAGAGAACTAAGGAACTAAGCATTTACTCCAGAACTAATAAAAATTACTCCTATAACATCCCATGAGGGCTGGGCCAAATGACATGGGGAACTCTGATGCCCAGAGAGCACAGAGCAGAAATCCTGGGGATTCTGGGAAAGAGCACTGGATGGGGAAGACTCCATGATTTGTTTAACTCCCTTGACCTTGGACAGGTATAGGCCTTGATTTTTCTCTCCGAAAAGGAAGTTCCCATTCTGAGAATAAGAAGAAACGAGTTTGGCATGTAGTGGGTGGGTGGTCCCCAGCTCCTCCTGTCAAGCTGAGAAGCAGTTGCCACGGAACCAGAAAACATCCTGTTCTCTTCAAGAAATAAAAAGAAGAGTGAAGATGGGCCATGTCTAAGCTCCCCTGCTAGACCAATGTGACGCCAACAGCCATCTTGGTCTAGGTCTACTGAGTCTGGGCTCCAACTCAGGCTGCTTCTCCCACAGACACAGCTTCTGGCCAGGACATCAGGGCTCAGCATCCGGCAGCAGAGGTCATGCACCAGGCCCTTTTGTCCCTTTCCCAGCAGCGAGGCTGACTTGTACCCGTCATCACCTCATTAGCTGCCTTTGCCAAGGGCCCTGCCCAAGGGATTGTGAAAGAGCCCTGTCCTTCATTTACTGGTCATCCTGAAGTCCTTCATTCCCTGCGCCCCTGTGTCATCCTGTATGGGTCATGATCATCTTACTGCCCCCGAACTGACCTTCAGCGAGAGCCCTCGTGGGCAAGCGCTCCGAATACCAAGCTTTTCATTCAGGGAAGGAATGAATTTATTTAAGTAGCCCAGAGCTAGGAGATACCCTATATTTGGGGGGGGGGTCCCCAGAAAGCCTTCCACCGGTATCGCTTTCTCTCTTTAGGGAGAAGCTACATGCAATCTGTCAGCAAACCGTGGGGCTGGAGGCCACAATCACCTCCTCGCAAGCCATTATATATGCCCTCTCCAAACTCAGCTCGGTGGGAAGGCTGACCGGTGACAGCCACATCCCACAGGGACCAGAGGCAGCTGGAGCCAGCTGGTTCCCTGAGGGTTTCAGAACCTGGAATGCAATTTCCTAATTGGGAATTCATCCAGGCCACCGATCCTTCCCCCACCCCAAGAATCTTAGCAACAGCCAAAGTCCCCAAGGTCTGTGAATGTCTCTGTCTTCCCTCCCTCCCTCCCTCCCTCCCTCCCTCCCTCCCTCCCTTCCTCTCTCCCTCCCTCCCTCCCAGGTTGTCAGGATCAGTTGTGACTGGGGAGGGGAACACTCCAACTTACTGTTCACATATCACTTTGGTTTTAGTCCACACCATTTACTTTGCCAGCGAGGATTCTGGAGCCCAGAAAAGAGAATCCTGGTGTTCAAAGACTCACAGCTAGAGGCAAAGTTTGAGCTTGAATTTATTATCTCCTGTTCCGTTTTCCTGTGGAGCCCCTGCTCTGCCATAGACGTACATGGTGGCTATTACACTCCCGAAGGTTTGAGCCTCTCTTCTGGTGTACCCTGATGGGGAAGATGCTGAACCTGACTAGGGCTGCGCGACAAGTGGCCGACAGTGGAAGCCATGAAAGACCGGTGGTAGCTGGACAGGTTTCCAGCTGTGTGCCCTTAAAAGGCGAGAGCTGCTGGGATCTTTGGTGCTTAGCATTCAAGAATCACCCTCACTCTAAACGTGCCATTTCTTAGCTACCTGCCCTCCCCCTATGTTGAGTTTCCAACTCAAACCTGACCCAGAACCTCTGGTTGCTCACCCTAGCACCCTTCTTGAAACACTTTTTGTTGTTAATTTTTGGAGACAGGGTTTCTTTTTGTAGTGGTGGCTGTCCTGGAACTCACTCTGTAGACAAGGCTGGCCTTGACCTCACAGAGATTCATCTGCTCCTGCCTCCGGGGTGCTGGGATTAAAGGCCTGTGTCACCATGACCCAGCTTCCCCTGTGCCCTTCTTATTCGGCACCTCCTCCAGATGGAAAAACTGAAGATCCAAAGTCTCTCCTGGGCCTTTGATAGTCTTGTAAAACACGACCCTTGGTTCTCAAGTACACCATTCCCGAGTGTTTGCCCCACAGTCCTTGACCTTGAACTCAACCTTGCATGGTCCAGTGGAGCCCCACACTCTAAAACGCCAGAGGCGTGTCTTCCAGTGCTCACGGATTCCAGCCCTGACTGTGCTTCAGAGGGACCAGGAAGGCCAGAGGCGAGCTCCTTCCCTGTCCAGGCCCCAGCCTGGAAGGACTGGGAGCTGGCGCTGCAGGACAGTTCCAAAGAGAAATCCCCCACACCACGCTTTGAGCTCTGTAGTTGATGGCCACAGCCGTCTTCAGTAGTCTCTCGCAAGTTTCTGGGCTTGGACCTACAGTGAGGTTCTGTTTCACACTGCCCATTTCCCTGACGCCGGAGCTTCTCAGGCTCTGGCCCGCAGAGTGCCGGTGGTTGCGGATTGGTCCCTGGCCTGGAGCGCCATCTCGTGGGTACGATGGGAGTTCCTGCCTCCTGGAAACTGGACAGGCATCCGCGTCCCGAGCAGCCTCAAAAGGAAGTGAGTTTGGGATTCTATGCACCAACAAACCCGATGGACAGATCCGCTCCCCTAGAGGGCCCAAAAGAAACTCCGGGAGGCAAACAGTCCTCCGGACACTAACGCTTTCCCCGCGGGGCCACCTGCCTGCACTCTGGCGTCTGTGACACAACGCCCAGAGACCACCTGGAGCGTCCGACCTCCTCCAATGCTCGGGGTCGTCCTCCCCGCAGCCGCCTAGTCCTTAGAGCCCGGGACTCTGGACCGTTGGCTGGACCCTGTCTACCGGGATAGTGCTCCAAACTTCGGGGTCAAGGGCGGAGAAGCGGAGGGGGTACGGGAAGAGGAAGCGAGATTGGATTTAGGGTCTCTCCCTAACTAGAAAGAAGAAGAGCTCAGAGTTGCAACTCCGATCTCTCCCAGACCTGTCCCTCCACAGTCGTCTCCTAGAGAAGCAGGAGGCAGGGCAGGGTCTGAGCCCGGGCAGCCGAGAGCGGGTGTCCCGGAGAACTCAGCGCGGCGCGCTCCTCCCCCAGCCTGAGAGTCGGGTGGCGGCTTGGGAAGGTGGAACCCAGTTCCACGCCCCCCGGAGGGCAGGGCCTTCTACCGAGGATTCAGACGCGGTCGGTCGGAGCCGGGAAGTTGGGAGGGAAGGAATAGCTCGATGGTCTGGAAGCCTCGGATTAACCGAGAGGGAAATGCGGTGTTCTAGGTCTCGGGATCCATGCAGTTGAGCCGCTAGGGGTCCCATCGAGACCCCGAATTCTGAAACTCCCAGTTCTCCCGTGAATCACAGTCAATCCTAAACCAGCACACACAATTCTGACAGACCCCACACTCCCCATAGAGAGTCTAGGCGACACGGTAGGTCACCAACCAATAGGCCTCAACGGCCCCTCGACCCGCTGCACTCACACACGCCCCTCTGCAGACGGGCTTGCCGTCCAAGGCCTCTGGTAGCAGGTCCTGAAGGGTTAAGAAGGCCGTGGGGCACCGGAGCAGCGGGTACACGGGCGCCTGAGCTAATTGGCGACCCCAGAGACAATGAAGGCTGGAAGGCTGGTAGCTTAATTGGGCCTGGGAGGGGCCTGGCCTTTGTCTAGGACAAGGCCCAGCTCGTCGGCTGCAGGATCCCCATGCCGCACTTGGCCTTGCAGCAGCTGGGACCCAGCGGAGCACTGGGTGGGCAACTCCGGAGGGGGGCGTGTAAGGGCGAAAGCAAGGGGGCGGGAGGACTCTCCAAACTGCGCTCCAGGATGACCCGAACTGCTGCAGCAGCCGCCAGAATACAACAGCGACCAGGCTGCTGCAGCCGGCCTTCCAAAGCAGACCCTCTCCGGTGGCTGTTCTGCTGTGATCATGTCCACCACCTCAGGTGATGCCCCCTGGTGTCCGCAGGCCGCGGGGGACCCACGGCTAACTCCCAGGCTTCTTTCCGAGTTACAAGAGAGAGGCAGCAAGAAGCCAGTGCACGCCTTGCTCTGTAAATTTTCCAGACATTTCAACCCAAAGCGACCTCGAATAAAAGCAGAGCTAGGGAGAGATGCTACTTGAACTAGGGGAGGGAGTTTTCCTGTTCCTGCTTGGTTCGTGGAGCACATTGCGAGCGCACGCGGGGGGGGGGGGGGTGTCAGTCCAAGTAGATTAGAGACAGAGAAGCCATAACCCACCTAGGGTTGGGATGATCTTCTACCTCTCAACCCCCACCACGCCCAGCTCTCTTTCCCTCAGCCCATGAAATTCAGTGTAGTTTGGAGCAGCCTTCTTCCAGGAAGAGTTAGATAAGTGTGTCATCCCAGGAAGGAGTCCTGAACATCTGATGCCCCGGAATTTTCAGTTCCACCTGCATTTTTACCCTGCCTGTCAAACCCCTGTCCCTGATGTCCCTGGGCTAGTTGGAGGCCATACAAGCCCCAGGGGTGCACAGCGCCTAAAGAGGCAATCTCCTTGATCAGTGCCCCTGGATTTAAAGGAAGTAAGTGGGGTGTTCAACGACCACAACCCCAGGGACATGTTGAAGGAGTAACTGCTTGGGAGTCACCCTGACCACCTCAGTTAAGGACTGAAAGCACCTGCCAGTTTGGTGATATTGAGCAGGGAAGGCTGCGACCCTCTGGAGGGAAATGGATGGGAGTAGCTAGCTGTCCTTGATGGAGTGGGTCTTGGGAAGTACTAGCCCAATTGTGAGACACAATGCGACCCCCTGAAAGTCACCAACCAGCCTGAGGCAGGGAGGGGAACAGCTTATTGACCCACCACACTCACATCCTGGGAGTTAGTCGAGGTCTAAGGAGGAATTTTTAGGCCAGATTTTGCACTCTATTCAGCAGCCCAAACACGGAATAATTCCAGAAGGCAGAGTGATGGGACGGAATTCTGGGGGCCGTGGTATTAAAGGAACGCGGTCACCCCAACACATACACTTGAAAGGAGAAAGTGAAAAGGGAAGCACCCACTTCCCAGACCATGCACCCAGAAAACGTTGAAAAGAGGTGATGATGAATTGGTTCATAGTGTCCTAGATGTCAGAGACCAGGCCGCTCTTCTGCGCTTGGCTTGGCTCTAGCGTCCAGGTTCCGGGAGCAGCAGGAGCTGCCGACACACAGCTAGTGGCCAGCAGAGGGAGCCCGAGCTGCGGGCCTGGGTCGCGGGGGACTGCGAGGCTGAGCGGCGCCTCCAGGCCCAGCCTGTGCCCGGCACCGGCGCCTCGAAGCCTCGCAGGCCTGCATGCCTCCCGGGTGCCGCCACCGTGGCCGAGGTGCAACTGCCCAGCAGATAGGGACACCCAGCCTTTTTTACCCGCCTTAGTCCCTTCTTCTGCGCCCACAGAGCCCCAGCCCCGCTCGGCCCACAGAGCGCACAGCGCGGTTCACTTCGCATCGTAGCGTTTTATTATTTACTCGCTTCATTCTCTCTCTCTGGAGCAAAAAGTGAAAACCTGAGGTGGGGCCCGTGGGCCGGGCGGGCAAAGCCGGGGCGCAGAGGCTGAGAGGCCCGTGGGGTGGGCCTTCCCTGGGGTTCGGTACCTCCCCCTTCCCATCAGCCAAGGATCCTGGGGCCCTGTACAATATAGATGCTCATGTAAAATGAAAAAAAAATTAAATGCTATGAGTTAATCTCTAAATATATGTACACAGTAATGTACACCTTTGAATAAATTAATAACGAATTTGCATCTTCTGTGAACCTTAAAGCTTATTTACACAAATTACCATTTATTTCATAAATATCTTTTGCCCCCTGGGGACTCAAAGCCGAAGTGCAACTTCCTCCACTGACCCAGGAGTAGGAGTAGTAGCAGTGGCGCCTGTCTCTGGTTAGGTGGAGGTGGGAAGACCAAACGGGCAGACTCCTAGCTCAAGTCTACACTGACTTCAGGCTTCTCTGGCTCCACATCCTCCACTCCAATTTCTCAAGACGTCCGGGCCCAAGGCCAGGGACAGTGGGATACTGTCTAAAGCGAACACCTCTGCCCTATGCACATTCTGGCTTCTGAAGGGACGCTGGACTCTAAAGGAGACCATCTCCACCCCCATATGTTGAAAGAAGGAGGTACCCCCCCCCGTAGTTGACTCTCGAGCAGATCTGAATCAAATCCAGTGGCTCCAAGTGCGACCGTGTTGCAGGTAGACTGATTTCCTCCTTGAGGTCCCAGGGAAGCGGCCCAGATCCCCGACCTGCCACACGAGGCTCTATTCTGACTGCTGAAGCCCGATTTTGCTTCTTTATTTAAATAAATACCCATTCTGTGCCGTACACGTCCCAGGCAGCCGAGGCAGGCAGCCCAGCCTGGGAGGCCCGTGTGGCAGCGCAGCAGCCAAGGAGCCCCCTCACTTGGGCGACTCCCGGCCTGGGGAGAGGGCTCGCTGGCTCTCCAACCCACTCACCAGTCTCTGGATGCTCTGCAGTTCACTGGCCGCCTCTTTGGCTGAGCCGCTGGGCGATAGGGCCCCACGGGATGGGCCCCCCACTTTTCGGAGAGCCAGCTCAGGCAGTGGGCTAGGCTCACGGCTACTTCCGCCCGCAGCCTTGGAGCCCTCCGCACCCAGCCCGGTGGTAAGGAGACTAGTGCTAGGTGGGATGGTGACCGGGATCTGGTAAGGGCTGAAGCGCAGGCGAGGCCGGGCACTGCCCAGGAATGGGCTGCGTGATAGGGAACCAGCGGCGGCCGCGGCAGCAGCTGCAGCGCTGGTGGCGGGTAAAGCCGAGGCTGCGGCGGCCGCTGCTGCCATGTAAGTGTAGGGGTAGGGGAAGAGGCCTCCGAAAGTGGGCATTGGGATTCCCTGGAAGAAACAGAAGGAAACAAGGGTTAGACATCTGTCGGAAGGGTGGTAGCCCTAAATCTACAATTTGATACACCTTGCCTTACTCGAACCAGAAGTCACATAACTATAAAACCACGGGCTCACAGGTAGAGCCCGTGTACCAGGGCCAAACCCAGTGTGTTCATCGCCTAGGGTGAGATGCAAAGGCTTGGAGTTGCCCTGTTCTGTCTGAGCTGGCTGGTCTGGTAGGGGTAAGAGAATAAGCTGGCTGAACTAGTATGGGAAAAGGCCTAGAGGGAAAACATAGGAAAGGCACGAGATCAGATGGCAAGCAGGCAGCTGGTACTGTCATATAAGGTTCCGCTCATCTAGAACAGTGGTTCCTCCATGGCTTCTGTCTGCACGGTCCAAGTTGCTGCAGGAACACAGGCTTGGGAAGCAGGATGCGCACATCTCCTGCCTCAGCTAGGATCTGTATGCAAGGGCTAATCAGTTTATAAACTGGCCTGAATGTTTGACAAAGAACCGGCGGCACTTCTGCAGTCTTTGCTGGTGGATAGCCCAGCAACCAGGAAGTCCTGGACAACCAGGGCACTCAGCTCACGAGGCCCCGATTTGAGATTATCTGACCTTTGAGATAATGGCTTCTGCCCCAGAGTGTGTGCCTATGGAGCAGGTGATTGGGGGCTGACAGTACTAGAGTCAGAGAAAGCTCCAGTCCTGGTTCAAACAGGAAGAAGCCAAGAAGCAGTTTGGCCTGGAGGAATGCAAGAGCACTCCCCACTGTACACTTCAGACCTGGCACTGCGGGTTGGGAGGAGGTGAGGAAGCTTCGAATTTCCCAAGATTTGGTTTCACCTGACATACAGCTACGGCCTTATCCCCTAATATATCAATTGATTTCTCATAGCTCAGGAGTATGCCCTCCCTGGATTTGCACCTCCTGACCAGGCTGTGTCCAGATACCCTGACTTTCCTGTGTCGTAATTCCCATAATCATCAAAGTTTATCTGGGGAGGGGACATTCACATCCACAGAAAACCAGGGGGTACAGATCAACCGAGTCACAGTGGTTCGGGTGCCCCAGACACTGCATACACCCTAATGGTGATAAGCTCTGTTCAAAACTCATTTCAGAGCCCCACCCCCGACTTTACACATACTCGCTTCTGAACCAAAAGCCACACTCTCAAAAATCTAAACTCCTATTTTCCTTCCCCGGAGATAAGATCTCAAGGGTTCAATTTGCCAGAAACCTCAGAGGGAAGAAACTGAATGAAGAGATTCCAAATCTTTCCACAGGGAATATTCCACCCGAGTAAGGAAAGAGGCCTCTGCATCCGATCTCCTTATTGTGCCGCTGGCCACATTTTCGTCAACTCTCCCCTGGGAACTCAGAATTTCAGTAGGAGGCAGTGGGGGAACTAAGCCCCCTTCTCTGGCTGTGGCTGGAGAGTTAGGGGACTCAGAATAGGGCAAAGACCAAGTCAGTTACTGGTCAGGAGAGACAGCTTCCTAGAGGACCTCAAAGGGGCCAGGGACCTGTGATGTGAGTCCCTTTGGCAGCCAACTGTCCAGAAAATAATGCAAAATTCCCAGCCTACAGAGCCTTTTAGAGCCAGTTATGAGGTCAAGGATTTCCTTCTCAAAAGTTTCCTAGGGCCAGAAAAGCGAACCCCATAAAACCCAAGAGCAATCCTAACTGGTCAGTTAGAAAAAGTGTTGTGGGGTGTTCTCTCACCCTTTGCTGGGGTTAGAGAAGGAAACAGGCCCAGAGAGGTCCAGGGACTTTCCTAAGGTCACACAGAGTACGGAAGTAAAGTCCTGGCTAGATCATAGGCAAGCGTTCCGTTTTAACCTCTCAGAACCTAGATGGCTTTCCTGTAGACCGGATTAAGTCTCTCAAGCTCTCTGCCGGTCTCAGTCACCACCAAGCTGCGCCTCCCTCCTTCTGCTGCCGGCAGATCACAGGCCTTACCTGAGATGCCAGCATGTGCTGGGAGAGGTGGAACGGGAAGGGCGCCGCGGTGCTTGCTGCGCTGGCTGCGGGACCCAGCCCGCCTGCGTCCAGCCCCGTCGCGGTTCCGGGTCCCGCGCCTCCGCTATTGCCGCCGCCTCCTGCCACCGAGGCTAGCAGATGACCCATGCCCATAGCGGAGAAGGCTCCGGGGCCCATAGCGAATTGTCCTGGGTGCAGGAAAAGAGGCTGGCCAGCTCCCAGCGGCCCAAAGAACTGCTGCCCGTGCAGGTGGCTGGAGAAAGCCAGGCCGGGCAGGTGGCCCGCACCCAGTGGGGATGCACTGTCTGTCTGCACCACCAGCGGTGCCAGGCTAGGCTCCTTGCCCTCGCCCGCGTCCTTTCGCCCCTCGTCCTTTCTCCGGGCCTCGGTGCGTTCCTTCTCCAGGCTCCGCAGACCAAACGGGCCGTCCCCACTGCCCTCCGTTGTTTCCTTGCTGCCTCTCTCCGGGCTGCGCCGCTCCCGGGCGCGTTCGGGTTCGGTCAAGCGAGCAGCGGGGCTGGCGTCCCGCATAGGGCTGCGGCCCAGGGGCGCTGCTGCGCGCTCCTCGCCTGGTCGCTCCAGCTCAGCGTCGCTGTCGGCTGAGCATGGCTTTTCCTCGACTGCGGGGAGAGATGGAACACGGGTTACAGGGCGCAGGCGGAGACGGACGCGGCGCCCTGACCCGGGGAACCTGGGCCGGGTCGTCGACACTTTAGACAGACCAGCTATTGGGAAGGTCAATTTGGGAGAGCTTCTAGGGGCAGCTGCAGGTCACATAAATCCAAGACCCCATTCTTACACTGGAAGAAAACCAGCCCTGAGTTGAAAACCTCATTTCTAACCACACATCCCACGGGGAGTCCAACTCCAAAGCCTACCAAATGTCTTGGCTGGCAGGGACAGTCCTTAAATGGGAGTACCAGACTGGAAATTCTAGCCACATCCCGGTCACTTTTATCCAGGTCTTTAAGAGAGCTGAACAAAAGGTCGACTTTAAGGGGCACCCTAAGGGGACACTTCCGACTCCTACTTTCCAGACCAACCGAGTCACTTACTTCGAGTCCGGTGCAGGCGCAAGGGACTGGGTGCTGCGCTGGGGGAGGGCGGTGGTTCACGCGCAGGCGGAGGGTCACAGGAGGAGGCATCGGACTCTGCGCCGTCACGCTCCGGCTTGCAGTGTTCCTCATACAAGCGGAGAGTCGGCAGCGTTAGCTGCTTCCTGGGAGAGAGCAGAGGGAGATGTCAGCCGCCAACGCACCCCTTAAGGCTTCCTGTGCCCGGCGGAACGCGTCACAGGCCACCCGCTGATCCCTCACCTTTTCTCTCGACGGCCGTTCCCGGTGTCCCGGAAGCCCTTGGCAAACGGGTTGTTGTCGATCTTCAGCTGTGTAATCTGCGGGACCGGGGAAGCGGCACAAAGTCAAGACCTGGCTCTTCTAGCCTGGCCGGGGGCACCCTGAGGTCAGCGACTACGGGCCACGGAATAGAAAGCCGGAGGTAGGGGGTGGGGTCATGCCACCCACCGGGGATAGGAAGCAGGGAGGTAAGGCCGGCAGGCAAGCATCTAGGAAGGTGACAGGGTCTCTCTCTTATTCAAAAATAATCCCTCAACACGCACACACAGGCCCAAGCAAACAAACAGGCTCCTGTAGTCACTCAGGTTAAACTATTCGGTACCTGAATACAGTGCCCGCACACCCAAGCCCGCAGGTCCAGGCAAAGGCAAATCATTGCACTCACAGGCCCAGAAGGGCAAGTTTACAAAAAGATAAAAATAAATAAACAAGTGCCTATAGAATCCAACGAATTCACTAGTTTCCATATATAGCTAAGGCACTCCAGATAGAATACGAGATCAGGCAGACCCCTGGTTTACAAAGACACAAGCAAAGACACTGGGACCCTCTCATTTACTCCACTGTGATCTATGAAGGCACATAGAAAAAAAGCCTTTTCACCTGAAGGAGAATTGTCTTAGTTTTTCCCACAGGGCCTGGGGCCTGGATAGACCCAGACAAGTGGCTTAGAGGGGCTCACCAGAGCTGTGCCACCTGTCCCACTGTTTGGCTCTCTTGGAGAGTAAAAATTGGACCCTGCATTCCTAGCATCTGTAGAACTTGGGCAGATTGCCCCAGGCGCCCTCTTTTCATTTAGATTCCCAGTCATGAGCCAAGAAATGAAGGAATAAAATGTAAAAATGTCAGCGGGAGCCTGAGTCTCTACTAATTGCTAAGTAAACATCTCCACTCCAGCTACGGCCCAGCTGTTTGAGTGCCTCAGGGGAGTATGTGTGTCTGTGTGGGTATGAGAGGGAGCCCAGGGGATTTATGTGGGTGCTGCTCTTGCAAATCTGAGTGGGTGGCGGGTTCTTCAAGCTCTTTGCAATGCCCCTGCTATTGGGTGTGTTTGAATGGAGGTTTGAAGCCTGTACATGTTTGGGGATGTAGATGGATGTAGGGGCCAAGTTCACTTCCCGCCCAGCACACCTTGTCATTCTGGTAGGCAGTGACAGCGATGAAGTCGGTCTCTGGGAAGACGTAGGTGCGGAAGGTGCTGTAGGGGAGCTTCAAGATGTCATTGGCTCGGACGATGTGGAAGCGCGGCTGGTATTTGTGCATGGAGTTCAGGATGGTCTGTGAAGAGCGTGAGGTTCAGCCAGTGACTCCCTGCCCCTGTCCTAAAGTTTTCATTCTCTCTCTCTCTCTCTCTCTCTCTCTCTCTCTCTCTCTCTCGTTTTTTTCACCTGCACTTCTTTTTCTACTTTTCTTATGCTTTTCTTTTCAAAGTTATTTTCTCTCTCTATTACACCTCTCAGTTGAAAATAGAAATGAAACAAAACAGAAACAAACAAAACCCAGGTCGGCGCTTTGACTGCACTTTCCCTGACCTTGGTAAACTCCTGAAATACTAAGGAAAGAGAAGTGTGTGTGTGTGTGTGTGTGTGTGTGTGTGTGTGAAGGCTCATGAACTGTCTACAGTGCAATAGAACTCCCCCTCGCCCAGTGAACTCCCACCATTGACTAGGATCAAGCAGAAAGGGAGAGTTCCTCAGACTGTCTCTTGGCTGGACATCATCTGCCTTGCTGGAGGGAAAGGTCTCCAAAAAGGCCTGAAGAGAGCGAGTTTAATGTCTGCATTCTCTAGCCTTAGGTGAGGGTTAGCTGCAGGAGTAAGTCTTGGCATTCTCCAAGCCCAGCATCTCCCACCCCACAGCAGAGTGACCTCCACAGGGCCTGTGCTGCTGCTTGACCTATTGCCTGTAGCACCTGCCTCGGTCTTGAGGGGCTCTCAAAACCCTGACAGAAGGAACTGCGATTGAGAACAGCCTGGAGTTCCCCATCAACTGTCCACATGCTCTTCCCCAGTGGCCCAGTGCTGCAGACAAGGTCACTCTAGGGGTCCTAGACATTCTGTAGCCTCCCTCTACCCACGCAACTGCAGTGAGCAAACCCAGGTTCTCAACGCCTTCCCACTCTCCTCGAACTCACAAAGCCATGCTTGTCGGAAATGTTGTTGGTGAGCTTCAGCTTGTGGAAAGCCACAGGCTTGGCCATCCACTGCTCCCCCGTGGCCGGACTGTCCGGATGAATGTACATGCGCTTGGGCATCTCCGGGTCGGCCTTGCCCGCCACCATCCACCGGGAGTTGTGAAACTTATAGCGGCAGTCATCAGCAGCCACAATGTCCATCAGCAGGATGTACTTGGCCTTCTTGTCCAGACCGCTGACTCGCACCTTGAAGGGGGGGAACATCCGCCTCGGAGGGAGGGAAGGGGAACATGCTATTGGGACCCGGCTCTTCTTTACTCCTTTACCGTCCTGATGACAGAATACCCCTGCCTGATTGCCCCATCTATGTTTGCAATACCACCTCTGCTTGTGCTGTGCTCTTACTGCTACTGGGAAGACCCAACCTGCGGTTGTTACTCCCTAGACATTTCATTTCTGCTGGCCAGACCCTGTTTTGTAAAGTCTTGAATGAGCTTTGCACTCAGGTCTGTGGACCTTCCTTCCACTCTGATGTGGGATTAAGGTTGGTGTCTAGGAAAGGAAACTAGGCCCTTTAGAAATACGCTGGGTTTTTCTGAATTGCCATGAAATTCGTTCAGGAGAAACACACTCTACACGCAGGGCTCATAGAAATAAATTAGCAAGACCTTTGTCTGGGGGGAAATGATATGCTTAACCTTGATCAGGGCTCCTGAGTCTAGAGTTCGGGGGAACAGGGTGAACCTGAGGCCTGGACTCTCAGAGCCTGAAGTGTTGGGAGGATTGGGGATTGTGTTTATTCTTCTGGCTTTAAGGCCTCAGGAGGTAGCTGGTCTTGAGCTCCATGTATAAGCAAGACTCTCTCCAGGGCCTAGCTGCAGGCTCAACAACTCAAGACCCGCTGCCGGGAACCCAGCAGTCGGTCTGGAGCAAGCATGAGACGGGGTGCTAGTCCCACTATGGACTCCGGGAAACGGAGCGGAGAATCCGGGGAAGGTTCCTTCTCCTAGGAACTCCTAGATCGGCCCGGAAGCAGAAAAGCTAGACCTGAAGGGGCGAAGAAGACCCGCTAGGGCCGAGTCATTGGGGTTTTGAGATTAAGAAGGATTGGGACTATTCTTTAGGAGCGTGTTTTCGTTTTATTTCAATCGAGGGATGCTTGGTTTTCTTTTTCTTTTTATTTCGCTCCGGTGCCAAACGAAAAAAACGTCAGCTTGCTTATCTGTGAAGAGGAGCGTGGCGCCAGAGCCAGAGCGGGGGAGCCGAGAGCACCGGCTCCGGGTGCTGATGGGTGCTGTCCGGTCCCCCAGACCGCCCGCCCGCCTGCCTGCCGGCCACCCTACCTCCCGGACTTGGTGATGACCATCTCGGTGCCCAGCTTATGGAACTGGTCCCACAACTCCTTGGCCTCCAGCGTCACCTTGGGGTCGTCCTCCACCTCGTCCTCGGGTTCCAGGCTCTTGAGCGAGCGTAGATGCGCGGCGGGCGGGTGCGGGCCGAGTGCCGAGACGTGCAGCCCCGCCTCGGCTGCCGCTGCGGCCGCTGCAGCCGCTGCCGCCGCCCCCGCCAGGCCCGGGTCGGGCAGAGGCTTGGCCAGCGCGCCGGGCGGCAGCGCTAGCGCCGGGAAGAAGGAGGGCTGCGCTGCCGCCAGGAAGGCGGACATGGGGAAGTCGGCGGGCCGTGGCGCGTGGAATGGGTGGTAAGCCATGGCGCTGGCTGCCAGCGCCGGCTCTCTCATCGGGACATCCGGCCCAGGCACCCGGGAGCCGGGGCCGGGGCCGGGGGCGCGCGGCTCGGACCCCCGGCCCGGGCGGCGGCGCGAGCGGAGGACTGACGGCACCGGCGACAAGCGCGGCAGCTGCTTCTCCCGGCTCCCCGTCCCGCGCACCTCAAGGGGCTCGGGGCTCTGGGCGCGGGGGCGGAGGGGGCTCTGCGCGGGCTGGGCTGGGCTGGGCTGGGCTGGCCTGGCCGGCTCCGGCGCCGGAGACCACGCGCGACTGGTTAGATCTTGTCCTGATCTCTGGAAAACTGTGACTATCTCACATGTCCTGCCCTGCTCGGATCCCCTGCGCTAACGAGCCAGGCCCCCCTTGATTGCTGATTTTACGCTTTTTGGACCAATTGTGGGTCTCCGGGGGCGGGGTTTTGACAGCTCAGGCCAAGCTCTGGACGGGAGGGGGGCCCAGGGAGAAGGTGTCGGAAGCCTCAGCAGTAAGAAAACATGTCAACAGAATAAAATATTAACCAATGACGGGCCAGCGGGCCCCGAGACCCCTCCCCCTGGCCTGGCCCCCACCCCGCCGCCCGCGCGGGCCGCTGCCTGGGCGAGGACTGGGAAGCGCGGAGGGCCGACCTGACCCGCCGAAACCGCCTGAGGCAGGGGGCGCCCGGGTCCCAGGGCCTTAGGGGAAGGACCCCTAGCCGCGTGCCGGCCCCAAGTGCAAAGCATTGACACGTTCCGGAGAGGAGAGGGGGCGCCCTTTCTCTCCCGCGCCGGGAGGCCCGGCGGCTCTGGCCTGCGCCCCAGCCTGGCCTCCCACCCCACTCGCGGTCACCGCCCCGGGTCCATGCACTTCGGAGGGAGGCTGCGGGCACTGGAAAGCCAGGCCGGTGGGCGGGCAAGTCAGGAGGCTCGGGCGGCCGAGGGCCCGGAGCCGAACTCAGGTAGCCGGAGCCGGTGAGTGGGGAGCCACGGTAGAACCCTGAAGGGGCCTGCACGGGCGGGAGCGGGACGCGGCCTTGCTCTGGGGGAAATGCGGGGACCCCCCCCCCACCTGCGTCTCCCCTCACGGACTCAGGAACCTGGGGTTCCAGGCTGGCCCTGCACTTAGCCCAAAGTAGGTCTGTGTCAGGTTCCCAACCTAAAGCTTTCTGGCGAGTGGGAAAATGGATCCTTGGGGCCAGGTAGGTGAGCGCACCTTCTGCTGAGCACAAGGAGGTACCGCGCTGGTTGATCCTAGACCTCAGATTCTCCACATGCTCCAGAACGAATTTTCGTCGCATCCGGTACTGGAGATGCAAGCCCATCTCTTCCTAGGCACCGGCAACCTTTCTTCTCTAGAATTTGTTTCCTTTTTTTGGAAGCTCAAAGAGCCCTAGTTCAGGAATGCTGAGAAGTGCGGGTGGGAATCGAGGTGTCTGCCAACATTTGTAAACACCCCCTTCGATGATCAGTCTTCGTTTTCTCTCTGGAGACAGCCTCAGTGCATCCGTGTGCGTGGTGTGGTGTGGTGTGGTGTCGGTGTGGTGTGTGTGTATGTGTATGTGTGTTGTACTTCGCGCCCAGTGTGATGCTCTCGGTACACAAGAGCCATAATCAGGTGTGCCCAGAGCAAACAGATCATACACTTGCCTCAAATAGGGTTGCGGCGCGGCCCTTTATGCTTGTTGCGGGGGGGGGGGGGGCAAGGCAGGGTATGAAGTAGCCACAATCGACACTCTCACCCAAATAACCACTACAAGTGAATTCCACCGTCACCGGCCCTGTGTCCGCATGGTGGGCACCTAAATCTATCAGTGGCAAAGCCCAGGCAGCTTGTCCCTCAGCTGCGTACAGCGGGACTCTAGGCACTCGGTAGCTGACCTCCCAGAAAGGCGTTTAAAGGCCAGTCGCCCCCCGGCAGTGCGGGGTTGAGACCAGCAGGAGTCGTTTGGCCTCCACGACCTTTTTTCCTATGTTTCTGAGCCAACACCAGGCGCTTGTAATTCTTCATAGCCGTGTGCGCGCCTGCCCCACAGGGTTTTTCTTTTCTTCAGGACCTTCCTTACTCTTGTCTAGGTGGCTCTTCTCATTCTCTTCTCTGCCTCTTAAGCTCTAGCTTCGCAGGGCTTCTCTGCTGGGGTGAGATCCACTGCATAAATTTCAGCTTAAACAGGATGTGTCCCCTCCGGGAGAGATGTATTTGAACACACTTGGGTAGTTACTGAGGTGAACAAAAAATAGCCAGGTCAGTTTTTCGAATCAGCAATACAATTGCTAAATTGTGCGTATGCGGACAGGCACTTCAGTACTTGTAAGAATTGTGTATGCATCGAAGTATGTATTTTGGATATTTTCCTGGGTAGCATAGGGCAGCTGTTCTACCCGTCTGAACTCGAGATTTGAAAACATGAAGGTTAAATTATTTGTCCACGAACTCCAAGAAACCCGGCAGCTATGGCGCGATGGTTGCAGCACAGGAGACCTGAATCCCACCTAAGGAGTTAAGAACCTGCCCTGCGGCTGGCCACAGGCTTTCCTGGCAGGCTGGGATTCCATCAACTGCTCCAGCTCACCATCGGCAGTTAACCGGAGGACCTGCCATAACCACTCTTAAGATTCTTTATCGACCCTCCCCAATCAAACTTCTGCTTAGAATACCCTTGGAGCATCGAAAACTGGCCGCTGGGGCGGCCCAAGCAGCCTCTCGAGCGGCGCCTTGCGGCTCGCAGCTCCAGCTCCGCCCTACCCCCGCCTGGTTCTACCTCCCCCTTCCCAGGAACAGGCGCCCCCGGGGGAGTCCCCCGGGCAGAGTGTGCGTGTCTCTTTAAGAGGCCCCGGGGGGCGCCTCGCGGGCCGCCCGGGGCTGGAGGGGGAGGGCACAGGCGAGGGCGGCTGGCGCCAGGCGGCCGAGGCTCCACAACAAAGCTCCGGCCCCTGTCACTTCGCATCGGCCGGGACCCGCAGACGGGTGGGGGACGCGCGCTCAGTCGCCCCTCCCTCTCTCAGGCGGTCCTAGGCGGGGGCGTCGGGCGGGCGCTGGCTTCGGGGTCCCAGGCTTCTTCCACGTGGCCCGTACTCTTAGCTTCCCGCAACAACCAAATCGAGCACTGGTAGCCTGGCCCGGATGGGGCTGCAGTCTCAAGTCTGGCAGAGCTGCCCCCCCCCTTTTTTTTTGTTGGTTCCGTTGGCCCGGTAATAATTGAGCATGATCAAGAGACAAGGAAAAGACCTCTCTCCTGAGTTGATCCTAAAAATCGCATAGGTTCCTGTGTGTAGGCGGAAAAAGATTAGTCCACAACACCTGTGGGTATCTGCATGCACGACCCGGAATGGATTTGTCTGAGCCCGCACGGAGTGAATGCGGGACTGATGGAGGATGTGGTCCTGTGGCAGAGTTGGGCGAGGGGAACGTGAGCACCAGTAATTGGGCGCTAAGCGCGTCGTGGCAAATGAATGTGCCTGGGCAAAGCTGGGGTGACAAGTGTGGCCCTACGCTTAGGAAAAGTGGTCGGGGGAGACAGTAAGGCGCACCCGTCGCTCCCATCCACAGCTTCTCCACCGGACCAGCGCCTCCCGGAGCCTTGGCGCCAGCTAGCCCGGTTAAGCAGTGGGACTGGGCTCCCCCGCGGTCCCGGGTCTGGCCAGGCTGGGGGCTGCGGCCTCGGTGACCCCAGCCCGCGGCGGCCCAGCCTGTCCCGTCCACTTAAACAAATTGCGGCTGACAGGCGCGCAGTCTCCCTGGAGCCGCAGCTCGTCGGTCGCCTCTCTCATCCCAATTACCCAGCGCAGGGTCTGGCCAACAGGCTGGGGTGCGGCAGGCGACGCGGGAAGAGTGGGCTGCCCGACCCTCTTCGTGGTCACGGTATGGCCCTAGTCTGGTGCCAGGACTAGTCGCGGGGCCACTTCCTCACCAGGCTCTAGGAAGCACTGTAAACAGTTACCGACTGTGTGGCCCAGTCTCTGTCAGGTTGATGAGAAGACAAGGCCCGGCTAGGCTGCCTATGCCCGGGGTACACTTTGCACCGTGAGTTAGGGTGTGGTGGACATCTCCCTGCCTTTTGAGAGATCACGTGGTTAGGAACCTAGGTTGTGTCCTCGTCGATTTTGAACAACTTTCCCCAGAGTTTTAGGAATCCTATAACTCCTCTAAGCTGCTAAATACTCCGAGCCTTGATTCGACGGAGTGCATCTGTGGCTCTTGGCACACACAGGGCTGCAAGATTGAGGTGCGAGTCTTGAATTTGAGCCTAGACGTGGGGTGGGTGTTTGGGACCTCAGGAGAGTGAACCGGCTTGAGAAGGGCTCCTAGAACCGGCCCACCTGCAGCAGCTGGGCGTGTGGTTGGCCGGTGGGCACTCAGCTTAGACCTACACCAGGAGGGGAGGAGGGTTCCCTGGGGGCACCTGAGGCACAGTGCGGCTACTCTCTGTTCTGCCCCTGCAGTCCTGTTCCCACCAGTGAGCTCCCTGGATTGTAGCCTCTGAACACCCTTTTACCTTTCTGACGGGCAGTGTCCCCTTTATGTGAGTCATGCTGCCTCTGCTGAGTTCTTCCTAGTCCCTCTCCGACAGATGAGAACCCTGAAGCCCAGAGCTGCAGGTAGCCTTCCTAAGGTCACAGCTCCCGGTGGAAAAGCTAGAATGGAACCCTGAAACCTCAAAAAAGCATGCGCTCAGACCCTAAATCCATTCCTTGGAAAGGCATTGCTGTCGTGCACCGAGAGGAAAGCCACATTGGCATTCCAAGACTTCCACTGGGCTCTGGATTTTAGGAGCAGATCTGCAGGACGTGGGGTGGGGATGGGGGAAAGATGGGTACCCCAGAAGCAGCTTCAAAGAAAGCCAGGAGCTCCCGCTGAAAACTTGAGAGGACCCAGGCAGGAGTCAGTGAAATCGGTCTGGGATTGTCTGAGGGGCACTGGGCAGAGAGGTCAGCTAGGATCCAGGTGGCAGTATGGGAACTGGCCAGGGCACATGGAACACCAAGGTGCAGACAGGGGTCAGCTGACTAGCTGTGTGAATCCATGACCTTGCAAGAGGCCCTGCCCTTCTTGGGGCTCAAGCTTGTCATCACAAAAGGAGGGTGGGTGACATCTTCGGGTTTACAGCTTGTGATCTGTAAAAACCAGAAGCGAGCATTGAGAAATTATCCTCAGTTGCAGTCTTGTGGCTGTCTAGCCTGGCTTCTGCACGCCCCTGACATCTGTGCTTGTGTGTGATTTTGCCCTTGGACCACTGGGCCTTTTTTACTGAATCCCAGGCAGACAGTGCCCTGCCTTGTGAGTTGCCATTCCAGTTCCCAGCAGCCTCTTTGAAGACCACGAAGATATTTTTCTTCCGTCAGATGGAGAGAGGGAGCCCAATGGGTAGGCAGTGCTGTGAGAATGGGGAGGTCACTTGCCTTCCTCAAGGTCACCTGGCTCAGCCACAATTAGATTCCTGTTCTGATGACCTTCTGAGTGATGCTATCGTGAAGTGGGGGGGGGTTGCAGTGGGGAGGGGGAGGTTGTTTTGGATGTTATCTGTCCAGGATAAGAAGCTGGCTGCTCTAGGGTTAGTGGCAGTAAGGTCCCCTGCCTGTCCGGCTCTCACTTCAGCTGATTACAGGCTGTGGCTGCGTCCCTAACCTTCCCAATTAGCTGGAGGTCAGGCCCAGGGCCTTTCAGATAACCTGAACTCCAAAGGCAGCCACTACGGGGCCAGCTTATCTGGGCTCTCTGATCCTCCCCCTCCCCCACTTACTTCTAGTTGCCCTGACTGCAAGCAGATGAATAACCAGATTGTCCTACAAGCTCGGCCGCAGGTCCCAGTCCCGCACTACACCCACTGCTTTCCCTGACTGGAGGAGGCCACATCGTTTCCCCCCCCCACACACTGTAAAGGGAAGGGCCGGACCAGGGTGGGCAGGTCCCCTGCATGGCTGAGAGTTCCTGGCAACAATGTCCCATCCACGTGCCCAAGTGTGGGTGCAGAGGGGTCATGCTTTCTAGAGCGTCAGTGCCCAACCCCGGGCAGTCAAGTCACCAGCTGTATGCGCGAGCAGCCTGTGGCACCCTCCTTCTGTCCTCTGCCGACTAAAAGGGTGCTCCAGCTGG
This sequence comes from Myodes glareolus, assembly GCF_982192425.1. Classification (NCBI taxonomy): domain Eukaryota; kingdom Metazoa; phylum Chordata; class Mammalia; order Rodentia; family Cricetidae; genus Myodes; species Myodes glareolus. The sequence continues at coordinate 36,819,216 of NC_142034.1, forward strand.
GGATGGGGGCTGTGCCAGGCACATCCATGTCGAAAGCTGTCCAAACGGGGAAAAGCTGCTCTTCTGTGGAGCTCCAGCTTGCTGGGCCTAGGCCTTGTGTTCCCAGCAAGCTCCCTCATGGGGCTTTTCAGCCCTCAGGAGCCCAGACAGAAGGCACAGTGTGATTTGTATCTTCTCCCCTTTGATCTGGTGGGGTGACTGAATACTAAATTTCTCTTCAGGCACCTAGGGGTGGGATGGGAACTATGGAGAGGCCAGGGGCCCAGGAGCTGCCCCAGCTCTGACCAGATGGTTGAATGGGAAGGCTGCTCGTCTGTGAATCCAATTCTTCCATTAAAAACCTTCATCTAAAGCACACCTGGCTCAGCGGGTTTCCTTCAGTCCTTCAAGGCCTGCCCTGGGCCTCAGAGGTATGGGAGAAGGCAGAGGGGCTAGAACTGTATTAGCCTCTTTCCCATTCACCGCACTTCTCTGCTGCTCCCTGGCATTGTGCTGGTCCAGAACAGGAGGAGGAGGGAATAGAAAGCAAGAATTCAGGCCGGGTATGGTGGCAAATGCGATCGCAGCTCTTGAGAAGCGGAGGCAGGAAGGTCAGGGTTATAGCTGACTATATAGTGAACTACCCGAAACCTGATCTCCAAAACAAAACAACAAAACCCAAAAGCTTGCTGTCTGAGATCTTAGCCAACTTCCACAACATACCCCACTCTAGTTCACAAGCTCTCTATCTTCTGAGCTCGAGAGAGAGGTGATTCCCAAGTGCCCTCAGACAAGGTCACAGGCAAAGGCAAGCTCTTATTCCAGAGCAACCCAGGACACACTAGGGGCTACACTGCCCTCTACGTCCACTTGTGGGGAGGCCCAAGCTTGGCGCCTCCACAAATCCTAGGCTCTGGTAACAGGCAAGAGTCTTGAGACTGAACTTCAGTTAAACCCCACCTAACTTCCAGTGGGAAGGTTCTCCTCCCCTTTCCTTCCTAACATGGGCTCCCTTGTACATATAGTGTGGGTGTGGGTGTTGGGAGCATGTCTGACCCATAGGGCTCTCCTCAGTGTTTGGAGAGGACTCTGACCCCAGCAACTCAGGAATGGACACCAATTGCAGCGTGATTTATTGGACAAGACGTGCACTTTTGATACGGCCTCAGTAACCACGGTTTCCTTCACTCAACAGTACAGGACCAGGGTACAAGGACTCAAAGATAAGACAGACAGATTCTCCCCATGAGCCAAAAGGAAGCAAGGGGCAAAGGCAGCCTCTTTCCTTCTTCCTTCGCTATCACTCGGGGCTTCAGTTCTCTCCTGTCTTGGGAGGGAACTGAGCAGGGATACCTGGGGGCAGTGTGCATCACAGCCTGAAGTGGGCTAGGACTGACATCGTCCACCCAAATGCCTGGCTGGACCACTCAACTTCTCCTCACCCGGGCCCTACGATCTGGCCACTGTGCCAGTCCCTCTGTGGGTACAGTTAAAAAATACAAAAGCGGATCCGATGCGGGACATTATGTGCAAAGAGAGAAGGGACCGAGTTTCTGCAGTCTCTTTTGGCCACAGCCCCCAGTGACAGGAGTGACCGAGGTCAGGGTGTGCCGAGCAGTTCTGGAAGTCTCTCTTCGTCCAGAGAGGATTAGCAGTCGTTGTCACTAAGCTTAGGGAAGGTGGGGTTGGTGAACGAGGAGCAGAGACTTAGAAGGGTAGGACCAGAGGCGTGCGGGGGTGGGGTGGAATAGGGGGTGGGGTGGGGTGGGGTGCTTCTCCCTGTCCCTCAGCCAGTCAGAAGCAGGTGGCTGGTGCCTACGGGAAGCCAGTGGGGAAGAGGCTGAGCGGCTGGCTCTCGTTGGTAGGGAGCGGAGATCGGTAGCCATCAAAGTTCCTGGGGATGCTGCCACTGGTGGAGCCTGAGCTGTTACTCAGAGTCTCGATGCTTCCCTCTCGCTGAAGTTCTGCAAAACAGAGGAGAGGCGCAGGCTTGATAAGAGTGGGCTGGAGGTGGGGGCACACCCTGGGCCTGGCTGCTCACCAGGAAGCCCCACTGTGGGTCCATTCATACTCTTTTGCAGGGAGGCTTATGCCCGCCTGCCCGCCATATGGACCAAGTAGCAGCTCAGCTCACAGGGAGGCTCAGTCAGGGGAGAAGCCCCCTTGGCTAGCAGACTCCAGCTTCTGACTTGGGTGTGTCAATCACTGTGGGGAAGCCTTGAGGGCAGAAGTATAATCTCCTGCCGTCCTGTTACTTGTGGTTAGCTAGCACCAGCATGCGCACTCTTGCTTGGCCAGCATTCTCCTCCTCAGTGCATGCTATCCAGGATCAGCAGGTGGGCAGAAGCTAGGACAGGAGAAGAGATGCCTGCCTACCCGATCTGTGCCCACCTGGTCTGTTGCTCTTCTTGCTGACCTGTCCCCAGAGCTCCGTCCCTGCTCGGCCATCCATTGTTCCCTATTCTCACCTACAAAAGCTACCTGCTAGCCAGGCCTGAGCTTCTACAAAGTATATGCCTTCCCTTGGGGGGAGCCTATTCCACTGGAGAGAGGGTTCTTTCCTTGCATGAATATTTCCTCTTAGCACTCCCAAAGTCTCCTGGCAACCCATAGAATGGATGTGCTGAGTTGATCTGTAGAGTGGTCCCTGAACCTCCACACTGCTCTCCTGGAAACAGCACACAGTTCTATCTTGCTTAGCTATGGTAACTTTAACTGCCTCACCACCTCTTCATCCAAGACAGTAACTGGGACAGGCAGAGAGCTGGGAATAGGGCTCCCTGCTCGCTGGATTTATTCATTGGTTTTTCTCAGGGTGGTCAGTTCCTCTTCACTGGTGGCAAGCACGTGCACGGACAGTTTCTGGAGTCTTTTCCAAGCTCAGATGTACCCTACAGCTCAACTTCTTCCCCTGAAGAATGCGATTATGGAGTTTTGCTTGTCTGCCTCACAAGTGTAGGATCTCAAAGCAGTTACTTGAAACATCGAGGTACACCCAGCAATACCCTCATCTGATATGGTTTCAGAGCCCAGGATCCAGGCTGCAGCTGCCCCAGGCCCCTGCCGCCATACACATGCAGCGCAGCTGGCTTTGGTTAGGGAGTGAGGGGTCATGGCCTCCACTGGGTTGGCCATCACCAGCCAGCTCCTCACACACTCTGAAGATACACTACAGTCCAAGCTGGGCTGCCCAGCAGCAGCAGCGGCAGCAGCAGCCACAAAATGGGACAGGGAAATGGTAACTATGCCAGTCATGTCTGGATCTGAGCCCAGGCTAGATGAGCACACCAGGATATTAGAGATTCCCATCAGGTTGTGAGCATTGTAAGTAAGGGGGGGGGGGGTGGCGGGGACACAGGCTAGGAGCTGAATGCTGGCTTCCTATGAGACCTTGGTCCTGGAAAAGCCATGAAATAGCTCTGTATGCACAGAAAGATGAGGCAGGGGGAGCTCCTCAGATCTTTCCCTTCTGATTGGCTTTCAGGTTAGCCTTCATACGGGATACAGCCATTGCGCCACTAGAGGGGCAGCGCTGGAGAGCAAAGGGAAGGCCCTGAGCATTAGTGAGCAAGCAGCAGACTCCAGGAGAGCTCCTTCTCCTCTCTGTTTTCCCCACAAGCAAGCCCAGAAGTTTCCCAGAGAAACCTAAGGACCCAGGTGGCTTTCAGAGGCCCATGCTCTCCTGAGCAGCCATCCTGGCACTAGGGGGCGCTGACAGCAGGGCCAGAAGGGCAGAGAGAAGCAGGCAGTAGCCAGAAAGGCAGGGGCCTCCTCAGGATACAGGCAGGCCCAAGGAAGCCGGTCCCAGATAAAGGAGCAGGAGAGACCATCAGGAAGGGAAGGGTAGCTCCTTTGCCGAGCAGAGGGAGAGCCCCAATAGTCTTGACACAAAGTGCAACATATCCACACTGTCAAAAAGAAGCTGAGGAATCCACAGCGCAGGTCCAAGCCCGGCAACCCACTGACCCTCGGTGTAGGCCCTGGCAACACCCCGAAGCCATCTTGGTGATCCCACCACAGGAGTCTGCATGAAGGCACCCCATCCGTCAAATGACAGTGTAGGGACAATTGCCAGAGGGTTACAAGATGGATTTGCTCTCCTGGAGGCCAGGCATGGCTGAACTGTCTGGGCCAAACTTTCTCTTTGTTATTTAGGCCTGGGAGAGAGAGGGCCTGGCCAGCTTCCTCCTGCCTCCACATCCGGGGCACATAAGATTTTGCTGACTTTGTCTCCTTTCAATATTGCCCAGGCTAGTTTGAACTGGTCACTGGGTTCCCAGATCTCCATATGTATCCACCAAAAGCCAAGACACTCTACATCTTGTTATTCCTCCACTTAAAGACTGCCACTGACTCTTCAGGGTCCATAGGCATAAACTCCCTGACACTAGCAAATGGCTGTTTGCAGCCTGATGCTCCAGTGAGGTCTCACTGGTGTTTTCTGTTTGGATGAGGAGCGTGTATGGACAACCTGAGGCCACTGGGACCCAGTGCCTGCTCATCTCTCTAAGCTGTCTATGGGGGTCCGCTCCTTTGTGAACTGAGATGTGCCCTGCAGAGCCCCTAGGCCTACTGAACTCCAGCTAGGCCCCCTGAATGCATCCAAGTGCATTACCCCCCCACCCCCGCCCACGGAGGACAGGCCCTGGCAGGGAGTATGTGCCTCATCTCTGCTTCCCCAGTCACAACTCCCAGGACTGAAAAGTAGCTTGTGCAGAAAAGTAACTTCTGGAATGAATGATGTGGTAAGGAGAGATGGGGCCTTTCTCCAGCATGGACTCATTAATGGCAAAACTGGGGGCTTGGCTGGTTCTGGGACAGTCTCCTACGTATCTGCCATCAAACCAGATCTCTCTTTGTCCCTCCAAAGACGCAAGAGTGACAGTATGTGGGAAGTGAACGTGGAGGAGGGGTGGATGTATGCTGGATCCCCTGCTTTGAAGCACCCCACCCTGCCCTAGGAGCAAGCGGCGAGTGGAAACGTGTGGCCTTACCTTCCTCCATCCCGAACGCATGCTTTGTTACTGTTGGGTTGTTCACGGACGCTGGGCTGTTGGCATTGTTTTTTTTTTCCTTTTTTTTTCCCTTTTGAAAAGAAAAGCATTGAGGAATCTTTTTCTTTTTTTCCTTTGAGAGATATGGACAATGATCCAGAAGAACAGTGATCTCCACAAGCAGAAGGAGAGGGTGGAGGGAGGTGCGGGGGTGGCACACGGGAGGAGGGCGGTCTCGCAGAGGGGTTCTGCTGTCCAGGACACTGACATGCACGTGAGGCGGCGGGAGACTGACCAGTCATGGGGGGATGGGCCCAGAGGTAGAGGTGTTGTGAATCTTTCAGTACCGGGTGAGGGAAGAGGAGTCACACAGTAAGCATAACACAATAGCTTCTACAAGGGGGATACACAGGGACCTATGGCCCATGCAGTGCCAGATGGGGCCCCATGCAGGTGGGTTGCTGGGAGAGGAAGAGGAAGGAGGCAGGCTGAAGAGTTTTCTGGGGGAACCCTGGACATTTTGACTTAGTGGCCTGGTTTTGGCTCAACCCCTACCCCTACCCCATCCTCCCCAGCTCTCAGCATCTTTCCTACAGTATATGTAGACCCCCAGTGAAGCCTAGCAGAAACCAGCCATGGCCAGGCAACTAGAGAGGTTCCCCCAGCAGCATAGAGTCTGGCCCATGGGAAGGTTGGCTATAAGAAAGCTTGACCACCCCTCCTCTCCTGTCGCCCCATGTTTGGACTCAGATTGTGCCCTCATATTCTCCAGGGACTTGGTGACTCTGGAAGGTAGGAGTGACAGCCTTGTCTTGCATACAGCAACACCAAGGACAAAAGGGAAGCCATGGACCCTGGGTTCACCCTAGAGGGAGAACTGGCACTGGGGCAGGCCACAGGATGCCAGACTCCAATGCCCATTACTGCCTATGTTCCCCATTCTCTACTGGTCTTGCCAGAAAACAAGCTTGTTGCTGTAGCTGGTTCCCCATGGCACAGGCTGGGATGGGCAGGCCACAGGGGACAGGAGAGGACAGCAGAGGCAACAATGAGAAGGGAGAGGCCTCTGCTCATACAAAATAAATAAGCCTAAAGAGGAGGAGGCCTTGTCTGCATTTTACCCCCCCCCCCCAACTGCCGCCATTCCACATGGTGCTTGTCAAACTCCTAAGGCATCTCAGGGCAAAGAGAGGTGGCTAGCCTCTCAGAAGGACCTGAAGAGGTACACACAAAGAGGGGCCGTACTCAATCTCCGCGAGGAGACAGGCACAGCTGCCCATGTTCCTCCTCCTACACAGTGGGCACGGCTTCTTGACCAAGCATGAGGTGCTGTGCCACGGCTCTGTGTGGGAGCAGACGGGTGACAGGGGTTTAGGGGTGATGGCATGACTTTTCGCACATCAGCTACTTGTACTGAGCAACGTGAGGTCTGGCTCCCCATTCTCTGGAGAGGGAGGAGGGCACAGAGGACACTAGGTCTTAGTGAGACTTGGCACAGCTGTGGCAGCCTTAGTGGGAGGAGGGCTCTGGCAGTAGGCCCAAAGTGAATTCTGTTTCGGGTTGGGCATTCTTAGGGTCTGACCCTCGGAGGGTCGCTGGTGCAGCGTTGTAGGGAGCCTAAGTCTCCAGGATCCAGAAGAACCCCCTTGGACCTGCAAAGGCAGTGCTGTGTGTGTTTGGAAGAGGGTACCCCGGGTCCCAGGCTCAGCCTTGGGGCAGTCCTGGAACTTCCGTCACCGGCTACTGCTTGCCCAGGAGTCAGCCTCTGTGCTCTGTGCGTGCATGAGTGCCAAGATGCTGCTCATTAAAGGGATTAGCAGAGCACTTTTATTGGGTCCTGGCTGTAGCCACTACCCTAGGTCCTAAACTAACCACCCAAGCTGCCCAGTAGGAGTGGGATTAGACCTGGTAGGAGGAGTCTGCCCCTGCTGAGACTATAGCCACTCCTGTGGTGAAGAGGGGTAAGCCTTCCCTAAGCGGCTGACTCAGAACTTCAGTCTGAGAAGAAAGGCAGGTGGGCCGTTCTTCTACCTGGGATGGAGGAAGCAGTCCAGGAGACTGTTAAGAGCAGAGGCTCTGGTCACTTGCTTCCTGGCGACTTTGGGCAGGTGCCCTGGGTTCCTGAGCACAAGGACAGCAATGTCTGTTTCAGAGCCTGGCCATAGGAATGAAATTAAATAATGTATGTAGAGCACATCACAAAGTGCTTAGAGCCTCCAGTCAGCAAATGTGAGTTACTATTATTGCTGCAATCGAATCAGTCACTGCGATTATCCCCAGGACACGAGGGCCCTCTCCAGCCTCCTCCCCCTGCAGGTGCCCTGCCACCCAAGCCCCCACCAGTTCTGCCTCCACTGGAGTCTGGGCAGAGATTCTTTTTAATCAAGAAATGGTGCAGGGAGGAAGACGGTGGATTCGTGTTTACAGCTTTTCATTTCCTTCCTTGCCCCCTTCCAAACACCCTCTCCCAAGATGGAGAATAAATCCCCAGCCCTGTTGACATGCATTGATTTTCCTTCCCTCCTACAGCTACCTCCCAGCTCTCCACATTAGTGGGGGCTGTGGTTAAGACCCCCTGCCTGGGCTGGGCTTGGTGGGAGTTCAGGGCAGCGACTGGATAGAGAGAAGCCAGCCAAGTGCCCCTGTCTTGCCCAGTGCAAGAAAAGATTTGTAAAAAAACAAACAGTTCTCAGTTCCTTTTGCTTGAGGGTTCTTGGGTGGAGAGGCAGGTGTGTGTTGGGTGGGGGGAATGGGTGTCCCCTCATTAAGAAGTCAGACTGACCAGCATTTCCCCTTGAAGGGGTAAAAATGAGGAGACCAGATGACTACAGGATAGGTACAAGTTCAGATGGGGTCTCTCTCAAGCCAGCCATTTTGTTATCAAGAAGCTTGCTCACAGGGGCTAGAACTAGCTAGGCAAGACAGCACAGAGAGAGAGAGAGAGAGAGAGAGAGAGAGAGAGAGAGAGAGAGAGAGAGAGAGAAGAGGGTGTGACTGAGTGAGAGAGAGAGACAGAGCGACAGAGACAGAGTGATAGAGACAGACACACACAAGGGAAGATGGGAAGCCTGAATGCTTCCTGGGACTGAGATCTGGACAGATGGCTTTGATGTCATCTGGGAAGGGACTGGACCTGACAGATGTGGTGAGGGGTTGTTTGTCTTATCAAGCTCAACAATTGCTGTTGTCTTGGAGGATGGCTGAGGAGATAGAGGCTTGTTCAGAGGGGACATAGATGGTGTTGGCTGAGACTGTTGCTAACTGCAACAGCACCATCAGAGGCCACGCTCTCGTCTGGAGCCAGCCTCAGCCCCCAGGGCCTGTGTTTTAGGAGGTTAAAGTAGAGCAGCTGAAGGAAGCAGCCTAGATGGAGGACACAGCTTTCTTTCCTTTCCACTTAGCTGGAGGCTGCCTGGCTCCTCCAGACCTTTCCTCTGTGCCCTCTCCAGCCTTCCTTCCCAGCACGCCTCTACGCTTACAAAGATGCCAACAGTCAAAGGGCTTTCCATCCCGGTGAGGTTTGGAAAGGCTGGGAGCTGAGGTTAGTGGAGACTGAGACAGGGGTCACCTTTCTCCTCCAGCAGGGTCTTTGGGACCTTGCCCGGCTCGCCTTGGCGAAGCTGCAGGGCTAAGGCTGAAAAGGCTCTGCTTATTCAGATCACAAGAATCCTGGTTTGGAGATGAAAAGCAGGGCTAGCTCTGGCCTGCTCTTATCTCTGGGGCTTAACACCTATGTCTGAACCCAGATCCCTGGCTGGCTGACGCCAGTCTTCTGGTGTCTTACTACACACACAGCCTGGCGCCCTGAGTGCTTTCAGAGTGCAGCCGCCTGGGGCAACATTAGTCTCTTTCCTGGCCAGGTCAACCCTCAGGCCTCCCATGAACATACCTGCCTTTCTCTTTGCTCAGCTTTGCCCCGACTCAGATGCACACTGATACACAGACCATCAAGAGAGACTGGGGCTAAGACTCTATGGTCTAGCCTGTCCCCAGCCATCAGCCACCAGTGATGAAGGCATATCTCAGGTGTTTTCAGCTCAGGGAGCCTTGGCCACAGGGCCACGCCTGGTGACTAAGAGCCTCAGCTACTACTGCGGAGAGACCTGAGGCCCAAGAGAACTCAGATGCTTCTGGGTACCCATAGCCTTTATACAGTGATAGTGGGGGCCAGTACTAGGAAGGGGCACTATTTAGGGAGACAGATGGACCGTCAGAGTTCTGCTTTAAGCGTCCACTCAAAAACCTGGCAAAGAGCCCCTGGGAATTCGGTTCTCAACAGCAGGCCAGTGTGGTACCAACCCCACTACATAGGGACCTGGAGGCAGACCAGACAGCTGAAGCCCTGGCGGGCCCATGGGAGAGGGGTGTGTGGTGACGGGAGAGGGGTACATCGGAAATGCAGAGGAAGGAGAATAAAAGCAGGGGTGTGACAGGGAGGGAGAGAAGCTGGGGAGGGGAGGAGCTCTCAGAAGGAGGCCTGTCTTGTCTCGTGGCCACATGGTCTCTAGCCTCTCTGCTAGAGTTGACCAAATGTGTCTGTGTAGGCATGTGTGCATGTGTGTGGTGGGGGTGGGGCACTGGGGTTCAGAGCAGAGCCCCACATCTCCTATAGCGTGTTCGAAGTGCTGAAGAGCAACATCCAGTTGGTGGGTAGGGTCTGGTCAGGAGAAACACTGATCTGTGTAGGGGCTGGAGCCTACCCTCCCACACAGGGAGTCTTGTACCGTCAGGGTTGCAGTACCCCACTGCCAGGAAACTCACACCATCTGAATCTCCCTAAGTCTCAGCCTCCAAGGATAAGAGAGAGAGAAGGACCCATGCCACACCCCTCAATCCTTAGTGGCCTTCCCAGCACCCAGCATATTAAAGGAACTCTTCAGTCACAGGAGACTATGAGGGAACAGAAAAGGCAGTAGGGAACCGGCTCACACTTCCCGCTGAAGCGTTGATGGCTGGCTAAAGCTTCAGTTCCCCACAGAGTCATAAGGACAAAGAGGGTTGTAGGAGGGACATTGCTCTGACCCTAGCACTGTCACAGAGAGCTGAATAACCTGAGAAAGTCACTTGCATTTGCAGACCACGAGGGGACAGCGTGCTCTAGTGGTGTCATGGGGTGTGTAAGGCTCTCAGGAGAGCACCTGACACACCTGGCACCTTCGGCAGGCTAGGGACCTGAGCAGATGTCTCGCCCAGAGAGAAGCAGAAGTGATTTCTAGCACCAGGTTCTGAGCCTTGGCAGATGCCATTTAAGGCTGACTCAAGAGTTGGGCAGCATAGAGACATATCTTTGGGGATGAAGAAGCCCGGGCCCTGTGCATGACTTTGTGGTGTGGGTCTTAACTGGAGGAGGCAGGCTAGAAGGACTCTCATAAACTGGACATGTGTGTCCCGGCCCACACAGTCCTGAAGAGGAGACACTCCGTGGGAACCAGGCGCTCAGCAGCTGGTGCCGACCCTCCAGCCTCTTCAAGTCCAGCTACCAGGCCTGGAGGCCCCTGGCAGACGGGGTACTTTCTGAGCCAGCCTCCAGCCTTATGAGATAGCACAGAGCCGCAGACCACGGGAGAGATGCTATGTTCTGAACACTGCTGACCGGTGGGGACTGGAGCCACATCTGGTTCTCATTGAAATGTCCAAGTGTAATTAAATGCTCTACAACGCGGCGGAAGGGTTCGGTAAGAGGTGTTTACCCCTTTCCAGCAGGGCTAAGAAATCAGTTTCTTGTTCCACCAGCGGACCAGCCCTCTTTCCTGTGGCTGGCCTGCCCTAGTCTGAGAGGGCAAAGACCTACCCAACCCCCATCTGTTTGCCTTTATTCTTCCTTCTTTCCCTCTCTGTTTCCTTCCTTCACTCCCTCCTTTCCTCCTGTTGCCACAGGTTCTCATTGTGTTCTCCAGGCTAGTCTTGAACGCCTGTTTGAGAGCTCTTTCCACCTCAGCCTCTTGAGTAGCTTGAACTACAGGTTGAACTACAGGTGTGTGCCCTTATGAACCACAGGTTGAGCTACAGGTATGTGCTCCTCTTGTCTACTTTCTAGAACACACGGGCTGGGGCCAGCACTGGGTATGTGATACACAGGGTACTCTCCTCCTCCCCCTATGCTGTCTACCCACTAGAGAGGACTACACTGAAGGCCTGTGACTACACAAGTCCACACTGGGGGCTGGTGGGCAGGGGAGGTGACTGTCACCATTCGTCCTGTGAGGCTCTTCCCCAGCCCTGAGGAGGAAGACTGGCTTACTTCAGTGACGCCTGTCTCCTTCCACTGGGAGATACGGGGTGTCCTCTCATACTGCACCAAGGGAATCCCTTCTTTGTAGCCCCGTATGACAGGCAGTGCTTGGGAGCGCTGACTCTGGAGGTGCTGTGACAAGAGGTCCTGCCACCCTGTACAGTGGCCCTAAGGCCCAGGGCAGGGTGAGGCAGGTCCTTGCAGGCACTTCCTACTCCTCACTGGGTGATCTCAGTCAGCACCACTGCATGGGGGTGCCCCTACCCAGCTCTTCCCGGCTCATACACAAAGGAGGCATCAGTCTACCAGATGAGAGCAAGAGCGAGGTCTGGGCCATGAAAGGAATGCCTCGGGCCTTCATCTAAGAGCTCGGAACAGCAGGGACAGCAGGATCTGAGGAAGATTGCCCTGTTCAATACCACACCCCCAGGGCATCTTCCTTCCCAGGCTCCCGCTTGGGACCTCCCCACAGCCAAGCAGAGGGCTCCCGGGATAGCTGCTCCCCCAGCTTCCCTTCCCACCCAAGCATCTTCAGTTTATGGCGTCTTTTTACTCAGAGATTTATGACTTTCATGGTAATGGGTTCCATTCTATTTCCTCTGTGCCGATATTTCTAATCATTATGGTGTGGCTTTATGAGCATTTCTTAATAAGTGGAGGTATTTTTTTTCCCTTTGAAACAAACTGCCCTGTGAGTTAATGACTTGTTGTGGGTGTGGGTGTGACCCAGAGACAAGTGGAAGTTGGGGACGGGATGACAAGGGTTGGGGCTGTACAGAATCTTTTAGATTTAAACAAAGCTGTGCTGAGGTCCCTTTAAGACTCTTGGTTCGCGCCCATATTAAAGGCTCACTAACTGCTCACAGGCAACTTCAACCGTGCACAGACACGTGTGGCATCTGGGGGCTGGTCAGCGCTCACCCGGAGGATGGGAAGGAACTTACCAGTCCTGGTCTTTTTGTATGTGTTGCCAAACGTAAGCTAGACCTTGATAGGCAATTTAATTCTTTGGTGGCATTGAGGATAGGACCCCGTGCTTGGTAGCCTCTCCACTGATGAGTAAAGTTTTAAGGAAACTGACCCAACTCCCTGTCCAGTGGTCCCACGCTAAGTCTGACAAAAGAGATTCATCAGGATGAGGCCTCTGTGGCCCCCCTCATGGTCTCAACCTGCACTGCAAAGCCTGTGCGTCTGCGCCATGGCGGGTGTGTGTGTGTGTGGGGTCGTCTTACTTAACTACAGGGGTGCCACCCTTCACTGACTGTGGCCCAGGCTGGGCTGATGTGCTCTGCCTTTGTGCTGGTCTCAGACAGGCTGCTGGTGCCGGGCCCTATTCATTATTCAATTCTGCTGGCTCGGATGAGCCTCGCCATGCCATTTGCTCCTCCAGGAGGATGACAAATCTAGAAATGCCAGTCCACTTCGGTGTATTAAGATATTGATTTGCCCGTCGAGCAGAAGTGCGTCTGTTCTGCCAGCCTTCCCGTGGGTAGGAAGGGGTTAACCAAATGTTTATCACAAGGCTGGCTTCAGAGTTGAAAGTAATGTGATCAGTAATGAATTTTGTGTTACATTAGGTTGTATAAATGGACAGACAAGCGCAGACAACAAGTGGCCAGGAGTCGGGGCTAATCTAATGATGTAAAAATAGAGACAGCACCAATTATACTAGGGGCCAGCTCCAGGCTCCTGCAGGGACTGCAAATGAATAGGTACAAATCAAATTACTCACTAATAGACGCACTACAAGAGGGGCAGTCAATGGTAAATGCATTAGAGCCCAGTGACCTCTCTGCTCTGCACACAGAGTCCCAAAATTTGACTTCCATCTTCAGAGTGGGGGGCAGGGAGTGGCGCTCTCAAAGAAACTCTTGTTGGGTGAAACATGGCCACTGCTCCCTATCCCAAAGCAGTCCCCTGCAGAAGAGACCTCCTGTCCTGGCTGACCTCCAGTGTTTCCTGAAGCCTGAGCTCCAGGGGAGGGGAGACACCCATGTGAGGGGCATAAAGAGCGGTAGGACCAAGCCTTCCGGACAGTACGGCAGACAGGAGGTTACATACCCAAACACTTCATAGTCATGTGTCTCCCGGGGGTGCTGTTTTTGACTGCTACGTCAAGGGCTGTGTCTGCATTGGAAATAAAATAGTTCTTTAAAGTCGATCACACAATGAATGGACCTCCTAAGAGTCAACAAGAGCCGAGATCAAACTGAGGAGATAGCAAGATCTGGTCTGACCACTGATGGCTTTGCAGGGCAGAATTCCATGGTCTGTTCCAAGGTCCAGCACATCTCGCTTTCTCATTAGCCAAAGCTAGCGATCGCCATCCCTTCCTTCTTCCTCCTCAGTCTCCCACGGACTGAGTTCCTCTATTCCTGCTTGCTTCAGGTGGTAGGGAGGGAAGGCTGAGGATGTAGGCCCAGGCTTTTGGGTAACTCCTTATATATTCATCCATGTTCAAAGCTGCTTGACACTGTGCTGTGCTTCTTTGGGAGGGCTTGTGGTCTCATGCTCAGAGGTAACCCTGGATCCCCATAGTCAGCTCTTGTGGGCTTGGGGAAGTATGAAGTATGAAACCAAAGAAGCTCTAAGTCTTCCAAGGACTGGTCCAAGCTCCATGGAGGTGTGGTCGCACAGCCTTGATTCACATTCCCCCAAGCACCCTAAAGCCAGCACCACACACTCGCACACATGACTGGCGATGCCATGCTGCTCATGGCCAGCTGGCACCTGGAGACACAGGGAATGTGCCAGTATGATGGGCACGGAGGAGGTGAGGGTAAGGAATGGAGAGAGGCATCCCGAGTAAATGAAGTGCCTAGAAGGAGAGTCTCCCCAGACTTGATTAAGTGCAGAGGGGTGAACTGCAAGCTCCTGAGCTACAGGAACAAGACGCGTGTGGGGGATGGGGACAGGGAGAGCTATGAAAACTAGAGGATTCAGCCAGCAGACCTAAAGTTGTCTCAGGTAGTGGGGCCTTCAGGTTCCCCAGGCCAGAGGGAGTGCAGGAAGAACAGGCAGCAAGAAGCTGGAGCCCTGTCTGCTGGATTTACTCTGGGCAATCCAAAATGTCTCATACTTAATGCAATCAATGGTCATCTCTGCCCTTCCTTTTCCGCGGATGTACCTGTTTCCTAGCCTATGGTCCCTTGCCATCTGAGAAGCTGCAGCAGAAGGGAAGGGGAGCACTTATCCCCTATGGTGGCGCTCTACCTTACTGGGACCTCACAGTGATTAAAGGTGAAGGCCCTGCAGATGAGGAGGGACCAAGAAGAATCCTCCCTTGGGTTAACCATTTACCCGCTGTAATGATACGGGGGGGGGGGCTGGCAATGGTCCTGCAGCCCTCCACCCTGTGCCCAAGCCTGCACATGCTCCGCAGTCCCTTTCCTTGGGGCGACATGTGGAAAGGGTACGCCAAAGAGGCCACACTGGCACTTCCTCTTTGTTGACAAGAATCAGCATGCCATGCCATGGGCAAACAGGACATGTGCAGAGAAAACTTATTAGCTTGGACTCTCGCTGGGGTTCCTCTGGCTGCAGTTCCAGAGGGGACAGAAGAGAGGGGCAGAAAAAGCAACCTCACTGGAATCATTTCTAAGACTTGGCCTGGAACTAACAAGTATGTCTTTTAAGCAAGATAATTATTCCCATGGCTTTGGCTGCCTTTCATTTACCTCTCAGAGGCCACAAAAACCCAATCAGTCATTCAACAAACATTAACTGAAGCTCAGCCTGGCGTTCATTCCAAGGCTGCATGCTGGGCAAGGAGAACTGGCGGTTAAAGGTAACAAAGGTGAATCAGATTGGGTCCAAGGAACAAGAACTGGGTCAAGATGCACTCATGGCACTATGGATAAGGGAGGAGTAGGAGGCCCCAAAGAGCTGGTCTTTCCCCAGGTGGCATGGAGAAGGACATCAGTCAGAGCTCGTTAATGAAAAGTCAATAAACACCCTTTCCCAGGGCCAAGTACCCTGAATGCAGCTTGTACGGAGAGGCTTTCAGGGAGCACACATGGGCAAGGGGGTGAGCTGGAGGAGGAGACTATAGGTTTTGTCTGAAGAAATGACTGTACAGAAGGTGTGATCTACTTCAGCGTGGACCAATGTGCTGGGGAGCTGCAATCATATGTTTACAGGGATGCTGGGGGAGACTGAAGTGGAATGGGACGGTGGGTCAGGCAGGAGGAGGAGGCAGGGAAGGCCTGTAAGACATTTAAACTCCATGGCAAGAGCCTGGGTTGGGCTATGGAGATAGTTGGCATGTTCTAAGGAGGGAAGTGACCTCAGCCTCCCTGAGAATAGGGTTCCCATCCTTTACTGGGGTCCTCTTTTTGAATAAAAAAATGGGTCACATTCCAAATAGGTGAGACTGGTAAGATTGTCAGAACTAGACACTCTTATTTTAGAAATAACATTTTCCTTGGTGATGTTGGAGATTGAACTCAGAACCCTGTGCATGGTAGATCAGCACTCTACCAGTGAGCCATGTACCCAGTTATTTAAAATACTTTCTCTCTCTCTCTCTCTCTCTCTCTCTCTCTCTCTCTCTCTCTCTCTCTGTCTCTGTCTCTGTCTCTTTCTCGACAGGATTTCTTTGTCCAGGTTGTCCTGGAACTTGATTTATAGACCAGTCTGGCCTTGAACTCACAGAGATCCACCTGCCTCTGCCTCCTGAGTGCTGGGCTTTGGAAGCTGAAGAGAGGAATATCTAATAGCTTAGCATAATTGTGATGACAGGACATTTGCATAGCGGATACTTAAGCCCGCCCACCCTGCTCTGAGTGATGGGGATGATACAGACCACAGAGTATAGTGTCCAGGGTCTGTTCACCATGAGGATGGGAAGCAAGTGCTCCCAGTATTTCCTGTTTCACTCCTAAGAGATGAGAAAATTAAACCCAGAGGGAGAAAAAGGCCCAGGGCCAAATGCTTTCTTCCATGTCTTGAATCTAAATCTCACCAGAAGAGAAATAGTGTTTTTCCTAGTAGCAGCAGCAGGCTTAGGCACTGAAGGGACTCTCAAGACTTGGCCTTTGCTCCTGGCGGAAAATAGCTAGAAACAGGCGCTAGGAGGCTGGGCTAAGACACAAATAGCAGCCACCCACAATCCCACAGCTGTCCTTCCTCAGCGTGCAGGGCAGTTTAGGTCTGTATGGAGGCTCTGGTCTCTGGGAGCTGTGCCTGTCTCTCACCCTTAGCAGTCTGGACACCTGGGGCTGGAAAGCACTGCTCTGCTAAGTGTCCCATGAAGGCTTACATTTGCATAGCTGGTCCCCAGCTGGTGGTGCTATTTTGGGAGGTGGGTCCTGGCTGCAGAAAGTAGTTCATTCTGCTTTTCTGCCCTCTATGAGGTCAAGAAGCTTTTCAACCATACACTCTGGCCACCAATATGTTCTGCCCAAGCAACCATGGATTGACCCCTCCGAAATCATGAGCCAAAATTAATCCCTCCCCCCCTTTTTAAAGTTCTCCTGTATCTCTCAGAACACTAACACAGTGTGATGGCTAATTTTATAAACGGACAGTTTTAAAGCCGCCTAGATTCCCTCTGGCATGTCTATCAGGGCATTTTCAGGTAGGCTGAATGGAGAAGGGAAGTTTCTCATGGTCTGGGGTTCCAGACTGAATAAAAAGGGGAAGCAAGCTGAGCATCAGCCTCTACCTCTCTCTCTGCTTCCTGATTATGGATGTAGTGTGACCAGCTGCCCAATGTTCACGCCACTGCGCCTTGCCACCATGACAGATGGCATTCCTGCCTTAACTAGGAGCTCCTTGCCATGAGCTGCTTCTGTCAGCTATTCTGTCAGCAATGAGAAGAGTGACTAATGCAGGCGACATTCTAGAAGACCATGCCCTGGGCTGGGGCAAGAAGCCTGAGTTCTGTTTGCTTTAATCACTAATAGGTCCTGGTGGGAGCTGGGGACAGGAGCCAGAGAGAAACAGACCACAGCTCAATGCCACCACCTCCCCCAGGGCTTCTCTCAATTCCAAGATCGGAATAGTGGCTTACCTCTTTCCCCCTAGTCTGGTGAGGGATGTGATAGATGGGAGAGAGCCAGCCTGAGAGCCAGCCTGCCATTGTGACCATAGAGAGGGTATGTGGGGCCATCAAAGAGGTCATTGAGAGAAGACACTGAAAGAATTCTTGTTTTGTGAATGCTATAGAAGGAAAAACCCAGGGTCCCTACAGACAAAGCAGAGAAGGTCCAGACACCTGGCTAAATTACCTTGATGATGGTGGCATTTTCCAGGGAACCTGTTAGTGAGGGGAAACAAGCATCTCTGAGATGGAGATGCTCAGAGTCTTTGGAGAAAGAGCGAGACCCAGCCTAGAGAACTGGTTTGGATGGATCACACTTGTCCATGTGGAGAAGGAAGGCCAGAAGGATGAAGAGATGGACAAGGAAAGTAAGGAAAGACTGTGAGGACTTTGGGAATCTGCTACACTGGGTGTCATTGGGAGGTGGGATATTATCATTCTCAAGAGACCAAAAAGAAGGCTGGAGAGACTCAGTGGCTGAAGGCACCTGCCGACAAGGATTGGACAACCTGAGATCTGGGTTCAATCCCTGGAACCCGGATGGTGGAAAGAGAGAACCAACTTCTGCAAGTTGTCTACTGCCCTCTACATGCACACCACTCATTAAATAAAGAAAATAAATTAACGTAAGAAGTTTTTAACGAAGAAGATGATGATGGGAACCTTGGGAAAGGCCAATAGCACTAAAATTCAGAGGGGTGGAAGATGGAGGAGCCAGGAAGGTCATGTCAGACCTCAGAGCAGCTGGCCGGCATGGTAGTGCACGTGGCCTGTGGGGTGATGAGCCGTCCTAGCCTTGGAAAGGGCACAGCCTTCACTCAGACACATCTCAGTGTCTCTCTTATTTTTCTTACATGCTTATGTGTGTGTGGTATGCATGCGTGCACGGCTGTATGTGTGTAGGCACATGCGACACATGCCCATGGAGGCCCAAGATAGATGTCAGGCGTCTTCCCTAAATTACTATTTATTCTTTGAAGCAGGGTCTCAATATGACTAGTCTTGCTAGCAAGCTTGCTTCTGGGTTCCCTTGTCTATGCTCCTTCCCGGTGCTGGAATTATGGGTAGCCTACCATGACCACCTAGCATTTACATGGGTTCTGGGGATCCTGCTTTCTGTTCCTTGTGTTTGCACGACAAACACTTGGTCCACTGAGCCTGATCCCCAAACCCAGCACTGGCTCTTCTGCCCACCTACCACAAGGAGAGCACCCTTGTTCCCTGCTCCGCTTCATCACGTACTAGAAATGACAGAGCCATGAGACCATGCACTGAAACTTCTGAACTTTGAGTTCCAGTATTTGCTTCTTCCTTTAAAAGGGGGGAAAAAGAAGAGAAGAAGAGAGAGAGAGAGACGAGAAAACCACAGACCTGGCAAAGGAACATGATGGGCCCATACAACACGCTGCTGGCTCCTACATGTCTGGCAAGGAAAGAGTTCTCCAGGGCACAACGTTCTTCTGAGTGGCAACTGTTTTCATTTGAGGTATGGGGCAGAAGGGGGGTGGATTCTAATAGTTCCACTTTTAAAAAAAGATATTTTATTTATTTTTATCTCATGTGTATGAGTGGTGCCTGCATGCATGTATGCAGAGGCCAGGAAGAGGAGGGTACTTGATCCCCAGGAACTGGGATTTACATATGGTTATGATTCACCATGTGTGTGCAGGGAACTAAACCTGCATCCTATACAAGAACAGCAAACACTGTTAACCACCTGAGCCACCTCTACACCACAACCTCTTTTTTTGAGACAAGATCTCCTGTAGCCCAGGTTGGTCTTGAACTCACTACGTTGCAGAAGATGTGACCTTGAACTTCTAATTTTCCTGCCCATACCTTCTGAGTTCTGGAATGTATTGACGTGCATAACAACATCTTGCTAGAAATTGCCAATCTTCATGGCAGGTTTAGGCTCCAACGCACTGAATTTCTAGGATTAGTGAACACATTTAATCAACTCCTTATAAAAGCTAATATTTATTTTTATTTACTAATTAAAAACATTGCTTTTTGTATGTATGGGGGTTTTCCCTGAATGTGTATCTGTCTGTGCACCGTGTGTGTGTGTGTGTGTGTGTGTGTGTGTGTGTGTGTGGTACCTTCAGAGATGAGAAGAGTGCATCGGATCTTCTGGAACTAGCATCACAGATGGTTGTGAGCCATGTATGAGTGCTGGGAATTGAACCTGGGTCCTTTGGAAGGGCATCCAGCACTCTGAAGCACTGAGTCGTCTCTCCAGCCTCAGCTGCCGTTTCTTGAGACTTCACTTTCTACACATCTACAGTGAGGGTTGGCAGCAATGCATGGGCTCCCCACATGCACACAGACCTTAATAAAGTTGTCTTTTGAAAAGCATATGAAATCACAGACCTCTGTTAATGAACTGACCACCTACAAACTATGTGATGTTCAAAATATGCTTCTCATGTTAGGAAGGAGGAAAAGCAGCACAGCCCTTTTGATAAATGAAGTTAACTGAAGATAATCTTAAAGCTTTGAATGCAGGGTCACTAACATATAGACAGGCACTAGCAGAAGATCTAGCAGAATCAACTACAGCCTTGGTTTTCAAATTGCCAACCATAGTTCACTGAAGAATCATGAAATCAAAGCAGTGTGCCTAGGAGTGCTAGCATGCACTGTGCCGTGATAGCCCAAGTATCTGGGAAACCGGGTCAGGACGCAGTACGTCTTTACAGCAGAGAGTGTGAGGCACAGATTAAGCATTTCTGGGCAGAGTTAAGGCCCTGATGGGTGGAGCCGCTCCTTGACTGTTAGTTTAGTAGGGACTGGAGAGGAGACTAGAATGCCACCAGCAAAGACAGTCCTTCTTGGCCTTGAGAGCTGCTTGGGAGTCCACAATACTTGGCTACATACAAGGCTTGGGGCTTTGGGTGTGAAGTGTCGGAGAAGGCAAGAAAGAATGAGAAGTCTGAATCAGTGACTGGAAGAGTTAGAAAGTTTAAAACGGACTCCATGTGTACCCGAGTTTTTATTTAAATCCTCTCTTTAGGGGGAGTATTAAATTATATGTTTACCTAGACACAAAACAATTGGGATAAGTCGGGTTTTTTTAAAAAGCTTTTTTTTTTTTTTTTTAAGAAAAGACAATACAGAAAGGAATGTCTGCTAGACAGGAATCAGTTGGGTTCTTCTGGGGGAGATGGTGAGAGGGGAGGAAGCTCAGGGAGGAACATTCCAGGCGGCAGGAAAAGGATCCACAGAGAGCCTGACACGTGTTTAGGGTCCCAGGGGCCAGCCTGATGAGCTGGAGATCAGTGGGGACGGGTCTGGAGAGGGTGACCTAGCCAGGGTGGCTTTGCATACCCCAAGTGGGATGTGCCTAGAGAAGGAACTGCTAAGGACAAGGTTGGGTTCTTAGAGGTGTGGATTTATCAGTAGGTGACTGGGCAGATGGTTCTGGAAATCAAGAGTGAGGTTGGTTTGGAGGTTATCAGTTTACCCATACTGACTGAGGCTACAGAAGTAGAGATTGCCTTGTGCTGAGGGAGAAGGGAACAGCCTTGAGAAGAAAAAGCCAGAAAAGGGACCAAGGGACAGTCAGAGACAGCAGAACCAGGAACTGGAGAGGGTTCACAGGCCCAGGTGGAGGTTCCTGGTGTCTAGTGATGACTTCAGAGGAGAGTGGGGGATGGGGACATGAGACGCTCCTCTTTGGCTAGAGGATGCTTAGGATCTGGGTGGTAGGGAGCTGACAGGATTTCAAATGACAACCATTCTTTGGCTGAGACTCGGGTATGGTGGGAGGTTTCAGGGGAATGGGGTGGGGGGTGAAACAGAACGGCTGCAGGAGGGAAGTGGCTGACGGCAAGATGGGGACTGAACACCTGGACTAATAGACAGCAGCGACAGGATCAGAGAACTGGGCGTCTCTGAAAGAAGGGAAAGGCCAGAAACCCCATCGACACACAGGGGCTATGGAGAGCTTCAGGCAGACCTCAGTAAACAGTAGGTAGGCACCTAGGGAGACACAGACCACGGTAAACGGTGCCCAGGTGGGTGCAGGCCTCAGTCAGCAGACAGGTGCTGCCTATCTGCCACAAGCTGGGCTCTGTCCCAGGCGCTGGCATTTGCTGCAGAGACAGGTAGGTGCCAAGTGAGACCGAAAGAGGGGGCACTAGGCACTGCACAGCACAGCCCAGCGGCAGGGGACCCCATATCCGCGGAGGCTCAAGGAACAGCAAGTTGCTCACTTCAAAAACACCAGAGCAGGGCTGGATGAACCTCAGGCTGGAGCCCGAGGCAAGGGATGATGGAGAGGTAACGGGTGGAGGGGGTTCTTGGCAATCAGAAAGAAGGCGGTTTGGCCAGTCACATCTAGGCTGGACCTGCAAACCCCGTGTCAGCTAATCAGACAGACGGGTCAGCACCACCACAGAGGGCTGAACTGACATCTGCACTGCAGGCTCACCACATTCTAAACGGATCTTCTCAAACGTTAATATATGCATGTGAAAACTGGGGTGCTGGGCAAGAGGTGGAGTTTAGTGGTAGAGAGCTTGCCTAACATGTGAGGCTCTGGGTTCAATCCCCGGCACTGGAAGAAGAAAGTCAAGTTCTGATGCTGACAGAGCAGGGATGGACTCTGCATTTCTTTCTCCTTTGCTTGGCTCTGAGGACCCAACCCGGAGACTCACACAGGCTACCTCCTCCACCAGCTTTGCATAGCTCATCAGAGCTCATCAGCGCCTCGGCGAGAACAGTGCTGCAGGTCACTAGAGTACCTTTAAAAATGTTCTTGGCTGGGTGGTGGTGGGTGCACACCTTTAATCCCAACACTCAGGAGGCAGAGGCAGGTGGATCTCTGTGAGTATGAGGCCAGCCTGGTCTACAGAGTGAGTTCTAGGACAGTCAAGACTACATAGAGAAACCCTGTTTCAAAAAACCAGAAAAAAAAAAAACAAAACTTTTTTCTTTTTTACTTACAAAATGTATATTCCCATTACATATAGCATGATGTCTGGCAACATATATTCATTGCAGAATGGCTAATTAACACAAGAATGGCTAAACAGAGCTAATTAACACATATTACCCCACATACTTACCTTGTTTTTTGGTGGTGAGGACATTTAATATCTATCTGGCTAGCCGTTTTCAAGACTACAGCACGTTACTATTTACCAGAGCCAGTCTATGGTGTGACAGCGCTAACTAGGCAGCCTATCCAACGCTCTCCACCTCCCCGTTTTGGGCAGTCAGCTTTTTCCTTACTTGTGTGACAGCTCATTTGCCCTGCGGTCCTATGCCTCCTCTGAGGCACTGGAGCCAGTCTGGTAAGCTTTTAGGCACCCAAAGACCTATCTGACAGGCTGATGGTTTGCAATAAACAGTGATAATAGCAGTTTTTACACCACCACAGCCACAAGGCAGGGGACTGTTTGTGTGGGGGAGGGCTGTTTTTGGCTTTCTGCTGGAGAGCTGGTTGTTAAACAATTTATACACCCAGCGCTAGCCAACCCACCATTAACAGTGTTAACACGATCCAAGGGCCTCTGTGTCAGGGGTCTGGAGAGCAAGTCCTGTGATGGCCACAGCAGCAAGCTGATAAGGAGATGTCAACATGAAGGTGCCTGCGGGGAGGCCCTGAGGCCCTGACTTATCTAGCACCAGAGTGCCCAACAGAGGCAACCGCAGAGTAGAGCACTACCCTATCTGTGTGTCCCTGAGTCACCAAGAGAGTTGGAAAGAGAAGAGGGAGGTGTTAGGGCAGAGTGACTTGCTGGAAATCCTCATCTATAGGCACTGCCCCTTCCTGGCTTCCCCTAGCCAGGCCTGTCTTTGTTGTAGTGGCAGGTGGACATATTCACTAGAAAAATAAAGGATAGAGTATCTCAGCCACAGAGAAGGAAGGGGACTGGTTCATTTTTATTTGATCTGCTTTCTGACCTAAAAAATTGGAGGCAAATTAAAACAAAACAAAAGAACAACCATTCATCTAATATAGTCGAAAGAAAAACAATGGAATCTCTTTTGGTGACCATTTGAGGAAGAGAGTGGAATCCTACTGCTGGAGAAAAAAAAGGGTATGGGTGGATCTATGCGTTTGACCTGTGGGTATGCCATTTTAATTTCCTCTTTCTTTTTCTTTAAATTCTTTTTAATTTCACAAGCCTGCTTATTAAGATCACAAACTCTCCCGAGTCCCTCAGCTGTTTGGCAGATGAATCACTGCCAGCTATGCTCAGGTTACTCCCGGAGAAGCTGAGGTCCAGTGGCTAAATATCCCTGCCCAACTGCCCACCAGGCGAGGCTGAGGTGGGCCCGATGAGGCCATTCCAGGGACTCTCAGCCCTCAGAAAAGGGAGGCTCCCGGAGATGAGCTCAGGGACACACACTCTGGTTCATAGGAGCCACAGCTGCCAGGGTCCTGACATATAGGGCAAAGCTGTGCTACAGCCATGGTTCAGTTAGCTCCCATGGAAACTGTACTGGCATCTGGCAAGGGGAAGAGCCGCTATCTGGAGGTAGAGGAAGAGCAGAGGCTTTGGGATGAATTCTCTATACTTCTGGGATGTGAGGATGCAAACGGTCTATACATGTGTATGCCTGATGGAGGGGTACAGTCTGCTACAGCTTTGAAGGTCACATCTCCTTTCCTTGTAGGGGAAAAGGGGGTCAGACTAGGCCAGGCCTCTGAGACAGCTGCCATCTAGGGCCTGACAGGGTCTCCCTATCCCTAATTTAACTCCTCCCAGCCATCCACTGCACTCTGCAGGTGCCAATGACTGTCTAGGCAGGAGGCACTAAGCTGTGAAGGAGCTCTTAGTGAAGGAGCAGAAGAACTAGCTCAGAGACGCAGGGGTGGGGAACCTCACTGATGAATCTAATACCTGAAGGCCCCCAAACCCACAGAACAGCGGGATGGATTGCCAATGTCAGACCCAGCCACCCAAGGGGATTCTAAGCTTCTCCTTAATGGGTTCCTTTTCTACAGTAGAGTGAGGCAGGGATGGGACAGGCCACATGGAAGGTGACACTCCTTGAGGACTCAGGAGAGAAAGAAAAGGCAGGCCTGAAGCTTGGGGATCAGGATCTGTTGATCTCATTGACCTCAGCAAACTAGGGACAGGGCCTGTTAGGTGGGTGTTAACACAGGGCTGCAACATTAGTAACAGCAGAGAGAGAGAGAGAGAGAGAGAGAGAGAGAGAGAGAGAGAGAGAGAGAAGTGTTTTAGAAATAGGAGAGGCACAGGAAGCCTGTGTAATAGCAGAATGGAGATGGGATGACTGTGTGTGGTGTGTGTGTGTGTGTGTGTGTGTGTGTGTGTGTGTGTGCATGCACACATGCACTTATATGGGGGTAGGGTTCACTTCTAGCTAAAGGATGTCTTAAGATTAGTATATGGATGTAGGAAGTCACTTTGGACTTACCGGACTCTCAGAGGTACTAGGGTACTAGTCTGGGGTGAAAGGCACGTGAAAGAAAAGCTGTGTGGTGTATGCCTGAGCTAGCTCTGCCTGCTTGCTGGCAGGTCCCAGGCCCCAGAGCCTGGAACCCGAAGGGAAAGGTATGCTACTACTTATGTCTTCCTTCTCCTGAGGTGTTTTGTTGGGTATAACTGTCTGTCTGTTTATCTTTCTCTGTCTTTCTGTCTCTCTTGTAAAGTTAGGGATCATGCAGGCCAGGCAAGGACCCCGATGCTGAGCTACAGCCCCAGGCCTACAGCTGTATTTTTCAGGGTATTTTTGGGTGTTGCTCCAGGGGGAGAGGCGGCTCTGCTGGGAACCCTCGTTCCCACAGGATTTTCCAGTATCAGAGCCTTCTGGAATGAGTAGCACCAGAGTGCTAAACTACAGAAACAAATGGTTAAAAACATGCCCTCTCCCCTCCAGCTCAACCCCAGAAGTGCCCGTCACAACCAAGTCAGGCTAGAAGTCCGCTGACAGCTTTACCTGTTCCAGATCCTACAGCATCTCGGCTTGGTGACTCGGCCATGGCATCTGCGAGCCGCTCCCGGAGGCCCTCCTCTGTGTGCTCCATGGAGGACATGTGTCGCAGCCCAAAGCCCTCAGGCCAGCTCCCACACACCTCCAGCAGGGTCACGCTCCGGTCGAAGGTACCTGGGACACACGCGGGATGTAAGTACATGTATATTACTTGTGTTTTAATGAATAAAGCTTGCCTGAAGGTCAGTGCAAAGCAGCCACACTAGTCAGCCATACAGGCCAGGCAGTGGTGGCACACACCTTTAAGGCCAGCAGTCACTCTAGTAGGTCATAGAGGCTGGGCAGTGGTGGTGCACACCTTTGATCCCAGCACTAGAGAGAAATATAAAAGGGGAGGAGACAGGTCTCAGCTCAGTCTCCTCCTGAGAATTCCTGGAGGCAGGATCACCATTTCAGTATGAGGTAGAGGTAAGAGCCAATGGCCGGCTGCTTTGCTTTTCTGATCTTCAAGTTGAACCCCAATATCTGTCTCTGGGTTTTTATTAGTTGTGCTATACATAAGACGTTGAGACCAGGCCTTCAGAGGGCACTATTCTCTGTCTACCTGCCAACCACGGCCTGTCACGCCCAGAGCCAGCTTAGTCTTTCAACCAGAATGAAGGATGGGGTCGCTCAGCAACAGGAGTGCGTGAGGCCGAGAACATAGCTCATGCCGCTGGGTCAGAGAGCACACTTCCAGGAATGACGGCTGCATGGCCGAGTTAAAACGGTCTCTTAGGGGTCTCCAGAGACTTCTGAGAGCTAGCACAGAGGGAAGGAACCCCTTCCCAGGTTCATCCCAAACAACCCTACTGCTCCCTGACATAATCACTCTCCACCTAGGACCTCAGGAATAGCTACAGGTGAGGGATGTAGCTCAGCTGATGGACACTTTCCTGGTACACATGAGACTGGGTACAATCCCCAGCACCAAATTAAGAAACCCGGTGGCACACGCCTGTGAGCCTAACACTTGGGAGGTAGAGGCAGGAGAATCACAAGTCCAAGGTCATCCTCAGTTACAGCAGTGACTTTGAGGCTAGCCTGGGCTACATGAAGCACTGTCTAAAATAAAAGGCGGCCCGGGGAGATGGATCAATGACCAAAGTCCTTGACCGTGTGCATGATGACCGAAGTTTGGATCTCCAGAACCCAGGGACAGCTGGGGGCAGCAGCAGAAACACCTATAATCCCAGTTTCCTATCGCCATAGGATGATGGTGACATAGGAGATGAGAGACAGAGACAGGAGAATCCCTAGAAGCTCATGGGTGGGCTAGCCTGGTCCACACAGTGATGAACAATAAAGAGACCCTATCTCAAGAAAGGCGGAAGGTGAAGACTGACACGCATGATTGTGGTCTGACTTTCTTTTACATACCATGGCACATATGTAAGTGTGCCCACACACACCACCACCACAAAGATTAGTAAGAGGGGGTTACGCTGTCTAAGCTTAAAAACAAAAAAGCTTCCTAAGCCACTGTATCCTAGAACTTATTCCCAGCCTCATTTACAGTTGCGGCTTAGCGAGGTCAAGAGCTTAGACTAAAAGCAGGCTGGGACAGACTTGGTGCCAGGACTCAGATGTGCTGATGCCTCGGTCTGGAACTCGTTCTACCTCACTGCAGATCGGCTCCCAGCCGTCAGGGACGTGGGCAAGTGTGGGGTACCGTTTCGGGATGTGAGCGATACAGCTGGGCGATAGCATCTTCAGCAAGGATCCTTTCTTAATCCAAACCTGCTCCGAGTTCCAAAAGGTACACTGCGTTCCGCTGAACGCCAAGATTAGATGTTATGTGCAAGCCCACTTCAAAGTCTGAATTCAGGCGACTCGATTTTACTCTACGGCAAGTTCACTGAGAAAGCTTATTTCATCCAGCCTCTCTCGGAAAGAGATTATGGTCACGGTCTGTTGCTTTAAGCACATACCATTTCCCCCTCGATTAGGTAACTGAATCCACTACATTTATTGGGGCTTGGTTCCTGCCAGCTCCAGGAGGACCAGGAAAAAAAATGCAAATGCTGACGTTTCCCCAAAGTTAAAAGTACATGAAACACACACTCTTTATCAGGTCTTGTTTCTCCTCTTTGATCAGCCGTCAGAAACTATCTTTCCTCGGTGGGCAGGACTGGGCAGCGTCAGTGCACACTCGCTGCCACTGACAGGTGGTAATAGAGAGGGTGCGAGCCCCAGCCCCGGCGGGCGGCCCTGCCTGTGATAACGGCCCCAGCACGGAGGTGATAACCTTTAGTAAACACTCCGACAGCCGGTGCCTTCATACATCAGCAAAGTGGGCCCGATAATCCTGAACTCTCTGACCAGACAAAGGCCTCGGGCTGGCCGGCTGGGATTTATATGTGTGGCAAGGGTCACCGCCGGCTCCCGAATTTCATCAGGCAACTTTGGCTTTGATTTATGTCCCACCTAATTGTGAGGTAGACTCCGGCACAGGGAGAGCGGGCAGCATCTCCCCAGGAAGGGGCCTGCCTTGAGAGTGTGGTCCTTGCCATCAGCTTATCAGGTGGGACCTCAGCGTGGGGAGCGGCCTTCCATTGGGCAGGATTCGGATGGGGGTTTGGGGAGCCAGGCACTGGAACTCAGGGGTGGGGTAGAGTGCCCCTGATCCTTAAAGGGCCTAAACTGAACTATAGCCATGCACTAGCAGAAGCCAGGGCCACAGTTGACACTCCAATGTTGGCAACAGCTCCCAGGAGTGTGTCCCCAAGGACATCCGCTAAGGACAGAAGCTAAGCGTGCAGATCTCTTCCTCCTTAGTCATGTTGGGAAGCAGCGTTGGGACTGACAGGCGAGAAGTCTCTGCTTCTGTGGAGGCCGAGCTCCCCTAAGCTCAGAACAAGGATCCAGAGCCACATCTCCACTGCTCCAAAGAGCCAGCCTGGGGCACCTGTGCTCAGTGACAGCAGAAGAGAAGGTGCCACCTTTTCTCTGTTTACTTAGCTTCATCTTAGAGAGTCTGGAAGCCTGGGAATGGAGTGGCCACTCTCACGTCACAAGAGCAAGGTACCTGTCACTAGAAGGGTGTTGGTATACAGTGTTTAGAGGTCAGGGCAGGGAATTGGAAGCAGGAACATGAGGACTGAAGCCAAGTCAGGGAGACAGAAAAAGAATCAGAACAAAGTTGTAGCAAGAGGAGTTTGGTGAAGAAATGGAACAGACAACAAGAAGGGTTTGGGAAAGAGGGCCCAGTCCACAGACGGTAAAAGCCAAGACTGTACGTTTTCAGTCTTGTTTTTGGGGTAGGCTCTTACTATGTAACCCAGGCTGATCTTGTGATGGCAACAATCCTGACTCAGCCTCCTACAGCTTAGGATTATAGATATGTGTTACCACAGCCAGCTAGTACATAATATATGAAGGGACAAAGTAGCAGGGGAAAAGAATCATGTGTGGGTGTTAGGAGTTGGGGCTGGAAACCGACCTCGGCTAGAACACACCGTCTCTGACCTCTACAAGCTGCCTAGTTCCAGGCAGGCGCCTCAGATCCCGCACCCACAAGAGCCACTGTGGGGACTGAGCTAGATAAAGGAACGCATGTGACACATTAGTGCTCTGCACATAATAGGTGTTTGTGGACATGGTAATACTATGGGGTATGGCTCAGTGAGAGTCTTTGCACAGCATGTGGGAGGCCCTGGGTTTGAGTCCCAGCGCTGCAAGTAATAATAATGACAGTAACTATCTTGGAGACGACCATAACGCCACTGGAGGTGGCACTGCACATTTCAGCCATCACAATGACCCTAAATGGTAGTATGGGTACGGCCTTCACGGGGAGGGGGTGGGGGCGAAGCACACAATGTTTAAGTGACACACCTAGAGTCTGTGAATGACAGGTGTGGGACATGTCTCTTAATTATTAGTGTTAGCTTCCCCATCACCCTGTTAGTGCCCATGATGCTTCCTTTAGTGGCACCTGCTGTGGAAAGCAGGTATAGGTAAAGATCACCTCTACCGTCCCTAATGTGTGTTGAGAATGCCTGTCGTCTTCAACCAATGCTTTTCAAAAGGCTGCCCACCCTAGACCAGCCCACGATCCTTGCAGTATCATATGCATGACTCACCCTGCCTGCCTGATGAACTCAGGAGAGCACAGACCAGCAGCTCTAATCGCTTGGCATGGGCACAGCTAAGAAGCAGTCCATGGGAGAACCCCAGTGCCCACC
This sequence comes from Myodes glareolus, assembly GCF_982192425.1. Taxonomy (NCBI): domain Eukaryota; kingdom Metazoa; phylum Chordata; class Mammalia; order Rodentia; family Cricetidae; genus Myodes; species Myodes glareolus. The sequence goes on from NC_142034.1 coordinate 36,848,604, forward strand.
AAAGGGCCCTCGCTCCTCTCTGTTGTCCTGAGATGCAGAGAGATAACCGCCTCCCTCACCCTGCTAAGCAGAGGCCCCGAGGAGGCTCTGATACCCTGTCCTGGGCAGCCATTGTCTGAGGAGCCTCCCATGCTGGAGTGAGAGCAGGGCGGCTGGAACGCAGGGATCAGCAGGTGCTGGGTGAAGAGGCTAAGCCCTTGGAGGATGAGGTCACTTCTGGCACTTAGGAAACTGCCTATCTTGTCAGTGTTGACGGAATAGCTTTCCTTCATTTGACTGGCCCAGAGACACTCCTTTGGACAGGGGATGTTTGCGTCCCATTATTGAGACAGGACTGTTTCAGGAGGCCAGAAAATGCTCACCTAGAGCAGGCTATTTGCAGAGCTCAGGGTACATGCACTTGGCAACCAGGGCCTGCTGCTGAAGATGTTTACGAGGCCGTCTCATGCCAGCTGTTCCATCTGACTCACGCATTCATCAAATATTGATTAGCGTCCACTCTGATATGAGTCAAGCCTTCTTCTAAGGGATGACGAAGGCGTGTGAGGGGAAAGGTGCTGAGTCTACAAAACTACGCGAGCAGCAGCTACTGATGGCCCCTGAGCTAGAGGGACAAGAGGTGACTGGTTTTAACTGATCTTCCTTTGGGAACTCTTCCCTCTAGGGTTGCCCCCTACCCTGGTAGTCTCCAAGTCTGATCTGCTGAGGAAACTACCCCAGGGGCAATAAACACAAACCCCCAGGCTCTGACAGTGTAGACGGTGACTTTACCCTTTGCAGCGCAGGAGGGGAAAGCTTACCAAGAAAAATGTGTGATTGGGTCTGAGGGGCCTACTCAGCAGCAGGGTGTCTTCCCAGCTTGCTTGAAGCTTTACATTCAATTCTACATACACACACACACACACACACACACACACACACACACACACACAGAGAGAGAGAGAGAGAGAGAGAGAGAGGGAGAGGAAAAGCTATGTACTTCTAGGGCTGGGATGTGGCGGTGGCTCAGTGGTAAAGGTCTGTCTAACAGATATGAACTATAAGACTCTACATAAGGGTTTAGTCTCCAGCACTGGGAAAAAAAATAGTATGTTTACGTATAGAAAATTATACAAGTAACTTCAGTGTGTTTAGGGATGGACTGAAGCACATGGACTCAGGTTACTCTGGGGGCCCTGTAGATCACCCCATCCACACCCCATCCTGTGCACAGGCCTTGCCCTTCCAGGAGGTGTGGGGATCCTGAGGATTTGGATATGCCTGGAGATGAAGGAGCCCAAGACTCCACCAGTCACGCTCACGCCAACAGACTTGTGAACCGACTGATCACGGTCACCTGAGAAAGGTGACAGTTACTTCAGTCAACAGTGTCTGGACTGAGTGTCAGAGCCTGAACATCTAGGGACAGGATAGGCAGAAAATAGAACTGAGATTAAAAAGGAGGAGGAAGGAGTAAGATGGCAGGTGCAGCAGAAAGCGGCCGCGGTGTCCCTCTATTGCTTTCAGTGCAGTTATAAGGTGAAGGTTCTGGGATCTGGACAGAGCCAAGCCTGTGGGGCCCCGAGGTGGCCCTGGAAGTGTCTGGAATCCTGATTCCTCACTTGGCACCCCTGCAGGTCACTCTTCCCAGGTTCCTGGGTTTCACAAACCCACTAAAGGTATGCTGTGGCATCCGGAATGCTGGCAGCTTGGGGAACGGGTGTGGAGCACGTGCCAAAGGGGCCAGGAGGTCCTGGGCAGAAGTGGGTGGATGGGTGAGATGCTCCCTTCTGCCAATTGGATCTAACCACACTCTTGTTATTTGCTTCAGTTAGATTCATCCAGGGTTGAAGGTTGTTGAAAACCCCCTAGGGAAAGAGTCTAGCCAGCAGAGATAAAGGCCACACACCAAATGCAGAATCTGGAATAAACCCCTCCAGGTGAGTTCACACTAATAAAGATGCCATGATGACCAAGGGCCTAGCCACATGCAGGGAGCCCTGGGAGCCTCCTTGCCTCACTCATCAGACAAATATCTCAGAGTTGAGCTGAAGCACTGCGCTGTGGGGAGCATGTCTTTCTCCATTCTGCAGGCTGGTTATTGTGAGCATGGTTGAGGACGTTAGCTTAGCCTGGCATACTGGTCGGTTTTGTGTGTTAGCCTGACCAGGATGCCCGATACCTGCAAGGGACAGGAGCACCATGTCCCTCCCTCACCAATGTGTGTGGGCACAGTCCCACCAAGGACCCGAATCTAATACAAAGTGGAAGAAGAGAACATTTGCTCTTTCTGAGCTGAGATAGTGTCTACTCTTGCCCCTAGAGCTCGGTGTTTCTGGTCTTCAGGCCTCTGGGCTCTGACTGGTCCTCAGGCCTTCGGACTTGCAGACTTCCTAGGTAACAATGTGACACCCCAGATTCCATAATCGTAAATAAATCCCTATAATAAGTCTCTGTTTGCCTACCTGCCTACCTGTATAACTCCCATTGGTTCTATTTCTCCAGAGAACCTTGACTACTGACTGTGTTGATTACTAGCTGTGTTGTGTTCCCAAGCATATCTTTAACATGTCAGTAGTATGTTATGGTGTGGAACAATCTTTGTACACTGTAAATACGTACTACTCTCATTGTTTATTAGAGAGCTGACTGGCCTATAGGACAGGCAGAGGTTATGGGGGGCTTGCAGACAAAAAGAGGACACAGAGTAGAAGGTGGAGTTACCAGGAGATGCAGAGAGAAGCAAGGTGAACATGCCATGCTGAAAAAAGGTACCACCACATGGGTTAATTCAAGTTGTAAGAGCTAGTTAGTAACAAGCCTAAGCCATTGGTGAGCATTTATAATAGTAAGTCTCTGTGTGGTTATTTGGGAGCAGCTGGCAGGACAGAGCTGACCAGTGGTCCTGATGAAAAACTCCGCCTATGATATAACTTATAACAGATTGACTCATGTTAGAAGGGTAGGCAGGGTGAGAGGATATGATGATTTCATCTTTTCCTCTTGATGCTTTAGGTTGATTCCCAAAATAACTCCATTTGTATGCTGCACAACAATGTTTTGGTCTACAAAGAAGATGGCAGTCCAAGAGTTAATGGAACTGTATCGTTCACCACCAAGTGACATCACAACCATCCTCTCAGGGCAATGCACCACATACAGGTCTACGGGGATGTCAGTAAAAACACATTCATTATGCCTTCAGTTACAAAGATGCATGGTGCAAGCAAGGCCTGGAAGCTCATGCCTGTAGTATCAGCACTCAGGAGGTTGAAGCAGGAGGATTGCTATGACTTCTTGGCCAATTAGTGCTACAGAATAGACCCTGTCTCAAAGGAAAAGGGGGTGAGTGGAACTGTTATATACATGTATAAAAATGTCCTATGTAACCCAGTACTATGAACGCGCGGGGGGGGGTAAAAACAGTACTCATAATTATGTGCATTATAATACTTGGTAGTGATAATAAACAGCTGTTCTTACTTTATACATCATTGCTACTTTAGAGAGCATATTTCTTTTACTTATTAAAAAAGTTGACTATAAAACTGTGAGGGGTTCTGCATGCAGCAGACTCCCATAGACTGTGTGTACCAGAGCTGTATGCCTGTAATCCTCCTACTTGAGAAGTTGAAACCAGAGGATAACAGTGAGTTCCCTGTCTGGATTATATAGCAAAATCCTGCCAGACCAAAAAAAAAAAAAAATCAAAAAACAAAAAGGGGTGGGGAAAGACAACATCAACGAGTGACTTGTATGTGCTATTTTGATTTGTATAAGTAGGCTCAGAATGGTCATACAACAAATGGCCAGATGACAGACACATTTCTTAGAACCCACCCATTCAGCACATGACAGATGGTTGGACGGTCTATACACAGACAGATGTGCTCCGTAGCGGGGGTCTCCACTCCAGCTATCTGTTAATGACTCACATGCATGTATGCATAACATACATTTTCACTCAGATTATTTCATGATTTATGACAATGAGTAATCCATGTTAATCCCATATGCAGACACTTGGTTGTGGAGTTTGGGTTATGGCCATGAGGTTATTTTGAAAAGATCTACTCTTCCAGCTTTGGAAGTGAATTAAGAAAAAAGAAAGAAAGAAAGAAAGAAAGAAAGAAAGAAAGAAAGAAAGAAAGAAAGAAAGAAAGAAAGAAAGAAAGAAAGAAAGAAAACCAGCAGGGTAAAGAAACACCTGAGCTAACAATGAATGTCAGGAGACACTGACTGCCAGGCTCAGCGATGGTGACAATCTTCCTGCTTACTAAAGGCCCTTAGAGCCATGGCGAGAAAGGACAAGTTGCTGGTCAGAGACTCATGGAGCAGCCTGCCATGGATGGCTAGTTGGTTAGTATACGGGGTAGGGGTGGGGCTGAATTAAACAATGGGAAATTAATGGCGGAACTGTTCAACAGTGACGGGGGCACTAAGCATTTCATGGTGGTCTGACGCAAAGCAGTCACCAGGACACTGAGGACAATGCACATGTCAGGAGTTAGAGCAGAGACTACGAATCAAGACATTACAACCAGAACTCTCCCTACAGCTTTTCTTGTTACTCTAAGCAAATTTACCTACCTGTGGATGTCACCATATCAAAGACAAGGGAGTGACTCCCATCTAAGGATTCCCATGGGCACTAATGGCTTCAGTGTTGCTGTCAATAACATATTAACAGAGCAATGGTGAGATGATGTCTGAGTAACTTAGGGTAATAGCGACCAAACCTCATTTCCTACAAAGCAGATAACAGAACAGCAGGACAGCGGTCTTGTTTTGTTTTGATTAAAAAAAAAAAACAAAAAACAAATCAAAGGCACATGGGTTCAAATGACAATTCTTGTTATTTTTTCATTTTGTGACCTGGGGAAGTCATTTCCCCAGTGGTGACCTTGGTAACCTTGCCAACTACAATGTCCCACATTCACCTTCCCAAACACACGTCCAGTTGCGTCCAGTTGCGACTCCAAATGTGACCTTATTTAGAAATAGTCTTTGTGCTGGGGAGACAGTTCAGTGGGCAAAACACCTGCCACACATACATAAGGTCTCAGTAGTCTGGCCTATGCAGCAAACCGGAAGAAGACCCAGTGTGAAACACAGCCGTATGTGACGGCTACAGTGTGTTCTAGCTTGTAATTGCTCATACTTACACACACGCTCTGACACACACACAGACACACCAGGAGCTGAAAGAGGCAAGGGAGAGTTCTCCTCTGGGATTTGGGAAGGAACATGACCCTGCAGATGCACTGATTTAAACTTCTGGCTTCTAGAAACAGCAGGAGATACATTTCTCTCACAGTTTGTTCTCTTCTGTTCTGAGACAGGATCTCATTATGCAGCCCGGCTCAGTTTGGAACTGAGTATGTAAACCAGGCTGGTCTCGAACTCAGACACCTACCTGCTTCTGGAACTAAAGGGCTGATATGAATGACAGATCAGAGAGCAAAAGAATGAAGGAAGCAAAAGTGTTGGGAGGCCATTGTTGTGGACGGAGCTGTCACGCCAGGCCCTCTGAAGACCGGAGCACATCAAATGGAGTCGCTCATGATAAATGTCACATGATTAAACTGGCTGCAAGGAAGCGGACAGACCTCAGAACAGACGAGTTTTTTCTGAAAACAGGACACTCCAGTCTACTTGAGTCAGTGTAATAATCCATATGACTTTGAGAAAACAATCTTTTAATCCTTAAAAGAAAGTAAGAAAGCTTTAGTAACCCGAAGGTCACCAACCGGCTTCCCCACTGCAGTTTCCTGGCTCCATCCTACAGATCCTCTGTGTGACAACACCTGTGAGCTACTGTCCCCATCTGTAAGAAGGAGATGCCCCCATCCACAAAGCCAAGCAAAAATCAATTAAACTTGGTTTTGTTGTTGTTTTTCGAGACAGGGTTTCTCTGTAGAGCCCTGGCTGTCCTGGAACACCAATTATACTTGTGACTAAGGTTGTTACGATGCTGTCTTTGGGTAAGCACCTTGTAAAACGGTACAGGGTCCACACAGAAAATGACGTCATGGCCTCGAGAGCAGCTGTGTTGGGGGGTCATTCTGTAGAAAGCAGAGGGAGTATGGGAATTCTCAAATGAGAATAGTCTGAGGAACCTGAGGCAGGGAGTGGCCACATCAGCCTCTGGCCTGGGAAATCAATCACTGAGGATGGCTTGCACAGCAAAAGCTTTGGATGGGGAGTCAGCGCACATGGGTGGGTATGTGTACCCCACTTCACTGAGGTTATCTTCTGGGGCTCAAGTGGCTCTAATGAATGCTACTTCTTTTACATCTAATGGTCTCCCACCCCTGAGGGTGGGGACAGGAATTTCCAGCCCTCCCCCTTTTTGAGACAGGGTCTCACTATGCAGCCCTAGATGGCCTGGAACTCACCACTCAGGCCACACTGGCCTCAAACTCACAGAGACCCACCTGTCTCTGTCTCCTGAGTGCTGGGATTGAGTCTGCACCACCACACCAACAGCTCTCTACATTTGTAAATAAATAAATAAATAAATAAATAAATAAATAGGATTTTAACACAGCAAGGACTGGCTGAGGCAGAACACAGCCGACAAGACAGACTATCACTGGCAAGATTACTTAAAGGGCAAATTGGCAATATATATTAAGACCAAAGCTATGCCCAACCTTGGAGCTAAGGATGCCCCTTCTGGGAATGTGCTCAAGGAACTGATTAGGAAGCCAAAATCCCTTCTCGGATCAAGATTCTCATTGCCATTCCAACATGGCCTTTCAAGAAGGTGTGTGTGAAGTCTTTGATAGGTTATCATATTGCAGTGGTTATTAGATCATCACAAAGAAATGATATTAAAAGTGAAGATTTTATTTTTGAGGTGCTGGGATTTGCACACAGGGCCTTGTCCGGGCACCTTACCACTGAGTTATGCTATTTCCTGTGCCCTGGGAATTCTTTTATATTATGTTAAGACAAAAGTACATAGTTGTGGAAAAACATTCCACAGAATTTAGTGCCAGGGCTGCAGAGGTGGCTCAGGGATTATGAGCATTGGCTATTCTTGTAGAGAACACAGGTTCAACTCCCAGTCCCTACATGAGGTTCATAGCTGTCTGTAACTCCAGTTCTAGGGGATCCAACACCCTCTTCTGCCTTCTGAGAGCACCTTAAAGTGTGTGCATGCACACACACACACACACACACACACACACACACACACACACACGATTAAAGTGTTAACCATGACTGCCTCTGGGTAAGCTGGAGACAAGCCTGCTATTTATTTCCTACCATCTTACATGTGTTTCCTGTAGCTTTTGTAACCAGGGAGAAAATGGTCAAAGAGAAAATGGCTTGAAGACAGCACACAGGCTGGGTCAGGAGGCTGCGGAAGTATGTGAGGGAGAGCCTGGACCTGCTGAGCTGCCTCCCTGGCAGTTCCTGCACAGGGCTTGACTCGGTGGGAGGCAGGTGAGCTTGAAGCTCCTCGCTGACTCTTCTCCCAGTGGCCACGTCTGGCTGCACGCAATGTTGACTCACCCTGTGTACACACATTATTGCTCTTTAAAGTGTGTCAGGAATGTGAACCAACTTGCACTGAAAAATAGCAGAAGCTG